>NW_027507790.1:54012295-54678151 GCF_037356315.1 Lithobates pipiens | reverse complement strand
GCAGAAGGCACTATGTACAGGAGAGGAGTGTGAAGGGTATGACAGTGGGCACTATGTACAAGAGAAGAGTGTGGAGGGTATGACAGTGAGCAATATGTACAGAAGAGAAGTGTGGAGAGTAGGACAGTAAGCAGTAATTACAGGAAAGGAGTGTGGAGGGAGGGTATGATGGTGGGCACTATGTATAGGAGAGGAGTATGGAGGGTATGACAGTGAGTAGTATGTACAGGAGAGGAGTGTGGAGGGTATGACAGTGGGCACTATGAATAGGAGAGAAGTGTTGGAGGTATGACAGTGGGCACTATGTATAGGAAAGGAGTGTGGAGGGTATGGCGGTGGGCACTATGTATAGGAGAGGAGTGTGGAGGGTATGACAGTGGGCACCATGTACAGGAGAGGAGTGTGGAGGGTATGACAGTGGGCACCATGTACAGGAGAGGAGTGTGTAGGATATGACAGTGAGCGTTATGTATAGGACAGAAGTGTGGAGGGTATGACAGTTCTGTAACTCTGAACATGTAACCTGTAAAAAAATCGTGCTAAGTTTAGTGTTTTTTTATGAATGAAACAGTTTCTTTCCAAAAAAAAAAAAAGTCTGAAAAATTGCTGCGCAAATATCGTATAACATAAAAAGTTGCAAAGACCACCATTTTAATCCATAGGGTTTCTGCTAAAACAATATATAATGCTTGAGGTTTCTGAGTAATTTTCTAGCATAAAAAAATGATGATTTTTACATGTAGGAGAGAAGTCTCAGAATGGGCCTGGGTGGCAAGGGGTTAATTATCATAAGTAATATTCAAATAATTATTATAAGCACTGCGAGTTCATCCTCTCAGTCTGCTGCAGAGTGTTCCAGCTTGTATTTAAACTGGCCGCTCTGTATGTAGCTTCTGACAGGCTGCACAAGTAGCCCCGTATCTCCGGAACCATAGATGATAGCAGCCCCATATTTTAACCAGTGCTGGAGTGGGTCTTTAGCTAGATACCTCCCAAATATGGGGTCTCTGTGACTCCTGATCAGCGAGCTACAATCCTTGAAGTCACTCTTTTTTTTGGGCAAATGGGCCTATCTTGAGAAAGGGGCCTGGAGCTGCAGCTCCAATAGCCCCTATGTTAATCCGGCCCTGCTGTCCAAGGATGTCAGGGACAAGATTGTAGACCTACACAAGGTTGGAATGGGCTACAAGACCATCGCCAAGCAGCTTGGTGAGAGGGTGACAACAGTTGGTGCGTTTATTTGCAAATGGAAGAAACACAAAATTAACTCCCTCGGTCTGGGGCTCCATGCAAGATCTCACCTCGTGAAGTTTCAATAATCATGAAAATGTTGAGGAATCAGCCCAGAACTCCACGGCAGAATCTTGTCAATGATCTCAAGGCAGCTGGGACCATAGTCACCAAGAAAACAATTAGTAACACTACACAGTGAAGAACTAAAATCCTGCAGCGCCCGCAGGGTCCCCCTGCTCAAGAACGCACATGTACAGGTCTGTCTGAAGTTCGTAAATTAAAATCTGAATGATTCAGAGGATAGGAGTGTTGTGATCAGATGAGACCAAAATTCGAGCTCATTGGCATCAACTCAATTCGTCCTGTTTGGAGGAGGAGGAATGCTGCCCATTACCCCAAGAACACCATTCCCACTGTCAAACATGAAGGTGGAAACATTATGCTTTGGAGGTGTTTTGCTGCTAAGCGGACAGGACAACGGACAGGGCCATGTACTGTAAAATCTTGGGTGAGAACCTCCTTCCCTAAGCCAGGACATTTTAAAATGGGTCGTGGATGGGTATTCCAGCATGACAGTGACCTAAAACACATGGCCAAAGCAACAAAGGAGTAGCTCAAGAAGAAGTACATTATGGTTCTGGAGTTGCCTAACCAGTCTCCAGACCATAATCCCATAGAAAATATTTGGAAGGAGCTGAAGGTTCGAGTTACCAAATGTCAGCCTAGAAACCTTAATGACTTGGAGAGGATCTGCAAAGAGGAGAGGGACAAAATCCCTCCTGAGATGTGTGCAAACTACAAGAAAAGTCTGACCTCTGAATGCCAACAAGGTTTCTACCACCAACTACCAAGTCATTACAATGCAAATACGTTTATAACTTTTTTGAAATGCGTTTTTCTGGATTTGTTATTCTGCCACTCACTGTTAAAATAAACCTACCTTTAAAATTATAGATTGATCATTTCTTTGTCAGTGGGCAAATGTACAAAATCACCAGGGGATCAAATAACTTTTCCCTCACTGTATCAGGAATATAAAAATGTTAGGGTAATATTTTTAACCTCCCAGATCTGTATGAATAGACCCTATATCCAACAAATCTGAAGCAAATTTACTGTGTGTGTGTCTGAGCTGCAAGCTGCCATTTTATTCTTAAACTATAAGTGTAGCTAAAATCTAAACATAGAAATCAGCACAAGGGACATAACTTAAAAATAGCATGATGTGTCCATTGTGTTTATTATTCTTGTTTTAGGGGAAATATTGCTCTGTTCTACCAACACCAATCCTGTGCCATGAACTTCCAGTGCAACAGGGGTTAATACAGTCCACCCTTTCCTGCCTCATCCACCATTCAAAGAAGAAGCACCACAGCTTCTATGATGAACAGGGGCTGGGTGCATGATTGATAGTGTCACTTCCTCCATTCAGAGATCCTGTGTCATTCATTGAAGCTGTAGTACGGCTTTAATGAACTATCAATTGACAGGAAAAGGGCAGGTATTGTAGAGCTCTTTTGAGGAGTGCTTCTGACAGCCCATTAGCTTGTATGTTGAGGGTTGTGTTAACCCTCAACATACTGAAAAATTTCAGCCGCAGGAGGGGGCAAGATTTCTTCTGAAACAAGTAAAAACACATGGGACACATCATACTAACTGAGATTTATGTCCCTTGTGCTGATTTTTATGTTTGTAATTGTAGCTACACTAAGGCTTTAACAAGTATGCAAAGAACACAAGCTTGCTTAAAGTGGTTGTAAACCCTTACAACACACTTTGACCTACAGGTAAGCCTATATTAAGGCTTACCTGTAGGTCCAAGAAATATCTCCTAAACCTACACGGTTTAGGAGATATTTGCCGAAAGACAGGGACCGCTGTCTACGGCGCGCAGGCGCACTGAGCGCGGCACCGTCAACGGCGAACATGCCGCGCGTGGCGGCTCCCTGCGCATGCACGGAAGTGACGTCTTTGCGGCTTCGCCGAATGACAGCGGCGGAGCAGCGAGGCCCACCGAGAAGATGGATGCGCTGGACTACAGGGGACAGCGGTGACTTCGCTGGCTCCTGTGTCAGCTAAGTGACACATAATGGACTACTATGCGATGCATAGTAGTCCATTATGCTTTACCTTTGCAGGGAATGAAAGAGAAAGTAAAGTAAACTCATCAGGGTTTACTTCCTCTTTAAGCCCTTTAAATGCTTTGGTTATACAGTAACAAAGGCTTGAGGGATAAAAAAAAAAAAGGAGGAGAGAGGTGCAAATGCTATTTAATGTAAAATTTGTCAAATTTTTTCACTTTGTCTGGAATAAATGCCAGTGTCCTGCCCAGCTCTGGTAATCAATATTGATTGCATGGAGCCAACGATGGGTTCAGCTCGAGGTCTCCCTGTGATGTTAGCTCTGCCGAGAGTGTGCAGCAGCTGATTCCCATCTGCTGTATAGGCAATCACAATAGATAAATATTTAACAGTTATACTATAGGATTCAATATTTCATAGTTCTGATACGCAGAATAGAAATCACAAACTAATGAGGACTCTGTATAAGGTCAGTCCATTGGCAAAATGATTAACCAGCTTATGTTTTTTCCAAGTCACAAGAAGAAAGTAAAAGTGATTACCTCTTGGGAAGATACCAGGATCCATAAAGGTTGCCATGCTGAAATTTGCCAGGACAAAGAGGAACACAAGCCCATTGTACACTGGGATGGCTGGAGAGATTTCTCTTGTTAGCCAGGGACACCTGTGGAAGAGCAAAGGATTTTGGGTAAATACACAGAAAAACTTTGCTTACAGGTAAACAGATTAAAATGAGGCTGAGATTTTATTTGAGGATTTAGTTAGGCTGGATTCCCATGTGCTGTTTGGTGTGAATTAAACAAACTTGAGGTGACATACATTAAATGGGGGTTTGTTATGTACAGATTTGGGTTTTTGACAGCACAGGTCAAAACACTGTTTCAGCTGGTCATTGTGTGCTGTTGAGCAATGCATCCAACAGATGTGGTACGAATATGTCCTTAACCTTTTTACCAAAGTAATGGTTCATTTGGTGTATCGTGGTACAGCGGGTAGTTCATACTCCTGTTCTCCCACGTATGGCATAAACCCAGCAGAATGCATGTAGGGGTTTGTATGATGGTTTCCCGCAGTGCTACTACGGAGCTCTCAGCATCTACTATGGACAACATGGAGTAATGGGTCTGAACCAGTATTACTGGTACTGACCCACAGGTCACAGTCACCAGTGGACAAGACAGACTAATGTAATGATGGTCAGTCAGTCATGACAGCAGCATGCCAGAGCACCTGCTTTTATCAAATAAAAAAAAATATATATATACAATTTATAAGAGGCCTAAAAATATTTGCATTTTTTTTTTTATATGGAAGGGTTCTCAAAAAGTATCCACAATTTTTGCCTACAGATTTTACAGCAATCTTCACAACTCTACTAAACTGCAAGGTAAGCCAGCTTAACCAGACAGACTAGTCACATGATACTCTCAGACATGACCAATTACTACTCCTCCTGCCCTCACCGTTTCCAACGAAAATATAAAAATGCAGAAACTTTTTGAAGGCCCCTCGTAGTAAAATGAAAAAATAAATAAAAATTGTGATTATATATATATATATATCACACCAGTATCAGCATTATTAAAAATTATCACATGTACAGTATGTTTGATTACTCCAGGAGAGGTGCAAAGAATTTGAGTTGGTGAATTAAAATGTATAATCTGTTGAGAGAATACTGGCATTTACGGTAACCCCATTTAGAAAGTAAAAAAAAAATAAAAAATAAATAAAAAAAAAACACTCCTACGGTTATAACTGGTTAATAAAGCCTGTTTCATCTAGTGATATGTGTGGATGTATTTTTGGCTTGAAGCTAGTTGAGACACGATGGTTCATTACCCCCCGATATACCTGATCAAAAACCCCCCCTTTTTTTTTACCATGCACCTGCTTCTACCAGTATACCATATAATCATTAGGTAAGAGTGTTAGGCCCATAGATGTTGTTCCCCCTTTCCCTAGATCAATTGAATTATTATTAACTACCTATATATAACCCATTACAGATATTCCCAACCAGCTGCTCCTGATGAGTGGATATAAATCCACGAAACGCGTCGAGCTGTCATATTTGCCGCTATGTCACAGTATCCATAATTATACCATGGGTTCTATCAAAGGGCTGAGATATTGATTTACCATTTTCTATTATAATATGTTCATTATGTCTGTGTCTATTTTGGGCATACTGCTGACAGTTATCTTTATTATGTGAGATACTTTTTTATTATGGTATTAATTTTTATTATGAAATATTGTATGTTATTTTTGATCATGAGACATTGTACTAATTATGTTTTATTTTATATTTTATTTTTGTACCATTGATCTAATCAGTTATCTATGAATATACTGCATGTATCCTGTTTTATTTATTGTGTACCATATTATTGATTTAATTAAATATATCTTATTAAAAATACTGCTCTATGCCCATTATTGTCACTACAGAACATTATACGTACTATAACTATTATCCCAGCCTACCCTGAGTGGTGCATTTCATATAAAGTCCCCCCCCGCCCCTATTATCCCCCTTTTTCCCCCTTTTGTTTTAACTTATTAGGGATGGAGACCTAGGTACGTTAGGTTCAAGGCCTCACACAAAGTCCCAAAAATTATTTTATCAATATATCACAGACTAGACTAATGAACAGACCGGCTAAATTAGAGAGAGAAGGAGGTAATATGGGGGAATGCTCTTATCTTAGATTATGCAGGAACTCTGAAGTAGCTGTAAAATTTGATCACAGTAGTCACCATATACTCCCAAAGCATGCAGCTTGCCATGTGGGCAATTGGCAGTACGGAAGGGCCAGGAGTACCAGTGGGGGACCCGAGGAGAGGAGGATCTGGGCTACTCTGAGTAAAACTACTGTATAGAGCAGGCAAGTATGACACGTTTGTTAATTAAAAACAAAAAACTTTCTTCAATACCACTGGAACACAGATTTTGAAGGGCAGTTGATTACATCCTTATATTTCTCCATCTTTTTACCCCAGAGGAACCCTTGAAATACTTTTTAGATCTCAGGGAACCCCTGCCAAGATTAATTCATTGGGGAAGTCAGTAAAAAAAAAAAAAAAAAGTGTTACAACTGAAAAGATCTGCCAAGTGGCACTGGACCAAGAACTACGCAGGCACCATCAGATAGGAGGTCAGCTAGTCACAGCTTGAGGAACTTCCAGCAAACTCTAGAGTGGGGGTTGGCAAGCTGTCAATTGCGATTGACCCGTCAACCGCGGGCAGCCGATGGGTCAATTGGGAACACAGCCCCACACAGTCCGTTCCTCAGCTGCCGCCCTCCGCTTCACTGCAACGCAGAGATTTGGAGAAATCACAGTACTGGATAGAGGGCGGGGGCAGGAGCTGAAAGAATTCTTTTTACCGCAACCAGAAGGTGAATGGTTGCCAGGCAGTCCTAGCAACCTCCCCCCCTGTCCTCTGGGATCTTTGATTACCGCCATGTTGTCCAGGTAGATCTCAACTTCTGAAAGGTTGCCTACCTGTGCCCTAGAAGAGCCCTAGGGTTCCACTGAACCCCGTATGAGAATACCTGGATTAGTCATGGTCTACTACCCTCATGACAAACTCAGCAAAGCATTTATTGCAAGCCTTCTGTAAAATTTGTGCATTCAATGCAGGAGACGAAAAAAAACAGAGGGGGTTGGGAGAAGGTGGTTAGCACTGCCTTATCAGAGAAAATATATTGAAGAGGACAGATTTATAGAGCTGGTCAATTGCTACTTTCCTCAGTCAGCAGTCAGCTGGCTGGCTGGCTTGAGGCCATGCATATGGTTAAAGCTGAAATCCAGGAATTTGTCCAGCTTGAAGAAATGTATACTGTACGTACTTATGCATGTATGGTATTGTGCAAAAGTTTTAGTACTGTGGGAAGAAAAGCTGTAAAAGTAAAAAATGCTTTCAAAAATATATATTTTGCAAAATGAGCGAACAGAAGAAAAAATGTAAAACAAATCAATATTTTGTATGACTACCCTAAGGCTTCAGACCAGCATCAAATTCTTACACTTGCACAAAGTCAGGGATTTTGTAGGATTAGAGTCAGTTGTATGATTAACCAATTATATCAAGCAGGTGCTATGATCATCAATTTCATATGTAGGTTGAAACGGTCATTAACCTGAAATAGAAACAGCTGTGTAGGATGCTTAAAACTGGGTGAGGAACAATCAAACTCTGCTACTAAGGTGAGGTTGTAGAAGATGGTTTCATGCCACAGGTCATACACCATTGCAAGACTGAGCACCACAACAAGGCACAAGTTATACTGCATCAGTAAGGTCTCTCCCTGGTAAAGATTTCAAAGCACACAGGGGTTCAAAGATGTGCTGTTCAAGCTCTTTTGAAAAAGCACAAAGAAATAGGCAACCTTGAGTACCATATAGGTAGTGCATTGGTTGCAGCTTTTGTTGGAAAAAATACAAAAAGGTGTTCTAGAAATGGCGGTAGTGCAGGAGTGATCAACCCCCTCTGGGGGTGTGCAGAGGGGAAGGTGCATGCACAGAATGCTAGCAGAACCCAAAAGATCACAGCTATCACTACAGTGATTTTCGGCTTCCCCAGTGGTCTAAGAGGGGTGAGATATGCACACTTACATTTTGCCACATTGGACCCATGCAAGTATGCAATACAAGCCATTCCTGGGAGATTGGGTTTAAAGCGGTAGTAAACCCGCTATTTTTTTTTTTTAACACCTGCAAAGGAAAAGGCATAATGAGCTAGTATGCACCGCATACTAGCTCATTATGAAATACTTACCTTAGAACGAGGCCCCGACATCTGGCACGATCCACGCCGAGGGAGCCGACATGCTCCCTCTGCGTTTCTTCCGGGTATCGCGGCTCCGGCGCTGTGAGTGGCCGGAGCCGCGATATCGTCACTCCCGCGCATGCGCGCGGGAGATTTCATTCCGGCCGGCCGGCCACTGCCGGATTTTCAGGCCGAGAATCCCCTTGTGTGCATGCGCCACTGCAGTCAGCGGCGCATACCGAGGGGAATATCTCCTAAACCGTACAGGTTTAGTAGATATTTTTTTTACCTACAGGTAAGCCTTATTATAGGCTTTCCTGTAGGTAAAAGTTACAAAAATGAGTATACAACCACTTTAAGGTTGTTTATGGAGTGACTTATGTAATACTATAGTTACCCTCATTTAAGAACCAGAGCAAATCATATGTAATTAGCTACAGGAGTATAAACCTTGAAACAGTTAATAAGCTAGTATGAGAATGGTTAACTACTGCTTTTCAGGCATCATGGAACTACACATAAATGCGTGTCAGAGAACATCCCTGGAAAACCACAATTTGCCTAATCCAACAGCTCTGCGATACCCTCATTTGAAAAATGCTAATGTTTTACAAACCTAGGAATGAAATGTTTCCCAGAACATACCTGAATACCTGAAGCAATAAGAAGTCAGTAATTGCTGCTGTTCAGTCATAAGGTCATACACACACCTCATACCCTAAACAGAGGCCAAGATGGATGCAGTTTAGAAAATCTACAGGCTGCCATATACACAAACACACCTTGATTGTTGCATATAATAGAAACATTCCATTGGGCACCTTTACTAAAGGAAAATAGACTGTACACTTTGCAAGTGCAGTTTTACCAAAGCTTAGCAAATAAGGTTCAGTTTTATTTTGAAAAGAGTACCCAATCACACGCAAGATAAAAAAAAAAAAAAAAAAAAAAAAAACAGCATTTTTGCTGTTCTGTACATGAGTGGATGATAAAGTCAGCAGAGCGTCCCCTCATTTAGTAAGCTTTATAACAGATTAAAGTAATTGTAAAGGTTCATTTTCTTTAACCACTTCGCATCCAGGCCAATTCTGACATTTCTCTCCTACATGTAAAATTCATAGTTTTTTTTGCTAGAAAATTACATAGAACCCCCAAACATTATATATTTTTTTTTTAGCAAAGACCCTAGAGAATACAATGGCGGTTGTTGCAACTTTTTATCTCGCACGGTATTTGCACAGCAATTTTTTTCGAACACGTTTTTTTCAGGAAAAAAAAAAAATAAATAAAAAAAAAAAAAAAAGTTTCATGCTTTGCCAATGCCGATATTTAGAAATTGCGGCGGCCGATGGCCGATTTTTTTTGGGCCGACATATGTTAGGCAGATTTATTTTTTTCCCCTTTTTTTCCCCCCTTCGTCTCAGAAAATCTAAGTTAGACACCTTTCACACTGGGGCGTTTTTCAGGCGCTTTTGGGCTAAAAATAATGCCTGCAAATTGCCTTCACAAAGGCTCCCCTGCAGTCTGTGTGAAAGCCTGAGTGCTTTCACACTGAGGAGATGCGCTGGCAGGACATAAAAAAAAACAATAAAAAAAAAAACAAACAAACACAACACGACCTGCAAGCAGCATCTTTGGAGCGGTGTATACCGCTCCTCCACCACTTCTGCCCATTGAAATGAATGGGCACCACTACTGAAGCGCCTGCAATGCGATTTGGCAGCAGCGCTTCACAAGCGCATTTAACCCCTTCCTAGCAGTCGAACTAGCAGCGTTTTACCGTCAATGCCTGCCCGCTCCAGTGTGAAAGCAGCCTTCAGTAATAAGAGATACGGAACATTTCTTACATTTAAACATTTATAAAAAAAAAAAAACTTCCAATCAGTTCACTTGTATGTATAATTTAGATGAAAAAAAAAACAAAAAACAACTATATATTAAATACACAAAAACAGGTACTCAAAACTTTTGGACGAAAAAAAAAAAGGGCTAACATTACGGGTTTTTTTTTTTTTTAAATCGGTGTATTTTTCTCCAAAAAAATTGCGTTTGAAAGACCTCTGCGCAAATACCGCATCACATAAAATATTGTAACAACCGCTATTTTATTCCCTAGGGTCTCTGCTAAAAATATATATATAATTTTTGGGGGTTCTAAGTGATTTTCTAGCAGAAAATACAGGATTTTTACTTATAAGCAAAAAAGTGTCAGAAAAGATTTATTATTTAAATGGTTAAACTGAGAACTTCTACACAGGGAGTTCAGTTCATTGAAGAAGAAACATTGTATCTCTTTGCTCTTTTCTTGGCAGCCTGCCCAGAGAGGAGGAAAGTCGCTCCACTGATTAACTTCAGGCAACTTACATTGACTTCTATTACAGAAGTCTTTTGCAAGTCGCGCTGAACATATAATCAACCTTTTTATCAGCACAATCTGCAGATGCCGATTAATTAAAAAATGCCAAATATCGTCCGACCTCTAGAAACAAGTCCGACTAAGTGGTCATTCCACTTCAGACAAAAAAAAGAAAAAAAGAAAGGAAAGAAAAGAAAGACCTTCAGCAAAACCTAATGAACTATGCAGTCAGTCATCTTCCTACATGTACTCAGGGACAAAAGATGGGCCCAAATGGCAGTAAGAAAACAGCAAAAAGACAGGGACCATTATATTTCACTCAGAAATTACAACCTTCCTTTCTATGCAAGAATTCAACAATTTATATTATGTGTTAGTTCTACAGCTTTATGCAGTATTAGATTTTCCCTGTTGAACCTGCCATTCGCCCACCTAATCTCTAGATCCAGTATTGGGCCAAATAGACTGTATTACTGCAATTAAATTAGATTTCCTCAGTGTTACCAGCCTTCTGCACCCAATTAGTATGAAGGAGAAAGCATGTACAGGGGTTTGACAAACACCAGGTAAAAGAATGCAATTGTTACCCAATACAGTGTTGGACCAAGACAGCTTGACTTCTCTGGGGAATTGACAAATATAAGTCTTGGATGGTGGATAATGGATTCAGATACCACTTTTTATGGAAAAATCATTCCAGTTCTCACAGAGATGCCAGAGGCAGAAAACTAGCTCAAACTTTGTTCTCCAAAATTGACCATAGTGGCTCTAGGATATTGAGGTCTGGCAACTGCAGCACCCAGGAAAGGTGCAAGACTTTGTATGCTCATCAAACCATGATTTGATAACACCAGCTGTGTGAATCAGAGCATTAGCCATCTTGGTAAATGGTCTGCCTTTGGGAAACAATGTCTGTACCATGGGGTGTACATGGTCGGCCAGAATTTGTACATTAGTCGCTGACAGTGACTCTACATTTTAAAAGGTAATGATGGGGCCTGCAGAATACCAAGATATGGCTGCCCAAATTATAATTGCGCCGTCGCCATGCTTTACTGTTGGCACAAGACAGTTCTGGTCGTAAGCTTGGGATGGTTTTCGCTACACAAACATGTCCGGTGGTTAGGAACAGCATTAAGCTCGATTCATCGGACCACATTACAGTCTTCCATTGACCGATAGTCCACGATTTATGAGTGCTGCACCACTTTCTCCTCTTCGGAGTATGAATATCAGTTACTAGTGGTTTGGCAACTGTAGCTCACCCTTGAATGTTGAAAAAAGGAAGTAATAGAACTGCGCAATCCTTAATATTTAAATTAAGGTGTGAATAAACAATGAAGTGCATGTGTGCTCAATGTTGTGCAAAGTATTAACATAAACCCCAACATAGAAAATGCATTAGCAACATATACCCATGCAGTGCAAGTAAAACCACATATAAAATAACACCAATTGTTATAAATAAGCACTAATAAGATCAATACTGAAATCTCAATGGTACTAGTGCTTCAAAGAAATATGTGCAAAAAAATACTAAATAAAAATCAAAAACTCGTTAAAAAGTCCAGGTAAGCGAGTTCAAAACAAACAAATGTCCACAGTGACTTGTCCAAAAATCCAAAACAGGTGTAGTCGTGAGGCAAAGATTAAAGTGCACCACCACCGTGTAGATAACAAATGGCTCCTTACCAGATGCCCCAGTAAGGAGTGCGTATCTTAAAGGTCAAGACAAGGTATGCATCAGACTCAGATCTTCAAAGGATAAGAGACCACTGGTGCCGGACTCAAACTAATTTCAACCAAGAAGCAGATGTTCACCATAAGGAGGAAACAAACAATCCGAAATAGTGTAACACCGTTTATTAAAAAAAGAACATAAAAAGGAGTGCACTTACAGAAGTAAATGGACACAGAGCATATCGTCAATGGAAAAGCGTCGGCCGATCGCAAACTCCAAACGATATCCTTATTCAGTTGCAACTTCCAATGAGGCAGAAAGCGAATGTTGAATGTTGTTTGAGGGCCAGTTCACACCAGACGCAGTTCCGTGCGCTTTTTTTCTGCACTAAAAATGCATGCACAATGTTTTCCATGTATTACAATGGCTCTAGTTCACACCATGCAGTCAGTTGCTGGTCAGTTTCCAGACAGTTTCTGGTGCAGCAACTGACCGGAACTGACTGTATTGATGCAGAAAAAAACGGAACTGCACAGAACTGCATGTGGTGTGAACTGGCCCTAAGAGTTCCCCCCCTCACAGTTTTTGTGGACATGGGCTCACAGCAGAAACAAAAGAATGAGAGGAAATTGGGGGGGAATAGCCTGTTTTTATGCGCCCCCCTTTACCTCATGGGATGGTGGCAGTAGGAGTTTCAAGCCCCCCCCATTAATGTATTTCAATGGGGGGGGGTTTTGTGATGGGTCAAAGGTCAGCTGATTGAGAATGTTCTGAAAGTTTGGGGGGGTTCTCTAGGATAGGTCATTTAAGGTCACCCCCCCCCCCAGAAAATTCCCGAAATTCGCAGGACCCCAATTTAAGCCAAGGAGGGTCTTTGCCGTTCACTAGAGGTATAATTGACACACGCCAGTTTTGGTGAATTGGCAATTGTTTATATTTGTGAAAACCAATAAACATGGCCATTAATAATCCAGTTTGGTGTATCTAGTGTTTTGTACGTTTGGCGTTTATGCCGCCTACCGTCCCTTATTACATCGCTTTCAATGTAAAACGGTTTGTCACTTTCATACCTGCAAATCATGTAGCATTTACATATTCTTGTTCAACCCCTGTGCATCGGATGCTTCTAAGCACCAGCGTCATCATTTATGAGAAAGTGCCTACAAGTGTGAATGAGGATGCTTTAGAATGCATTGCTTTAAATTGTTAGGGAAAAAATATTGAAAACTCCAAATTCTAAAAATTCCATAAGTGAATTGTCATATTAGAGCACAAAGCATATTCCACTCTCCTTTACAACAAAAAGTGTGGAAGAAATTTGTACCCAAGGCAAACCTTGCGAGTGAAAACATATATTGGTTTGAAATAACAAAGACAATTAAAACCTAACCCAGGAGGCAAGTGGCTAAATTAAATGGTTGTGACAATTGTAACCTTCTGATATCTGCGGAAATGGCTCATGGTTGCTCAAGGACACAGCACAGGCATTAACCCGCATGCCCCAAGATTATATGAATACTGACAGCCTCATAAGAAGTTAAAATAACCACATAAAATTGAAAAGCATATTGCCAGCAAATGTTAAATACTGGAGGACAATAGTAAAAGCTAACATTACAGAACAAGGGCAACAGTACAAACTTTCTCTTTGCATGTGTAACCTTGTATGACCCAGTCACAGCATGCCAAACTGATCAACACACCCAAATGGGATTAGAACTATTTTGTGTGGACTGGGCAGTTTTCACAGCCTCCCACCCAAGCCAGACAGACACCGTGCCCTTAGCTTTAAAGGCCAACTCCACCTTTTTAGAAGTCATCAATATTAAAAAAAAAAAAAAAAAAAAAGTGTCACTAAACCTACATCATAAAAAAACAAAAACATCCATCTATAATGCTGTTCATACTCATTCATTATGAGATTACATTTTCTGTATTCTGCATAACACCCGATTGATCCTGCTGCTCTATCTTCACCTTCTGTTCCCGTCCCCAATTCATCTAGGGATTTTGCACCTGTAGTGGCAACTCTGCACATGCTCTGTTTTCAGTGAGCTTCTATGCTGAGCATTTCCTTATCATATTCGAGTATCCCATGAGACTATAGAATCACACATGTGGGTGTATACACAGTGGTAAATGACAGCCCATTCCCTCCCCTCCTTTATGCCCACTAACCAGCTAAACATGATGGGGGTGGGATATTACATGTCGATTAAAGTAGGCTTCATCTCCGTCTTATTCCAAGACACTGGCTGAAGGGGCAGGATACAGCCTTTGACTACTCAGCGCTTTGTGCCAGGCTTCATATCAATGACTCCCTTTCCTCCTAATTTTTTTTCTACATAGGAGCACTAGACAAGGGTGTCAGTTATCCCCCCCCCCCCACCCCTTTTGTTTGCATTAGCGGTAGAACCCTTGGCCATAAGGATTTGCAAAAACCCTGCCATTGTGGGATTCTGTAGAGGTCAGCTGGATGAAAAAAAAAAAAAATCTCCCTCTATGCAGATGAAGTGCTGTTGTACCTGGGGGATACCGGCAGCTCCATAGAAAATTTAATGGAAACCATCACAAAATTTGGTGAATTTGCTGGATTTTACCATAAACTGGTCTAAATCTATTCTTATGCCTCTCGATCCACTGGTATTGCGTCTTCCTACAGATTCCTCCCAGACAGCCATAGCTTTGTCATTTGAGTATTTAGGAGTGGAGGTTTAACCAAACCCATCTGAATATCTAAAGCTCAAGTTAACCCCTCTATTGGATAAACAAATTATTAAGTTCCAAGGGCCTACTCTGTTTTGTCGGCTTCTATTCAAGATCACAAACTGTTAAAAAGTAGAACTCGTTGAGTCACGGATATCGGAGCCATAGATGGGGGGGGTCAATGGGATATGGCCCTAGAGGTGCTCCCTGCTGTGTCGGTGTCAGCTGCACAAACTCTCACAATTATTTATCTTACACAGAGCCCCAACGCACCCCCGATAGGCTATATGATTTGGACATAAGGGAGAATCCCTTTGGCCCCAAGTGCTCGATGGTCAGGGGGGACTTTACAAATATGATATGGCGCTGCCCGACATCGGGGGAAGATAGTGCAGGTTATTTCCAATCTAACACAGCTTTTGACTGGCAGAAATACACCCACACCATGTCATTGCCAAAAATAATAAAGATTTAATTTCAAATATATATTTGTATGGCAATTTTAAACGGTTTATTGATAGTATAAATAGTATTTTTACTCTGTACTCCAAATGTAAACATTTTTTGAACATGTGACCAACAGCAGAGGGCTAGAAATACCTGCTTATGTTTCCCTGCAGACAGGCTGTGAAAGATCTGGGTCATGTGACAGATGTATATCAATTACGAAAAAGCCACTTAGATGTTTTTAAAAAAAAATAATTACACAGTGTCATCAACATACAAAAATAGAAGGGACAATGTAAATTAAACAGTGTTTAGTATCCCTTTAGGTTGGCGCAAAAAGAAGCAAGCTCTATGCTGAGCTTTGGTGTGTACTAAGCCCTTAGAGCTATAAATAAAATTGTATTCATTTTCAATAAATATTGGGGGGGAAAAAAAAGCAATAATGTAATGTAAATGTGAAACAAGCAGGACTTAGTCCCTAAGCCCAGGTTCACATTGGAGCAATTTGGTATGTGATTTGACATGCCAAATTGCATGTCAAATAGGCGCTTATTGACGGCAATGGCACCGTCCGAATCGGTGCGACGCCACAGATTCCCAAAAGTAGCTCCTATACTACTTTTGGCAACTTGGGGGGTGAGGTGTATAGACATCTGTGCAGGAACCCACACAGATGTCTGTCAAATCGCCCCCTGAAGATGGACTGCATTGCAATTGTGCGACTTCAGCTGAAGCTCGATTTCTAACCCGCAGCAATGTGAACCTAGGCTAAAGAGTCATTCTACAGCAACAGTCACACTGACTTCAACCCATGGTAACAAAGATAAAATGGTTTCTGTTGAAATGTCAGATCACAACTTCCTAAAAACACAAATACAACTCTGCAATGAATTCTTGAATCCAAGTAAAATGAAATAAAAAAAAAAAAAAGAGTCAGGAGAGCTTTTCTCCTTTACTTTGTCATACACTATCTGTACAATGTTCTATTTAAAAAAAAAAAAAAGAAAAAGAAAAAAAAAACAACATTTATAAAAAAAAAAAAAAAAATTTATTTATTTATGTAAACAGTAACAAATCAATGAAACTTTTTTTTAAAAGGCTGGTTTTAAATTTTCCTGAAGGCCACATTAGACAATCTATTGTGTACTTTTTGGATGATCTTTACAAAAAGAGAGATTACGTTTCCAACCACTTGAAAACTGAAAGGAAGATTAGGTCATTTTAGACCCGCCATTTATTGGTCAGTTTATGATCTCATGTGGGTTTTTGTGGTTGACACACATCCGAGTATGAAAAACAGCTGGAATGGAAAAGGTCAAACGTTATCAAACATTTGGACAGGCCAGATTTGTCCATCGCTGTAAAACTATTTAAACCATTAAAGGAAGGGACTGCCCAAGCCTGAAATACGTCATTCTGGCACGAGTGTATGCCTACTGCTTATGTGCAGAGCTGCACTACTTTATAAAATACAAATAAATACAGGTATAGCTGATCAACATTCTGAAGAAATTTCAAGCATTGTACAAGGCTACACACTGTGCAGTGCACAGAAAAGTCTTTGTTATGGGGAAGAAGCAGTTACAGACCTTAGGAAATTGACCTTTAACTGATGCATTAGTTCAAGAATGGCCTTCTTGTCTAAGGAGTACACCCACATTTCTAAGATAACCATATGGTTTTTATTACATAATATTCAGAGACAGAAACAAAAAAAAAAAAAAAAAATAGATAAATACGCTACAGAACATTTTCACGATGGCACATTCAGGGCGTTTTTTTGGATTTTTTTTTTTTTCCAAACGAACATACCCACACTCTATTTTAGTTATTGAGATCAATAAAACTAGATTATCTTTTTTTATTTAAAAAAGTTTTTTTTTGTAAATGATTGCAATCAAAATTACATTAAGATTTTTTTTTTTATTATTATTTTTTTTTACACATAAAAACAAACCACACCACACAGCATCGTCTTTCTTTATCAGAAGGTATTTACACATCCTCACTTACAGCACAAACCCAAAAAGGAGCTCAACCTCTGTTACAGTATCTGGGTGGACATGCAAATCATTTTTGTTGCCCCTTTTAGCCATGTATCCAGAGCTGCTAGTGTATAACACATATAATTTTATCCAGCATTACCACTTACATACAACTGTTTCATGTTTATAAATCCTCATCAATGTAAGATATGACTTCACTGGCTCTATGGTGTAGGGCAGGGGTGCCGAACCTTTTGAAGAGCAAGGGCCACTTAAGCGACTTGGTAACTGGTCGCGGGCCACAATGAGCAGAGCAGGTGGATGACAGGCGGACACGGACACAGCCCACTCTAATCTAGCGGTCCTCCGATCCACCCTGGCGGAAGGGAATGGATCCCCTTCTGTTTTTTTTGTTTTGTTTTTTAGCGAATCAGATTGGAGGTAGGTGGGTGTAAAAGGACGATACAAATCGGTTTACATCTGCCATTTCATAGAGGTGAATGGAGGGTTCGATTGATTTGGACCGATTGTGTGAAAGGGGCCTTTCACACTAATGCAGCGCAGTGCACCTGTGTCTTTCCTGCGGGTTAGCTACATTTTGCCATAGACTTCTATTATATCCAGCAGGTGTGGTACACTTTCTGAAAGCTCACCAAACCCGCAGGTAATAACAGAAGTCTATGCCTCAGTTCAGGTAACCTGAAGGTGCAATGTGCTGCACCTGCGGATCAGTTTGAAAGCAGCCCAGTAACCACTGCGCAGATATGCCCATATATACACTGCAATGTTAGTAATAAACTGACCTTTAACAGTCTTCCATTCAGGTATTGCCGGCTGTTGCTGTCCCTGGCAGAGTGCATTTGGTATCACTCCGCCTGTGGCAAGAGACTGTACTATACAGGATGCATCAGCTTAAACAGCTCTGCTCCACAGCTGCTTGCTTTTCCGGCTTCATTAACACAGATGCTCTGGGATGGCGGGTCTGCAACCCATGATCTGGGCTTGCCAATCTGCCATCCCACAGAAGAAGGTCGCGGGCCACATCAGAGGGCTCCGCGGGCCACATGTGGCCTCCGGGCCACTGGTTGGGCACCCCTGGTGTAGGGCTTGCGAGTCCAGAGGAACAGTACAACTATTGAGTATGGTCATGTTGTACCCGTTTCATTTGGATAAACATATGGCAATTACTAATCACTTTTTTTTTTGTTTGTTTCTTTTATTATGGGTTTTAAGGGCTAAAACCTCTTTTTGGCTTTTCTTTGGAAATTTAGATTTCACCTTTGTGGTGTCATCTATTTCCTTACTAAACTAGTTAAGCCTGGCACGCACGGACCTCTTTTCCGGGTTGAATGAAAAAAACAAAAAAAAAAACAAATCAGCTCTGGTCGGAACCGCTGAACTATGCGAAGTTAGTGCAACCATCTTCCCCGCTGAGCTATTGTGTTCCGACAGGGGGACGCCCCTGCCAGAACACTTCGATCAGCGCTATCTGTCATTGGCTGAGAATGCTGATCAGATTCGGTCAGTCAATTTTTGAACCAGTGTCGCCAGTCATTCGGCCCGTGCATGGGGCTTTGGTCATAGGTTTATCATGTCCATGAACTTTATTAGCTGAATGCAAGTCTGAAGCATTTACATTTCTATGCTGACAAGATCAATTGAAGCCTTGGTGAAACTATAACTATTGCCATTTTTTCTTTTCTGTTGAGAACTGTAAACCCTGGAGAACTGCGACTGTCAAATTACATGCCCATGTACCAGCAGACGTCTCTCCAAAGCCAACTAATCTTTTCACACTATTCTGCCTGGGATATGCGGTGCATGCATGTTTTGAGGCTTGCACTTTTCTTAAAGGAGCAAAGGAATCAACTGACGTTTAATAGCAAAGATATTCAGACATGCTCCCTTTTGTCCAAGCGTGTATCATTGCTCCGTTAACTTCAAGGCCATCACCACATGTTATGTTTGAATCTGTCTTATCGGTTTTATCTAGGGAGGTGTGCATTAACGTTCTTCATCTGCTTTTTCAAGCTACGTTCACACTACCATGCATTGTATAAAGCAGCATTTTACCATGCAGGCTAGTGTAGTGTGGACTCCATCTGGGAGTAGCACAATGGACGTTTCAGTGCATCATTGCTTTTTCTTTCAACTTTGAGGTGTCACACAGCAACACTTCATTTATGTCCCTGCACATCAGCATGGTGCGTTGCTCTGGTGTGTGGTGACTTATGGAGCCATCCAGTGCAGTGCAGAAAAAAAATGCACATCCGCTGCATTTTTACACACCAGTGTTGTAGTGCCACGGGGGAAACATGGAAAACCTATGCTATGTCTGTACTGTACTTATACCTCTTCAAAATCCTAAGTCACGTGTCTTTTGTTCCTCTGTTATCAGTATAACTTCTGACAAGAATTCCGACACAGGAGATGAAAGCAGATGGAAATTTGTGTTGGGGAGGTACCTTAGAGAAAGATAGCAGAGAGCTTGTCTATTTACAGTACAGCTCTGCAAGTTTCTTCTTTCCTCTGCTTATGTGGAGTGGGGGTGTGTACCTTTTCTCAGCTCACACAGTGTGTATGTCCAGACTTCCCTCCCACTGCTGAAACAGGAATAAAATTTTCTAACACAATGTGCACTTTCTAAAGGGTCGAAAAAACTGAAGACAACAGATATACAAATAAAAATGTATGTAGGGAGATCTGTTTCATCTGCAGCTGTTCACTTAACTCGGTATAGGAGAGGGTTTACATCCACTTTAACTTCCTCCTTCTCCTCCACGCCTAGGGCTCAGCTCCACCCACCTCCTCCCTGTATCTTCTCCTAGTGGCACGCAGCTAAAAGATCGTGAGGCACTGACTGCAGTGCAAACTGCAGAGATCGGTCAGCAGATGAGTATGCTGGCAGAAGAGGAGGGGACAGATGAGATGACACCCATGGAGGGAAGGGAGGAGGGGGCAGCCTTAGATTGAGACAGGCTGGTTCATCCTGGAACTTGTAGTCCTTCAATTTTTTTTTGTTGGGGGGGGGGGGGGTCACATCTGCCAAAAGTGAAGGACTATAGGTCCCAAATTTGAACCCCTCAGCTGAGGATGTGACAACCATCACCCCCCCCCCCTCATAACTAGTGAACCACAGGTTCCAGCATGAACCAGTGAAATCTATGGGGTTAATGCTGGGACTTGTAGCCCCTCAACTTTTGGATATCATAGGTTCATGCTGAAACTTGTATTCCTTCACTTTTTGGGAGACGTGACCCCTCAAAAGTGAAGTCTACAGGTCACAGCATGAACCCCCCAGAGCTAAAGATGTGACACTCCACCGCCCCCCACCCCCACCGTCTGGGAGGTAGCCAACAGCGGGAGGGGAGTTCACCTTCCTGGGAGTGCAGTGTGTTGGACTGGTGGCAGGCTGCAGATGGCACTGCATCTGGTGGCTGGCTAATCGGTGGCAAGTGGCACACTGCATCTGCTTGCAGGCTATGGGTAGCAAGTGGGACACTGCATCTGGTGGCAGGATATGGGTGGTAGGCGACAGGAGGCGACGGTGACAAGTGATACGCTGCTTATGGGGGCAAGTAACAAGTGTATCCGGTGGCAGGCAACAGTGGCATGCTGCATCTGATGACAAGTGACAGGTTCAGGGTTCCCACTGATTCTGCATTATGGAGAGTTGAACCATTTAATTTTTTTTATTACAATGTACTGTAGTTATAGAAATATTGTGATTTGATCATCCTGACACCATATCAAGCATGGTATTGGGATGATTTAAGTGCCAACACCAGCCATTTACCCCCAGCCGAATTCCACGTCAAACCCAAGACCCCCCTCCCCCATCTTTCTTTGGGAAGGGGGGGTGGTGTCCCTGAATGGGACTTTGGAAATGTGGTCACCCTATGTTGCATATTTCTGCATGGAAAAACACAGGTCTCTGCACATGGTGCAAACAAGCAGGCCTCCTTCACACCATGCATGCAAAAAAAAAAAAAAACACCACACAAAAAACACAGATTTGCATGGAATAATATAGAGAGCTCTCATGACATGAGGTTTGTCTATCATTGCCCCTATTTTGGGTGAGTCTAAAGAGGGCATTTGCACTTACACATTTAGACTGATTACATAAATAAAAAAGGGATGCATTTTTAAATATATCACCTGGCATTGGTAAATTAGACTACAAGTTGTTTATTAACAGCACTTGTAGGTTTCTGTAAGCACTTCATGAGTTAAGAACTTGGAGCACAGCAGAGTTCAGCAACCCACACAAGGAGAACAAGAGCAGACAATACATGCGCAGGCGGATCCTACACACTGTCTCTGCAACAGTATGTCTAGCAGACTGCTACAGTAGGGTCACTTAACAGGAAGGTGGAGTAAGCAGGCACTTCCTATTATAAACCTCTACAGTATTACATCTGATAAAAAGACACATTTACTGAAGCTTTGCTGTATTGTGTTTTATTTCAAAAGCACCTATATGTATATTTTATTAATAGGAAAAAAAAATAAAAAATAAAAAGTACATTCCAGCCAAACAGGATTAAATTGTGCCCAGATTCTCAGAGTCTGCCTGATAAAGAACTTTGATTTTCATGTTACAATTTGCTTAGCACAGGTATCCTCATTTGACTAATCCTGAAGCGGTGCCTAAATAAATCCAGGACAGTGTATGCAATGGTTCATGAACCACCCAACCTATTGCAGCATGAGTCAATAACACAAAAAAAAATTAATAAATAATATAATAGCGAAAGTGTACATCACAATGGATCCACTATTACCCGAAATACAAAGAAAATAAAAGGTGCATGTAGGGAAAAATAAATAAATAAATCAGAAAGACATTCCAGAACAAAGACACAAGGCAATCTTAAGCACCCAAAAGAGTGGGCACAAAGGAATTATACCAATACTGCAATAGTCATTAAAAGACAACCTAGTAACTGTAGAAAACCCAATATATAAAAAGGCAGTTACCAACATCGTGAGTGGTACAAGTAACATCAACATCTATGTAGCCATCGTTATGTGATGAGTAGTAGATTGGCAGATGCGATCCAAAAAAAAAAAACAGTATATAGAAATCCAGAGGTCAACCAGTATACAAGTATCGTAAATCCGACCACATTAAAAAAAGGTAAGTACAGAGATCTTTTTATACAGGGTATGCAGGACAGATAGGAGGGAGGGAGGAGAGAATGATTTTAAGAATAGTTGTAATAGCCTTTACTACTTTAACTTTGTTTCCTAGGGTAGCTTATTAAATAAAATAGATTCTGGGTACAGGCATGTTCCCATTAACGACTACAAAATGTTGTTAACTGATGGCTTACGCAACAAAAGAACATAAAAGTAACCAGGACGACGTACTGAATGCCAGTAGGCAACTTAAGATCATAAATGAATGTACACATTCTAGAAAAGGGTTTCTCAACCTTTTTAGTCAAAGCATCCTCAAATTATGGACAGTCTCAAGGCACTCCATCCTTTAAACACTATTCGAATAATTTTACAGAATGCTGCAACATCCACACACGTAGGAGACACAATGTTACAGGTGCAAACTGGTACTGACATTCCAATGTTATTCTTCCTCAATTTTTCTCCATCACTCCGCTAATGTGACCCCAAAGCTGATGGAGAGAGGCAGGAGAGGGTCAAACAAGGATGCTATACAGGTGACTGACATCCTCCTTATCAACTGATGTTGTTAGGAGGTTGGCAGCTAGGTCGTAATGGTGCACAATGAAAACCCGTGGCTTTTTGTAACAAAAAGGCAGGCTTCATCCTTTGCAGATTTGCACTACAGAACGTGTTCCATAGGAAACTATGGTAAATTGACTGTAGTGCAAATCTGCAACATGCAAAAAGCACAAAAAAATGCATAGGTTTGAATCCGGCTTAAATCTGCTAGTCCAACCTTGCCAAACTCAGTAAGGACTGAGCACGATTTCTTAAAATAAAATAGAGGCTGCTATGGTGGACCTCCATCAGAAAATGCTAGATGCTCAGCTGTCTCTTCCTTTAATACTTTCAGTTACTATGGCAGACAAGCATGTAGCCAGAGAAAGCAAAAGAAAAAACTGCGCTGGACAATAAACAAAACTAAAATAGCTGCAACACAAAATACAATAAAAACAAAAAAAAAAAAGGTTGCGCTCTAAACTGTGAGCTTAGCCAGAGAAGTCAGTGCTTTTGATTTACACGTTGGTTTCAGGTCAGTGGCAGTCCCTGTAGCACAGGTTTCCTTTAATTACTGTTTCTCTGGGTAATAGACGTTATTTCCTGACTATTGTGCTGCTGAATATGAAGGAAAATATGCAGACATACAAGAACTTGTGTTCATAATATCCGTTTTCTATGCAATGAGTAAAGCGATTAAGTGACTCAGGACCAAGTCACATATTATGCATTCATTATATTAAAGGTGAGAAAATCAAAGCCTGGGCTGGCAAACACCACAGAACAATAAACACAATAACAAAAAGTACAGTAGGACATAGCTAAGGTAATAAAAGTCATATCAAGGTGCATAACCTTATTTTGCTATGGACAGCGCGAGGAGAAAAATAAAATAAAAATAAAAAACAATTACCGAGCTTTTGTTTACATCATGTGATCAGCTGATCACATGGTAAGGGGCCAGGAATCGGCACGCTCCCCGCGCACCTAGCATGCACAGGGGAGGACGTCCTATGACGGCCTCCAGGAAATTGAGGTTTGTGCTGTAGCCGCCATTCGGATATGGCCCGGACCTCAAGTGGTTAAGGAAAAAAAAAAAAAAAAAAAAAAAAAAAAAAAAAAAAGTGCAGATCTGTTAAAACTTATTTCCATGAGTTCTCAGCCTATTCAAAAAGCAACAGGCCATGATCTTGCATCACCTCCTACACAAATTATAATAAAACACTGCAAAACGGAATCTGGCCCTAAAAATAAATAAATATTAAAAAAATAAAATGTAATTCTACTTTTTAAATGTATGCCAACTGTAGGGATTTAACAAACTGTTGCAGATTGCTACCCGTTTCTGCTCTGAAGGAATATCTTTTTGTTGTACTATGTCCTTTAAATACAAATTTTGAATGCAAGGGACTTGGTCATTATAATCAGCTGGTCGACTCTGACCACTTTGCTCTGAACAGGAATCCTGACAGTGTCTCTCTATTGATTTATTTATAAAAAATAAATAGTAAGTTTTTCTGTTGCTGCCAACAAGAGTGATTATTTCAGATGCTGCAAAAGTTGTTCTTTTGTGCTACTGTGGGAGATTGTTGGCTGATTGTCGCATCGTAAAAAAAACTCTTATGAATGCTTATGGACCCATTTACACGTATTCGTTTTTCTGCAGCGAAACATATGAATTTTAGGGCTCCTTCACACCAGTATGATCCACTGCAGTGCGCTGCCATGTTGCATGTTAAGGGAGCTGTGTCAGGAGTCAGGACAGCCCATATATTTGAATGTACTTTACAATGCACCACAACAGATCAAAAATGATTCATGCAGTCTTTTTAGTAGCACAGCAAATCACACAAGGTAGTGTGATGCAGTAATGAAGGTGAATTGCAAGGCACAATACTGTATGTTGTAGTAACAGTTTTGCACCGATGTGAATGCAACTTTCTGCATGAAAATGCATTTCAAGTTGACATCCTATTCTTTCCAGTGTAGCCACCTCATATACACGCAATGTTAGTTGCACAGAAGTTGATGTGCAAAAATGTCCAAAATAGAAACAAATTGCGCAGGAATTTTCTACATTAGGGGTCTCCAAACTTTCTAAACAAAAGGGTCAATTTACTGTCCTCCAGACTTTAGGGGGCAGGACTAGGTCCAGTGGGAGTAAACAATGCCCTATTTTGGTGTCAGTCGAGGAATGCCCCATCGCTGGTGTTAATGGAAGGAAGTGTGCCCCATCATTGGTGCCAGTGGAAGGAAGTGTGCCCCATTAGTGCCGGAAGGAATAGTGCCCCGCTGTTGGTGTCAGGGACAGGAATTATGCCCCACTGTTGGTGTCAGTGGATGGAATAGTGCCTCAAGGGCTGGATAAAGACAAACAAAGGGCTACATCTACCCTCTGGGCTGCAGTTTAGAGACTGCAGTCCTAAATGACAGACTGTTAAGCAAAAAAATCTTCTGCTCCTATTTAAAGTGGTTTGGTACCTAAAAATGAAAGTTCATGTTATTAAAATCAACAGATAGCATACTTACCTAAACGAACCCTGAAAAAAAAAATTATTATTTACTTACCTTTTATTTCTGATGTTTCAGCTGACTTCCGGGTTGTCCTCCCGTGGGAGTAGGCGTGGCTATCGTCCTCGCAATGGTCCCTGGGAAATTTCCCAAGAATCCATGGGGGACAATGAAAGTTTTTCTTTCCTTGTCACTGCTCTCACTGAGCATGTGCAAGATGGAGCGGAGCATGCTGGGAGCCAGACGTCATCATATACCAGGAAGTAAATGCCTGTGGGCTTCAGACGCCCACAGTTAAAATGGAAAACCCCAGAGCAGGTTTTTATAAGTCATCCTGAGGAAAAGATTTGTCGCGCCGGGGGTCAAATAAACGCCGGACGTGGATGCCAATCGAAGGTAGCACTCGCCCACCAGTGAGACAGGTAAGAAAAAAATAAAAAAAGAGTGGAATCCCACTTTAAGTCTATAGATTAGCATAGAGAGGATCATTACACGGATAGTTTCTGCTATGTGATTCAGTTGCATAATTGTGTGATCGTGATAGATTGATTGCTCAGCTGCACTACTGAAAATCTCTAGCAGCTCACATTGGAATTGCTGTGATATAAAACAAAGGCAAAGTCTACATTTTTCAAGCATCCCTACATAAAAATCTTAAGTTATATTTTATTTCTTCCACTCCTCGTCACATACATCACCAAAGTAGTATAGCAGCTGCAAGACCCAGGTTTCTGCACACTCTCTCCAATCACAAAAAGCCACAGTGGCACACATTGGATTTCTAAAATCGGAATTTAAAATATACAGTAACACTCCTCATGGATATAGGTGGGGAAAAGGAAAAAAAAGAAAGAGAAAAAGAGGGAGGAAGTGAGGGGAAGGAAGGGAAGGGGAGGGGGAGGAAGTGAGGGGAAGGAAGGGAAGGGGAGGGGGAGGAAGTGAGGGGAAGGAAGGGAAGGGGAGGGGGAGGAAGTGAGGGGAAGGAAGGGAAGGGGAGGGGGAGGAAGTGATGGGAAGGAAGGGAAGGGGAGGGGGAGGAAGTGATGGGAAGGAAGGGAAGGGAAGGGGAGGGGAGGAAGTGATGGGAAGGAAGTGAGGGGAAGGAAGGGAAGGGGGAGGGGGAGGAAGTGATGGGAAGGAAGGGAAGGGGGAGGGGGAGGAAGTGAGGGGAAGGAAGGGAAGGGGAGGGGGAGGAAGTGAGGGGAAGGAAGGGAAGGGGAGGGGGAGGAAGGGAAGGGGGAGGAAGTGAGGGGAAGGAAGGGAAGGGGAGGGGGAGGAAGGGAAGGGGGAGGAAGTGAGGGGAAGGAAGGGAAGGGGGAGGAAGGGAGGCAGAGAGGCAGGGGGAGGAAGGGAGGCAGAGAGGGAGGGGGAGGCAGAGAGGGAGGGGGAGGAAGGGAGGCAGAGAGGGAGGGGGAGGAAGGGAGGCAGAGAGGGGGAAGAAGGGAAGCAGAGAGGGAGGGGGAGGCAGAGAGTCCTTGCTCATATGAATCAGAAGCTAAAGATACAAAAGCATATAAAGGCCAACAAACAATACAACATATATGTCCTTACTACAGAAGACAGAAAGTAGGTATCCAAGAGTTAAATCAGACTTCTGCATTTTTTTCCCCTTGCAAACTTTGCCTGGTGGAATAGAAGTGCCTTTTATAATTCACATAGCTGCGACAGTGAGAGGGTTAATTT
Organism: Lithobates pipiens; assembly: GCF_037356315.1. Classification (NCBI taxonomy): domain Eukaryota; kingdom Metazoa; phylum Chordata; class Amphibia; order Anura; family Ranidae; genus Lithobates; species Lithobates pipiens. Next base: position 54,651,003 of record NW_027507790.1, on the reverse strand, counting down.
TTCCTCTACAGCTGCTGTGATCTCATTGAAACCCAATCCTGGTCTGTCTGGAATATTTCACAGCTTGTTAAACAGAAATGGACTAATCACTGCAGTTGTTAACCCCTTCACAGCCCTAACATTATATTAACTTTGAGACAAATTAGCTCTTCTCTTTACTTCAAGGTTCAAAAGGTCAGACAAAGTAAATAGTTAAAAGGCTATACCAAGCATTTTCCAAGCAACTGAATTGATCATTGTGACCGACTCATGCGACTATAAGATTAGGTATATCTTGAGTCTGGGTGAAGCCTTCCACAAGGACAGTTTTAACCTGTCAGGAGGAAGGAAAAAAAAAATATATATATACAAAAACAAACTGTTGTTAATGGTCTTAACAACAGGTTTACCCTGTGACAATAAAAAGAGGGATGTGCAGTAGCCTATGCTAGCCTGCAGGCTCTGCTACCAGCTTCTATTTTTAACTAGAGGTGACAGATGCTCTGAATTTGCATGTGCCTAATGGGGTTCGTTCCATCTTTATCTGTGTGTGAAGCCTTGCTGTCAGACAAAAAAACAGTAGCACATATTATTTGAAATAGTGAGGTGGCTTAGATTCTTACAATCCCTATGTTATAAATTAAAGGAAACGCAGAGAAATGAAGAGCTGGCCCTATAAAAATGCTAGTTGTCTCATGAACATCAGTAGTGGCCAACAAGCGTACGGATCAGGAAAGGCAGGGAGAGGTCAACCGATCTGCATTCTTGCTCCTGGTTCAGGCAACTAGCATTTTTCAAAACGAAAATAAAACATGGAAAAACAGGGATTGTCTCACTTTGGAGGGATAACCTGTCAGGTATTAGTTCCATGGATAAAACAGGTGGAGGAAAAAAAAAAATATGACAAGAGTCATAACCCTGCCTGTTTGGGACGCAGCGACTGCACAGACACAGCCACTACTCCCAATTTGATATCCCAAGCCCACATGGTCTGCATTTGGGCCGTGCACCCGCATGATGTCATGAATGGGGCCAAGACGAGGTTTTGGGCCACAATGTGCAAAACTAAACAAACTGGACAGTGGAGGCATGCATGATCCTTTTTTTTTTATAACAAACGAAGGTTTACAATCATTTTAAAGCCAGAGAAAGGCAGGCAAACAGCATTTTTTTTTTAAGGAAGACTGCAATATCAGTCTACACATATCTACCAGTACATGCTAATTAGAAGAGGAGAAAGCAATGCTTGTTTTAAAATTTTCCCCATCTGGGGAGTTACATTTATTTTATAAGTTGGCCAGCTTGGTTTAATTAGGAATGATGTCATACTAAAAACAGTCTGTAGGGATCAACAGGCAAGCGAGCTGTAGAAAATCCTCAAGGCACCAGTGGGACATTCATTGTCTGCATAGAATGCGAAATGTGTGTATGCAGTGATACATGCTACAGAAAGAGTTTTTTTTTCTGCTTACTGAAAATTACTAAAAAGGGGGTAGCATGTCATTTTTTTTCATACAATTCTAAGGATCTTTTGCTCATGCATGCAGCAAAAAACACAGCTTTATCAGCATTGAATTTTTATCTATTTACAGCTCTGAACGTAGTTCTATTGCTGTCTATGGGCCTACGCACACACTGTGTAAAATCACAACAAACAAATTTGCATCTTAAGCAATTTATGCCTGTTCACATATAAAAAAAAAGTGAAAATACATGTATATGTGTACAACGAACGGGTGTTCACGCATTTTTTTTATGCAGACTCGTTCAACCAGCAAGTTTCTGCATAATCAGTAAAAGGATGTGTGCATATATCTTTACCCACAATTTTGACTAAAGGCTGTTGTATTTTGAACTTACAAACAAAAAAGTAAAAAGCTAAAAAGGCACTAGTATTGCAATGGAATAAAAAAATAAATAAATAAAATTTTAAAAGAGGTTCAGTCTGCCGCCAAAAACGTATTCAGCAGCTTTAAAATACTGCAGTTGCCAACCCAGTGCATGATCATATACGTCGGCACAATGGCACAGCTGCGCAGATGGGCGTACAGCTATGTCCCCTTTAAGACGCAGCATTGTGGGCGCGCGCCTGTCGCATACTCCGTGACCGCGCCCTGCGGGTCCCATGACCGTGTCACGGAGTGGTAGAATGGGGAGATGCCTATGTAAACAAGGCATTTCCCCGTTCTGCCTAGTGACATGACAGCTCTACTGCTCCCTGTCATCGGGAGCAGTGATCGCTGTCATGGCAGTGGTAGCCCACCCCCCACCCCCACAGTTAGAATCACTCCCTAGGACACACTTAACCCCTTGATTGCCCCCCTAGTGTTTTACCCCTTCCCTGCCAGTGTCAGTTATACAGTAATCGGTGCATTTTTATAGCACTGATCGCTGTATAAATGACAATGGTCACAAAATAGTGTCAAAAGGTGTCCGATGTGTCCACCATGTCGCAGTCACAAAAATCGCAGATCGCCATTACTAATAAAAACATTTTAAAAAGCCATACATCTATCCCCTATTTTGTAGATAATTTCTGCGCAAACCAAAGAACATATGCTTAGAGTTTTTTTTGTTTACCAAAAATATGAAGAATAAATATTGGCCTAAGCAGAAAGAAATTTGTTTGTTTTTTGGGGGGTATTTATAGCAAAAAGTTAAAAATATTGCTTTTTTTTAAAATAGTCGCGCTTTTTGTTTATAGCGCAAAAAAAAAAAAAAAACCTCAGGAGGTGATCAAATACCACCAAAAGAAAGCTCTGTTTGAGAGAAGAAAAAAAAAAAAAAAGGACATCAATTTTGTTTGGGTGCCACGTCACACAACCGTCGGTTAAATCGACGCAGTGCCGTAGTGGTCAGGAAGGGGGTAAATTCTTCTGGGGCTGGAGTGGTTAATATAAGGACAGTTACCTGTCCAAGGATTCAGTGATGTCCTCACCCAAGCCGATTCTTCATCTTAAGTAAGGGAAACCAGCAGTAAAGCCTTTCTACTGCACATGCACAAACCGTTCTGCGTGAATGGTACCCTTTTGAAAAAGGATACTCTCTCGAATTTTCCTGCCCTCTCCTCCATGCTGCCATCTACGGTCAATTGAGAGGAGAGCACTGGAATGAGCATCTGCAAAAGTAAGCTCTCTTTTACAAAAATGAGCACTGTATTTATATATTGAGTATATGGTAATGTACAGGAAGGTTTGAGGCAAAAAAGTCAGTAAAGGTAAACTAATCCTTTAATAGAAAATCATTACAACATAACACTGCACAACATCAGAATTCATATTTTGCCATATGATTTACCATTAGACTTTGGTTCGGCCTTAAGAATAATTTGAACTGAGGGAAATACAAAATTGTCAAACTGTCAACTGGAGCCCAGCAAATCAGCTTTTAATTTTTAAGCGGTGTGGAAACAGTGAAAGATAGAAGCTGATTTGTTGCTATGGGCAGCGGCACCAATTGTCAGAATTTGTCTTGAACCTTTTTAATAATTCCTCCCCATTACATGTATGAAATACCCCACTCACCAGCAGTGGGCATGCTGTGACATGGTGTAGAACAAGGAGCACATTATTAGAATTTAAAATGTGTTTTTTAAATTAGGAACTGTAAAGGATCACACAAACAGGCAGATCTCATCACAAAATATACACCTAGTATTGGTGTTAGGACAGACCTGGCTGACATCTCCTGCATGGGATGAGAGGACAGAGTATACGGGTGTGGCAAGGTTCATTCCAATAGGTTATTTTGAGACTTCTGTTCAGCAATGCAGCTACTATATATACAGGGACTGCCCAAAATGGATTCATATTTAGCATGGCTCATCAGGAATGAATAAGGATATCCCATCATACACAGAAGTTGCTTATAGTATGCCTCTATTCTGTAAAACCAACTACACTGCAGCACTCAACAAGTGCCAAACTCCTGTGCCTCAATATGGATTGTGATGGCTCTAATGAATATGGTGCATTATATGTTAAGGTGAACCTGCAATGTAAGTGTCATACCTAAGAGCACCAATGGGCATCTGCTGTTAATCATTTGGCCAGAAAAGTCTCCTCTGTTCTTTCATTTAACTGCAATATGGTATGGACCAGACTTTCCTTAACCTTAAGGTTAAGCTCCACCAAATGCCAACCTCTTACCCACTAGGGGGTTCATTTGAACTGTGGCATAGCAGTAAGCAGGGCCTAGTTACAAAATCAAAGAGGGACACAGTAAGGATTTTGTGGCAAATTAGGATAGTGAGCATGTTATGGTTTCTACTCTTAGGCACGGAACTTTTACTCAGAACCTATTCACACTTACGCATTGTGGTGTATTACTGGCAATGCATCTATTCTACGTGCAGTGAACTGCAAAGCTATTCGTTGTGAAAGGCACCTCAACACACTGTAAAGTAGAGCCCAATGCACTACAGCACTGCATTTTTAAAAAAAAAAGCATTATGTATGTTTTTACATCCATTGTATTGCAGTGACAACCCATTCATAATGAATGAGCTGCCTTAACGAGACATTAAGGGCCGGTTCACACAGCGGGCGATGCGAGGCGACACGCCTCGCCTCGCTCCCGCAAGTCGCCCCCGTTCTGTACAATGGAACCGTTCTGAGAGGAGCGACTCGAGTCGCTCCGACTCAGAAAAAAGGTTCCTGTACTACTAGAGGGGGAGGGGGGGTAGGGTTCTTCAAGTATCAATATCCCAGACTAATGACATTAACACTTTCTATTGGCTGTCCAGCACAGCAGCCCTCTTAGGCTCCAGAAACGCAGTGGTACGATGGTGCAAGGAGTACAGAGAGGAGCATTGGATCTGTACTCACTACAACCAGAAAAGGCTTTCGAAGGACACAGATGACTGACAGACAACATGACTAAAGAACAGGTTGGAAAGTCTCCCCCCACCCCCCAAAAAAAATAAAAAAAATAAAAGCCTGTAAATAGGTGGGAGAGAGGGACTGAATTAGCCTATAAGTCACTTCCCAGCCCAAACCACTATTACTGAAACCAATGAAATAGCATGACAGAGCCAGATAAAAACTGACAGGTTACTGGCAGTATAGGTAAGTGGTACATTTTTATAGGTAGGCGATTATTCTTACAAGCAGGTAACATACAGACACTGCAAAGACAAAATGTTTTTCCCCCTTTAGAGGTTGTTCAAATCCACAGTACTCTATTTTTGAATCTTGTATCAAGCTTATTATTGGGCAAGTCAGAATTTGTTTGGCTCTTGTAACAGCTGCTGCTCAGCCTACAAGAAATCCTAAATTCATTGCGCACCATGGGTTTCCCAACTGTATCCCATTTCATATTAAAATAGCACATTTTGTTGCAAAGCCAATATATACGCTCTAAGCTGCATTGATCTCCAGTTGCCCTTTTCCAGACATGATCATGACTCTTTCGATACCAGTAAAATTCTGCTGCAAGTACTAATTATAGGTTATTATGTTACGGCCAACAATAATATTATAATGTTATTATGGATTTAATAGGAAAAGTAATAATAAGCAAAGGGCAGAAGTCTGTAGTAACCTGCGGGAACAATTCACTGACCTGGTTCGAGTCAAGTTAAAGTGGTAGTTAACTTGAATAATTGTTTTTTATTAAAAACGGGTCCCTTGCAGGTTTGTGCCATAAGGTGCTAGTATGCACCACATACTAGCACATTAAGATAGATTTACCTTTAAAACAGAGCCTTCCAGGGCTAAGCTGTCATAGCTCCCAGCACTTCCGTCTTTCTGGGAATTTGAATGGCCAGGCCAGAAGGTCACTCCCGGCATACGCAGAGGAGACACCATCATGGCATGGCGCTCTCTGCTTGCAAGGAAGACTCAGAGCGTACAGGGAATACACAGCGAGGACACGGAGATGCAAACATTTACTAAAATTACAAAAATGTTGTGATATTCACAGTAATCACTGGTAAGCCTTATTATAAAGTTGCCTGTAGTTTAAATTCAGACTTTACTACAACCCCAAAATCTAAATTGGTTCCTAATGTGTTACTGCAATCAGCAGTTGTGTTTCACTTTGTACATTAGGAAATCAGCATATTTCTGCCATATACTGTATACATGTCAAAGATTGCTTCTGCAATGCCTCATTTATGCTTAGAGATATTTTAAATTTTATTGTAAGGGTCTTCCCACTGGATGAATGGCGAGGGGATTGGCTACATACTATCCAATATATTAAACCAAAGTGCCGGATATGAGTATTGCTTGTGCCCATCACATGCTGAAAGATTCCCAAGCTTTCTTCCAGCCTGCTGAAAATCATGTGTCCAATTTTGAACTGTATGGCTCCATGCACACTGAAGCTGATAAACTGCAGTTTATTGGTGTTTGGGCATTTTTTGTAAAAGCCCATAAACTCCACTCTATGTTAGCCTATGTGTCCATGCACACATGGACGTTTTTCAGCTTTAATGAGCAGTGGAGTTTATGGGCTTTTTTCTGAACGCCAGAAATTCGCGTTCAAAGTGCCGTTTTTCAGCGGCAAAAAACAACAAACGCTCATTAACGCTCATTCATTAGTGTTCGGCATTCTATTTTTCAATGCATTGTGGGATTTTTGGAGTGTCCTCTGTGTATTTTTATAAAAAACGCCCATTAACGCTAACGCTGTAAAACGCTCATTAACGCTCATTAACGCTAGTATAAAACGCTGTTAAAAGCAGGTTTTTCAACCAGCGTTTTCTGCCAGCAATCTGGCATCCAGAAATAGCTTTTTTGAGCTTCAGTGTGCATGGAGCCTTAACTTTCAGCAGGAGAGGATCAGACAGAATCTGAAGCAGGTGTGCATGGCAATCTGCTTCAAAGCCTAAAGTGGAATGCCAATCCAATTCTAGTGATATAACAGGCAGCAGGTGAAACTACAATACACAGTAGGGACCCACACATACTGAAGATTAAAATCACTGGTAAGTATTACTAATCTTCTTTTGTTCAATGCTAATGGATTATTTTAAAAGGGGAGGAGGAAGTGCCCCTCCTCTGATCACTCAGGTTGTTTTTTCACAGTATCTGCCAAACTTTGCAGTTAAACCCAGAGCAGAGCTCCATTCGTTTAGCTACAACTAGAAAATATGAACTATTCATATGACCAAAAAGGTGTGTATAAATCTAGCAAGCACGCACCGCCGAATAAAACCAGCTCCATATGGTATTGGCAACAATACATCTGTCAAAGAAACATGAGGTAGCAATAAACAGCTCAGTAACATCAGAAATCTCCTTTGTGTTCTCAATAATGGAATATATTATTTAACTCAATGATTACAAAAAAAAAAAAAAAGTGTAGGCTTTATCAAGGAGGAATTGGTTTAGCTTTTGGAGTAACGTTAATATTAAAATTTATCAGTTGAATCTTTCAATTTCCTCTTCTGACAAGAGCATTAAATATTCCTTTGACCTTTCAAAGACTTGGTTAAATAGAGATTCTCAGAATATAGAACCAGGGGCAACATCTATACCGCCTGATTTTGCACTCTCCAGCGATGGTAAATAACCCCCATTGTGTAATTAAAAGTGGGGTATGCCTGTATTCTGCAAATACTTGCCATTATGTAGAGAAGTGATCAGTCATCCTTCAACAGCCGAGGCCTTAACCCTCAGATCAGTGGTTCTCCATTCCTGTCCTCAGGACCCACCAACAGGCCAGGTTTGCAAGATAACTGAAATTAATCACAGGTGATATCATTTGCTGCTCAGTGATTGCAGCATTCTGGTCTACATCTCCCCAAGGTAATACATAAAACCTGGCCTGCTAGTGGGTCCTGGGGACAGGAGTTGAGAACCACTGCCTTAGATATATCTCACAGCATGGATCTCGCAGCTCTGCAGACACTGCAAAATACACATTGTCAATTGAATAAAGAGGCTTCAAGGGTGTAGTTACATTTAGTTGCTTTGAGGGCAGCATAAGCAAGCCCAAAGCAGCTCCAAAGAACTCTTCTCTTCCTCCCCCCCACCTTTGTGTTTTAGCACCGCTTTGACACCTGTGTAACTCCTGAAGCAGAATTGAAGTACAGAGGCTCAGTAAAATGTTCTACATATTGCCTCCAGCAGTACATTCTGTTTGACATAATATATTATTTTGTGCATGTCACAAAAAGGAAACATGGTTTACAGCCAGCTCAACTGCATCGAACCCGCATCGCTCAAACTTTTATAGTTCTGGACTTCTAAATCCTTGGGGATACCTACCCATGCGCCTTCAAATAGCCTGGCTATACAGGTATATATTTAAGCCACATCAACACCAAAACTGCTTATTAACATTTTAATATATCGATGCGATTTGAAAAAGGGTAAGATTTAAAAAAAAAAAAAAAAAAAATTGTAATGGTTTTGGAAGTCCATTTTTCATTTTCATTTTAAAAGCGGCTTTATAGCTATTATATGCAAAACCTTTGTTTTATAATAAAAAAATAAATAAGTCAGTCAGTCTCATTTTAAACATAGTCAAACTATATAATTAAACAGGCGATTTTAGGCTGTCCATACCAAAACTTATTACATTTTTTTTTTTTTAATGGTAACCCGGGGAATATTTTGTAAATAGCGGTTTATCCTACCAGTAAAATTATTAGGTAGGCAATTCCTTTGACATGATGACATTCTGTAACATTGTCACCTTGCTGCTGTTGTAAATAATTGCTGGCACCCTTGGTAGCCCCATCAATGACTAGACACGTCTAGCTGTGCCCACAACCCTTTAGATTGGCTATCCTAAAGCTGGCCATACACCATACAACTTTCTTATTCAAATTCCTTTAGATTTACCTTCAACTGTGTAGTAGAAGGGCCTGCCTGATTGCACACAAATTGAAAGTGTTTAGATTTGACCTCATATTATATGGTTTTGGTTAATCTAAAGAAAATCTATAGAAGAAGATTGTATAATGTATGGCCAGCCTTACACAGCGATTGTGCATTAGACAACTACACACAGGGACAAGGTTTTCAGGTCTCTGGCAGATCTGCTTGTCCATACATGTAAGCAGATACAATCTGACAGGAAGCATGAATGAACTACCATGGCGATCAACAGTGCCGTGGTAGTTCATTGAAAACAACAAGCTGACAGCAGCAAAGGCTGCGGGACCTTGTTGCTTTCCATGCCCACAGCCTTGTCAATCAGTGATGCATCCAGGAGGGCCGAGCCCCGCTTTTTATTTATTTATTTTTTCAGCACTGCTCTGTGCACATCCACTGCAACAGAGGAGATAAGTACATGATGTTTGCTATTTTATATAGGGGGAAAAAAAAAAAAAAGAGACTTTCAAATCACTTTAAGCTAGCCATACACATATACTTTGCCCAAGAACTGAAAATCTGATGGATTTATTCCATCCACACTAAAAAACAGTGTGGACAAAGGAAACCCCCTGGTTGACTGTTACATTCTGACAGCCAGGGCCCACAGCTATCAGAGTACCTCTGAACAGCCACTGCATCTAATCAGATGCAGTCCCTGTTTGGTCAACAATTTTCCCACCTTGCTCCTTCAACCAAAAAGCAAAAATTGTTTTCAAGCGGTGTGATGCAGTTAAGGCCTCCCATAGCTTGAATTCCAGCTGAATTAGCAGGAATCGGATGAAACTCAAGCAGCGGTTAATCTGTTTCCAACCTGATATAGTTAAAGCAGTAGTAATTCCACTGACACTTATTTTTTTATATCCCTGCAAGGCAAAAGGCATAATGAGCTAGTATGCACCGCATACTAGCTCATTATGAAATACTTACCTTAGAATGAGGCGCCGGCATCTCACCCGATCCACGCCGAGGTAGCCGACATGTTCCCTTGGCGCGTCTTCCGGGTATCACGGGTCCGGCGCTGTGAGTGGCCGGAGCAGCGATGTCACTACTGCGCATGCGCGCAGGAGACTTCTTTCCGCCAAGAATCCCATGTGCGCATGCACTGTTGCAGCCAGCGGCTCGTTGCAGGGGGAATATCTCTTAAACCATACCAGGTTTAGAAAATTATATATATATATATATATATATATATATATATATATATATATATATATATATATATATATATATAATTTTTTTTTTTTTTTTTTTACCTACAGGTAAGCCCTATTATAGGCTTACCTGTAGGTAAAAGTTACAAATTTGACTATACAACCACTTTAACATTTATTAAATCTGCTATTTAGATATTCAAGAACTAGACAATGAACAGGAGGAACTCCCCATAATAAGTAAACAATTATATTTGATGATTATTCACATCAATTGTTTTTCTATGTTTTCCGTTCAAAAGATATAAATGCATTTTAAAAAGGTAAATTAAGTTGTAAGCATTTTTTTCTTGCTAGCTGTTCGCATTTTGATTAAATCGATTTGAAAATTTTCTTCCAGAAGAGAAGCCATCTGCTGGGGCCAAAAGGTGGCCAAGCAAAAATGTATTTTTTGACCAAATAATTAAGCGAAAAGCCAACATTTTCACAGACCCTTCTTAACAAAATTAGATTACCCAAAAAGGACAGCAGAAACACATTTATGACAATGGTGCTCATGAACTTTTTAGTAACAATATTATGTTGTTGGTAGCTCTTGTGTACTAGACAGATGCAATGTTCAGGCAAGTTGGCATTACATTTTAGAGAGCAGTAGGGGCACTGCGGGAACATAATAAAAAGGAACTTCCTAGGATTAAGGAGGCTAACACCAAATTAATATATTTTCTATAAAATGCTAAAGGGGATTAAAAAACAAAAAAAAGTGTGATTGTATGCTACTCTCCTTCTGAAAATGCTAGTTTTGCTCCAGATTTTTTTTCCACTTGTGCGCTGGAAAGGTTTACACCCTTTATGACCAGAGCAATAGTTGCTATTCAGCACTGCGCTACTTTAACTGGCAATTGTGCGGTCATGCAATACTGTACACAAATTAAATTTTTTATTATTATTATTCTTGTACACATAATAGAGCTTTCTTTTGGTGGTATTTGCTCACCTCACTGGGTTTATTTTTTTTACAATATACACACAAAAAAAAAAAATTGAAAATTTTTGAAAAAATTCTATATTTTCTACTCTGTTATAAAAACGTATGCATGTGATTAGGGACCTTAGATTGTAAGCTACTTGAGGGCAGGAACTGATGTGAATGTACTCTGTATATATAGAATCGTACCTGAAATATAGAATGAAATCAAATTTCGCCATAAATTTAGGCCAAAACATAACCCGCTACAGCCAGGAAAACTGACCACACTGGGATGGATGAATTTCAATTGAGGCAAATTCAATGAGTTTTAATGGCTGAGTTAGATATAGTTCTCAGATGTACATATATGTAAGGATATATAATATTTTCATTTGGTGTGAAACAGTTGGTCAGATGACAAGACTGTTATATGCGTTATGAAACTGGATTGCGAGACCAAATAAATAGTTTTTATTGCCAATAAAAAGGGGCTGCGGACAATTTTGATCCATTAAACATATGTGTACAGTTTTTTATGATCACTAATATGTTATTATTGAAGTGTATTATAAACAATTTGATAAAATTAGTACGGTCTATGATCCCATAAGCCTACAAGCATATAAAGTAAATTTTGATAAGTATCATGGACTATTCGCCTATACATACTAGAGGTGCACTGAATGGAAATTTTGGTGTCAAAAGTGAAAATGCAGGATGCACTTGGCCAAAAACCGATAATTACAGTTTTAATTTTTTTTTTTGATTTTTATATCTAATTGTATTATATTCGACTTTAATATAATCAATTTAAAATTTGTTGGCGGCCATTATTGGCACCTTTAGCGCAAGAAAAACGTATCCTTTTAAATTCTATGTATGTTTATGGTCTATTGCCCTTACATTGTGGTGTTAAAAACCCTGCTTGCTGCATTTTTGGTCAGGAAAAAAGGCAAAAAAAAAAAAAGAAGACACACACACAAAAAAAAAAAAAAACGCACCTCCCGTTTGAAATGCATTATTGAAAGCGCAGCAAGAACGTACATTAACGCACCCGTGTTACGTTTTTGATGTGCTTTTTGAGTCACATGACCTATGAAAAACAGACCATAAGCACAGTAAAATTGTGATAAAACCAGCGCAAAAAAATCGGTGCGACTTCGCAGTAAAATTGCTCCGAATTTGCGGCAAAATCGCATGCGTTTTTGGCGCTATTACCTTTCCCCCCCCCCCCCCCCCCCTTATCGGCTGAATGCTGATAACACTAATTTTTGACGGAAATGTTTCGGTGCATCCCTAATACATACATTCACCCAGCAGGTTCAGAGTTGCAAAAACAAAGTGCTGTTCTGTCAAAGAATCAAAAAGATATGTAACACTTTAGGCCCCAATAACATTTGCAAATGAGGTTGTTAGCGATTACACGCTGGAGACCCACCAGGGTCAACAGCTCTCACAGCGATTCGAGACTGCTGGCATGTATTTACACAAGCAGCGATTATCTGAGAATGATCAGCCCTGGATGTAGATAGTCTGCATCCAGCCCAATCATTCGCAGATAATGGCTTCATGAGCAATTACACGTGAGCTGTCAGCATCCCATTGCTTTCAATGCGGCTTCCACCTGCAGCTAGTCGCAAGGAACCTCTAGGCTCCATTCATGTAATCACTAACAGCTCCATTCACAAATGTGAAGGGGGCCCTATCTGTCAAGTCCACCTTTTTCCTTCCAAATGCATGTTACGACTTTGCCACTATACTAAACAATGGATAAAAACAAGTGGTTGTATGGTCAATTTTTTAACTTTTACCTACAGGAAAGCCTATAATAAGGCTTACCTGTAGGTAAAAAAAATATCTCCTAAACCTGTACGGTTTAGGAGATATTCCCCTCGGTATGCGCCGCTGACTGCAGCGGCGCATGCGCACAAGGGGGTTCTCGCCGTGAAAATCCGGCAGCGTTCGGCCGAACTGAAATCTCCCGGGCGCATGCGCGGGAGTGACGATATCGCGGCTCCGGCCACTCACAGCGCCGGAGCCGCGATACCCGGAAGAGACGCCGAGGGAGCATGTCAGCTCCCTCTGCGTGGATCGGGCCAGATGTCGGGGCCTCGTTCTAAGGCAAGTATTTCATAATGAGCTAGTATGCGGTGCATACTAGCTCATTATGCCTTTTGCTTTGCAGGTTTAAAAAAAAAAAAAAAAAAAATTGCGGGTTTACTACCGCTTTAAGTATTGAGGAAGACAGCATGTGTTTGTAAGGCATGTGACTTTTACAGCTTGGAACACGGGTGCAAATGATGCTGCGTTCAGATCACTAATGTGTACTTTTTTCTGTATGGATCTGACTGCAGCTTTATGTCATGCTATGAGTTCATAAGAGAAACATCCACATCCACGGTCTTGTGTGTGGGCAGTATTTCACCACTAAGACTAGGCTTTTTCTGGCACTTTTTGTTTACAAGTTTAAATCGTTTTTTTCCCCTAGAAAATTACTTATAACCCTCAAACTTTAGACATTTTTATTAGAGACCCTAGGGAATAAAATAGCACTTGTCATATGTTTTGTAAAGGCACTTTTTGGAGAAAAAAATCCATTTTTTTTTTTCTTTTTTTACAAAACACACAAACACCCCCCACACAATAATTACCCCCAATTGTTTTGTAAAATGTGAAATGGGTCCTGCTCTAAAATTGTGCACGCTTGTGGAGCGACGACAAACTACAGTACTTAAAACTCTCCATAAAGCATCGCCTAAACACCTTTACAAGTTACTTGTTTAGAGTTACAGAGGAGGTCTAGCACTAGAATCATTGATCTCGCTTCTACATTCACAGTGATACCTCACATGTGTGGTCCAAATACGGTTTACATAAGCGGGCACTTAAGTAAAAGACATGGTTTGATAAGTTTGATGTGAAGAAAGATAACCGACTCAGAGTGGAGTCGGTTATAGCCACAAAGAGGGAGGAGGGAATTCCATAACATGCTCATAGTTTGGAAAGATGATGTCCATGACACTCAAATAGATGCGACAGTCAGGTGTCCACAAGCCTTTGCCCATATAGTTGCCTCAGTTATACGTATTCCACTTGCTCAGCGGGGGAATCGCTCCATTGATCCCTGCTGAGCAGGCGGATGACCAGTCCGTATCCGCTCACTGTGCAGGGATGGACCTGACAGAGCCCCACTCTCCTTTCCGATCAGGTCCACTTGTCAGTTTTTCAGTCGGACCTAATCAGAGCCTCCATTCTTCTATGGCGCAGCGGATGTCAGCAGTGACATGTCCGCCGACACCTGCTATTATCTGAACCTGTCCGTGAAATCCAGACAGATGATGACCCTATTTTTCCATCCGTCTGGCAGATTGAAAAGATGATCCCCCCGTAGAGGAGAGCGGGGTTCTGACAGGTCCGTCTGAGCACACTGAGTGGAGACGGAACCTGTCATCTGCCTGCTCAGCGGATCGATCCTCCGCTGAGCAAAGCAGAGTCCGCCGTGCAGACTGCCCATGGGAAAGGACCCGTAAGGTTAGCTGTATTCTCTACATGTAATCAAAGTAATAGTTCAGAAAGAAATATTAAAACAGGTGAAAACAATACACCCTCCCCATGCCAGTGGGTACCCCACCCACTTATTTCAACAGGGCTCCCAGAACAGATCAGAGGGATTTTTATTGGTCAGCGCCAGTAAAAAAAAAAAAGCCAACACAAGTTTTGCAAATCATCTTTCGTCATAAATTTAGGACAAACTGTATACTGCTACACTTCATGGATGAAAATAACCCAAATCAAAGTTTATTATTTAGCCTGTAGCAAAGTTATAGAATCCACAAACTTTGATACATCTGAAAATTGATCAATGCTGATGTAGTGACGGCCCATCTTATTTCTTGAGGCCCGAATAAGCTAGGACAGTACAAATATCCCCCAAATTACCCCTACTTGGAAAGTAGACAGTCCAATGTATTTAGTAAGAGGCATGGCATGTTTTTTGAAGTTGTCATTTTATGTCATATTTTGGTAAAATTAAGACTTTTTAAAAAATAGCTTTTTCCACAATTTTTTTTTTATATACGGTCTAGGACTGCAACTAACGATTGTTTTCATAATCGATTAGTTGGTCGATTAAAAAAAAAAAAAAAAAGTGGGTCAAATTGATGTTCATTTTCAACCACAGTGATGGGAAAATTTGGATATAGAAAACTTCTTGCTCAAAAGAATTTTCAGGCAGTGGATGTGGTTTTTGTTCAGAAATTACGTGAAAATTTCAAACAAAATTCTTTCATTCAGCGAATGTACAAAGATTTTTCATCTGAATATTCTCACCTGAAAATTTATCCATGAGGTCAGCATAAGGCTTGGTACACACCTATGCAGTTTTTGCTTTTGATCTGTTTCTGCAGTGCTTTTTGCTGTGCGTTTTGATTTTTGCGCATGTGATTTTACTGCAATTTGCGTTTTTTGCATTAAAAAAAAAAAAAAAAAAAAACATTTGGGCAGATTAAAAAACACAAATTGCTGCAAAAACGCATTACATTCTTTTCTGCAGCTTCTCCACTGAAGTATATTGAACCAAAAAAGCACTGTTTTGCGTTAAAAGTCTCTGACCCTTTCCAAATTTGCAGGAAACCATGTAAATGAACTGTAGTGCATTTCTGCAAAAAGCACTAATAAAACATATAGATGTGAACCAGGCCTAAGACGTTTAGTAACATAATGGGGTTAAAAAGAAAAACAAAACTAAAATCACTACTGGAAGGGGTTAATTTTTTTACTGTAGAACAGTGAAAGTAATATTTACAGTAATTTACAGTAATTATATTTTTGTACTATAAAGGGCTCATTTTAGTTTTTTTTTTTAACCCCATTATGTTACTGGCCGATTAATTGATTATGAAATTAATCAATTACCATTTTTCATAATCGATTAGTTGTCGATTAATCGATTAGTTGTTTCAGCCCTAATACGGTCACCAGTGTGCTAGAGCATCGTCATAACTTTACAATTTTTTATTACATTTTTAAACACACTGATTAGAGCTATAATAGTGTGTTATAGTAACATTGTACTATTCTGGGGAAGCGATCAGAATTTCCGCCCCCCTCTTTACATTAGGATTGTTTACACCAGCGAATTAAACTCACTTTCGCTCACCCTGCCCCTTCTCTCCTCATTGGCTCACTGACAGATAGACAGCAGCAAGAGTCAATGGCACCCACTGGCATCTCAGCCAATGAGGAGGGAGAGTCCTCGGAGAAGCAAGGCTCTTGTGCAGATTTCTGGATCGATACCGGGCTCCAGTAACTATTAGATGGGCTGCTGAACACAGAAGGTTTTTTTTATCTTAAAGAGGAAGTAAACCCTTATGGATTTTACTTCCTTCTTGTTCCCCTGCAAAGTAAAAGCACAATAGGCTAGTATACATCGCATACTAGCCCATTATGTGGCTCTTAACTGCCAACAAAGCCCATGCTGTCCCTGCATCCATCTTCGCCCCTCTTCCTTCCGGGGCCGCGGGCTCAGGCTCTGTGACTGGCCGGAGCCCCGTGATGTTACTCCTGTGCATGTACGTGGGAGCTGTCAGTCATGGCACTTGCAAGTGAAGAAACGGCACAGAGGTCCGTTTCTACAAAAGTGCATGGGCCAATGACATCATCGGTGTACTACAAGGTATATATCTCCTAAACTATGCAAGTTTAGGAGATATTTCCACTACCTATAAGTACGCTTTATTCTAGGCGCTAAAATCGGGGGTTTACAGCCACTTTAATACATACAATGCATTTAGATAAAAAAAAAAAACTTTTGCCTGTAGAACCACTTTAAGCATGTCTCATAACCCAACCCCTAACAATAATCAGTGGGTCTTATCATTCCAATGGCCATTGCCAACTTGCATTTCAATATTTTTCCCATTGACAAAATACAGTACAAAACATCTCACACTAAATACAACCATCCACCAGCAGGGAGAGAAGAACTACAAATATTATATAATTTTGCCCATTAGAACTTCAGAAGACCACCTGATGTCTGAACAAATTATATATAAAATTATTATACAGGATTTATGTAGCACCAACAGTTTGCACAGCGCTTTACAATGTGAGAAATAATGACCATCTGTAAAGAATCCCAACTACAATAACTAATTACTAAACAATTTACTTGGCAACTGGTAGACAAGGTGCAATGGGGGGTTAAATTTATAGATTTTAAAATTGGTATTCCAGTATGATTTAAAAACAGGCGTTTTGCCAAAAGTGGTTACGAAAGTATAATAATCCACGAGAATCCTGAAAAATGTGATCAGCACATCCTTGACTTGAAAATCTAGGGTAATGTTTAATCATTTGCTTTTTGTTTCTGTGGGATAATAATGGCCGTTTTTAAACTAGTTATTATGATGTAGATGTCTTCTATTATAAGAAAACTCAAACTGTAGGGAGTTTTTTTATTTTTTTTTTATTCTTTCAAATATCCCCTAATTTGATATAGATAAAACAGATTTAAAAATAGGTTTTCTTTAAACTAAGTCGTTAGTAGCTGGATTAAGTTGAATGCTAAAACAAGGCGTCTGTTCACAGAATATTTACGTCTTTTTTTTCTTCTCAGTACTGCACAACCAACTTCACAACAAACATTTCCATAATGAAGTGCAACAATAATCTGACTGTATGGACGCCGGCCAGGCTACTTTGCTATAAAAAACAGAGCGATCTTCTTATGTTCCCTTAGACCTAGGATTAGCTACTTATTAGTTTAATGTATGGGGATATGTTTATACAATTATAAGATCAAGACAATGCAGGAACAGCAAATGAAATCAATGCCAGACAAGTGGCTCACAGAACAACAACATATGCTGCCATGCTGTCACTTTGATCCCTAGTCCCTACAGTAACATGTTTACATGAAGAGTCCTCATATACAAGCTGGTTTACCCTATTCCACACTCAACCATTAGCACTGTATGGCTTCCTAACTTGAAAACATAAGGTAACCACAGTAAAGATGAAAAGCGTGCCATGTCTTTTTTTTGATTGTGAGCTGCAGATGAACCAGCAAACAGAATTGTTTTTATTACAGTTATCCGATTGTTCATGGGAGGGGGGACTGGGCAGGGCCATCTTAATAGCATCATGGGCCCCTGGGCAAAGTAATGCTATGGGGCCCCTACTCTTAAGAATTAAAGTTCAATATTTTCTACTATGAAACATATCAAATAGAAAAAAAAAATGAAAAACATGTCTTCATAAATGTATTATGCTACATGTGTTTGGTATAAAAAAAAAAAACAATATGCGTATATTGATTTGGGTTTGGTTTGTGTAGAGAGAGGGAGAGAGGGAGAGATTACAAAATATTAGGACTCCTGCCTTTACACACACATCAATTTTAATGACATCCCAGTCTTAGTCTGTAGGGTTCAATATTGAGGTGGCCCACCCTTTGCAGCTATAACAGCTTCAAATCTTCTGGGAAGGCTGTCCACAAGGTTTAGGAGTGTGTCTATGGGAATGTTTTACCATTCTTCCAGAAGTGTATTTGTGAGGTCAGGCACTCACTGATGTGGACGAGAAGACCTGGCTTGCAGTCTCTGCTCCAATTCATCCCAAAAGGTGTTGTATCGGGTTGAGGTCAGGACTCTATGCAAGCCAGTGAAGTTCCTCCGTCCCAAACTGAACTCGCTCATCCATGTCTTTATGGACCTTGCTTTGTGTACTGGTCCAAATCAATTAGTGGGGGAGGGGGGATTATGGTGTGGGGTTGTTTTTCAGGGGTTGGGCTTGGCTCCTTAATTCCAATGAAGGGAACTCTTAAAAGGAGTCAGCATACCAAGACATTTTGGACAACATCAGGTTTCCAACTTTGTGGGAACAGTTTGGGGATGGCCCCTTCCTGTTCCAACACGATTGCTCACCAGTGCACAAAGCAAGGTCCACAAAGAAATGGATGAGCAGGTTTGGGGTGAAAAAAAAAAAAAAACACTTGACTGGCCTGCACAGTAGGGGTCAACTGACTTTTTTTTCAGGGCCGATACCGATTCTTCAGCAGCCTTCCAGGCCGATAGCTGAAATAAGGTGCTGATATTCTGTACATCACTATCAATTGCCACTGTGACCTGCCACCCACATGCAGCATGTCATTTGCCACTGTCACCCATATGCAGCTTGTCACTACTTACACTACCTCTGGCAGACCAAACCCCCCCCCCCCCCCCCCATCGGTGTCCAAGCGGGTAAACTTCCAGATGTGGATGGGCGGTGAGAGATGACGTAACCATCTCTCTCCTCTCTGGTGCTGCAGCACTGTCAAGAGCAGTCTTTATGGCCCTGCTGTAGGGGTAGAACAGCGGTGATGCAAGGACGGCAGTGAGAGATGTCATTCCTCTGTTGCCCACCATGCCGTTGACTGAGTGACAGAAACTGCAGCGAGCGCCCTGCGGAGACAGGGGAGGAGGTCTGACCAACATCGGTAACGGATTATTTGAAAAATTTGAATATTGGCCCCCAATCATCGGCCGTTCCGATAACCGGTCGACCCCCCAAGGATGAGCTCAGGTGTGTTCACAAACAACACATGCAGAGTCAGCCAGGTAGTCAGCACTGGGGAACACTAATCACAAGGGGAGGGGAGGGGGGAGGAGGAGGAGGAGTATTTTTTACTGTAATAAATACCCCCCCCCAAAAAAAAAATCAGTTTAGGCAAAAATATATTCTACATATTTTTGGTTAAAAAAAATAATAATAATAATTCGCAATAAGTGTATATTGATTTGTAGACGCTACAACTTTATAACTTTTGTGCAATTCAAATAGGGAATAGATATACGGCATTTTTATTTTATTTTTTTTACCAGCAATGGCAGCGATCTGCAATTTTTATCGGGAATGAGACATTGGGGTGGACAGATTGGACACTTTTGGGACCATTGACATCAGTGATTACTGTATATATGTCATTGGCAGGGAAGTAGTTAACACTAGGGGGCGATCAAGCGGTTAAATATATCCTAGGGAGTGATGGGACCGATTGTTGTTCCTAAGCATTAGGAACAACAGATCGCTCTCCTCACACTCGTCTGTTTACATTGACAGATCTCCGTTCTGTCCTTCCCCGGAGCAATCGCGGGTAGCCGACAGCCATCGCAGTGCCCCTATACTCAAAGCGCTGCTGTCCAGCTAAGGTGATTCACGCAGGAGTGCCATTGTGCCGCCAATTGACAGCGGATGGTCAGAAAGCGGTTAAAAAAAAAAAAAAAAAAATGGTACTCAGTAGTATGTATAGCCCCCACGTGCTTGTATGCATGTCTGATAACGTCGAGGTATGGTACTGAGACGGCAGATGGTGTCCTGGGGCATTTCTTCCCAGATCTGGACCAGGGCATCACTAAACTCCTGAAGAGACTGAGGTGCAACCTGGAGGCGTCTGTTTGACGGAAAAAATGTCCCAGAGGTTTTTAATGGATTTAGGTCGGGCGAGCGTGGGGGCCATTCAATGGTAACAATTCCTTAATGAGGCCGTGCACCAGGAGGAACCTAGGGCCCACTGCACCAGCGTAGGGTCTGAGAATGGGTCCAAGGATTTCGTCCCAATACCTAATGATAGTCAGGGTGACATTGTCTAGCCTGTAGAGGCCTGTGCGGTCCTCCATCAGTACGTCAACAAGCAGTATAACAGAGAAAAAAAAAAAAAAAAAAAAAAAAAAAGAAGAGGCGGGTGCTGTGTCGGTCGGTGAATTCTACAGAAAAAGGATTTTATGGCGAGTACAAAAAAAATTTTTAAATCCTATTTTCTCTTATATTCACCGACCGACAGCTCCTCTCTCAGCCATTGGGACGTCCCCAAGCAGTGCCAAACAAGGGGTGGGAAAATAGCATAGAAACTTCATCCACCATGGCAACTGGGACTTAGTGAAACTTTACCCCAAAAAAACACAACATTGCGAGGAGAAATCCACCACAAAACCAGGGTACCTTCAACAGGAGTGACTACCCACAACTGCACCAAAAACTGCAGAATGCAATGCAACAGCACATTAACTTAACGGTACTGCGTTTTCATCGAAAAAACCATGAAAAAAGAAAATATTATTGCATATTCAATTGCAACTATATGGCCGCCTGCAAAACTATGCGGCCAAAACAGGCATCAGCCGATGCACTGACGTCTACGTTGTAGAACTTGGTAAACGTGTGGACAGCCGACCAGGTTGCCGCTTTACACACTTGAGTGGCAGACGCCTGGTGTCGGAAGGCCAAGACATTCCGATTGCCCTTGTGGAGTGGGCCGTGACTGTAAAGGGGGGCACCCTTTACAGTCACGTACTGATGGAGGACCTTCTGAGATCTCACACTGTCACAGAGCTGAATCGCCATGCAGCCACTCTAACAATGTCCCGCCCCCTATGACACACGGCACAATGATTTTGGTTTGGATAAGTGTGCGGTCTATCACAATAGGCGTCTAGGAGGCAGGACATTGTTACAGCAGGTGCACGGTGATTCAAATCCAGCTCTGTGACACAGTGTGAGATCGTGCTACCAGGCACTGGTGAGGGTGCATTTCATGACACTAGGGGGGGACTGACAGGGGCACAACAGGATGACACGTGTGCGGCCCCGTCCCTTTTTCGGCCACATAGCTGCATTTTTTTCCCCCTTTTGCCCACCTGCCGAAAACACCATATTTGACCGATATGTTTCAGCGGCCCAAATTTCGGTGCACCACTACAAAAAAATAAAAATTAAACCCCACACAAATCCGAAAGGGGGCAAACACTTTTTCATGGCACTGTAGCTGTTGACTTAGAATTTTTTAACATATGACTGAACAACCGCTTTAACATAAATGCAACCACATCTGGCTGACCTAGATGTTGGACTTCAAAGTTCTAATTCCACATGCAAGAAACCATGGTGGTAAACCACATACACTGGAAGAGGTGATCATCATGCAACCAGACATATGATTTCAAAGCAGATATATGCAGGCCCTGGGATATGCTCAGTAATCTGGCATCGATTTTGCGCTAGAACCAAATCCAACAATAAAATTGTGTCTGGAGCATATGCTAAAAATGTAAAGTCCAGACTCATTGCAACTGGCAAGCAGACATGATAATCTAGTGCTGTGCAAATAAAGTCTGAGAGGTCAAAGGATGACTCAGAAGGCGAGGTGGAGCAACAAAGCAGACTGAATACTGCAACATATGTGGCTAAATGTGATATGCCTTAAACAAGACCATATGGTCACCATCAAGAGCCAAACACACTATGGTGCAATCATTGATCATGACGAGCCAATCTCTGGAACTGCTCCCAATAACAACATTTAAAAGGGGGTTCTTCACTTTCAGATAACTTTAATCTCCTTGTCTGCAGATCATGTGACCTTTACTAAAAACACCTTTCTCTCTCCATGATAAAAAATAAATAAAAATGTCTGTGTAAACTGTCTGTGGCACATGTACCATACAGGGAACATTCTCAGCATCTGTTAAAAGGGGCCTACTGCTGAAATAACACACACACCCCCATATTCATAAATGACATCAGTAACTGCCCAATAGGTGAAGAGAGCTGGTCAGATATATATTCAAAAAAAAAAGGCAGCAAGGCAGTTTTGGCAACAAAGCAGCAAGGAAGTGCGTAAAGTTGTCATAATGATGCCAAATGCAGTTTAGTTATGCTTCAAGTTATTCCCTCAAGCATCCCCCCCCCCCCCCCCCCCCATCACCAAATTTTATACTCGCCTGTCCATGCTCTTGCAAGATCTATACTATGCCGCAACACTGCAAGCTGTCCAGAGCAGCCTTCACTTCTGCGCATGCATGGAAAAATCACATTCATTTCTCTAAAGCAGTATATGTTTGGCTCGCATACTAGCTGGTCTGTCCATATGGATGAATCAACTTTAGGGAGGAAGAAGGCAATTTAGTATAGTTATCCTTTAAATGTCTGCCCCAAAACTTCCATTCTTCTATTTTATAATATAAAGGAAATTACATCTCCTCTGAAAATGTGCTGTATGGTTTTCAGGGATAGCAAGGGAAAAAAAAAAATGTAAACACAAAAACCTTGACCGTCCCTGTTCCTAAGAGCTAATTGGTACCGTCTTACTGAATAGGTCTACTACACTGTTTAAGAGACATTTTGCAACTGTCCTGTTAATTAAAAAAAAAAACAGGACCTGCCAACACAGGTGGCTCTATGTCATCTGAGACCATGGACTTGGACCAAGCTGAATAGACAGGCTATTAATTAAAACCTTATAGGCCAGTCTGGACGTGTTACAGGGTAAAGCTGGATGTAAAAAAAAAGCAATTTATGTTATTATCACCCTCAGAAGAGTGGTGGCTACCAACAATAGGAAATTGCAGGGCAAGTTGACTTCTCAGAATCCATTCTTGTATGTTTGTGTTCACTTGAGGTGTACCTCAAATAAAATACACCTTTTACCAAGCATTACTGCAATGTTCATTATGGTACACTGCAATTCATTTTAAATGTGCAAACTGCATACAGCACCTTATCTTGTTCTTTAAAGAGATCTTTAACTGTTTAAATGCCGCTATCCCCTGCAATAAAAGACAGTGCATGCTCACTTCTCTAGCAGCCATCTCCCAGTGTTGCAGTCTCAGAAATGCTCTTTGGCAGGAGTGTAGTAGCATGCCCATTTGTCAAGTTTCAAGCTGGTTTCTACCTCCGAGCAATGACGTAGGAGGAAAGAACAACAGCAACCTGTGGCTTAAATGTGAAAAAGGGCTTTCTCTGGAGTTTAGGAAAGATACGCTGCCGTAAAGATAACCACATAGGGCAGCACAGTGGCCAAGTATGGATATAGAAACTGGTGTTGCACAAACTCTGAAGTATATATGTATGTATTAAATCCTAATCATTTCATAACCTGTGAACTATATCATAATACAAATAAATCACATATAAAGTGCATAAGAATAGTGCAGTCTATTTATAGTTGTCACGTCACTGCTGGAGAATGAATTGTGATATGCCTTATTTATAGATGCACCTTTGAAATGGACGGCACTATTGTTATGCACTTTATATGTGATTTATTTGTATTATGATATAGAGAAAACAGAGGTTATGAAAGGATTATGGTTATATATATATATATATATATATATATATATATATATATATATATATATATATACACACACACACACATACATACACACATATACATATACATACACACACTTTACTTGTGGGATCACAATGGGTGGCTGCAGCAACTCTAATACTGTATATTACTTTGTTTTATTTTTACTTTATGCACACCACATTTGGATCACTACTTGGCACCTAGGTAGTGCAGAGGTACATGTTTAATTTCAAAAGTGGTTGGCACTTCCTCCTAGCAGCACTAGGGTCACCTGTTCGAATCCCAACCACGGACCTACAGGATTTCTTTAAAGGACAAGCTCACCTTTGGGAACATGTCCTACTCGTTTTTAGGGTAGAGCATGCAATATGTTCCAGATCCTGCAGCAGCTATTCAATCCCCACACTCCCTGTGACAGAAAGCTGGGATCGTCTCCCTGTTGTCACTAGTTAAAAAGGGCGTGGTCATGCAGGGCTCTATCCACACAACCGTGTCATTCATTCATTCGTTCTGTGAATAGATAAACTATAAGTATCGACCTCCTTTACAGCTGTCGGCTTGTAGTTCTCAATGAACTACCAAGGCACTGTTGAGCACTCTAGTAGCAGTAAAATTGCCTGTCTGTATGGGCAGACAGCTTACACAGACGGTTTGTAGTAGTCCCGCATATGCACAAAGTGGCAATCATGTTTGCTCATTATGTATGCAGGCTCCATTTCCTGCTAATCAGCACTGTATAATGGTTTTGCCTTAAGCCTCTTTCACGCGGCCGATCCGTTCAGGTCCGCCTGTCAGTTTCTCAGGCGGACCTGAACGGATGCTCCGTAGAGGTCTATGGAGCGTTGGATGACATCCGACCCACTCTGATCCGAAAAAGTGTGATGGAGGAAAAACCTACTTTTCCATCCGTCATCGGATGGGATAACGACGGACTGTGCGGTCTGTAGTCATCCGATCTCCCATAGGGGAGAGCGGCGCTCTGACAGGTCCGTCCCTGCACAGAGTGCAGACAACTGAGCAAGCGGATATCCATATCAGTGTGAAAGAGCCCATACTGTTCTTTTATGGTAAATCTGCCTGTCAGGTATGACCTACTAAGAAACAATGCATTCTTGTAAACTCTTAGCAGTTGTTGATCAGGGGGGCTCAGTGACTCAGACAGTCATACAGATCTATAAAATAATAATGGAGCTAAGAACAGAAGCTGGTCAAAAGAATAGTTACATCAAAAATTGTTTTTGAAGTACACATTAGAACACCCTACAGAAGCCTCTGTCAACAAGGGTTCCTCCAGGAACTAAGGGTTCCTTGAGCAATTTCTACCCCTCAAATAAGTACATGCTTAAACCAATGGACTTTTAAGCTATCTATAAGTGGTGGGAAAGGGGGTTTCCACTGACCATTGCAATAATGTAACCTGAGCTGTAAATAGTCATTAGCAGGGATTCCTTGAGAATGGAAAGTTATTTCAAGGGTTCCTCCACATTAGGAAGATTGAGAGAGACTGACCTACAGTTTTCTTTGACCTTGAAGAAGGGGACATACCCCGAAAGCTTGTCCTGAAAAATTGTATGTTAGTGCAAATAAAAAAAGTATCATGGACAGTACTCAATTTTCCCTGTCACAATTGCACCAATACGGCTACAATCAGATTAACTACAGTTTTCTTTGAAAGACATCATTTGAGGTGGTTAGACTATGGGTTAATACGCAGCAGAAAAAAAAAAAAAAATTATATATATATATATATATATATATATATATATATATAATATAATATCTAAAAAATTTTTAGAGCATTTTTGTTTCCCTTTGAAATCAATTTCTCTTCTGTGTTTTGAACAAAAGATTATAGTGCAGCAAACTAAGCGTTGGTCTACATAACCATGTACATATTCTGCTGACAGATGCATAACAGGCATTTACTCGCTGTTCTTAATAGCTATGTGTACTAGAGACTGGAAATTCTAATTACAGAACTGTAGTTGAGGTTTTATGGTGTGATTATATTCTGTAATACATACATTAATGGAAGATTCATGGTGAAAACATCTAAATTAAGCAGAGCAGTGATATGACAATCCAGGTTTCAGTTAATATGTTCTACTGGATGTAAAAAAATACATTGCATGAGCAAAGTATCATGGAATGTTCTTTTCTTAAATTTTAGTCATTTGCCTAAATGCTTGAACAACCTATCATTAAACTTGGTTATTAAGTAATATGAAGGTAAATGGATGTTGTGATACACATTTGCATAGTGTTTAATACACTCCACCCTGTTATTAAGTGCAGATCAATCAATCCAGTCTGCTGCACTGAACTACAGGCTTTTCCACGTTACTATGGCATGCATCCATCACTGACCTGTAATGCAAGCAATTCTGAAGTAGTAATTAAACCGAGCAACATTTAAAAAAGGACTCTTACAAAATATGGCCTTTTCAATCCTACACACAATTTTGCTCTAGCATGAACAATGGGTCATCAGAACAAACCAATTCCATGAGAATATTTACAAGAACGTTTTTCTGAGAATGCCGATGTAAATAACCAGGTAATAATGCACTTCCTACAAGTCACCCATGTCTACAGACTCCTCTTAGGATGTCTTCTAGATGTTGCCAGCCTCACTCAGCCGGGATAACAGTATACATGCTTTGTTTGGCACTTTTGGATTCTTGCATTAGACAACCCTGGCTTATCAGGAGATGTGACTGATCAGACAGGTTAGAAAACTGTACTTTTTACATAATATTCGGTAGATGCAAATGCTGTAGATATCAGAAGCAGTACCTACAGTTAAATGTACAGCTTCCCACTATGTCAGGCAGTGTCTACAGCTCATCTTAAAGCAAGGAGCCTCTATTGTAGTTCATCTCTACTGTAAAGTGGCCCTTCTAGGCTCCATTCACACCTAGGCGTTTTGGATCTCGGGGCAGAATCGCTGCAAAAATGATGGACGCATTTGTGATTCCATTACTTGTTAATGGCACCCCAATCTCGGCACGGTTTTGCTGCTGCTGTTGAGCGATACATGATGCTGCAAACTTGCAAAGCTTGTCACTCAAAAAGGGGCAGAAGTTCTTGTGATTTTTCCTCGATTGGGGTGTCATTAACAAGTAATAGAATTGCAAACGTGCCCTATGTTTTGCCACAATTGTGGAATCGCAGGCAATATCGCAACAATTTAAATCACCTAGGTGCGAATGGAGCCTTTAGAGACTTCACAAGTCAATTCTATATATGCCACTATACACCATTTTTTTTTTTTTTTTTAAACAACCCTCCACTGTTTATCATTAAAACATAGTCCTTGAGCTCCAGTTATGTTGCTTGGAGGAAGCAAGTCACAAGGTGCTATCCCCATCAGCAAAGTTGATAATCAACTCTTCTGATATTGCAGGAGGATCATCTCCTTAGCTGTGGGCAATAGCAGAACAATATAAAATCGCTATTTTCCTACACCCAATATAAATTCTCTGTGTGATAACAAGCATCTCTAACTGATCCCAAGCTATACATACAACTCTTGCATGACCTAGTAAACTTAAAGGAGATGTACAGCCAAAGCTCATTTAGCTATACGTCTCCTGTGGATCATAGAAGTGCGGTTAGTTTTGCACTTCTGTGACCCATTTTCAGGAGACAGGGGTTGGGATCTGCCCACATGCCTGGACCGTCACCCAGCTCAGCCCTTCAGCGAGCCGCTGAGAACCTAAACCAATGGCTCCAGCCCCCTCCACAGTCCATCAGCTCTCTGCTGTGGGACTTGAGCGACTAGCAGCGTTTGATCGCTCGGTTAGCAGCGTTGGAGCAGGCGGGAACAGATGCTGCATCCAAAGAAAAAAAAATAAAAAAAATCTAATACTTCTCTTTTAAAAAGTGTTACTAAACCCAGGACCCTGCATTTACTTTATCTCCCACACTACACAGAGCATGGGAAAATAATTTTAGTAAATATAGACTGCTAAATACTGCTGATGAGAGGGTATTTAGCAGTCTTGTGACTTCTATCAGTGTCTGGATAAAGCTTGTAGGAGGAGTTGTCATTATATTCTGACTGTCCTATGAGGCTGCAGAACCCCTGTCTCTGTCTGGACATTGCTTATGACATGCACCCTTCCAAGAAACAAAAAAAAAAAAAAAAAAAAAAAAAAAAAAAACACCACCCTCTCTAGCAATACAAAGCAAAACTGAGTATGAGCAGAGTACCCCCAAGGCTCTGTTCTATCAGGAGTTGGTTTTGGGGACAGTAGAGGATCAGAGAAGACAAGATCACACTCTCATTGCCCCTCTTACGACTCACACCCCCCCTCCCCCCCGGCAAACTCTCACGAAAGTGAGAGGGCTGTGCATGAGGTCATAAGCCTAGGCATTTTACCAGACAAGAAACAGGAAGTGGGCTGTAAAAGGTCTTTACTGGCAGAAAAAAAAAATAAGTTACTAGCCAAAGTTAAAAACAACAAGGGCAGATTTAATAGATGGAAAGATGAAAAAATGACTAAAGTTTTGCTTTAAAGCGGAGATCCACCCTAAAGTGGACCTTCCGCTCATTGGAATCCTCCCCCCCTCCGGCGCCACAATTGCCACCTTTCAGGGGGGAGGGGGGTGCAGGTACCTGTACAGTACAGGTATCTGCACCCACTTCCGGCGTACATTCTGCAGAAGGTACGCCCCTTTCCGCAGAATCTACGCCCCTTTCCGAAAGTCCCCCGCTGCCTGCTGGGAAACACACAGATCCCAGAGACAGCGGGGACCATCCTTATTGCGCAGCGCGACTCGCGCATGCGCAGTAGGGAACGGGGAAATGAAGCCGAAAGGCTCCACTTCCTGATTCCCATACCCAAGATGGCGGCGGCAGCACCCGAGAGACGATCGAGAGATCGGCTTCGGGTGCCGACATCGCGGGCGCGCTGGGCAGGTAAGTGTCATTATTTTAAAAGTCAGCAGCTGCAGTATTTGTAGCTACTGGCTTTTAAAAACAGCGTTACTCCCGGCGGACTCCCGCTTTAAGCCATTAGGTTCCACAGTGAGTACAAGCATGCTTTACTGCTTATACAGACTGATTTTACTGTTGTGGGTTTAGTAACACTTATTTTTTTTTATTTTTTTTTTATTTTTGTTAGAGTTTGAGTAACATTTTTATTTTCGGTTATAAAAAAAAAAAAAAAAAAAAACACCTTCAAAATTTTAGGCAAATATGAATGTTGTTGGGTTAAAAAATAATCCTAACAAGCATTGACATAAGAGGTGTGGAGGTTACAAATTGTGGGGCATTTGGAGGCATCATCAAGTTATAATGGCGGGGAGGGGGAATCTGACACCAATAGTGATAGTATTATACACTGGCTGGGAAGGGGTTAAAGTGGTAGTAAAAACAACACTTTAAGCCGAGTGCACACTAAGCTTTTTTTGGGCTAAAAGGGGGGAAAAAAATAAACACCACACAGTTTAGAAAGAGACGATGTACTAACAATCTGGTCATTAGTACAGCGATATCCCCTGCTGTGCTATTGTTCTGACAGGTGGACGACCCCATCGCCAGAACACTCCGTTTAATGCTCCCACTGGCTGAGAGAGCTGATCAGGAGACGATTTTGCGTTTGTTGGACCGGCTGCCATTCACACAGGCCAAATGTCAGACGGTTTCTAATGAACCAGCTGATGCTGCCTGACATTTGGCCTGTGTGTGCTAGGCTTACAAAATGTCATGAGCACCACTGTAAGGTTTGCCATAGAGATCCAACTGTAGAGCCATAGATGCATTACTCAAGAAAGGCCTCATCTTCAATAGACTCCCCACTGTTCCACAATCAGCTTGACACAAAATATCTGTCAAGGTTATGTAACCTCAATTTCATTGGTAAAGTCAGGGGAACAACGACAGCCACAGACTGTCCCTCTAAAATCAAATTAAAGCGAAGTTCCACCCAAAAATGGAACTTCCGCTTTAAGCGATGGTAACCGTGACATGCCACATTTGGATGCTTTTTTTTTCTTTTTTTTTTTTTTTATATAGGGACCCAGCTCCCATTCCCTCCCGGGGCTCCGGAAGGAAGTTCACCTCCCCCTCCCTGAAACCTTCTGGGTTACGTCACAGGTCCCAGAAGATTGTCCAGCCATTCATGGTTTGTGCATGTGCAGTGCAATCAGGAGGGGGGTGGAGTTGAGCTGGGCTTCGTTCGCCGGCATCGCTAGACTGTGGGACAGGCGAGTGTCCAATTAGTAAAAGTCAGCAGCTACACTTTTTGTAGCTGCTGACTTGTAAATGGGTGGAACTCCGCTTTAAAGCGGGAGTCCACCGGGACTCCGCGTTTTTTTTTTTTTTAAAAGCCAGCAGCTACAAATACTGCAGCTGCTGACTTTTAAATAGTGACACTTACCTGTCCAGCGCGCCCGCGATGTCGGCACCCGAAGCCGATCGCTCGCTCGGCTGCCGGGTCCCGCCGCCATCTTGGGTATGGGAATCAGGAAATGGAGCCTTTCGGCTTCATTTCCCGGTTCCCTACTGCGCATGCGCGAGCCGCGCGGCGCAATCCGGACGGTCCCCGCTGCCTCTGGGAGCTGTGTGTTTCCCAGCAGGCAGCGGGGCACTTGCTGAAGGGGGCGGGCGCTTGCGGAACGGGGGCGTAACGTACGCCCGTTCCGCAGAGAGCTAGCCCGGAAGTGGGTGCAGTTACCTGGATTATCCAGGTAACTGCACCCCCCTCCCCCCTGAAAGGTGCCGATTGTGGCGCCGGAGGGGGGGGGGGATTCCGATGAGCGGAGGTCCATTTTAGGGTGGACCTCCGCTTTAAGTCATCCATGACAGTTACTATATTCCCCATCAAGAAAACCTAGTTACAATGAAACCACGATCTTCTTCTCATTCTCTCAGATATACATTTATTACCCCTTGCACACACAGACACATTATTGTGGGCGCTTCTATAGCACTGCCAATTTACGTATTTATCATCAATTTACAGCAATCCCTGCCCTCAAGGAGCTTACAATCGAAGTGTATACATACACATACCAAGGCCAATTTAGAGCCATTTACCCTACGAGCATGTCGGTGTGTGGGAGGAAAGTACCTGGAGGAAACCCACACAGGCACAATGAGAACATGCAAACTCCAGGCAGGCAATGCCGTGGTTGGGATTCGAACAGTCAACCCTAATGCTGCTAGGCAGAAGGGCTAACCACATAGCTACTGTGCTGTCCTACATGGTTTACCTCGATTCATATTTAGCTGACCAGATACCAAGACCAAGCTGACCCCCATTTTGATCTGTCTTACAACAGTTTCAAAATGTACGTGCCGACTCTAAATATGTTCTTAGGATTTGTGCACAGATTCTTCATTGTATACCTCTGTTGATTTAAGAGACTTTCCAGCCTTTAGCTTGAAGCTGCTTCCTGCCGGCAAGTCCACTGAACAATAACTTTCAGCGGCTACATTAGTATCAAAACAAGCCCGAGTTGCAGTTATTGCTGGTACATAGTCAATGCCTTCACTAGTGATGTGATTTTTGAACAGCGCAAGCAATTATCAGGTCAAGCACTCAAACTGATCATTTGGCATAGCCAGGTCTCTGAGGTTGCAGAGATATTGCTGTATGTTGGCAAATCTTTAAGGCTATATTCACACCTGAGTATTTTATGAATGCACACCAAGTGCGTTCACGAAATGCAGAGAAAGGAGAAAGTATGTGTGGTGCTTGCAGTGCCATTCATTCATTGTTAAAGGCACCCCAAACGCAACAAGCAGAGGCAGGTAAAAACGCATGAAGTTCAACACCCAAAACAGTATATGAGCTGCTTTGCCCTATGCTTGTAGCCTGCACAAAAAAAAAAAAAAAAAAAAAAAACACACAAACATACAATAAATATCTATATATCTCTCTAAAAAAAATATTATATATATATATATATATATATATATATATATATATAATCACACACACACACACACATACACAATCTGATTATGCAGTGCAAGAAACAGAAACACCACCTAGGTATCAAGGAAAGCAATAGGACAATTCAGGAAAAAGGGGGTGGGTCAAGGCAGCCCTGGCGTTCAATGCTTGGCAAGTCTATGGCCACATACAATCCTGTGTGTTTAAGCTAGCTATGGACACAAAAAAAAAAAAAATAAAAAAAAAAAAAGAAGGGGGTCAAAAACGTACATGTACTATTTGATCTTTTCAAAATGACTTCCGGATTCCTACAAAGCAGCCCTCTAGTCACAGAATCATCCCGCTTAGGACAATGGAGGGACCACACAGACATTTCTCCTGTTAGATAACTTTGCACTCCTAGGGAATGTTTGGGTCTGTTTTGTGTTGCTATACTTGACAATGGACCGCTACCCAGACAAATACCAGAAAATAAAAATGATAACGATTGGCAGTGGAAGGCATTTTACCATATAGGAGGACAGACATCTGAATCTAGATCCCCTAACATTTTCCTGTATTGGGACATGCTGCTTAAAGGCATCTCAATAATTCTGCATGGACTGTCAGCACACCTCAAAGTATGAGAAAACGCCTGCAGAATGTTTGCCAAAGGAGCGTATCACATAAAGTTATGTATGCTATGATGTAGGTATGTTATTGCTACTATATATGCAAATACATGCAAAGTAATGTATACAGTACCACATGTCACCACAAAGCACAAGTGTGGAGCCTGCCTAAAAATTACCCAAACAATTCTGATACACCCTTGGAGTCCAACTACTTACATAGGCATTACATCAATAGGCACTACTGTGGGTGCTGTAAACGCCTTGTTTATCCAGCTCCTGATTGTAGGATTTATAACATGGATGCCATTAGGGCTGCAACTAACGATTATTTTCATAATCGTTTCGTTGGCCGATTATTGTTTCGCTTAATCGATTAATCGGTTAATAACCTTAAAAAAAAAAAAAAAAAAGCGTGGTGTATAATTTAGTTAATATGTAAAGTTTAAAAAAAAAAAATAAAAAAAAAAGGCAATTTAGTCTTAAATATCTCTATATGCAGTGGTGAATATAAATAACCAAACTATATGGTTAGGGAGCAAAATATCTAATCCACTCTGAGAATAACAGACAGAAGAGATATACTGTATATACCATTAGAGGGGATATACTGTATATACCATTAGAGGAGAGATGTACTGCATATACCATTAGAGGAGAGAGATAGTGTATTTACCATTAGAGGAGAGAGATAGTGTATATACTATTAGAGGATATATACTGTATATACTACATATACTATTAGAGGATATATACTGCATATACTATTAGAGGAGAAATATACTATTAAAGGGTCAATCTGGTAAATATCATCAGACTCTAACTTTAACCCCATTTTGTTACTGGCCGATTAATCGTTTATGAAAATAGTAATCGATTAATTTCATAATCGATTAGTTGTTTCATCTCTAGATGCAATGATGGTTGTCAGCCAATGTAACAACACGCATCTGTTCACAATTCCTGAGATTCCCCAAAACTCATTTAGTAAGTTACATCAACTGTCACTTGTTACAATGCCTGCTATCAGTGGAGGGTTATTTGTAGCAGTTTTGTCCGTCTATTTTTGAGTCAATGTAAGGTATTACAGTAAAATTTAGGGATGCCCCATCCAACCAGACATCAGTCCTACAGGGTCAAAAGCATAAAAAGTTTTCCTGTGTAAAGGTTTCAGTGCCATTTCAAGACTTTAGTGGCCCACCTAGTAGAGCCATTCAGAGGAACAAGAGATACAAACACACCACAATCTGTGACCACTTTCAAGAGGTGTAGTGCTTACTTTAAAGCTGTCTATAGATGGTTTGGATCTTGGCTGGTCCAGCAGGGACCAGTCGATATTCAAACCATGTATGGGAAGGCTGATCGATCAACTTGGGTACAACTAGCATGTTGGTTTTTTCAAACGATTATTGCTGATAGCAATAACCACTGTGAGTTCTCCTGGTAGGGACGGCTACCCGCCTTGCTGGGAGAACACGAAAGCTCTGCGGGAGGAATTCCACTATCAATACTGACTGTTAATGGGAGTAAACCTGTGGCTGCAGGATCCAAAGATGTGATAAGCCAGGGTATGTTCTCTAAATCACCACACAATATAACAATGGTACACCCATCATGAAATGTACAAAAACTTCTATTGAGGTTAATAATATGATAATGCCCAATGTAATACCATTAGCATGAAGAGAAGGCAGCAAAAAGAATTGCTCTGGGTTATAGTGTAGCATGATCAAACAAAAGAAGGAAATCCTTGTGCATGGCATTCAGTAAGGACAGTATAGACCCGGAAGATTTTCCATCTACATTTTATTCCCCCCCAAAGTTCACCTTTTACAATTGCTCCTGGAACATTATCTGTTGTTGAAAGTGCTAGACCCATTTGTGCTGGGTGAAAATAATTCAGTGTGTAATACCACCTTACGTAGCCTAGATACACATCCAAGAGATTAGGCCAAACAGTGCCTTTTATTGTATGTGGCTAGTTTAGCCCTGCCAAGCTAATTAGCTAAACAAACACCAATTATTGTAGGGCCATGAAATGTGACATGCAGCATACAGAGTGAGAAGAGCTACATTTGACAGCTACAGCTCCACCCAGATCTGATCACAATAGTATAGACTTATTGTTAGAGCACAAAGGATATGTACAATCAACCAAATAATTAACTCTAGTGCCTAATAGATTTCATCCATTACCAAGTGTAATGTGAATGTTTTAAGGTATTCATAGATGAAAGAAAATAGTAGACTGTCCAAGATAATGGTCAGATCGGGTTGTCCCTTACCTGGACAGACACCCTTGGAATGAATGGTTTCAAGGTAAGAATACATGGTTTAGGAATCATTTCCATCAAATAGATTGTCCTTGTTCCCCAAGGATTAGGCCAGCATTGGTGGTGTCTGCACAAACGCACATACATTTGCATGGCCAGGTTTATGCTTATGGGAACGGTGACAGATTTGCACCAGTCAGATCAACCAGCTCTCATCTTATGTTTAGGGTAAGCCCCAGACATAACTGTCTCGTCAGACATGCAGGTGCAATGCAACTACAGGCATTGCTCAAACTGTTTGCCCTATATAAATCTGAAGAGAACAATAAAGCAGAAGTATAACGAACCTGAGCACCGCAAACTAAATACATTTTTAACATTCAAAGAAAAACTCAGATCCATCCCCGTCTTCATTCTTAATTTTGTTGAGAAATCATTTTGAAAAAAAGCCTCTATAAATTTCTAGCCATGGCCATCTTGAGTAAGGGCAGATGATACATGTAGCATTTACTTCCTGGACTCCTCTCCCCGTAGCTCAGCCATGCAGACAGGAGGGTGTGCTTAACTGAAATAGCCCCTCCTCCAGATGAAAGAAAAAAAGCCCATGAAAACTCATTGGAAGTATGACATCATTATGGTCCAGGTCAGAAACAAAAAGAAATGCAAAAGTTTAAAACAAGTAATATATTATACCTTCCTATCTTTTTACTACTGCTAGCAGCAGAAGGATTAAAAATAGTTCATGTTGATTATTATATGCAGAGTTCTTCACAAACTTGTATACTCCAAGCTGACAAGTGACTTCTATAGTAGAAGCAGAAGAATGTTCTTCCCATAGCGGTTACAGTTGTAGATCACCCCAGACATGAAATTATTGCCCGATGCAAAACAGCCAGATCAGTCTACTGGAATCTCACATCTATGGCTACCTTGTGCTGTAGCGAACTATCAGATAGGATAACTATGGAGCTCATTTACAAAACTGGAAGTAGGCACAATTGATTTTCCACAGCAACTAGACACTTTGGGGAAGATTTACCAAAAAGTGGAGCGTGCAAAATCTAGTGCAGCTTTGCACAGAAACCAGTCAGCTTCCAGGTTATATTGTCGAAGATTAATTGCACAAGCTAGTTAGACGCCAATTGGCTACTATGCACAGCTGCACAAGGTTCTGAAAGCATCAGTTTTAGGCCCCTTTCACACTGTCGGACCTGAACGGGCACTCCATGTTAGTCTATGGAGCGATGGATGTCAGTGGTGACATGTCCACTGACATCCAATCCGCTAAAAACAGACAGATGGCCCTACGTTCGCATCCGTACCTTGTGGATCGTATCGGGTGAGAGCTGATGAAAACTGACATGCTGTCCATTTTCGTCTGATCTCTCCATTGCAAGCAGCAGTGCTCGACAAGCCCCTCCCTGCTCCGTGAGCAGAGAGGGACCTGTCATCCGCCGGCTCAGTGGAGATCAAAGGAGAGATCTCCCGCTGAGCTGGCGGACTCTGTGGCAGTGGATCCGCCTGGTGTGAATGAGGCCTCAGTAAATCATCCATTTAGGCCAGGTTCACACTGGTACGATACGACAGTCATATGGCTGTGGATCCGACTTTGCCCTGCGACTTGAAGTCCGACATCCGTCCAACTTCAATGAACAGGAATCCGACTTTGATCCCGACAATGCAGGCACTTTGTGTCTGGTATGAATCTTTTAGGGGGAAATCTATGGGAAAAAAAAAAAAAAAAAACCGGCATGGGTTCCCCTCCAAGAGCATACCAGGCACTTGAGTCTGGTATGGATTTTAAGGGGAACCCCCATGCAGAAAAAAATGCCGTGGGCTCCCCCCAAAATCCCTTATCCGAGCACACAGCCCGGCAGGTCAGGAAAGGGGGTGTGGACGAGCAAGCACAGACCACCCCCCGAATTGTACCAGGCTGCATGCCCTCAACATGCGCGTTCCCCGTGCCCCCCCCCCCCCCCCCCAGCACCTTGTCCCCATGTTGATGAGGACAAGGGCCTCTTCCTAAGCAAGTTTAGGCCAATACACCTAGCATAAATAATGCGCAATTAAATGTGTTTACACACATTTAGAAGTGTCAACTTTTTTTTTCCTGCCAAACTCAGTCTGTGTGTGCATGGACACATAGAATAAAATTCAAGGGCATTTAGTGGCAAAGAAAAAAATTGGTTGCTTTATTAATCATGACCAATTATGTCATATGCCTTTGCTGCAGGAGCTCCAGAAGAATAATGCAGATTTTTTTTTCGGATGACGGAACGCTGCTTTTACCAACTCTTGGCACTGTTGACCCCCCATATTAAGAAGCAGGACACATGCATGAGTCTTATTTAAATTTTTTGGTTAAATAATAATGACTCGTTATAATTTCTATGTTTTTGAATGCATAGAATGTACTTTTTGGGTAAGGTCTATTGGCAGATAGCATGTCTAATTTTATTTTTATTTTAACGCACAATAATAAAATTGTAGAGAATAATACTTGGCTATGTGTTATACTTCAAATGACAGTTTGGGAGTAGGCAGTTACTTTAAAAAAAAAATACAATGTAAAATTGACAAGGGACACCAACATAGTTGTATCTTTGATCTTAAAAACTACAGGATAATGGTGTTGTGGTAACTTGCCCAAAAAAATAAATAAATAAAAAGCATAAGAATATTATTCTTGATCTCACTAGGTAAAAAAAAGAATGCCTTTGAAAATTAGTTTGCAATAACTCCATCAGTATTACCAGCAAAGCAGCTTCATTATTATACCATTAAAGAAGAGAGACTGTGCGATGCATTTCGAGATTTCATAATTTGCCTCGTCACAAATGTTAATTCTCCAACGCTAGTTTACAAGACTGACCGCTTCTGGCTCGTCCTTGCTTTCAAGCATGCATGTTTGTACTTTGGACGTTTGTCCAACGTACTTGTGTACACACACTTGGAAAATCCGACACACACACATTTGTCCGTGGAAAACAATTGTCTGATGGAGTGTTCAAACGGTCGGTTTTTCCTCCAACAGCCTGTCACACATTTCTGCGTCCACCTACTAAAACTAATGGTGACATAATTACATCACCACTTGCTTTTTAAAGTGGTTGTAAACCCTTACAGGCCACTTTGACCTACAGGTAAGCCTAGATTAAGGCTTACCTGTAGGTCCATGAAATATCTCCTAAACCTACACGATTTAGGAAATATTTGCAAAAAAAAAAAAAAAAAAAAAGACCGTCACCGCTGTAGACAACGGCGCGCAGGCGCACTGAGCATGCCACTTCTAACGGCGATATGCCCTTAGTGGCTCCTCCCGTGCGCATGCGCGGGAGTGACGTCATCGCTGCTCCGGCCACTCACAGCGCCAGAGCAGCGATACCCGGAAGAAGATGGGCGCTTCGTGCTACAGGGGACAGTGGTGACAGCTGGCTCCTGTGTCAGGTAAGTGACACATAATGGGCTACTATGCGAATGCTTTACTTTTGCAGGGAGACAAAAGAGGAAGTAAACCCATCTGGGTTTACTTCCTCTTTAAAGGACTACATTTGGGAACGCAAGAGCCTGATGGCCAGGGGGGGCACAGTGGCCACAGTTCCTTTATACTGGATATTAAGGGGCCAGTGGGCTTTTCCTGCATCAAAGAAATGTGGGTTTCTCACTGCCTGGATGGCTGCTTATAAGAGACAAGAGTACTGCCAAAACACTCCTCTCCTGAATGTACAAGCAATAGGGTTTTTTTCTACCTCTAAACCCCTGTAAATGCCTGTGTGCATGGACAGAGGGAGATTTACTAAAACTGGAGCACTCAGAATCTGGTGCAGCTGTGCATGGTAGGTAGCCAATCCGTTTAAGCTTGTTCAATTAAGCTTTTACAATAAAACCTGGAAGCCGATTGGTTTCTTTGCAGAGGTGCTCCAGATTTTGCATGCTCCAGTTTTAGTAAAACTTCCCCATAGGCTAACATGGTGTGATTTGACAGTTCGGAAGTCACACCCAGTTGTCGGCAATAGAACCATTCAAACTGCTATGACTGTAAATATTCCTGTACTACTTTTTGCTGATTTTATTGCGACTTGCATAGATTTATGTTGTTTGAAGTTGCAAGCCTTAATGAAATCAGCAGTGCAAATCGCACTCATGGGAGGCTTTGACATGGCACTAAAGTAGTGCCATGTCAAAGCCGCATCGGTGTAAACAGGGGCTTAGAGGCAAAACACACACACGGAAGGAGGGGGTGACCAAAAGGCAAACCTAACATTTAAATAAAATGAACTGATTTTTGCACAGCTGCAGTGAGCTAGATACACTTACTGATTGGTTTTACTTCATGGATTAAGCTCAGAAACCCAAACCATTCAACCAGACTTATGGCCCATACACACGATCCGAAAAATACCGCTCGAGGCGATCATACGATAATTGGATCTGGTTAGTATAGAGCTAGTTAGTACTGATCACGACAGCTCATCCGATATTTTATCGGACATGCACGAAAAATCCTTGTACGTTACCAGATCGTATGGTTTTCATTTAATCAGTACAATTGTCGTCCGAAAATACAATACAAATACACTACAAAACATGACATCACCTCCGCTTTCTTATTCTGTCATACGAAAAGAATTTTCATAACTTTAGTAAACTCTTCAGGTTTGATATACAAAAAAAAAAAAAAAAAAAAAAGAAGGGGGGGGGGGGGGAATGGGGGAGGATGATCTGTCGTTTGATTTTCGGATCGTCTGTATGGGGCATACAGACAAGATGGTTTGGTTGTTATGGGTTGCTGCAGATAATATAATATGCAGGAGCTATTTCCCACTTTGGCGCATGTTTTACATTAATGTATCAATGCACGTTGTATCTGCCCATTCCTTTCCTATAGGTCCACAAAACCAGTCCACACACCAAAATAAAAAACCCAGAGGCCTTATTTTTCCCGAACACACTGCATTTTTGTTTTTGCATGTATGCGTTGCAGTGCATTAAAATGATCAAATGTGGTTTTGGGCTAACTTGTAATGAGCACACATGCCATACTGGTGGTCGATATTATTGTAAAAAAAAAAAAAAATTTAAAAAAAGTCAAAAAATTCTAAATACACTGGACAAGTCTGATATAAAAAGGTCATTATTAATCACTTCAACAACAGGCCAATTTTAATATTTCTCGCCTACATGTAAAAATCAACTTTCTTTCCTGTAAAATTACTTAGAACCCCCAAACATTTTCTTCTTTTATGCAGAGGCCCTAGAGAATAAAATAGTGGGTGCTGCAATTTTTTTATGTCACATGGTATTTGGTAGCGGTTTTTCAAACACATTTTTTGGGGAAAAATACACCTTAGTGAATATTATTGCACAAAGGCAAAATACCCAATTGTTTGGCAAAATATAAAAAAGGTGATGGTACGCTGGGTAAATAAATACCAAACATGTCACACTTTAAATTTGCATACACTTGTGGAACGGTGCCAAACTAAAGTACTTAAAAATCTCCAAAGGCAACACTTTACAAGCCTTTAAAGGCAGTTTAACCACTTGCTTACTGGGCACACATACCCCCTTCCTGCCCAGGCCAATTTTCAGTGCTGTGACACTTTTAAATGACAATTACGCTGTCATGCAACACTGTACACAAATGATATTTTTTTAGCACACAAATAGCAGCTTTGTTTTGATGGTATTTAATCAGCACTGGGTTTTTTTTACAAAAATTTTGAGCCAAAAAGAAAAAAAAAAAAAAAAAATTCATGGTTTGTTAAAGTTTTGCAAACAGCAAATTTTTCTCCTTCACTGATGTGCCCTGATGAGGTGGCACTGAAAGGTAGCACTGAATATGGGGCACTGATAGTCAGCACTGGAGGGCACTTATTGAGACCAATGTCCCTGTAACAGAAGCCGGTCACTGTTTTTTTTTATCTCCACGCTGGAGCAAAAAAAAAAAAAAAAAAGCAGATAACTGGCTTCTGCTTACTTCCGTGATGAGCTGTCATTGGCTGACAGCAGATCCCGTGGTGAACGGCCACTGTGATTGGCCCTTCAAACTGTTCTGTGATCAGCCGAGTCCAAAGGACTTGACAAACAGAGCATGCCGCCGGCACGTGAGCAGCACAATCACGAAAGGACGTCTATTGACATCCTCTCACCACTGGAAGCCCACCTGATAGCTGTCTTCCGGCTATAGTGCGGGCGGAAAGTGGTTAAAGTTACACGGGAGGTCCGATTCTAGAGTTATTGCTCTCGCTATAATGTTCGTGTCAATACCTCACATGTTGGGCGATCGCCATTTAATATATGTGCGGGACATAAACATGCATTCACTTTTGTGCACGAGAATAATGGGATAACAGCACTTTAAAAAAAAAATTGTGTCTTTTTTTTTTAACACTATAGCTTTTTTTTTTTTAAATCATCACTTTTATTGCTATAACAAGGGATGAACACATCATCAAACAGGTCATCTTTATGAAGAGATCTGGGGTTTATTATATCTGCCGTCCAAAGCAACAGATCAAAACAAAAATGGTTTGAATAAGAATGGTTTGTACAAGCCAGTAATGGTTTGTTTACATGAGACGAAAAACCAGAAGTGGTGAAATCTTTGTCACTTCCAGTTTCTGACATCAGGCGGAAGGAGAAACTACATCTGTTCCTCTCACTGTGTAAGGCAGGGGTGTCCAAACTTTTTTCAAAGAGGGCCAGATTTGATGAAGTGAACATGCTTGAGGGCCGACCATTTTGTCTAACATTCTTTAACCACTTCAACACAGGGCATTTATACACCCTTCCTTACCAGACCAATTTTTAGCTTTCAGCGCTCTCACACTTTGAATGCCAATAACTCAGTGAAGCAACACTGTACCCAAACAAAATTTTTATCATTTTTTTCATACAAATAGAGCTTTCTTTTGGTGGTATTTAATCACCACTGGGTTTATTATTTTTTGCGACATAAGTGAAAAAAAAGAGCAAAAATTTTGAAAAAAAATTAGGGATGCACCGAATGGGTTTTTTGGTGCCGAAACCGATACCGAAAATGAAAAATACACTAGGCCGAAAACCGAAACCGATACCGAAAATGACCGTTTTTAAAAAATATTTTTATACAGGAGGTGGTCAGAGACTGGGGACACGGTACAGGAGGTGGTCAGAGACTGGGGACACGGTACAGGAGGTGGTCAGAGACTGGGGACACGGTACAGGAGGTGGTCAGAGACTGGGGACACGGTACAGGAGGTGGTCAGAGACTGGGGACACGGTACAGGAGGTGGTCAGAGACTGGGGACACGGTACAGGAGGTGGTCAGAGACTGGGGACACGGTACAGGAGATGGTCAGAGACTGGGGACGTGGTACCGAAGATGGTCAGACTGGGGACATGGTACAGGAGATGGTCAGAGACAGAGGACGTGGTACAGGAGGCATCCCCCATTGCAGCCAGTGTGTCCCCCCATTGCAGCCAGTGTGTCCCCCCATTGCAGCCAGTGTGTCCCCCCATTGCAGCCAGTGTGTCCCCCCATTGCAGCCAGTGTGTCCCCCCATTGCAGCCAGTGTGTCCCCCCATTGCAGCCAGTGTGTCCCCCCCATTGCAGCCAGTGTGTCCCCCCCATTGCAGCCAGTGTGTCCCCCCCATTGCAGCCAGTGTGTCCCCCCCATTGCAGCCAGTGTGTCCCCCCCATTGCAGCCAGGGTGCCCCCCCATTGCAGCCAGGGTGCCCCCCCATTGCAGCCAGGGTGCCCCCCCATTGCAGCCAGGGTGCCCCCCCATTGCAGCCAGTGTGCCCCCATTGCAGCCAGTGTGCCCCCATTGCAGCCAGCCTGTGCACTGTGTGCAGGGAAGAGAGCCGCCTCCGCCGCCTGTTTGATAACAGCGCCAGGAACATCACAGCTTTCATTTCAATTGCTGTGTGTTCCCGGCCGTGCGCCGTCACACGCAGCCCCTCCCCCTTGTCCGGGCACTTTGATAGACAGATCATCCGTCCAATCCTGCAGATGATCTGTCTATCTAAGTGCCCGGACAAGGGGGAGGGGCTGCGTGTGACGGCGCACGGCCGGAAACACACAGCAATTGAAATGAAAGCTGTGATGTTCCCGGCGCTGTTATCAAAAAGGCGGCGGAGGTGGCTCTCCTGCGCTATGATGGGCGTCACCAGGGGCGGGGGGCGGAGCCCCACCCCCACCCAGGCCACGCCCCATTTTCGGCTCCATTATCGGCCGTTTTTCTCTTTCGGCAAATTGCCGAAAAGGGCATTTTCGGCCGATATGTTTCGGCGGCCGAAATTTCGGTGCATCACTAAAAAAAAATAAAAAAACTTTGTTTCTATGATAAAATTTTGCAAATAAGTAAATTTTGTTCATAAATTTGGGCCAAAAGTTATGCTACATCCATTTGTTAAAAATAACCCAAATTAGTGGATATTATTTAGTCTTTTTGAAAGTTATAGAGTCTACAAGCTATGGTGCAATTCATTGAAAATTGATCACATCTGATCACACCTGATGCACTGACAGCCTATCAATTGAGGCTCTGAAATGTCAGGAAAGTACAAATACCTCCAACCCCCCCCCCCCCCCCAAATGACCGCTTTTTGAAAAGTAGACAGTCCAAGGTATTTAGTAAGAGGCATGGTGAGTTTTTTGAAGTTGTAATTTTTTCTCACAATTCTTGGGAAAAAGAAGAATGGGTTTTTCTTTTGTTTGTTTTTTACAAAATTGTCATAACAAGTTATTTCTCATACACAGCATATGCATACTTACAATTACACCCCAAAATACATTCTGCAGCTCTTCCCGAGTATGGCGATACCACGTGTGGGACTTTTACACAGGCTGGCCACACAGAGAGGTCCAACATGCAGGGAGCACCGTTAGGGATTCTAGGAGCATAAATGACACCTCTAATTTTCTAATGACCTATTACATTTGTGAAGGCCCTGGAGCAC
Source organism: Lithobates pipiens (assembly GCF_037356315.1). Lineage (NCBI taxonomy): Eukaryota > Metazoa > Chordata > Amphibia > Anura > Ranidae > Lithobates > Lithobates pipiens. Next base: position 54,607,197 of record NW_027507790.1, on the reverse strand, counting down.
CAGGACAATGGAATTACCCACAAAATGACCCAAATTTTGGAAAGCAAACACCCCAATGTATATTCTATGAGGCATAATGAGTCTTTTGAACAGTTCATTTTTTTCCACAAGTCTTCGGAAAACGTGGAAAGAAAATTAAAATATTTTTTTTTTTTTTCCTTTTTACACAAAGTTGTCCATTTATAAGATATTTCTAACACATAGCATGTATATAGCAAAAAATACACCCCAAAACATATTCTGCTACTCCTCCTGAGTATTGAAATACCACATGTGTGACAGTTTTATACAGAGGTCCAACATTGAAGTAGTACCTTCAGGCGTTCTAGGATAAATTACACATCTCATTTCGTTCCTACCCATCACACTTTTGAAGGTCCTGGAGCACCAGGACAATGGAATCACCCACAAAATGACCCCATTTTGGAAAGCAAACACCCCAACGTATATTCTATGAGGCATGGTCTGCAAATAGGTACTCGGGTACTCTGATGGGCTGGCGACAGGTACTCGGGTACTCAGATGGGCTGTGATGGGTGGTGACATGTCCTCTTTATTTGGGGGGGGTGGGGGGGTAATCAGTGTGGTTGGTGTGTACACTAGGCGGTAACAAGATGTTACCACAATCTCCTCCTCACACACTATCAGTGTGTGAGGAGGAGAACTCGGTAACATCTCGTTACCGAGGTTTGTTTACATTCTGATTGGACACAGCCGATCACGTGGTAAAGAGCCAATTTAATTGGCTCTTTACTGCGATCGGGGTTGGGCTGTGTCAGGGCGACAAGCCGCATCCCCGATCGACGCTCTGCACGCGCCCTAGGCACATGCACGAGCACTGTGAATGCACAGTACATGTGACCGGCTGTGATTGAATGGGGGTGAAAATCCCACAGATCGGGGAAGGGCTGTGTCCGAGGGAAACACCTCATCCGTGATCGCCACGCTGTGCCGTAACAACGAGGCCATCATATGACGTCCACCCAGGATGGGAGATCCCATCTGTGGGCATCATTTGACTATGGCCCGGTATTGAAGTGGTTAAACCATTAAAATTCGGTCTAAGTGTGTTCGCCGAGCACTAATACACGGCCCAACAAGAATTCTCTTGCCTTTGTGCTGTGTGTGGTGAATAGATGAGCTCGGGTGTGTTATTTGGATATACCGTATTTAATCGGCTTATACCACACACCTTAACTTTAAAAAGGAAGTCTCAGGAGAAAAAAAAAAAAACAACAACTTACATTTTAAATAGACCTGTGAAGCAAAATAAGGGTCATTGCCCATCTGCAGCCCCCAGCGTATTGCCATGAATGCAGACTCACCATTGCCATCAGTGCAGCCCGATTCATGTCCTCTGCAGCCTTGGACGAGACAGGGAGGGGGGTGGGATGAGCGGCCAACAGACATACAGGAGAAACTCCTGTTTCTATCGACGGCCTCTTTAATTGAAAGTACCGCCTCCTGTGATGGACAAAACAGTTGTCCAATGGCAGCGCAGGAGACGGGACTTCCTTTTACACAGGACGCTGTGTAAACAGGAAATACTCCTGTATCCACAGCACTCGTCCCGCCCCCTCCATGGCAGCCAGCATATCTATCTGTTCTGGCCCCCAGCGATCAGGGATTCGTTGGGAGCCACAAAAGATATATGTCAACATTACCAGGCGGGCCGTCCGAAACCGGAAAGTGGGCCGGACTTTGGACATGCCTGGTGTAAGGAATTGGATGCATCCTTGCCAGGCTCCCTGATCACTCAGGAGAGCCTAGTAAAGGTGGCGGCAAGGAGGGCCTTTTACTGTAGAAGTAATCCAGTGGCTCTCTAACCATTCGGATTGCTTTTACCAGCTTCAGAATAGTCAGCTTAAAATAAAATTCATGGTCATCGCTGAAGCTGTAACAAATGTGAAATATCACTATAACCTACATTTACTAAAACCATCACAGGACCTGGACAAAACTATACAATCCAATTTCTGTCAAACACAGGCCCTTAACATTACATAGTTGTTTGTAGATCCAAAAAGGAGATTGTAAGACCAGATTGTATAGAATATGGTTAGCTTTATACACCGATCAGCCATAACATTATGTGACCACCCATCATAGCCCATCAAGTCATGAACTCCACTAGACCTCTGAAGAAATCCTGTGGTATCTGGCACCAAGCCGTCAGTAGCAGATCCTTTAAGCACTATAAGTTATGAGGTGGGGCCTCCATGGATCAGACTTGTTTTTCCAGATTCTCAATTGGACTGAGATCTGGAGAATTTGGAGGCCAAGTCAACACATCTCTCTCTATGTTCCTCAAATCATTCCTGAATTTATCAGACAGGCCACCTTCTTCCTTTGCTTCATAGTCCAGTTCTGATGCTCACTAGCATCAGAAGGTTAAACTGGATGGACTTGTGTCTTTTTTTCAACCTGACTAACTATGTAACTAGCCCACTTGAAGGCCCTTTTGGCTGTGGACAGTGGCTATGCAGCCCTATCAGAAAAAAAAAAAATATATATATATATATATGCACCTGTTCCCACTTCCACTCTGACCACCTAGGCCATGGTCTCCAAACTGTGGCCCTTTGCTTGAGATTATCCATCTCTTGGGTTGTCAAGAACAGTGGGTCATAATTCCTGCCACTCTGTTCCTCCCGCTGACACCAATGACGGGGGGGCACTATTCCTCCCACTGACACCAATGACGGGGGGCACTATTCCTCCCACTGACACCAATGTCGGGGGGGGGGCATTATTCCTCCCACTGACACCAATGTCGGGGGGGGGGGGGGGGGGGGATTATTCCTCCCAATGACACCAATGTCGGGGGGGGGGGGGGGGCATTATTCCTCCCAATGACAAGGAACGGTTTACTCCCACCAGGTCATTTTCTATTCCCACTGGCCACAGTCCGGCTCCCTTGCTTAAAGGAGAGTAAACTGGCTATTTAGAAAGTTTGGAGACCCCCAGCTGAGGCAATCAGAAAAGACAGGCTCCCCTTTCCTGCCAACAACCTTCTGGGACATGTCACAGGTCCTTCAAGGCAGTGGGTCCATTCACAAAAAGCTTGCACATGTGCAGTGTCAAGCTGCAAGCAATAACGGCCGGCTTTCTTTAGTAAATATGTCAAAGAAGATGTGCCCCGGGTAAGGACAGCGCTGGATCCCTGGCTTACTCATAAGTTTACATACCCTGGCAGAATTTATGATGTCTTGCCTACTTTTCAGAGAATATGAATAACAAAAAAAAAAAAAAATTCACTCATGGTTAGTGTTTGGCTGAAGTCATTTATCATCAACTGTTTACGCTTTTTAAATCATAATGGTAACAGAAACTACCCAAATGACCCTGATCAAAAGTTTACATACCCCAGTTCTTAATACTGTGTATTGACCCCTTTAACATCAATGACAGCTTGAAGTCTTTTATGGATGAGGCGCTTTATCGTCTCAGTGTCGGAATGGGTGGGGCCCGGCCGGGTGGGCGGGACTCAGCCAACGATTGGGCTGCTTAAGAAAGGGGGTGGGGCCACATACACATAGCGGCCCGCCCAGATCCCATTGGCTGGTGTTTGATAGCTGCTGGGTCCTGCCCACCCCGACATCAAGCTGAAATCTGACAGATCCTTCTCTCTCCGTTGCTTGTCAGTTTCACACACACTTAGCGCGACGCCGCTGAGTGTGGAGGAGGGAGGAAGACGGCAGTCAGTGTTCATGCGCTGCATGTCTGGGGCATCAATAGTGAGTGGGCTGGTGGCAGCTTAGGCGCCAGGTTGCGATTTCTGGTCGCATTGGCGACCTGGCGCCTGGGGTTTGTCGAGCCCTGATTTAAAGAGAGTAAACACAGTTGATTGATAATAAATGGCTTCAGCCAAACACTAACCATGGGTGAAAGAAATGTTTTTGTGTTATTTATATTCTCTGAAAAATGGCCAAGAAATCATAAATTTTGCAAAGTCCTGCCAGGGCATGTAAACTTATGAGCACAACTGTAGATACTGTAAACATCTCCTTAGGCTCGGTTCACACAGGGGAGACTTGTCCAGGCGACTTCGCCGCCTAACAAGTCGCGCTCTGTTCTGTACTATGGAACCGTTCTAATAGGAGCGACTCAAGTCGCTCCGACTTAGAAAAAAGGTTCCTGTACTACTTTGGGGCGACTTCAGTCCGCTGCCGCCTTCTGACTACAGGCGTTTTGTCAGATTAGCAAACCTGGTAGCACGCATGTGCAGCTGACGGAACATCACTTTCGTTACATAACCTGACGGGTTCACTAATCCGATAGAACATGGGCAGTCTACTACTGCTTTAACCACTTCCCACCCGGCCAATGCATATATATATATATATATACGGCCGGGTGGGAGCCGTCTACTCCTGATAGGACGTTCAGGAACGTCCTTCAGAAGTAGCGGGATTGCGCGCGTGCCCGCGCAGCGGCGCGATCCCGATGTGCTCGTGTCACCCGGACACGGCACATCTCAGACCGGCGGGAGGGCTCTGTGATTGGCCCTCCTGATCACATGACGGCCGTGTCCAATCACGGCCGTCATGTGATGTAAACAAACAGCCGGTTGCTAGGCAATCGGCTCTCCTCTCCTCACACGGAAGTCATCGCTGAGGAGAGGAGAGCAGAATGCTACAGCCGGCTGATGATCAGAGAGTATGAGCTGTTTTTTACAGCTTTTTACTCACTGATCATCAGTCTAGTGTCAACACACCACACAGTACAAACACAGTCCCCACATATGTCCCCAAAACACACATGTCCCCAAAACATACATGTCCCCAAATAATAAAAACACATGTCCCTAATAATAAAAACATGTCCCCCACATATGTCCCACTAAAATCACATGTCCCAATGATTATCTGCACACATATGTACGTGATCACCTGCACACATATGTACATGATCATTTGCGTACATATGTCCCTGATCACACAAACCAATTATTATACACTTAACGGAATTTTTTTTACCAAAAACATGTAGCAGAATACATTTTGGCTTAAATTTATGACAAAATTTGATTTTATTGGATTTCTTTTCAAATAGAAAAAAGAAAATTGTTTTTTTTCCAAATTTCCGCTTTTTTTGCGCTTATATCGCAAAAAATAAAAAACTGAGTCGTGAATAAATAACACCAAAATAAAGCTCTATTTGTGCGAACAAAATGATAACAATTTCATTTGGGTACAGTGTAGCATGGCCACGCAATTGTCATTGAAAGCGCTAGAGCGATGAAAGCTGAAAATTGGGCTGGGAAGGAAGGGGGTGAAAGTGCCCAGTATTGTAGTGGTTAAGATCGTTTATTCAAACTTTATGCATGTCATATTTGTACTGTGGTGGCTCCTAACCTAGGCAGTCAGGTTCCAGATGTCAATCAGTGAGGACCTGTCTGAGGCTAGGTTAACACCAATGCAAATTGTATTCGCAATAGCAGGATATTTTGACCGCCTCTATGGAGCCGGTTCACATCTCAAGTTCAGGGCCGGTGCGTTTTGCAGAAAAATGCTGTGCATCTTTTGGTCCAAATTCAGCCCACAATTCAGGCTGAAACTGTGGTCCAGCACGCACCAGACCCCTGCTGTGAGCCGCATGCGGCTTATATGTGAACCAAGCCTGAAGAAAACCATGAGCTAGCAGAACACAAGCGCTGCCATTCAGTTTGAGAATAGGAAGCAATGCACATCTAGAGTCTATGGTATGGTTTAGTATAGTAGCTAGAGTCTATGTTATAGTATAATAAAGGGATCTGCAAATAGCGGACCTCCAGCTGTTGCAAAACTACAAGTCCCATCATGCCTCTGTCGCTGGGTGTCATGCTTGTGACTGTCAGAGTCTTGCTATGCCTCATGGGACTTGTAGTTCTGCAACAGCTGGAGGTCCACTAATTGCATATCCCTGGTATAGTATATAGAGCCTATAGTATGGTACAGTATTGACATGTCAAATTGCATCAATGTGAACCAGGGCTGAAATGTTTTATGCAAAATTAAGTTACAAAAATAAAATTTTAACATTATCAGTGCACAACAATGCCACTTCACCTGTGCAGGAGAAGAGAGAGGAGAGGATAGGAATAGAATTGCCAGCTGGATCATCAGAGCACCGAGGAACATCGCTGTAACGGCTTTCATTTGCATTGCCGTGTGTTCCAGCCGCTCACCGTCACATACAGCCCCACCTCCTGGTCCAGGTACTTTGATACACGTCACACATCCCGGCATTGGACGGTTGATCTGTCCAAAGTACCCGGGCCAGGAGGTGGCACTGTGTGTGACAGTGAGTGCAGGGAACACTCAGCAATTCTAATGAAATTGGTTACAGAGATGTTTCTCGGTGATCTTATGATCCGGCCGACTTATCTCTGCCCCCTTCCCCAGGGCGACCGCTCAGAGAACAGCTCCCATTCAACCCCGAGTGCTGGCGGTGCTCACCCCCCCTGCTCCGAGGCAGCCCTCATTTTCCACTATTTGAGGGCTGGTGAAGTATGTACAGAGTCTATGGTATGGTATACAGTATACTATATAGAGTCTATGGTATACAATATAGTATGGAGTCTATGGTATGATATACAGAGTCTATGTTATAGTATGGAGTCTATGGCATCTATGGTATGGTATACAGAGACTATGGTATGGAGTCTATGGTATACAGAGTCTATGGCATAGTATAGTATGGAGTCTATGGTATAGTATGGATTCTATGGTATGGTATACAGAATCTATGGTATAGTATGGAGTGTATGGTATACAGTATGGTATGGAATACAGAGTCTATAGTATATAGAATCTATGATATGGTATACAGAGTCTATGCTTTAGTATGGAATCTATGGCATTTAGTCTATGCTATACAGAGTCTATGGTATAGTATACAGAGTCTATGGTGTACACACAGTCTGTGGTGTACACACAGTCTATGGTATAGTATGGTATGGAGTCTATGGTGTACACGCAGTCTATGGCGTACACAGTTTATGGAGTCTATGGTATAGTATGGAATCATTGGTGTACACACAGTCTATGGTATAGTATGGAGTCTATAGTATGGTATAGAGTCTATGGTGTACACACAGTCTATGGTATAGTATGGAGTCTATGGTATGGTATAGTATGGAGTCTATGGTATGGTATGGTATAGTATGGAGTCTATGGTATAGTATGGATTCTATGGTATGGTATACAGAATCTATGGTATAGTATGGAGTGTATGGTATACAGTATGGTATGGAATACAGAGTCTATAGTATATAGAATCTATGATATGGTATACAGAGTCTATGCTTTAGTATGGAATCTATGGCATTTAGTCTATGCTATACAGAGTCTATGGTATAGTATACAGAGTCTACGGTGTACACACAGTCTGTGGTGTACACACAGTCTATGGTATAGTATGGTATGGAGTCTATGGTGTACACGCAGTCTATGGCGTACACAGTTTATGGAGTCTATGGTATAGTATGGAATCATTGGTGTACACACAGTCTATGGTATAGTATGGAGTCTATGGTATGGTATGGTATAGTATGGAGTCTATGGTATGGTATGGTATGGTAGAGTATGGAGTCTATGGTATGGTATGGTATAGTATGGAGTCTATGGTATAGTATAGTATGGAGTCTATGGTGTACACCGTGTCTATGGTATAGAGCAGCCCTCCCCTAACCCTGGGCCTTCCATACCCAGCACAGACAAAAGGCCATTTTCCAGCCACAATGCCAGCATTGCCCAGGCTGACACATGTCACGGTAGCAGGCACCCTGGCACAGCTCGGGCCTGTGCCCTCCTCTCCTCCCTCCCCTCCCCCGCACAGCCCCGGTGTTCCAGGCGGAGGAGCCGCGGTGAGGAGATGAGGCGACCAATGGAGGAGATCTACTTACGTGAAAACAAAAAACAAAGTGGTGGAGCCCACTAATAAGGCAGCTGCAGTGGAGACCGGGATGTACTTGGTCGGTTTAAACCTTTTTCCGGTGCTGCTGGGCATTCTGTAGGTTACACATCACTAGTCGGATCCCGAGAGAGAGGCACCAGGGGGAGGAGAGAGAAGAGAGACGGGGGCACTGACCGCACGATCCACGGAGAGTGAATGGAGGGAGGAGGGGAAGAAGAAGGAGACAGACATACACAGAACAGCTGACCTGCTCACACAGGAAATCCCACCCAGCGGAGCCCAGCCCTCTTCTCTGCCAGATGACGGCTTAAGGTGGAACCCGAGACTAGTGGAGGAGATTGCCATTCCTGGGGGAGGACTCACCGGAGCACCAACATCTCACACATCACTCGTCTCCATGGAGCTAGTACATCCCTTCAGGCACTGCATGGCCTTTATTGGAGGATGCTAGTTAGCGGCCTCTTGTCTTTATCCTCTAACTATATACATTCACCATTGTGTATTTCTTCCAGATCTGTGCAGGAGTCCAGTAGGAGACTTTGCTTCCTGTAATAAAGACTGCCTAATGCTGCTCTCTCTCCATGGGTAAGGTGACAGGTCTGTCTCCGCCCCCTCCTGTACTATTCTGCAGGTAGCCTGTAGTGTGTGGAGCCTGTTGTCCCCTCCCACAGCTCTGCTGAGGCTATGTACAGTACAGTGCTGATGTCACTGCTCTTTTTACAAGGTAAAATCTAGGTATGTAAAGGGTTTGGGTGCATGTAAAATGACGGCGCCAGGAACCCTTCTTCTCTCCGGGCGGAAGTCATACAACGTCTTTATCATTGTGGAGAGCGTGTGCGCGTGCTCACCACATCACTGGGGACCCGGGGCGCGTGCCCAGCGGCCACGATGTCCACTGGGCACCCGCGATTGCTCATCACAGAGCCAAGACGTGGATCTGTGTGTGTAAACACAGAGATCCACATCCTGTCAGGGGAGAGAACTGATCGTCTGTTCCTTCTATATAGGAACACCTCATCAGTCCCCTCCCCCACAGTTAGAATCACTCCCTAGGACGCACATTGAACCCCTTCAGCGCCCCCTAGCATTAACCCCTTCCCTGCCAGTGACAATTATACAGTAATCAATTCATTTTTATAGCAATGATCGCTTTATAAATGTCAATGGTCCCAAAATAGTGTCAAAAGTGTCCGATCTGTCTGCCGCAATGTCACAGGATAAAAATCGCAGATCGCCGCCATTAGTAGTAAAAAAAAAAAAAGTTTATAATAAAAATGACAAATCTATCCCCTATTTTGTAGACGCTATAACTTTTGCGTAAACCAATCAATATACGCTTATTGGGATTTTTTTTTTCAACGAAAGTATGTCGAAGAATACATATCGGCCTAAACAGAAAAAAAAATGTTTAAAAAAAATCGGATATTTATTATAGCAAAAAGTAATAAATATTGTGTTTTTTTTTCAAAATTGACGGTCTTTTTTGTTTATAGCACAAAAAATAAAAAACGCAGAGGTGATCAAATAACACCAAAATAAAGCTCTATTTGTGGGGGGGGGTTATCAAAATTTATTATGGTACAACGTCACATGACTGTACAATTGTCATTCAAAGTGTGACAGCGCTCAAAGCTGAAACTTGGCCTGGGCAGGAAGGGGGTGAAAATGCCCTGTATTGAAGTGGTTAAAGTAATTGAAAATGCAAATTTTGTTTAATTAAAATATGTTATACTAAAGCCTAGTACACACAGGCCAAATGTCAGGCGATAATAAACACCAAGCAACATTCAGCCCATGTGTAAGGCAGCTGGTCCAACAGAAGCTGGGCATTCAGTTGGCTTCTGTCAGACGGGCATGCTTAAACATGTTTTTTTTTAGGCTGGGTTCACATGTATGCGAATTGGATGTGGGTTTCCTCGCATCCAACACACATGACAGGAGACTGTGGCCGGCTCACAAACAAAGCTGGTTCATTCAGCTCTGGGATGGCCACGGTCCACACTGAAAAAGGGTCCTGTGCGTCTTTGGCTCCGTTTCAGGTCTGAATTCAGGCAAAAATTCAGACTTGATTAGCAAAAGAGAACCGCAGCCAGTGTGAACCCAGCCTTAAGCATAAGTCTTTACTATCACTTTATTGCAGAAAATGTATTAAAAGAGAAGTTTGAGAATGCAGAAAAATAAAGTCATGCTCGCCTACATGACCGCAGCACCGGTCCCAGCTGCAGGTGTCCCCTGCCAACTCTACCATAGGAACTGAGCAATCAAATACCGGTGATCACTCAGTTCTCCCCCTCCGCTCTGAGCAGAGGGATGACATGACTGTCAGTCTCGGGCTCTCTGCCCTGCCCCACCAGCACTCACTGGAGCACTGGGCTGTGCAGGGGGCAGGTTTAGGCTCTCAGATGCATGTTGAGAGGCTGAGCCAGCTGCTGCTCCAGACTTCTGGGTGGATTCCGACTGTAAAGTCAGGATCTTTCCTGAGCCTTGACTGGCTGGGTGACGTCAGCCAAAAGTGGGCTTTAGACGGCTGTCAGATGAAAACAGGTTACAGGAGTGCAGAATGAACCGAGAGGGACACTGATGGCAGAAGACAGTGAAGATCACTAATGAGGGGGCACTGATGGCAGGAGACAGTGGGGATCACTAATGAGGGGGCACTGATGGCAGGAGACAGTGGGGATCACTAATGAGGGGGCACTGATGGCAGGAGACAGTGGAGATCACTAATCAGGGGGCACTGATAAGGGGGTTGATGACACATGATGTGAGGACATGTGATGTCAGTTTGTGCATACAAAAATACGCACATGAAAACTGATGTTAACATGCATAAAAACTGACTGAAATGCCCATGAAAATGATGTAAACGGATGTTTTGCAAGTGAAATCTGTGCTGTTTTCCCATCAGTTTTCATGGTGTGAACGAGCCCCTGAAGATGCAGTTTAGTTATGGACGTTGTTACATTGGTCCAGCCAGTACCATAGCTGCGGGATGCCCATGGAAATCACTGATACTGCAGTGATTGCCACTGGCTTTTGGTTGCCCTGTGGTTTAGTGAACACAGGAGGTGGCTTTCTCAGGACAAGTGTCATTTAGGGAACACTTTGTATTTTCTTAATGCATAATGTTCTGTGATTAGATGAGGTGGAGATCGTGATCACTGCCCCACCTAATCAAATCAGAGAACGTTCTGCAGTCATTGAAAAAATGCAAAGTGTTCCCTAAATGGTAGCTGTGCCAAGCAAACAACCTCCCATGTTCACTATGCAGTAGGGCACCCCCTCGGCACAGGACCTAGAAGCTAGCAGCGATCATTGTAGTAACAGTATCTACTACAGTGATTTCCATCTCCAACAGCGATCTCAGAGGGAGGCCAAATACGTACTTATATTGGTCCAAGTTGGAACATAGTAACTTTGTAACAGTTGCCATAGCAAAACATCAGCTTTAAAGTGGTTCTAAACCCTCCCCACAACTTTGTCCCATGTAAGGCTGGGTTCACACCGCTGCGGCAGCGAGAACCGGATGTGATTCGCACCGCACTGCAGTGCAAATCACATCCGATCTCTGTGCGATGCGAGTTCAGCCATACAGATCGTATGGCTGAATTCGCATCGCACCCGCCGCAAACTCGCACGGGACTCTTTTTTTGGTCCGCAGCAGAATCGGATCGCATGGGTGTTCACACCATGCGATCTGATTCCTGTCCGAGTTTGCAGATCGCACTGCGATATGCGGACTGATCTGGGGGTGTCATTAACATTTCACTGACACTCCCAGCAGTCCGCATAGGGCAATGTGAACTGCCGGCGGGAGGCATGCGATGCGGGAAAACGCAGCGGATTTGCGGCGTTCCCGCATCGCTCTGGTGTGAACCCAGCCTAAATCAGGATACAAATCCCTAATGAACACTGCTTGTAGATATCTCCTTACTTGCTTAGTATTGTTGTAATACTTTTTGTTCTTTAGAATGACATCACTGAGCATGCCCAGATCTCCCCTGATTTACGGCACACTCTCTATGTCTTATCTATCTGTTATCAGGACTTCCTACGGTACAGCACTGAACTCCCAGGAGGCTGATAATCACTCAGAGCTTCCTTCTACACACCATGTGGCCATGTGACCTCACATACAGTGTAAAGCACGGCATGGGACAGAAATAACTGCAGTCTTATCAGTTGAAGCTGATAGGACTCATACAGTCAAACACTAGGTAATCAGCACAAGTAAATACTATAAAATAAAACAAGCTAGCTATGAACAGGGAAGCAGGGTTGCCATAGAAACGTTGGATTGAGAAGGAGGCTTGGTTAACAGTAAAGGAAGTGCTCATGTAAGGGCGGAAATACACTCTACTGTGGACTAGGGTTGCCACCTGTCCAGGATTCACCCGGACAGTTCGGGTTTGGAATCTTGTGTCCGGGTTTCAGTCTGCCTGAAACCCGGACACATTATTTAGTCTGGGTTGTGGCTCCTCAAGTAACTGACATAGTCACACAAAAATCTGTTGCCATTCGGGTGCTGCAGCCCCCTCTCTGAGGGCAGGTTTGACATCACTGGGGGGTGGGGGGGCAGGGTGTTAGCAAGAACAGTTTGGCCACACCCACTTTGTCACAGCGCTCTGTGTAACCACTCTAAATGGGGGGCACCCAAAGGTGTCCCTGGTCTTTTATAATCCTATAATGTATACTATGAAAAAAAATGTGCCCTGTGCTGCTAAAGTGTTTGGGTTTGGCTTGAAGAAAAGGTGGCAACCCTACTGTGGACTCCGAAAACAATACTTAAGATGGTGCTGGCTAACCCCTGGAAACAAAATTTTTATAGTTTCTTTAAACAGTGAGTGATATGCGATTTGAGCTGGATTACAGTGGCTATAGTTTGATAATTATTTATTATAATGGACTAAATGTAAAATTACACATTCGTTTCCATATTGCATTTCATTCACACATTTCACAGAGCCTGCCTTCTGAAGTACAGTGGAGCTGAGAGGAGGAGTTTCAGGAGATGGAGTTTCATAGTTTTATAGTTAGTTAGGTAGAATAAAGACACCAGTCCAGCATCCTTTTCAACCTGAGTGAGTGTCTACAATTGTCCCTATCCCTGTACATTGCACACTCATGTCTGTCCCTACTCTCAAGGAGCCCACGCCCACAATCCAAGGTCCCCATTCATATACTAGGGCCAATTTTGGACAGAAGACAATTAACCTACCTGCAGTACAGAAATGACTGCTTGCAGGCAGCAAGGTACCATGGGACACGTAGTTCTTAGAAATTGCAAGTAAATGGCAGAGGAGACGCTGCAAAGCATGCAGGGAAATCCAGGAAGTTGTGGAAAGAGATGGTCAGCAGAAAGGCAGAACGCACAACACGAAAGAAGATTTTTCTAGTAAGCGTATAATGAATTGCCAAAAATAACTATTGTTTGTATGGCTATTACAGTGGTGATGTAATAAAATGAAAGTGTATTCCATGACTATAGGGCTCTTTTAATGCACTCTCAGACACTGGTTGGAGTATGTATCAGAGAACTGGAGCCCTGCCTTTAGTTGCTAAGTGCTTTTTCCAGAAGGGTGGTTAAAGTATTGAGGCCTGAGACAGCCACGCAACTGACAATGTCAGATAGAGTGAATAAATGTGTTTGCTTCACACAGATCTAAGTTTAGTAAATCCTTTTATTGGAACACATTCAGGTAAAGCTGTCCATACACAGATTTAATGCTTGGCTAATTCCTGCTGAATTGGTTAAAAGTCACTCTGTAGGTGGCCCTGTCAGTGCCACACTGCTTGACAAATTGTTGATTTTCCAATCGACTTTTAAAGGAGTCGGGCACAACTGGCCAAGCAGCACCTGCATCCAGCCAGATGTGTGCATTTATAATTGCCAATTAAGTGTGATGCCACACTTAATTGGCAGTTATAAGTTGTTTGGGTATGTGAATCACATATCAGTGTTGGCTTGCTTAAGCACTATCAAAGGTTAAAAGAGCAGCGCAAGAGAATCACTACTATTACATTTCAGATGCAGGCACTGTTTGAGTATTCTGACAGCCAATGGCGCTGAATACAATAGCAGCAAAGCAGAGTTGTCTATCCAAATTGTGTAGCGTGGATGGGGGAATCAAGTGATGTAGGGCCAGCTTTACACTCATCATCTGGGTTCAAGGCTGTGACACATTTTACCTTATGTAGGATTTAGCCTTAGAGATGACACTAGAGGTATCCCTGTAAATAAGCCCTCTAGAGGTATCTCTATGACTAAGCCCTCTGGAGGTATCTCTGTAACTAAGCAATCTAAAATTATTTCCCTGGGTAAGCCCTCTAGAGGTATCTCATTGACCAAAGGTCATACATTGCTCATAACCAGAAGTGACAACTGGAAGTACCACCCCTATGCTTTTCGTCTGCTGTGACATCCAAAGGAAGTTTTCTGTGGATGTCACAACAGACAAAATTTGTAGAGGCGAGGAATTTTTGGGGTGATGCCAGCTCCATGTTATAATGCTTCACTTGCATTAGACAATAAATAGTTTTCCCAAGGGCATCCATAGGACTTAAGGTGAAAGTAACGGCTTTTATAAGACCAGTTTAAGTGCTTGCCGACCAGCTCACGCCGATATAGGTCGGAAGAATGGCACGGGTGTGCAAAACCACATACCCGTAAGTCACTCCATCATCGGCGGCTAGCGGGTGCGCGCACGCCACAGGAGCATGCCCACGGGTCCCGCGGACTCAGTGTCTGTCGGTGGCCCGCGATCGTGGCACGTAGAGGCAGAATGTAAACAAGGCATTTCCCTGTTTTGCCTAGCAACATGACATTTTGTAGACACAATAACTTTTGCACAAACCAATCAATATACACTTATTGCAATTTTTCCCCCCCAAAAAATATGTAGATTATATATTGGCCTAAACTGAGGAAGAATTTTTTTTTGGGGGGGGGGGGGGGTTGGCGATATTTATTATAGCAAAAAGTAAAAATATTGCTTTTTTTCTTCAAAATTTTCCCCCTTTTTTTGTTTATAGTACAAAAAATAAAAACCGCAGAGGTGATCAAATACCACCAAAAGAAAGCTCTATTTGTGGGAAAAATAGGATTCTTATAACAGCTTACCTGCAAAATTCATTTTGGCGGGACCTCTGTGTCCTGTGATGTACTTCAAAAGAAAAGGATTTTACAGGTAAGCTAATTGTCTATTTCTATTGTCTTTAATCGTACATCATGGGACACAGAGGCATAGTAGTTACTATGTGGGATCTCCCATAGCAATGCCAACTGAGGGGAGGGAGACGCAACATGAGACTAGAAGAGTTATACTGCTGCCTACAGTACACTATGCCCACAGGCGATATCCTCATGCCTTTTTACATCTACCTGATAGAATCTGGTAAATGTATGGATTGAAGACCAAGTTGCGGCCTTGCAGATTTGAGCCATGGAGGCTTAGTGATGCACTGCCCATGCAGCACTAACAGCCCTAGAGGAGTGCGTTTTGATTAGAGAGGGTGGAATCTACCTCCTTAAACCATAAGCTTGAACGATTACTTGTCAAATCCATTTAGAAATAGTAGATTTCAATACTGCTTGTCCTCTTTTACGACCTTCAGGCAATACGAAGAAAAAAATCAGTTTTCTGAATCTGATTCGTCGCCTTTAAATAGACTTTGACTGCTCTCACCACATCAAGAGAATGTGGTGATTTTCCTTCCATAGAACAGGGTTCTGGAAAACATGAAGGTAAATGTTAGGCTGAGGATGCAATACTACCTTATCCGTGTGAACAATAATAATATGGCTCTTTACAAAAAAGAGCAGCCAATTCGAATACGCTTCATGCAGCAGATATGGTTACCAGACAAAATAGTTTCCTTTTCAAAAAGGACCAAGGGAATACAAGTGGTGTGAAAAAGTGTTTGCCCCCTTCCTCATTTCCTGTTCCTTTGCATGTTTGTCACACTTAAGTGTTTCGGAACATCAAACCAATTTAAACAATAGTCAAGGACAACACAAGTAAACACAAAATGCAATTTGTAAATGAAGGTGTTTATTATTAAAGGTGAAAAAAAATCCAAACCATCATGGCCATGTGTGAAAAAGTGATTGCCCCCCTTGTTAAAACATACTATAACTGTGGTTGTCCACACCTGAGTTCAATTTCTCTAGCCACACCCAGGCCTGATTATTGCCACACCTGTTCACAATCAAGGCATCACTTAAATAGGAGCTGCTTGACACAGTAAAGTCCACCAGAAGATCCTTAAAAGCTACACATCATGCCGAGACCCAAAGAAATTCAGGAACAATTGAGAAAGAAAGTATTTGAGATCTATCAGTCTGGAAAGGGTTATAAAGCCATTTCCAAAGCTTTGGGAATCCAGCGAACCACAGTGAGAGCCATTATCCACAAATGGCGAAGACATGGAACAGTGGTGAACCTTCCCAGGAGTGGCCGGCCGCCCAAAATTACCCCAAGAGCGCAGCGACGACTCATCCAAGAGGTCACAAAAGACCCCACAACAACGTCCAAGGAACTGTAGGCCTCACTTGCCTCAGTTAAGGTCAGCGTTCATGCCTCCACCATCAGGAAAAGACTGGGCAAAAATGGCCTGCATGGCAGAGTTCCAAGGAGAAAACCACTGCTGAGCAAAAAGAACATCAAAGCTCGTCTCAATTTCTCCACAACACATCTTGATGATCCCCAAGACTTTTGGGACAACATTCTGTGGACCGATGAGACAAAAGTGGAACTCTTTGGAAGGTGTGTGTCCAAGTATATCTGGCGTAGAAGGAACACTGCATTTCATAAAAAGAACATTATACCAACAGTAAAATATGGTGGTGGTAGTGTGATGGTCTGGGGCTGTTTTGCTGCTTCAGGACC
This sequence comes from Lithobates pipiens, assembly GCF_037356315.1. Taxonomy (NCBI): domain Eukaryota; kingdom Metazoa; phylum Chordata; class Amphibia; order Anura; family Ranidae; genus Lithobates; species Lithobates pipiens. The sequence continues at coordinate 54,590,410 of NW_027507790.1, read as the reverse complement.
TGGAAGACTTGCTGTGATAAAAGGAACTATGAATTCTGCTGTCTACCAAGAGATCCTGAAGGAGAATGTCCGACCATCTGTTCGTGTACTCAAGCTGAAACGAACTTGGGTTCTGCAGCAGGACAATGATCCTAAACACATCAGCAAGTCCACCACTGAATGGCTGAAGAAAAAGAAAATGAAGACTTTGGAGTGGCCTAGCCAAAGTCCTGACCTGAATCCTATTGAGATGTTGTGGTATGACCTTAAAAAGGCAGTTCATGCTCGAAAACCCTCTAATGTAACTGAATTAGGACAATTCTGCAAAGATGAGTGGGCCAAAATTCCTCCAGGACGCTGTAAAAGCCTCATTGCACGTTATCGCAAACGCTTGGTTGCAGTTGTTGCTGCTAAGGGTGGCCCAACCAGTTATTAGGTTTAGGGGGCAATCACTTTTTCACACAGGGCCATGATGGTTTGGATTTTTTTTCACCTTTAATAATAAACACCTTCATTTACAAATTGCATTTTGTGTTTACTTGTGTTGTCCTTGACTATTGTTTAAATTGGTTTGATGTTCCGAAACACTTAAGTGTGACAAACATGCAAAGGAACAGGAAATGAGGAAGGGGGCAAACACTTTTTCACACCACTGTATGTCGTATTGGCTCCAAAAAAAAGCCTGTTTTTGTAATGCCGTTAAAACGAAATTCAAGTCCCAACAGTTCAGGGGTGATCTAACCGGAGATTAAGCCGTGTTACCCCCTGAACAAAGTTAAGAATCAAAGAATGCGAAGCAAGTGGTCATTGAAATTATACCGATAAGGCCAAGAGCTGTCCTTAGAAAGTACTCAGGGCCAGCTTTATATCTTACCCAATCTGTAGAAAGTCAAGGATTCTACCTATGACCTATTTCCTGGGGTGCCAACCCCTGGTTTCACACCAGGAGACTGTCAGAAACCATGAATCAGACCGAGACAGAAGTACAATTAAATCACACTTGTTTATTAAATAAAAATAAAAAGGTAAACAGAAAAAGCATAGTCAAAGCATAGCCAGAGTCCAGTAACCAGATCAAGTAGTCAGCCAGGCCAGAGTTTAATAAGCAGATCGGGTAATCAGCCAGGCCAGAAGTCAGGGATCCAAGTGGAGCAACAGCAAGCAGGATAAGGAGGCAGAAGGGATGTCAGCAAGCCAGTCTTTAAACAGAACCGCAGGAGATGGTTTCTTGTGATGTGACCAAGGCGAAAGCAGAGGTGAAGTGAGATGGACAGCTTTAAGTAGGCAGGTCAGACGAGCATGATCAAGAACAGCTGGTAACTGTGGAGAGAGATGGGAGCTGGCAATTAGCCGACAGCTGAGCAGCCAGCCCAGAGAAGGAAGGGCTAAGCCAGCCCTGACAGAGACATATGCTTCCCAGACTCCATAATATATAATTATGAAGGCCGGTTTCCTTGCATTTAACCAAGGTAGATACCATTGAATCTGACAGCCTACGCTTCTTCAGAGTGTGGGCCTCAATAGCCAAACGGTTGCATTTAATTTGTAAGGTAAGATGGAATACCGAATCTTTGCGAAGAAGGTCTGGACGTGGTGGTATATCCTTATGATCTCTGCATAGCAAGATCTTCTTGACGACATAGGGCCAAAAGAATCACCAACTTCCCTTGCTGCTTGATCCTGAGAAGAAGTTGTGCAAGCAGGCAGAATAGGAGGGAATGCATAAATCAGTGAGAACCGATTCCACGGGAATAGTGAGGCATCTGTTCCGCATGCTAGCGGATCCTTTGTTCTTGACACAAAGTTGTAGATTTCTTTGCTGAACCTGGACATAAACAGATCTATGTCTGGGATCCCCCATCTTTGACCTATTGTCAGAAAGATATCGGGGTGAAGGAACCATTCTCAACAACTGCTGGTGACTCAAAATAGAACGCCTGCCAAATTTCTATCGCTAGAATAAAAAAATGCCAAAAGGCAAGGTACATTGTTTTCTGCCCAAGATAGGATATGTTTCACATTTCTCTGGGCCGCACAACTTCTTGTGCCCCCTTGGTGATTGATATAGGCCACTGCTGTGGCATTGTCGGATTGGATCCTGACAGGATAGCTCCGTAAATTAAATGTCCAGGCCCTCACGACCAAGCGCTCTGCTCGATCTGTAGAATGGTAATGGGCAACGTAATTTCTGATCTGGACCACTTCTCTTGGACAGTTGCCTCTTCCAGGACTGCTCCCCAACCTAAAAAAAAATTGGCGTATGTTGTTACCACTTCCCTGGTACCTGTAGGAAGGATTTTCCCCTTTGCAGATTTTTGGTTATTAACCGTAAACTGAGGGTCAGGCACACCTTTGGAGTCAGACACATTGGAAAAACTAGAGCTTGCACCCTCCTGTTCCAAGCCGATAAGATACTGTTTTGCAGCAGTCTCAAATGAAACTGAGAATAAGGAATGGCCTTTAATGAAGACACCATCTTTTTCTCATGCAAGCTAAATAGGATTCATTTTGCTTCGACCACCTTAATCAGTTGCTTTATGTTGCTGATCTTTGCCTGGGGCCAGAATACCCTTTTCTGGGTGTATCTATGAACAGACCCATAACCTCCATAATAGATTTAAGGAAGATTTCTCTAGGTTGAGAATCCAACCTAGTTATTCCAGGTAGTTGAATGTGGTGACCATACTTTGGTCTAAGCGGGCTACCGACTGGTCTATCAAGAGCCTATCATCTAGGTATACAATAATCGTTATACCTTGGGCCCTTAATATGGCTATAGGAGGGGCCAGAACCTCTAAACACTCAAGGTGCAGTAGCTAGAACGAAAAGCAGGGCTACAAACTGAAAATGAAGATTTTCTACCTTGAAGTAGATATTACTGATGAGCGGGGAAATATGCTCATGCACCCTTGACGGCGATTGACGTCAAAAGTTCTCCACCTTGTAGGATGGAGACAACTGATTGGATTGACTCCACAAAAAAGAGCGGATATCCAGGAATCCAAGGAGTTTAGATTCTTGAGATCCAGAATGGGTTTGACATCTCCATTCAATTTTGCCGTGAAAAAAGGTTTGAATAAAACCTCAACCCCAGCTCTTTCATGGGGACCAGCATGACCCCTCTTTGCCAAAGGATGGTCCAATGCTAGAAAGAGAGACTTTTTCTCTGGATCTTTAGGAACGTTTGATGGGAGAAAACAAAGGAGACAGGAACTCTTGAAACCCCAGATTGTACTCTAGAGCTATTGAAGAAGCCACCCATCTGTCTTGACATTCTTTCTGCCAGACCCTTGAGAACTGCAGAAGTCTATTGGTAACATAAAGCTACTAGGAGCTTGCCAGATCCTGGGCCTGCTGAACAGGGATAACCTTGAGCACCTGTTTAAACTGGTCCCTCAAGGATTTTGACATATACCAATTACTGTCAGCACAGGCCGAGACACTCAACCTGTCAGGAAAACAATATATGTTTTTTTTTTAATAGGAATTCCAACTCTTTATGCTTTGGATCCCTAAGTATTTGAGCATTGTCTGGCAGAGAAGTCAAACTTTTAATCAGAAGATATAGCAGCTTCAATTGCTGGTATCTTCCACCTTTAATACATTTTTTCCTCCATAGGATAAAATGTGAAAACTTTTTAGGAGGGAAAAAATGCTTATCTAGGTGATCCCACTCAGAATACATAAACCTTCCCAACAATGAATGAACAGGAAAGGCATACACAGCTTTGAGAAGGCTTTAACAAACCCAAAACAAGAAGTGGACACTCAGTTAAGGGTAGCATAAAAAGTGGAGCGGACCAATTTCAGTAAGGAATTACACCCACAATGTGACGCTGATCCTTCCGCATATGACACCCCAGAGGAGTCATCAGCCTGTTCTCGGTCGCCTGAGAGAAAACATCTTCTCCTCAGTTTGAGGGTGTTTGGCAGTGGCGGAATTATAGGGGTCGCTGAGATCGCCATGGCGACCAGGACCCTTGAGGGGCTGCAGAGGTGGCTTAGAGGAGCTCCCCAATTGTCAGCTGATTCCGATCTGTAATCGGCACTGTGCGGGGAGCTCCTCACGTTAGCCTAAACAGATAGCAGTGTGTGCTGTGCTCTTTGTCTCCCCCTACAGTGCAGTACCCGGCAGGAAGAGCCAAGGTAAAGGGCTGCCTTTTTTTTATAAGACTACTGTATGTTTGTTTATATGTATATGTGTGTGCATGTGTGTGTGTGTGTGTGTGTGTGTGTGTGCATATATGTATGTGAGTGTGCATGTATGCCTATGTATGTATGTGAGTATGCATGTATGTCAATGTGTTTATCAGTGGCGGTGCGTCCAAAAGGGTGCACGGGCGCCGCCCTCTCTCTCAGCCACCCCCTCTATCTATCCATGGCCACTGCTGCCGCCCTCATATTTAGGTATCCGGCACCTTTTCAAGCGCCATAGGCTCTAATAGGCTTCAAAATAGGTGAACTGCGAGTGCCATGCTTGGCGCTCACAATCCACCCAGGTGTTTTAGAAAAGCAAATTAATATTCACTTTCCTAACACTGAACCGCCTCTCCACCAATCAGGTGTGCGGGTCTGTTACACGTCACCTGATTGGCTGAAACTATAGGCGCAGCTATTGGACGCCTATCAGGAGGAGAGGACAGGAGACGAGGACAGCAGGAGACGCATGGAGGACCCTGCTCGTGGCCGTCACCCGCTGCCCCACGGAGACAGTGCTGGGCAGCATTTGATGGCACACTGGCAGCATTTGATGGGCACAGTGGCAGCATTTGATGGGCACAGTGGTGGCATTTGGCACAGTGGCAGCCTTTGATGGGCACAGTGGCAGCATTTGATGGGCACAGTGGCAGCAGTTGATGGCACAGCAGCAGAGTTTGATGGGCACAGTGGCAGGATTTGATGGGTACAGTGAAGGCATTTGATGGGCACAGTCGTGGCATTTGATGGCACAGTGGCTGCAACTGAGGTTTTTTTTTTCCAGAATTTTTCAGTTTGTTTGCTCCCCCCTAAAAATTTTGAGCACCAGCTGCCACTGGTTTATATGTGAGTGCATATGTGTATTTATATATGTATACGTGTGTGTTTTTATATATGTGTGTGTGTATATATATATTATATATGTATTAAATATGTATTATACTGTATGTATTATATATGTATGTATATATATGTATAGTATGTGTGTGAGTATTGTGTGTGTTTACATATATGTATGTACATTTTATGTATGCGCTTTTAATCCTGACCCCCTATATGTGTACAATCAGAACCAATTTTTTTAATTTTTTTGCTTGTTCGTAGTACCAGCAAAAAATGCCGTTCCTCCATTCTCAGATCGCTTTTCAGAGGCATTTGTCAGCCGGTAGAGAGGCAATATGTTGCATACTGACCACATGTTTTAACCCCTTAAATGCATAAGCACTATGCTGCAACTGCATGCAATGTTGCAGGGTGGTTGCAGTGCAGCCCCATTCACCTAGGGGTATACTTCAAGGGTGCCCTGACTGGAAAAAGATTGTGAAACACCGACATAGAAGAACCAATCTATCCATTTTCCTTCTGCAGTCGCTGAATACCTGTGGGAGGGAGAGGAGGAGAAGCTGGGGGAAATAGAGAAATCGGTTCCTTTATATGCAGCCACCCACTTGTGACCAGGCCCTGGTGTTCCACCATCGGGCTCGGAGAAAAGAGCCCTGTCTGGGGGTCGGGGGGGGGGGCCTTCAGGGTTTCTTGCATCAGGGCCCTGAGGGTTCTAGTTACGCCACTGGTCTTTGGATAATGGAATGGAACCTGTCACGTTTTATCCCAATCTGGGATGTGATTAAAACCACTAACCCTTTTCCCATGCTATCATGGCTGAGGAAAAAAGCTTTTTTAGAAATATAGGCAGGGGCTGCAGTGTTGTAAACAGTTGCAAACATTCCATGGCCCCTGAAGGATCACTCTGATAAGCCACCCCCTCTCGGGGGAGGATGCCATTGTAGAGATAAGTTTTAGGCTTTCAGAGCTTGAGGGAGATCCCTTTAGCCCTCTTCTGGAGTGTTTCTACCTCCTCTTCTGACCATAGCCCCATGCATAAATGCAGAGGTACTACCAGAAGAATCATATCCACTGATTTGAGCAATAGTCCAGCCACTGCCGCTGCTAATAATGCTCAGCCTGATGCGAATAGTAAATGTGTTAATAGGAATGCCTGTATCACCAAACCTCTTACATGCCTCTCTATGCTCTTGTGTCCCTCCGAAAACTTGCAGCAGAAAAAAATGTAGCTTTTTAAACACAATCCCACGCCGAATGTTGGAGAACACCAAAGCTGCCCCCTCTCTCTTTCAAAAGAGAGTTTTCCCGCATGAGCGCGGGTTTCCGATCCGACAGGATCGGCTTGTGTGTGAGGGTGTCACGTGCCTTAAGGCAGAGCCCGGAATGCAGGGAGCGGCTTCTCGTAGACCTCTGACTCAGGAGACCCTGGTGGTGATGACAGGGGCTCGGGAGCACAGAGGGGCACAAGTGCCTGACTGGATGGTTGATGTAAGAAGCAGCAGACCGTTGATGGTGGAGGTGTCCTGTAGTCCAGCAGCGGAATGTAGGCAATGGTAAGGTTCAGCAGACAGCAGAAGGATTCCTGTAGTCTAGCAACGGGATGCAAGTGGTCGCAGGGTACAGCGAACAACGGGAGGAGTTCTGTAGTCCGGCAGCGAATGCTGGTGCAAACTGGATACAGCGGGAAGTGGGAAGAGTCCAGTAGTCCGCAGCAAGAGGTAGGAGGCAACAGGGCACAGAGGGAGCAACAGCCGGGTACGGTGGTGGACTGGGAGGTGTCGTGTAGTACAGCAGCGGTAAAACAGGCTACTGACAGATAACGGATGGTATAACAGTCCAGGTCAGGCACAGGCGAGCAGATCAGGTACAGAAACGGAATCCAGAAGAGTAGTCGGGTACAAAGCCAGAGTCGGGGGCAGGCAGCAAACAGTGGAGTCGGGAACAAGCCGGGTTCAATACGGATCAGGATACGCATTCAGATTCAGGTTCAGATACAGGATACCAGGGTACACGGGAACGCTGTTGATCGGGCAGCAAGGCAGTGAAGCAAGGATTCACTTTAAATAGCGCTATTGGCGCCAATTGCGCCAAACGGCCGCGCGCGCACCGCCGACCGCGGTAACGCTCTTCAAACCGCACAGAAGATCTTCTGCAACTTACGCCGCTCGGATGCCTGTGAGAAGGATCTTCCTGACATTGCCCCCCTTCAAATGGGCAGCCTCCGGATGCCCAACTGGGACATCTTACCTGGGTGAGATCTTTTGAAGGCCAGAACCAACCTCTTGGCGTGGATACCAGTCTCTGGTTCCCAGGAGTTTTCTTCTGGCCCATACCCCTTCCACTTCACCAGATATTGGACTTGGTTGCGTCTCTTTCTGCAATCTAAAATCGCTTCAACCTCAAATTCCTCCTCACCATTAATAAGCACAGGTTCAGGGGGACCAACGTTCCGATCAGTGAAGGGATCCTGGATTGAGGGTTTTAGAAGGGCCACATGGAACACTGGCTGGATACGAAGCGATTCCGGTAGTTTCAGTTCATAAGCCACATTATTAATTTTCCTGGTTACTGGGAAGGGACCCACAAATCTTGGGCCCAGTTTTCTGGATGGACATGCCAATTTCAAGTTCAGGGTAGACAGCCAAACTAAATCCCCGGGTTTTAGATCGAGCTCCCCTCTCCTCTTTTTGTCAAAAACCGCCTTGTTGCGCTCTTGGGTCCTTGCCATCGTCTCTTGAAGCAGCTTGTTATTGGTGCAGAAAAAGTTCAAAGTTTCTTGAGCCGCCGGAACCGTACATTCAGGAATGTTGGTTGATAAGAACAGAGGGTGAAAACCATAGTTCGCAAAAAAGGGAGATTGATTTGTTGCAGAATGAACAGAGTTATTGTAGGCGAACTCGGCAAGTGGTAAAAGGGATACCCAATCGCCTTGCGAAAAAGAAGAATAACATCGCAAATATTGCTCGAGGGTCTGGTTTGTTCGTTCGGTCTGGCCATTGGTCTGGGGATGGTAGGCAGAAGAGAACGAAAGGTCAATCTTCAGGGACTCACACAAAGCTCTCCAAAACTTTGATGTAAATTGCACCCCACGATCGGAAACAATGTTTGCAGGTATACCATGGAGCCTTACTATTTCCTTAATGAAGATCCTTGCGGTCTCTGGGGCAGAAGGTATACCCTTCATGGGCAGAAAGTGAGCCATCTTGGAGAATCTGTCAACCACCACAAAGATAGTGGTATGGCCTTCTGACGGTGGTAATTCCACAATAAAGTCTATGGAAATCATTCTCCAAGGTCTTTCCGGAATAGGGAGTGGTTTCAGCAAGCCCCAGGCTTTGGTCTTGCTACCCTTGTTCTGGGTACAGGTGATGCATGATTCTACGTAAAGCTTGCAATCTCTTAGCAGCTGAGGCCACCAGAAGGTGCGTTGGAGGAGTTTGGCGGTCTTGTGTACCCCAAAGTGGCCGGCCAACTTGTGGTCGTGGCAAGATTTGAGAACAGCAACCCGTAGTTGTTGGGGCACGTAGATCTTATTTTCATGCCATAACAAATCATTGCTGGAGTTTAGGGTGGTGTTTGATGGGTGCGAAGCCGATGATGAAGCCTGCTTGAGTTGGGACTAGGGATGAGCTTCGAGTTCGAGTCGAACTCATGTTCTACTCGAACATTGCCTGTTCGCCTGTTCAGCGAACAGTGAACAATTTGGGCTGTTCGCAGCAAATTCGATAAGCCGGAACACCCTATACAAGTCTATGGGAGAAATCTAAAGTGCTCATTTTAAAGGGTAATATGCAGGTTACTGTCCTAAAAAGTGTTTGGGGACCCGGGTCCTGCCCCAGGGGACATGGATCAATGCAAAAAAAAGTTTTAAAAACGGCCATTTTTTCAGGAGCAGTGATTTTAATAATGATTAAAGTGAAACAATAAAAGGGTAATATTCCTTTAAATTTCGTAGCTGGGGGGTATCTATAGTATGCCTGTGAAGGGGCGCATGTTTCTGGTGCTTAGAACTGTCCCTGCACAAAGTGTCATTTGTGCAGGAAAAAAAGTCTTTTAAAATCACTTGCGGCTAAATTGTCGGCTCCCCGTAATACAGAGAACACTCAATGAGTGTTCTCTGTATTAGCCGACAATTCATTCATTGATTAAAAAAAAAAAAGCGTGGGGGTTCCCCTAAATTCAATTACCAGGCCCTTCAGGTCTGACATGGATATTAAGGGGAACCCCGTGTCAAATGAAAAAAAAAATTGACGTGGGGGTCCCCCTAAATATCCATACCAGACCCTTCAGGTCTGATATGGATATTAAGGGGAACCCCGCATCAAATTTAAAAAATTTTTTACGTGGGGGTCCCCCTAAAAATCCATACCAGACCCTTTATCCGAGCACGCAACCTGGCAGGCCGCAGGAAAAGAGGGGGGGACGAGAGAGCAGCCCCCCCTCCCTCCTGAACCGTACCAGGCCACATACCCTCAACATTGGGAGGATGCTTTGGGGGTCTGTGACCCCTCAAAGCACCTTGTCCCCATGTTGATGAGGACAAGGGCCTCATCCTCACAACCCTGGCCGGTGGTTGTGAGGGTCTGCGGGCGGGGGGCTTATCAGAATCTGGAAGCCCCCTTTAACAAGGGGACCCCCAGATCCCGGCCCCCCCCTGTTTGAAATGGTAAGGGGGTACAAAAGTACCCCTACCATTTCACAAAGAAAGTGTCAAAATGGTTAAATAAGACAAACACACTTTTGAAAAATTCCTTTATTAAAAATAAAAAAAATAAAAAAAAGATTCCAGCGGTGCTAATCCACTCTTGCTATCCAGCGACGGATCTCCGGGGTCCAGCGATGGATGATCATATCCAGCGACGGGGGATCTCTCAGTCCAGCGCTGTCCATACATCCTTCTTCTGTCTCCACTGCGGAGGCTGCGGAGATCCCAGTGCTGACGTTTCTTATATTAGGAGGGCGGGGCCACCCGTCACCTGACCCCGCCCCTCTGATGCTGGAGAGGGAAGCCAGGGGTTCTCCAGTGACGTGTGGGTGACCCCGCCCCCTCTGATGTAACGCAGGTTTCCGTTACATCAGAGGGGGCAGGGTCACCCACACGTCACTGGGGAACCCCTGGCTCCCTTCACCAGCGTCAGAGGGGGCGGGGTCAGGTGACGAGTGGCCCTCCTAATATAAGAAACGTCAGCGCTGGGATCTCAGCAGTGTCTCCGCAATGGAGACAGAAGAAGGATGTATGGACAGCGCTGGACTGAGAGATCCCCCGTCGATGGATATGATCACCCATCGCTGGACCCCGGAGATTCGTCGCTGGATAGCAAGAGTGGATTAGCACCACTGGAATCTTTTTTTTATTTTTAATAAAGGAATTTTTCAAAAGTGTGTTTGTCTTATTTAACCATTTTGACACTTTCTTTGTGAAATGGTAGGGGTACTTTTGTACCCCCCTTACCATTTCAAACGGGGGGGGCGGGATCTGGGGGTCCCTTGTTAAAGGGGGCTTCCAGATTCTGATAAGCCCCCCGCCCGCAGACCCTCACAACCACCGGCCAGGGTTGTGAGGATGAGGCCCTTGTCCTCATCAACATGGGGACAAGGTGCTTTGAGGGGTCACAGACCCCCAAAGCATCCTCCCAATGTTGAGGGTATGTGGCCTGGTACGGTTCAGGAGGGAGGGGGGCCGCTCTCTCGTCCCTCCCTCTTTTCCTGCGGCCTGCCAGGTTGCGTGCTCGGATAAAGGGTCTGGTATGGATTTTTAGGGGGACCCCCACGTCAATTTTTTTTTAAATTTGATGCGGGGTTCCCCTTAATATCCATATCAGACCTGAAGGGTCTGGTATGGATATTTAGGGGGACCCCCACGTCAATTATTTTTTTTTATTTGACACGGGGTTCCCCTTAATATCCATGTCAGACCTGAAGGGCCTGGTAATTGAATTTAGGGGAACCCCCACGCTTTTTTTTTTTTTTTTTTTTTTTTTTTAATCAATGAATGAATGAATTGTCGGCTAATACAGAGAACACTCATTGAGTGTTCTCTGTATTACGGGAGCCGACAATTTAGCCGCAAGTGATTTTAAAATACTTTTTTTCCTGCACAAATGACACTTTGTGCAGGGACAGTTCTAAGCACCAGAAACACGCGCCCCTTCACAGGCATACTATAGATACCCCCCAGCTACGAAATTTAAAGGAATATTACACTTTTATTGTTTCACTTTAATCATTATTAAAATCACTGCTCTTGAAAAAACGGCCGTTTTTAAAACTTTTTTTTGCATTGATCCATGTCCCCTGGGGCAGGACCCGGGTCCCCAAACACTTTTTAGGACAGTAACTTGCATATTACCCTTTAAAATGAGCACTTTAGATTGTGAACGTTCGAGTCCCATAGACTTTAATAGGGTTCTAAAGTTCACACGAAGTTTAGGTCTGTTCGCAGGTTCTGGTGCGAACCGAACAGGGGGGTGTTCGGCTCATCCCTAGTTGGGACAAAAGATCTTCCTGGAGCATAAGGAAGTTTCCGGGTGCAAGGATGGTATCTGTTGATTGAAGGACTTCGGGTTCGCTGAATATCCGGGACAGCGTGTCGGGTTTGGTGTTTTTTGATCCAGGCCTATAAGTAATATGAAAGGAAAATCTTGTAAAGAAAAGTGCCCATCTGGCCTGACGCGGCTTCAGCCTCTTAGCAGTCTTCAAGTACTCTAAGTTCTTGTGGTCAGTGTATACCAGAATGGGATGAGCTGCTTCCTCCAGGAGATAGCGCCATTCCTCAAGTGCAGCTTTGATAGCGAGTAGCTCCCTGTCCCCGACGTCATAATTTCTCTCCGCTTCAGACAACTTGCGCGAGAAGAACGCCACCGGATGCAATAAGGCCTTGGGGCCCTGTCTCTGAGAGAGAACTGCCCCCACTGCAATTTCGGATGCATCCACCTCGAGGATGTAGGGTAGCGCAGAATTAGGGTGCTTCAAAACAGATGCTGACACAAACTGTTCTTTAAGAGAGGTGAACGCAGCCTGAGCCTCCGGAGTCCACTGAAACTTGATACCCTGTCTGGTTAATCTTGTGATCGGGGCGATGATCGTAGAGAAACCCTTGATGAACTTGCGATAAAAATTCGCAAACCCCACAAAACGTTGAATTCCTCTCTTATCAGTAGGAGCTGGCCAGTCCAGGATGGCGGAAACTTTTTGCGGATCCATCTTGATTCCATCCACCGAAATGATCAGCCCCAGAAACTGAATGCTGCGATATTCGAACTCGCACTTCTCAGGTTTCGCGTACAAGCCGTGTTGACGAAGCCGAGTAAGAACTTTTTTAACGTGTTTCCTGTGAACGGGCAGAGAGGGGGAGAAGATCAAAATGTCGTCCAGGTATACTATGACAAACAGGTCGAGATAGTCTCTGAAAATATCATTCACAAAATGCTGGAAAATTGCAGGAGCGTTGCATAGCCCAAAGGGCATTACGAGATATTCAAAGTGTCCGAAGCGGGTGCGGAAGGCAGTCTTCCATTCGTCCCCGCTTCGGATACGGACCAAATTATAGGCTCCGCGAAGATCCAGTTTTGTGAAGATAGTGGCTGATCCGAGGGCACCAAAGGCAATGGGTACCGGTTTTTGACTGTAACTTTATTTAAGTCCCGATAGTCGACACAAGGGCGCAGAGAATGGTCCTTCTTTTCTACAAAAAAGATTCCTGCTCCTGCTGGGGAAGTAGAAGGGCGTATGAACCCCTTTTTCAGATTGTCATCAATGTAAGTCCTGAGAGTCTCCAAATCCACTTCAGTTAAAGGAAAAATCCTCCCGAAAGGGATTTCAGCTCCAGGGAGGACCTCAATCGGGCAATCATTGGGTCTATGAGGTGGAAGTGTTTCCGCCCCCTTCTTGCTGAACACGTCCAAGAAACTATGGTAGGCCTCAGGAACACACTGGCGAGTCTCGACATTGATTTCCAAACACATTAAATGGGGCGAGACCTTAATTGCTTCTTGGAGGCAGTGCTGACGGCAATAGGGAGAGGAAAAGTTAATGTTTCCGGTGGACCAGTCAATTTGCGGGTTGTGTGCCCGAAGCCAGGGCATGCCCAGTATAATAGGGAAAAGGGGAGATTCAATAATGTCCAGGCAGAGTTGTTCCTGATGGTTACCGGAAATAGTGGCAGTCAAAAGAAGCGTCTCTTGTGTCACCGGCCCAGATTTGATAGCCGATCCATCGGCAAGGTGTACAGTCAATCCCTTCGCCCTGGGCCGTAAGGGCACTTGGAATTTTTGGGCAAACGACAAGTCCATGAACCCACTACACGCTCCGGAATCAATTATCGCGGTGACTTGAATGTTCCCTCCTGGAAGCTGAAGAGAAACGGGAACAGCCAGGTGAGTAGCATTACTAGGCACAGCAGGTAAAACAGGAGTAGACAAAGAAGAGTGCTTGCAGAGTTTGGCAGGACAGGATCTCACGTAGTGTCCGGGCTCCCCACAGTAAAGACACAGATTGTTGAGCTGCCGGCGTTGTCGTTCTTCGGTAGTGAGAGTTGGTCTAAGTAAGCCCAGTTGCATGGGTTCAGGAGTGTCAGCAGCGGGATGTGCAGGGGGGTTGGGAACACGGGGTAACATCCAGACTGGTCGGGAAGGCCCGGCAGTGCGTTCTGCTCTCCGTTCTCTCAGACGTCTGTCAATCTGGATGGATAGATTAATAAGGGCTTCAAGTGTTGCTGGAATACCAACCCGGGCCAATTCATCTTTTAAAGGTTCGGAGAGTCCCATGCGAAACTGATAACGTAGAGCGGCATCGTTCCAGGTAGTATCGGAACTCCAGCACCGGAATTCGGACGCATAGTCCTCTGCCGCTCTACGGCCTTGCTGAAGAGAATATAACGCAGCTTCCGCAGTGGCCGCTTGTTGTGGATCCTCGTAGAGCAAACCCATTGCTTGGAAGAAAGTATTCAGGTTGTTAAGGCATGTATCCTTTTGCTCCAAGAGGCGGTGGGCCCATGCCTGGGGCTCACCCAATAGGAGAGAGATGACAAAACCCACCTTAGTGGATTCAAGGAAGAAAGTTCTGGGTTGAAGTGCAAAAAATAGTTCACAGGCATTGCGGAAAGCTCTATACTTGCTGCGATTTCCCGAAAACCTCTCCGGAGTTGGGACCTTAGGCTCAGGGAGCATCATAACCACTGATGGTGCAGAAGAAGTTCCCGGCACGGTAGGGCCTGTAGTAGATAAGACCTGGACACGCTCTTCCAACCGGGAATTGCCCTCTTGTAGGGATTTAACAGCCTGAGTAAGTCCAGCAAGATGACGGCATAAATCATCCATAGCAGAATCTCCCTGCGTGGGCTCAGACATGGCTGCCCGATACTGTCACGTACCTTAAGGCAGAGCCCGGAATGCAGGGAGCGGCTTCTCGTAGACCTCTGACTCGGGAGACCCTGGTGGTGATGACAGGGGCTCGGGAGCACAGAGGGGCACAAGTGCCTGACTGGATGGTTGATGTAAGAAGCAGCAGACCGTTGATGGTGGAGGTGTCCTGTAGTCCAGCAGCGGAATGTAGGCAATGGTAAGGTTCAGCAGACAGCAGAAGGATTCCTGTAGTCCGGCAACGGGATTCAAGTGGTCGCAGGGTACAGCGAACAACGGGAGGAGTTCTGTAGTCCAGCAGCGAATGCTGTTGCAAACTGGATACAGCGGAAAGTGGGAAGAGTCCAGTAGTCCGCAGCAAGAGGTAGGAGGCAACAGGGCACAGAGGGAGCAACAACCGGGTACGGTGGTGGACTGGGGGGTGTCGTGTAGTACAGCAGCGGTAAAACAGGCTACTGACAGATAACGGATGGTATAACAGTCCAGGTCAGGCACAAGCGAGCAGATCAGGTACAGAAACGGAATCCAGAAGAGTAGTCGGGTACAAAGCCAGAGTCGGGGGCAGGCAGCAAACAGCGGAGTCGGGAACAAGCCGGGTTCAATACGGATCAGGATACGGATTCAGATTCAGGTTCAGATACAGGATACCAGGGTACACGGGAACGCTGTTGATCGGGCAGCAAGGCAGTGAAGCAAGGATCCACTTTAAATAGCGCTATTGGCGCCAATTGCACGCACGCACCGCCGACCGCGGTAACGCTCTTCAAACCGCACAGAAGATCTTCTGCGACTTACGCCGCTCGGATGCCTGTGAGAAGGATCTTCCTGACAGAGGGAGGGATGGTGAGGAGGAGATCTAGACAATCAACCGTGCAGGGGCAGTAGGAAAAAAGGAGCTGCATGCCAAACATTTTTAGCTTTCCCCTTTCCAGGCAGAGGGGGAGAGTTTTGTCCAGGTGGGGGGGGGGGTGTCTGGTAGAGAAAAAACTCCCCCAAACTTAGTCGCTGGAGGAAAAATGCCTGCTGTTTCCTGACACAGCGTGATCTCTGAGGAAACCATGAGAGGGTACGTGTTCTATACAGCCCTAAACGGTCACTCTTAGGCATGGCAACACTTCTTTTTTTTTTTTAAAGAGACATTTCATAAGAAAATTTAAAAATACCTTAGAAAAACTCCACTTACCTTTCCCGCCACAGGATTTTCTGTGTTAAAACCAACAGACCCAATCTTCACCCTTCACGGTGGGTTCCGTTAACAAACCTTCGGGAACCGGGGACCCTCAGGGAACCCACACTCCTGGACTGGTATTAGCACCCTGCCAGTAAAACTTTATGGCTGAAAATACCAAAGTACTGGATCCTGGGGTCCAGCTCTCTAAAAAGAGAAGCATTACAGGCAAAACCTAGTTTCTTCAGACACGAGGCCCTGGTACCATTCAATTCGGCCTAAAAGACACTTTGAGTGGATCCAGCTACACAGCTAGCCCTAGCAAGGATTTCTCCAGTGGAGCTCAGCACAGCACATCTTCACTCGTGACCAACACCTTAAACACTGGCGAAAAAACTGAGGTATCCCGGTATGGGAGGGGTTTTATAGGATGGCAACTTCCTGTTTAGAGGGTGTCAGTGTCCAGCACCTTAAGATGGCCTATAATCCACATAGTAACTACTATGGCTCTGTGTCCCGTGATGTACAATTAAAGAAAAAAGGACGTCAATTTTGTTTGTGTACAACGTCGCACGACCACGCAATTGTCAGCGATACAGTGCCGTATTGCAAAAAAGGGCTTGGTCAGGAAAGGGATAAATCCTTCCAGGGCTGAAGTGGTTAAAAATGTAGCCTCCCTCCTCCTCTACTTATACTGCAAACTGTTTGTAAAAAAAGATCAGTGTAAAGCCCCATACGGGGGCAAAAACCTATATTAACATATACCCCTATTTTAAACCTAAACTGTAATGTGCTTATATTTTGCCTTCCCTAATTGCTACTTAATTACATTTTTAAATAAAACCTTTCTGTTTTCATTACGTACTTTATTTTAGACTCTTCGATATCATCATGCAATCTCTGTGGTTCTGTATGCAATGAAGGTAAGATCATGGCTGATGGAAGGAACTAGCAGGGTGCTGTACAAAGCTTCCTGAAAACAGGAAGCTGCGGCAGTGCCCACATGTGATGCTGTGTCTCATCACCGAAATTTATTGAGTGATAGTGGAGGGGCAGGAAGAGTAAGAATATCAAGCAAAGAGGTAGATGCTGGATAAGGGCCTCCAGCTAGGAAATACAGCATGGTTGACTCTATTTGATTTGCTGTAGTTTTTAATACACACTGTGAGAAGCTTACAGTGTGTAGTGAAACCAGAGTAAGCAATTCCAGTACAACAGTGGAGCTTGAACAACTATGCAAGACTGAAAATAAGGCTAAAGATTTGGTCTACAACCGCTTTACCAGCTCGGTGCCTCATCCTCACCCTGTACAGGTTGAGAACCATGAGGAGTATTACGTACAGTCTATTGTTGACTCCCATAGGTTCCGTGGGCGCATACTGTACCTGGTGCATTGGAAAGGGTACGGTCTGGGGGAACGCTCTTGGATCTCATCCTCAGACATACATGCCCTCTTCCGTGTTTCCAATAGATGTTTTGTCAAGCCTGGTGGTCCTCTGAGGTGGAGGGTCATTGAGGAGGGGGTACTGTCAGGGCTGGGCTCAGCCCGTCCTTCTCAAAGCTAACTGCCAGCTCTTATCTCTCCACAGTGACTCAACTGTTGATGATATCCTCCTCATCAGTCCTGCCTACTTAAGCCATCCAGTCCAGATGATCTCTGCCTTCGCCTTGGTCACATCTCTATAGACGCTCTCCTGTGTTCCTGTTAAAGACTTCCTTGGCTGACATTCCTTCTGGCTCCAGATTCTGCTTGCTGTTCTACTACGCTCACCTCTGGCTCCCTGACGCTTTGGGTTGTCTGACTATCTGTTCTGGTTCCTGAACTCTGGCTATGTTTGACTATGTTTGCTATGTTTGTTTGTACCTTTTTTTATTATTATTATTAAAAAAGTGTGGTTTAAGTGTACTTCTGCCTCCGTCTGATTCATGGTTTCTGACAGTCCAGTTATCCAGCTAAAATTGAGTTTCTAGATATACACATCCACAAAGACAAGGAGGGTATGTTGTCAAGTAGTCTCTATCGCAAACCCACCGTGGGAAATGGCATATTACATGCCACTAAGTTCCATCCTCGAAGCTTGGTCAATTCAATTCCTTTTGGACAGTATCTCCGCTTCAGATGAAACTGTTCAAGTTACATTACATTCAAAGGGGAAGCAGATAAACTTAAAGTGAGACTGCAAGCCTGGGGGTATTCTAATAAATGCCTTAAGCAAGCTTTTAAAAAAGCCACTACCAGGGGCGTGGCTTGGCCGCTGACCGGAATGGCCGCATAAGTGCTGAGCTCCTCACATCCACGCAGCTACGATCAGCATCCAGCGCCATCCGACACCACAATCCATCCCACGGAGCTCCAGGGATCACCCCGCACCACCGGGGACATGACTCGAGGCAGAACCGCCGCCCACGGAGCGAGGAAACTTACCGATATCTACATGAAGCCGGCCGGCGTACAGGCCCAAGATGGCGCCGACCGGGATGAAAGCCACACGCCTCAGGAGACACCCGCTGCCTCGGCGGCCCCCGCATCCATAGAGGATCCCCTCTCTGATATGGAGGAGTCTGGGGAACAGCAGCGTTTGCCCGCCATATCACCGGCTGACAGAGGTAAGAGAGCAGCAATCTCCCCAGCACACTCTCCCTCTAAGCCTCCCCTAGTGAAGAAGCAACATGGCGCTGGCATCTGTAGTTCCACAGCAGCACTAGGTGATTCTAACTCCTCGCTGGCTGCTTACAATACCTCAGACAGCCCTGCTTCTGAACATACACTGAAAGCCATGCTGCTCTCATTACAAGCAGACATGCAGAAAGAGCTCAGATCCTCCATTAACCATTTGTTGGACAGAGTAGACGACATGGAAGACCACATAGACCACATTGAGCACCATCTCTCTGCTGCCACTAGCTCCCATAACACTGTGGTTGACATTCAAGATGAACATACCACAGCTATCCGCCAACTGCGTCTTAAAGTCGCAGACCTCGAGGACCGCTCGAGGGCGGAATAATATCAAGATCCGGGGAGTCCCAGAGACTGTGTCACCCCCTGATATTGTCCCTTACTTGCACCAGCTGTTTCACAAGATCATACCGGCCCTTACGCCGCAGGATCTCCTCATTGATAGAGCGCATAGAATCCATAAACCACAGCACCTGCCTGACTCAATACCCAGAGATATCCTGGTTAGGATACACTTCTTTAATACTAAGGAGCAGATTATGAGGGCCGCGAGAACCATACGCAACCTCCCTGATCCCTTTGCTAAGATTCAACTATATAATGATATCTCAGCCGCTACCTCACAGGCACGCAAGGCCTTCTCACAAATTACTGCGATACTCATAGAACATAAAATCGCATATAAATGGGGATTTCCCACCAAGCTTCTTGTAAACTACCAGCAACAACAAGTCGCATTTCTGACTCCCAAAGATGGATTCAAACAGTTACATAATTGGGGCATCTCCCCTCACGCACCCCCGGCTCCGCCTCTGAATACTAGATCTACAAAGATCCCTTCTAAATGGGCTACAAAAATTAAGTCATGAATCTCCGAGAACTGGGGGGCCTCCCCCCTGGGCACCCCCCCTTCTTAACAGGTGCTTGACTTCACAGGTAAAAGTGGATGACTGCTTTATTTCCTTTGAACCCCCCACGCCGAACTGCCACTGTGTGCCACGCACACGGCATTACCCACACCTGTACTCCCAACTCACCATCACAGCAAGTTTCCAGACACTTTTTGTTCCCCCGGGAACTATCTGAGTTTGTGGTTTACGCCTCTATATCTCCCGGTCAACGATATAGAAGCTTCAACACTGATTGTTTTATATATTGCAATTTCGTTCTTGTTCTTTTTTTTTTCTTGTGTTACTGTTACAATACTTGATTATCTCTACTCAAAGTCAACGGTTTTTGTGTTCATTCTCTGTATACAGATCTACTGTTTGTTATTTTTTTCTGTAAAGGTCCGTCAACCTCAGTACCATTTTGACAACTGACCTTAGCAGTTCATGTCCCTTACAATCACATCCCTTAATGTTAAGGGACTAAATAGTCCTTTCAAGCGATCCCTCTTATGGAGGGAAGCAGCGACTTCCTGATCTGATATCCTATGCGTACAGGAGACCCATCTATCCTCCCGGAACCCTCCACAATGTACTAATAAACGATACCCCCATATCTTTCATTCCCGCACAGACAAAAAAGTTAGAGGAGTACTGATAGCAGTACGCTCCACGGTGGCGCTCACGGTTTCCAATGTAGAGCAAGACCCCGAAGGAAGGTTCCTAATTCTGGCCGCTTGTTTTAATAACAAACCCTTGGTAATTGTGAACATTTATGCTCCTAACACTCACCAAAAGCCCTTTCTTAAGTCCATTCTTGCCAAAATACAACATTACCCGAAAGATCAAATCATTTTATGCGGGGATTTCAACGCGGTACCAGATCACGCACTTGACTCCTCATCCCCCCAAAGGAGAAGATCCTCCACCCTCTCCTCCTTTCTACATCTGGAAGAATTCTATGACCCTTGGAGGTGTCAACATGGTACTGAGAGAGACTATACGTTCTACTCTAACGCTCAGAGATCATATTCTAGGATTGACCTGTTCCTGACATCCAAAGTGCTACTACAAGCAGTTGCGTCCACTAATATTGGCGTAATATCATGGTCTGATCATGCCCCCATCTCTATGATTCTCAATCTCTCCCCTCCTACCACCCCATTCACAATTTGGCGTCTGAACCCCAACCTGATCAGCGCTAAGGACATTAGGGAACAGGTCAAAACTGCCATAGAAGATTATTTCGCTCTAAACCAACAATCTGTCCCCAATCCCACCACATGCTGGAACGCTCATAAAGCGGTCCTACGAGGGATTCTATTGAAGCTAGGGGCTCAGGAGAAGAGAAAGCGCTCGGCGACCCTTAACGCCCTTCTAGATAGAATAAAGTCTCTAGAGAAGAGTAATATAATTTCGCCCTCTGCCTCTACTCACGCAGAACTCAGTAAACTGAGGTCAGAACTGAGTACTTACCTTCAGAACAAACATGAATTTTATTTACGAAAACTTAAGCTAACCTGGTACTCTCAAGGTAATAAATCAGGGAAAGCTCTGGCCCAACAATACAAACACAGGACAGCCCAATCCACAATCTCCCATCTAATCGATTCTAAAGGCAACAGATTGACTAATCCCAAAGCCAACTGCTTCGGCGCATTTTATCAACAACTGTATAACTTAAAAGACTCCACGACTGAGACGCAGCCCACCGAGGCGACTATCCAGACATTTCTCTCTAACGTAGCCCTCCTCTCCCTGTCCCCTTCTCAAGCTGCTGACTTAGCCTTACCTTTCTCCCCCCTGGAAATTAAAAACGCAATTAAAGGCCTTCCTCTACATAAAGCCCCGGGACAAGACATTCATGGATGCACTGACCCCGCATTTATGTAACTCCTTTAATCACATGTTGGCCACCGGGGAGATCCCAACAGAATCTTTAGAAGCGACCATTTCCACCATCCACAAACCAGGGAAGGCCTCGCATGACCCAGCTAACTACCGCCCTATTTCGCTACTTAACACCAATCTGAAAATGAATTCCAAACTCCATGCCACCCGACTTTCACAACACATGACTTCCATCATACACCCGGACCAGGTGGGTTTCATTCCCCGCCGACAGGCCTCAGATGGCACCCGTAGATTTGTAGATCTTATCCACTGGGCAGAACACAGTCGAACGCCTTCTCTGTTGATTTCGCTGGACGCAGAGAAGGCGTTCGACAGAGTCCATTGGGGTTACCTCGAGGCAGTCCTAAAGAAATTCGGCATAGAGGGCGAATTCTTACGAGCTATCCTAGGCCTTTATACCTCGCCTACTGCGAGAATCCGCACTTCAGGCATTCTCTCCAACCCCTTTAGAATCACTAACGGCACTCGCCAGGGTTGCCCACTCTCACCATTGATTTTTGCACTAGTCATGGAGCCACTGGCGCAATCCATTCGTTCACACCCTCATATTTCTGGTATCAATGTGAAAGAAACCTGTCATAAGATAGGTCTATATGCGGACGATGTCATCATAGCTATCTCCGACCCAGTGAAATCCTTACCTGTCCTGACCGAAGTTCTCCATAACTTTAGCGAAGCATCATTGTACAAATTGAACCACTCGAAATCTGCCATGCTTGGCATTGAGATTTCGCCAGCGCTCAAAGCAGAAATTGCTAAAATAATGCCCTTCTCCTGGGCCCCCGGTTCCTCTTTGCAATATTTGGGCATTCAACTGGTCTCCCCCTCTTCTGCATTGTTACGAAATAACCTTGCCTCCTTGCTTACGAAATTAAACAACTTAACCTCGAATATGACCTCCTTAAAAGCTTCATGGGTTGGTAGGATAGCCCTAACCAAAATGTTTCTTCTCCCACATGTACTTTATTTCTTTCGGACCCTCCCGCTTCCAATTCTCTCAGCAGACCTAGCTAAATTACAGCGTACCTTAGACTCATTCATATGGGCAGGACGTAAACCCCGCTTGAAATCCTCTGTCCTATGCACTCCCTCTACCTTAGGAGGGATGGGTTCACCAGACGTTAAAAAGTACTACAAGGCTACCATTCTAGACCAAGGGAAGCAACTGTGGTCGCAAGACCCAAACACAAGGTGGCACCAAATTGAAGCAGCAACTCTCTCAGCTGACCCACAACTAACCCTAGCTGCGATCTGTCTCTCCCTACCACACGATCCATCCTTCCCACAGTACGTGCCTGTCTAGCTCAATGGAATGCAATACGCCAAGATCACCGAGGCATTCATAGAGACGCATTGAAAAATCTCCCCTTAGTAGCGCTACAACTTCTCTCTCCAGATCTCTCGATCAAGCACTGGCATGAAGCCGGAATCAAAACAATTGGAGCCCTGTTTCTTGGTGTAGATCTAAAAAGTTTTCAACAACTGACATCGGAATTTAGTCTCTCGCATAAGGACTTTTACATTTACCTAAGGCTCAGACACATCGTCTCTCAAAGCTTGACATCTCCAGAACTCACCTCCAAGGAACTTCTCCATTTTTACAACCGTCCCCTTAATGTTTAAAAGGGCATATTCTTCATTTACAAGCTTCTCTCCAGACCTGCAACGTCCTCGAAACCTTCGAACATGATCTATTGGGAATCCCAGTTGCATTGCTCTTTCCCTATGGAAGATTGGCATCGCGTACTACGCACCCCACTAGTCATCTCCAAAAATGTAACGCATTGGGAAACGGTCATGAAATTGTTTCATAGGTGGTATTACACACCGCAAAAGTTGGCGACCATCTTCCCCACCCACTCTCCAAAATGTTGGAGGAATTGCAACTCCACCGGAGACATGTTCCACATCTGGTGGAGCTGCCCGGTTATCGTGTCCTTTTGGCTTCAAGTCTCCTCTCTGGTCCAGACTTTGACCAACTCTCCCCAACAGCTGACTTCACGAATGGCTCTTTTTGGTCTGGATTCCCAATATTGGCCCCCCACTAGTCTACCTGTAGTACACCACATACTAATCTCAGCACGCCTGTTCATAGCTCGTGCGTGGAAAAATCCCCTCTCTCCAACACTAACTGAGCTTATAAATACACTTAATGTTCATTGCCGCATGGAATTTCTTTTCTCCAGAATAAACATGACAGAATCTAGATTCAACAAACAGTGGTCCTCCTGGTTAACACACCCAAGCTGTGTTAAGCTTGCGTAACCTCGTGATGCATCACCCCCAGACCAGATGGAGCCGGCAGTGAAAGTCACTGGTTTAATGTACCATTTCTTATATATCATATGTAAGTTAGCTGTGATTCTCCTGAAGCTCTGACTACTTGACTCAGTTATCTCTTTTTTTTTCTTTTCTACTTGTTTTTCTTTCCTTTTTTTTTCTCATTATGGGACTAAGTTACACTCACACTCTATCTCACCTTGTCACTGTTCTTCGGCATGGCGTCCCCACTGGACACAGCCCATTGGGGTGTCAGGGGGGACGGGATGCCCCCGGATCTACCGGACCTAACTATGCAGAATGCGTAATATACAGCAGATGGGCACCAGGCCCATATTCCTTTATGCTAGTAACTCATGTTGTCCAATGTATCTGGGCACTACTTGCTTATCTATTCATCATCTCCCTACAACTTATGTACAATTGTTGATGTCATATATTTGTTACTGTGATATATTACAATAAAATAATTTGAAAGTAAATAAAAAAAAAAGCCACTACCAAAAATAGGCAAGAATTATTATAAAAAAACTAAAATGTATAAACCTGATCAACCATCTAAGAATCATCACCCGTTTCTCTAACTAGCAGGAATGTTTCAAAAAAAATTATGGACAAATACTGGCATGTTCTAGCACTTGACCCTATAGCTGAATCTTATGTACCTGAATGTCCAGCCTTCACATTTGGGACAGCTAGATCTCTAAGAGACAAATTGGTCTAGATTGAGTTTAGACAAGGTTGGAGGGATCCCTATAAAAGACCTGGTACCTTCAGCTGTGGGGAATGTGGGTATTGTCAATACATGAACACCTCCATGCACCCAGATCTTCCCAATATAGCTCGATTTGTTCCTAGACACTTTGCCAATTGTGGCACTCAAGGCGTTGTGTATTTACTTCAATATGACTGCTCTTGTTTTTACGTGGGTAAGACCAAAATTGAATTTTGGCAGAGAGCTGGGATAAATTTCCTTGCATTATACAAATGAACATTATATTAGATTTTGTTGGTCCTAGTTTTGCTGCTGGTTATCTACCTAGCCAGCTCCTCCATATCAGGGGTAGTAACCTTGAAGTATGGGAGGTCTCTATGGTTCCATCTGTGGCGAAGCTTAATTTCAACACTAGTGGTAATTTTCAGTTGATATGAGTCTGTGAAAGAACATTTGCTCTACAAAATGCAATCTACAAACTCTAATTCGATAGGTATGTGTATTTAGATATATATGGTTAACTCTAATGAGTGTCCTTTTACTGTGTGCATTCGTTTCTTTTGTGCATTCGTTTATTATATTATTCTACCCTATTCTCATCCTTCTGTTTTACATCCAGATCCATGCTGGTCTGTCATTTGTGAGTGCTCTAGCCCCCATTTTGGGAGGTAGTTCCCAGATACAGGGGGACTCCACCTGGACATAATCTATTTCCACCTTGCTCTGGCTTGCTTGACCCCTTCTTAGGCATCTCTGTTCTCCTCTTCTATATTGAGCATATAATCTCTATTGTTGGAAATACCTAACACATGAGGTCAGTGCTGATACCAATATTCATGTCTTTCTGTTCTATGTCTACTGACAATGATTAAGTTCATTCGTCTACCAAATATGTGATACTTTGAATCCTATGTGTAATTATGTCTATATTAACATTGTAGATTGCTTGTATTCACCTGGAAGTCCTCAGCCCATTCCTTTTCCCTGAAGAAGACCCTTACCTCTCTAACCATTCTAACACCTGGATACATTTATTTGTGAACCATTCCTTTGTAGATTTTGCTGTATGTTTGGGATCATTGTCTTGTTGGAAGATAAATCTCCGTCCCATTTTCAGGTCTTTTGCAGACTCCAACAGGTTTTCATCCAGAATGGTCCTGTATTTGGCTGCATCCAACTTCACCTCAATTTTAACCATCTTCCTTGTCCCTGCTGAAGAAAAGCAGACCCAAACCATGATGCTGCCACCACCATGTTTGACAGTGGGGGTGGTGTGTTGAGGGTGATGAGCTGTGTTGCTTTTACGCCAAACATATCGTTTTGCATTGTGGGCAAAAAGTTCGATTTTGGTTTCATCTGACCAGAGCACCTTCTTCCACATGTTTGGTGTGTCTCCCAGGTGGCTTGTGGCAAACTTTAGATGAGACTTTTTATGGATATCTTTGAGAAATGGCTTTCTTCTTGCCACTCTTCCATAAAGGCCAGATTTGTGCAGTGTACGACTGATTGTTGTCCTATGGACAGACTCTCCCACCTCAGCTGTAGTTCTCTGCAGTTCATCCAGAGTGATCATGGGCCTCTTGGCTGCATCTCTGATCAGTCTTCTCCTTGTCTGAGCTGAAAGTTTAGAGGGACGGCCAGGTCTTGGTAGATTTGCAGTGGTCTGATACTCCTTCCATTTCAAAATGATCGCTTGCACAGTGCTCCTTGGGATGTTTAAAGCTTGGGAAATCTTTTTGTATCCAAATCCGGCTTTAAACTTCTCCACAACAGTATTACGGACCTGCCTGGTGTGTTCCTTGGTCTTCATGATGCTCTCTGCGCTTTCAACAGAACCCTGAGACTATCACAGAGCAGGTGCATTTATACAGAGACTTGATTACACACAGGTGGATTCTATTTATCACCATCAGTCATTTAGGACAACATTGGATCATTCAGAGATCCTGGCTGAACTTCTGGAGTGAGTTTGCTGCACTGAAAGGGGCCGAATAATTTTGCACGCACCACTTTTCAGTTTTTTATTTGCTAAAAAAAGTTTAAAATATCCAATAGATTTCTTTCCACTTCACAATTGTGTCCCACTTGTTGGTGATTCTTCACAAAAAATTAAAATTGTATATCATAATGTTTGAAGCCTGAAATGTGGCAAAAGGTTGAAAACTTCAAGGGGGGCCGAATACTTTCGCAAGGCACTGTATATTCTTCTACATAATTTTTGGTAAAAATCGCAATAGGCATATATTGATTTGTGTGCACAAAAGTTATTGCGTCTACAAACTATGGGATAAATTTAGGAACTTTTATTTTTTACTTATTAGTTTTTACTAGTGAATGAAATGAATGAATGAAAAAATTACACTGGCAGTAAGGGGTTAACACTAGGGGTCAATCCAGGGTTTAAGTGTGTTCCCTATATGTGTTCAAACTGTTGGGGGGATGGGCTGCCAGGGACATGACAGAGATCCCTATTCCCAATGACTGGGAACAGTAGAATTCTGTCATGTCACCTGTCAGAATGGGGATCCGCTTGTTTAGATAGGCAGACCCCTGTTCTGCTTCTGTACTGGGTGATCGCGGGTCGCCACCAGACATCAAGTCCGCCCGACCCACGGCACGCTCCCGCAGCGGGCGCCAGCTTCTACAGCAAGCGCGAGCGAGCTTTGGAGACAGGAGCACAGCCGCCCGCAACTGTGCAAGCTGATGTACAGCTGCGGCAATTTGCACAGGAAAGCCAACCTGCCGCCGTGTAAAGGTATAAAGACGGCGGCAGGTTAGCAAGTAGTTAAGGGTGTAAATCCTACCGGTACTGAAGTGGTTAAAGTAATTTCTAGAAAAAAATGCACATTTTAACATACGTGCAAAAAATGTAAAACTTGGCTGTAGGCAAGTGGTTAAAGAGGTTGTAAACTCGGGGGGGGGGGGGGGGGGACCTGTAAAACAAAGGCATAATGAGCTAGTATGCATCGCATACTAGCTCATTATGAAATACTTACCTTAGAACGAAGCTCTCTCAGCAGCGCCTGCACACTGCTTTTTCCCCGGAGTTTCTTCACACCGGCACTGTGATTGGTCAGAGCCAGGATTACGTCACTCTCGCGCATGCTCACAGGAGCCGCCAGTCACGGCACATGGCCCTGAAGAAATAGCACGGTGGCAATTTCTTCGGCGCACATGCGCCGAAGACGTCAGTGTCTGCATATATAGTACAGTGCAAGTTTAGGAGATATTTACAGTACCTACAGGTAAGCCATATTATAGGCTTACCTGTAGGTACAATTAAAAAAAGAAGACTTTACTTCCTCTTTAGGGCAGCCAGTCTAGAGCAAAAATGTGCAGCCAATAATGGAATGAGTGCACGTAGACAAAAAAAAAGTAGCTGAAAGAGATGTTAGCAGTGTTCAAATACAAAACAGAATGAAGATACTTGAAGGCACACAGTAATACACAATGCTTTAGCAAACTGAATGTCATCCAGTTAGGGTTTAGATCCACTTAAACCATTTGACAATCCTTTATATGTTTGTGGACTGCATTGGTCAGATCTCTGTATTTGAGTTCCTGGGTCTGTACAATGTCACCTTTGCCTTGAAGAAGGGTCCTTTTGTGGATACAAACTATGTCTCTGTCTTATGTTTTCCAGAAACACAAAGATATCTGCGGGATGTGCATGTACAGAAATGTCAAACCTCACCGATATCAGACTTATAAATATGCTGTCTTGTGATGTTTGTTTTAAATCCATAGAAAAACTGATAAAACCTTTTAAAATCTTAGGAATGGGATGTTCACATGTGAGCTGTGATTTCGTAGTACAAGGCATGAATAATTCAAGACACGTAAACAATTCCTTTGTCTGCACGAAACCTACACTCATCCAGGAGTTTCACACTTGAAAAAGTGATCTCACAAGTTTCAGGTCACACCTCCATGTCTGATGTATTTAACAATGACAGATAAAGAAAGAACTTTGATCCATAGGGTGATCACTAGGAAACTTGTGTTGGTAGATAGATGTAGGCTTCTAAAACTAGTCTTGCTGGATCTGTCTAGCTTATCCAATGGCTTCAACATTTTCAAAGTCACTAGTAAAGAACATGTATTAAATAACAGTATTTTATTATTTTAAGTGGGAACTCTCAACCAGTGTATTTGTTTCATATTAGTGATGCAGAATGGATCAGGCAAAATGGTAGAACTTTCAGAAGATATTCTCTATGTGCATGTGATGTCACTGAAAATAATTTCTTGGACACCATACCACAGATACACATTTCAAATGGAAAGAGAAGGTAAACCTCCAATTCTCCTACTTGGGCGATTGGAGGAGCGGGATGTATTAAGTATCACCACAAAGAAAATATAAAAGTCAAAGTAACTTTATTCGTATAATAAAACACGTGAAATTGTTAAAATCAAATCCATATCCCAGAAGTTATGATCACAATAAAATAACTGTAGAGCTTAGTGGATCAACATGTTTCACATATATCCACTGCTTAATCAAGATCCATGTGCCCTTAGTAGGGATGAGCTTAGTTTTCGAATCAAACCCGTGTTCGAGTCGAACCTGTGTTTGACTCCAACATCGGCTGTTCGCCCGTTCGGCGAATTACGAACATTATGGGCCGTTTGCGCCAAATTTGAGTGGTGCGTCACGGCCCATAATTCACTGCGGCATTACAGTGCATTGCTGGCTGATGATTGGCCAAGCATGCACTATGACCTGCATGCTTTGGCCAATCACAGCGCAGAAAAAATGGAGAGCCATGATTGGCCAAAGCCAGGGTGGCTTTGGCCAATTATGGCTCAGGGGGTTTAGTACACGTCCCACACTATATAAGGCCACCTGCGTGGCGGCCTTGTGTAGTGTGTTGCGTCGGTGGAGAGAGAGATAGACGGAGAGACAGTGTCTTTGAATTTCCTTTGAAGCTGTTGCAATTACAGTCGGTGTATTGTGCCACCTGCACAATGTACACCTAAAGCTACCCCAATTACTGGTGTTCTGCTGGTCCTATACCACAGGCAGCTGCTGCAGCAATTACAGTCGGTGTATTGTGCCACCTGCACAGTGTACACCTAAAGCTATCACAATTGCTGGTGTTCTTCTGGTCCTATACCACAGGCAGCTGTAGTAATTACAGTCGGTGTATTGTGCCACCTGCACAGTGTAAAGCTAAAGCTACCCCAATTGCTTGTGTTCTGCTGGTGCTATACCTCAGGCAGCTGTAGCAATTACAGTCGGTGTATTGTGCCACCTGCACAGTATACACCTAAACCTACCGCAATTGCTGGTGTTC
Source organism: Lithobates pipiens (assembly GCF_037356315.1). Taxonomy (NCBI): domain Eukaryota; kingdom Metazoa; phylum Chordata; class Amphibia; order Anura; family Ranidae; genus Lithobates; species Lithobates pipiens. The sequence goes on along the minus strand of NW_027507790.1, from coordinate 54,561,088 downwards.
TGCTGGTCCTATACCACAAGCAGCTGTAGCAATTACAGTCAGTGTATTGTGCCACCTGCACAGTGTACACCTAAAGCTACCTCAATTGCTGTTGTTCTGCTGATCCTATACCACAGTCAGCTGTTGCAGCAATTGCAGTTGGTGTATTGTGCCACCTGCACAGTGTACAGCTAAAGCTACCCCAATTGCTGGTGTTGTGCTGGTCCTATACCTCAGGCACCTGTAGCAATTACAGTCAGTGTATTGTGCCACCTGCACAGTGTACAGCTAAAGCTACCCCAATTGCTGGTGTTCTTCTGATCCTATACCACAGGCAGCTGCTGCAGCAATTACAGTCTGTGTATTGTGCCACTTGCACAGTGTACACCTAAAGCTACCCCAATTGCTGGTGTTCTTCTGATTCTATCCGCAGGCAGCTGTAGCAATTACAGTCTGTGTATTGTGCCACTTGCACAGTGTACACCTAAAGCTACCCCAATTGCTGGTGTTCTGCTGATTCTATCCGCAGGCAGCTGTAGCAATTACAGTCGGTGTAATGTAGTTTGAACCTAAAGCTACCACAATTGCTGGTCTTCTGCTGAACCTATACCACAGGCAGGCAGCTGCAGTAATTACAGTCGGTGTACTGTGTCATCTGCATAGTGTGCACTTAAAGCTACCCCAATTGCTGGTGTTCTCATAGTAATAATACTACAGGCAGGCAGTTGATTCTGCTAGCTTCAGTATATCAATATATACGTCCCTGCTTTGTGCAGCTACATCTCCCTGCAGGCCATTAGTATGTCTGGAAGGCCAACAAGGAGAGGCAGACAGTCATGAGCCAATAAAAGAAGGCAAGCAGGCTCTGTGTCTAGAGGCAACATTGCTGGTCATGGACACGGTGCATCCTCATCAGCATGTGGCCATGGGACACGCTTGTCCTCATTTTCGGGAAAGCTGGACGTGTTGAGCCGCAACATGTCGAAGACTTGGTAGAGTGGATGACCAAGCCATCCTCATCCTCCTCATCCTCTCTCACCCAGGCTCAGGGAACTGGCAAAGCAGCTGCCAACGCAGCCTCTTCCCTCGTCTCAATGGCATCAGTCACTCCTTCCCTAGCCCCACAATGTCCTCCTGAGGAGTCGCCCGAATTGTTTGAGCACAGTGTTGGGTACATGCTCCATGAGGATGCCCAGTGTTTTGAAGGCTCTGATGATTATACCCAGCTAGAGGAAGGCAGTAACATGAACCCAGAAAGAGGGGATGCTCAAGAAGGACAGCAATCTGGGAGTCATGTTCCCCCCAGCTGCAGCATACTGCCAGGTTTGCTCCAGTGATGAGGAGGGAGGGGATGATGAGTTCACTGACTCTACATTGGTGTCTGATAGGAGAGAGGAGGAGGAGGAGGCACATCTCAAATGAGGTAGGATGCCCTCCAGTGGCCAGCTTAAGGGCAGCACACCGACTACATCACACCACAGAGCTCTGCCTGTGCAGGGCGCTGCCTCTGCACGTTATTCCAAAAGTTCTTTGGTGTGGGCCTTTTTTGAGATGAGTGCATCAGATCGTACCGCTGCTATTTGCAAAATATATCTCAAGCGTATCTCGCATGGCCAAAACATCAGCCGCTTGGGCACCACGTGCTTGACCAGACATATGTCGACTTGCCATGCAGTTCATTGGCAAGCGTACCTAAAAGACCCACACCAAAGAACAAAGTGGGCCTCTCCTTGCTCCTCATCAGCTAGGATCTCCAACCCCACTATACCTTCAGTCCTCTCTGAAACCTGCACTGAGAGGAATGAAGGTGTAGAATTAGGTGTGCCACAGACAAGTACGTGCGAGCAATCTGCTAGCAGTACACCGATTGTACCAGGCAAATTTCCCTGCCCCAGCTGCTGCACCGTTGAAAGAAGTTCACTTCCAGCCATCCACATGCCCAGCGGTTGAATGCTAGCTTGGCTAAATTGCTAGCACTTCAACTGCTGCCTTTTCAGTTGGTAGACTCGGACCCCTTCCGTGAGTTTGTGCAATGTGCAGTTCCTCAGTGGCAGGTTCCCAAATGCCACTTCTTCACATGGAAGGCGATTCCGACTCTCTACCGGCATGTGGAAGGCAATGTCCATGCCTCGCTGGACAGGGCAGTCAGTGGTAAGGTGCATATTACGGCTGACTCATGGTCCAGCAGGCATGGACAGGGACGTTACCTGTCTTTCACGGCCCATTGGGTCACTCTTCTGGCAGATGGGAAGGATGCAGGACAAGGTGCAGTAGTGTTGGAGGTTGTTCCGCCACCACGCCTCCAAAATGCTACTACTGGTGATTGTGACACACCCCTCTACTCCACCCCCTCCTCTTCTTCTTCTTCCTCCATGGCCTCTTCTTGTGCTTTGTCCACCAAACCAGCGGTGCTCCGTAGGCGTTCAAGGGGCTATGCAAGTAAGGCAAAAAGATGCCATGCCGTGCTTGCACTGGTGTGCTTGTGGGACAGGAGCCACACTGGGGCAGAGATTCTGTCATCTCTGCAGGGGCAGGCTGAGAAGTGGTTGAAGCCACGCCAGCTTAAGCCAGGAATGGTGTTTTGCGACAATGGCACCAACCTCCTCTCTGCCCTCCGACAGGGACAACTGACCCATGTGCCCTGTCTGGCTCACGTCCTTAACTTGGTGGTGCAGCAGTTCTTGGGCAGGTACTTGGGCTTACTGGATGTCCTGAGGCAGGCCAGGAAAGTCTGTGTGTATTTCCACCGGTCATATAATGCCAGTACTCGGTTGGCTGACCTCCAAAAGGAATTGAACCTGCCCAAGAACCGCCTAATCTGTGACATGCCCACCAGGTGGAACTCAATGTTGGCCATGCTGCAGTGGCTGCACAGGCAGCAGAGGGCCATCAATGAGTACCTGTGCAACTACGGCACCAGAACAGGGTCAGGGGAGCTTAGTTGTTTTTCCCCACGCCAGTGGGCCATGATCGGGGATGCATGCACTGTCCAGTCACCATTTGAGGAGGCCACGAGGGTGGTGAACTGTGACAGTGTATGCATCCGTGACACTGTCCCACTTTTCCACCTGTTGGAGCACACGCTGCATGGAATAATGGACAGGGCACTTGAGGAAGAACAGAGGCAGGAAGAGGAGGACTTTCTTGCCTCTCAAGGCCCCCTTTATCCAGACAGTGTTCCTGCTGGACCGCGAATCACACAGAAAGAGGAGGAGGGGGAGGAGGAGGATTGTGTCAGCATGGAGGTGGAGCCTGGCACTCAGCATCAGCAGCAGTCTTTTAGGGATCATTTACAGTCCCAAGAAACCCGTGGACTTGTACTTGGCTGGGAGGAGGTGGCTGCGGATCATGTCGTCCTTAGTGACCCAGAGGACTCCGGACTGAATGCCTCAGCTAACCTATGCTGCATGGCCTCCCTGATCCTGCAAAGCCTGCGGAAAGATCCTCGTATTGATCGGATCAAGGAGAGGGATCATTACTGGCTGGCAACTCTCCTTGGTCCACCTCTCTTTTCCACCACCTCCTCTTCTTCTTCCTCCATGGCCTCTTCCTGTGCTTTGTCCTCAGAACCAGCAGTGCTCCGTAGGCGTTCAAGGGGCAACGCAAGTACACAGGCAAAAAGATGGCATGCCGTGCTTGCGCTGGTGTGCTTGGGGGACAGGAGCCACACTAGGGCAGAGATTCTGTCATCTCTGCAGGGGTAGGCTGAGAGGTGGTTGACGCCACGCCAGCTTAAAGTGGGGTTCCACCCTAAAGTGGAACTTCCGCTCATCGGAACCCTCCCTCCTCCGGTGTCACAGTTGGCACCTTTCAGGGGGGAGGGGGGTGCAGATACCTATCTAAGACAGGTATTTGCACCCACTTTCGGGCATAGACTCCCGCGGGAGTCTATGCCTCTTCCTGTCCCTGTGCCCTGTCTGTTGGGACACACACTGGCCCAGAGACAGCGTGGACCATTCCTATTGCGCTGAGCGACTTGAGCATGCGCAGTAGGGAACCGGGAAGTGAAGCCGCAACGCTTCACTTCCTGATTCCCTCAACTAGAATGGCGGCAGCCGAGAGCCTAGCGATCGATCAGCCTCGGCTGCCAACATCGCTGGATCCTGGGACAGGTGAGTGTCCGTTTATTAAAAGTCAGCAGCTGCAGTATTTGTAGCTGCTGGCTTTTAATATTGTTTTTTACAGTGAAATCCCTCTTTAAGCCAGGAATGGTGGTTTTCAACAATGGCACCAGCCTCCTCTCCACCCTCCGACAGGGACAACTGACCCACATGCCCTGTCTGGCTCACGTCCTTAACTTGGTGGTGCAGCAGTTCTTGGGCAGGTACCCGGGCTTACAGGATGTCCTGAGGCAAGCCAGGGAAGTCTGTGTGCATTTCCGCCGGTCATATAAAGCCAGTGCTCGGCTGGCTGACCTCCAAAAGGAATTGAACCTGCCTAAGAACCTAATCTGTGACATGCCCACCAGGTGGAACTCAATGTTGGCCATGCTGCAGTGGCTGCACACACAGCAGAGGGCCATCAATGAGTACCTGTGTGACTACGGCACCAGGACAGGGTCAAGGGAGCTTGGTTGTTTTTCCCCACGCCAGTGGGCCATGATCAGGGATGCATGCACTGTCCTGTCACCATTTGAGGAGGCCACAAGGATGGTGAGCAGTGACAGTGCCTGCATCAGTGACATTGTCCCTTTTATCCACCTGTTGGAGCATATGCTGCGTGGAATAATGGACAGGGCACATGAGGCAGAACAGAGGCAGGAAGAGGAGGACTTCCATGCCTCTCAAGGCTTTCCATTATCCAGACAGTGTTCCTGCTGGCCCCGCCGATTCCACAGAAAGAGGAGGAGGAGGAGGAGGAGGATTGTGTCAGCATGGAGGTGAAGCCTGGCACTCAGCATCAGCAGCAGTCTTTTAGGGATCATTTACAGTCCTAAGAAACCCGTGGACTTGTACGTGGCTGGGAGGAGGTGGCTGCGGATTATGTCATCCTTAGTGACACAGAGGACTCCGGACCGAATGCCTCAGCTAACTTATGCTGCATGGCCTCCCTGATCCTGCAAAGCCTGCGGAAGGATCCTCGTATTCATCGGTTCAAGGAGCGGGATCATTACTAGCTGGAAACTCTCCTTGATCCACGGTACAAGGGTAAGGTTGCGAACCTTATCTTACCGTCGCAGAGGGAGCAGAGGATGAGACATCTTCGGGAGGCCTTGCAGAAAGGTCTGTGCAACGCATTCCCAGAGACTGGGAGGTTACAAATTCATGGTCCTAGACAACATGTTGCTGAGACTTCAGTCAGTCACAGAAGGAGCGGTGGAGAAGGTGGCCATCTGAACGATGCGTTCGTTTTTTAGTCTGCAGCCCCAAGGTATGATCAGTTTCAGTAACCATCGCCAGCGTCTGATTTACATGGTGCAGGAATACCTAAGGGCAACATCAGACTTGGACACCTTTCCCACTGAAAATCCTCTGGGTTGCTGGGTCTTGAGGATGGATCACTGGCCAGAGCTTGCACAGTATGCAATTGAGCTACTGGCCTGTCCTGCATCCAGCGTTCTTTCGGAACGCACATTCAGTGCTGCTGGAGGCTTTGTAACTGATCACAGGGTGTGCCTCTCCACCGACTCGGTTGATCGACTGATCTTCATAAAAATGAATCAGTTTAGGATCACCACCAGCTACCAAGCACCTGAAGCTGATGTAACTGGAATAATTTTTTTGAAATGTCAGATCCCTTCAAGACTGCCTATGCTGATGCTGAGTGACTATCCTGTTATGCTGACTGACTATCCTCTTCCTCCTCAATGATCCTGCTGATAGCTTGGAAGAACATTTTTGGTTCTGGGCGCCACCACCAGTGGCTAAGGCCCAATTTTTCAGCCATAGTCATAGTGTAATTACAATTTTGATGCAATACTTTGCAGCAGGCCTCATTCCTGTGCTCCAACTAGAGTATCTGTGAGGGATTAGAGTGTCGTGGCATTAGCACCAGTGCCTAAGGCCCAATTTTTCAGCCCCTGCTTAATGGGGAGTATAATTACAATTTTTGATGCAATATTTTGCAGGAGGGCTCATTCCTGCTCTCCAACTAGAGTTTCTGTGAGGTGTTGCAGTGTTGTGGCACCAGTGCCTAAGGCCCTATTTTTGCGCCCCTGTTCAACAGGGGCGTTTAAGTACAATTTTTGATGCAATGCTTTGCAGCAGGGCTAATTCCTGCAATAAAACTAGAGTATATGGAAGAGGTTGCAGTGTGGTGGCACCAGCAGCAGTGCCTAAGGCCAAATTTTTCTGCCCCTGTTTAACAGGGACATGTAATTACAATTCTTGATATAATATTTCACAGCAGGGCCCATTCCAGCGCCCACCAAGCGTAACTGTGAAGACTTACAGTGTTATGGCACCAGCACCACCACCAAAGGCTCAGTTTTTCTACCACTGTTCAACAATGGCATGTAATTACAATTCTTGATATAATAGTTCACAGCAGGGTGTTCCAGCGCCCACCAAGAGTCACATTTAGGGCTTACAGTGTTGTGGCAACACCAACACCTTAGGCCCAAATTTATGCAGAGCTTATAGGGCAGGCCCCTACTTTCAAACATCCAACTTACAAACGTCTCCTACTTGCAAACGGAAGGAGACAACAGGAAGTGAGATGAAATCTACCCCTAGGAAAGGAAATTCTATCCTGTAAGAGTTGATATGGTAAAAACGTGTCTCCTGTCCAGTGATGATTTATCCCAATCTTTGTTTTACTAAAAACCCCAAATTTTCAAAAAACTTTTGTCATTGGGACAGAAAGTGAAGTGAAAAATCTTCTAAAGAGGTGCACAGACAGCAAAAAAACTGTTACAGGTCTGATAACCCTACCCTATGTTTTCCAAAAAGCTTAAAAATAGATTTTTTGACTGGAGCTGCACTTTAAAAATGTACCAGTTCAAAATTACAAACAGATTCTACTTAACAACAAATCTACACAGTCCCTGTGTTGTTCTGAGTATATAGGGCCTGGGGGCCCCACGCCTTTCCTTTTTTTAATTTGGGTACGGGGTTCCCCTTAATATCCGTACAAGACCCAAAGGGGCTGGTAATGGGCGGGGGGGGGGTACCCATGCCATTTTTCTCAATGATTTTCATCCATATTGCCAGGACCAAACATTACATTAAAACCGCAAGCAGTTTTAAATGACTTTTTTTCCGTTAGAAATATCATTATGTACAGGGACTGTTCTAAACACGGGAAACACGTGGAACTTCACAGGCATACTATAGACACCCCCAGGCACGATATTTAAAGGAATATTTCACTTTTTTTTTCACTGTAAGCCTCATTAAAATCAGTGCTCCCGAAAAAACTTCAATTTTTAAAACTTTTTTTTGCATTGATACATGTCCCCTGTGGCAGGAGTCAGGTCCCCAAACCCTTTTTAGGACAATAACTTGCCTATTAGCCTCTAAAATTTAGACTTTTGATTTAGAACGTTCGAGTCCCATAGACTTTAATGGGGTTCTAAAGTTTGCGCAAATTTTCAGTCCGTTCGCAGGTTCTGGTGCGAACCGAACCAGGGGGTGTTCAGCTCATCCCTAGCCTTAGTTTACATGGATATGGAACACAAGCGCCACTAAGTGTAGTATTAGATGCAATTTAATATGGCCCCCATAATGGATTACCCACAAAAGGTAGGCAGTATAGAGGCTCTTCAACATAGGTCCACTATAAGGGGTCTTTTCCGTCTATTCCACATGCGCTGGGCAGTGGTGTGTCTCACACTGTGGGGGAGACAGGGATTGTGCTGGATGATGGCCACAGAAGCACTGGAGCGGTTCCAGGATCCGAGATGGAACACAGTGTGGAGCGAGTGGTGGAGAGGGTGCAGATGTCATAGGTCCCAGAATGCTGCGTGACACATGCATCATGCTATGATGGAGCATGCATCATGCTATGTTCAAGCATGCACACTCCTTTTTCAGAGCTTAAAAAAGGAGTGCGCATGCTCGAACATAGAATGGTGCATGCTCCAAAACGCGTTGCACAGCATTCTGGGACCTGTGATGTCTGCACCCTCTCCACCACTCGTGCAAAACTGCGCTCAACACTGCCTTCCATCTTAGATCCCGGAAATGCTCCAGGGCTTTCATCCGCAAATCCTCGTCTCCTGCTGGTGCTGGTTTATTCTTTGTGAAAAAAGAAGAGCGGTGAACTGAGACCTTGTATAGATTATAGGGGTCTCAATCGTGTCACGGTTAAGAATGCCTACCCGATTCCATTGATTACTGAGTTATTTGACCGCCTCAAGAGAGCAACGGTTTTCACGAAGCTTGACCTGAAAGGGGCATACAATCACGTGCGCATTAAGGAGGGCGACAAGTGGAAAACTGTGTTTAATACCAGAACATGCCATTATGAGTACCTGGTAATGCCTTTTGGGCTTTGTAACGCTTCGGCAGTTTTCCAAGAATTTATTAACGATATCCTCAGAGATTTGTTGCAGTTGTGTGTGGTGGTCTCTCTCGATGATATACTCATATTTTCCAAGTCCCTGGAGAGCCACCACACAGATGTCTGTCGTGTACTTCAGAAACTAAGAGAGAACAATCTCTAGTGCAAGTTCCATCGTGAACAGGTTACATTCCTGGGCTATGTCATTTCCACTGCTGGTTTTTCAATGGACCCAGAGAAACTTTCGGCAGTCCTACAGTGGCCTCGACCCGTGGGTTTACGTCCTCTGCAGTGTTTCCTGGGCTTTGCCAATTACTATCGGAAGTTTATTCGTAACTTCTCGTCTCTGGTCAAATATCTGACTGATATGACCAGAAAGAACGGTAACCCACAGGAGTTGGTCTCCGGAGTCCATTAATGCCTTTGAGACTCTCAAGGCTGCCTTTGTTTCTGCTCCTAGTGTTGGTACATCCTGATCCTACGTTGCCTTTTATCCTAGAAGTTGATGCTTCTAAGACTAAAGTTGGCGCCCTTCTGTCTCAACGTCCTAACTCTGAGAGCGCTATGCATCCGTGTGGCTACTTTTACAAGGAATTGTCACCTGCTGAGTGCAATTATGAGATTGGTGACAGAGAGCTGTTGGCAATCATTTTAGTCCTGAAAGAATGGAGACATCTGCTTGAAGGTACCACTGTGCCCCTTCTTATTCTTACTGACCATAAGAATCTTACATTCTTGTCTGAGGCTAAGCAACTCTTTCCCAGAAGGGTGCGATGGGCTCTTTTCTTGTCGAGCTTTAATTACATTGTCTCATTCTTACCCGGTACTAAGGATGTAAGGGCGGATGCCTTATCACGACAATTTTCCTCCACTTCCAAGTCGGAGTCGGTTCCGGTTCCTATGATTCCTCCTGATCATATCTTAGCTACGGTTCGCACCATTCTTACTTCTCCTTTGGGTGACAAGATTCTTGCTGCTCAGGTCCATGCTCCTCCTGATAAACCTTGTGACCGCTGCTTTGTCCCAGAGAGTCCCCGTACTGCAGTGCTCCAGACTTATCATTCTCCCAAGGCAGCTGGCCATCCTGGGAAGAATCAACTCATTTGGGCCATCTCCCAACAATTCTGGTGGCATTCCGAGGGAGAGGGGTCATGGGGGGGGGGGGGGTTACTGTCAGGGCTGGCTTAGCCCTTCCTCCTCTGGGCTGGCCGCTCAGCTGTCAGCTAATTGCCAGCTCTCTTCTCTCCAGTTACCAGCTGTTCCCGATGATGCTCATCTGGCCTGCCTATATAAAGTCTTCCAGCTCATTTCTCCTTTGCCTTCACGTTTGGTCACATCACTAGGAACCATCTCCTGCTGTTGTTTTAAGACTGGCTTGCTAACATCCCTCCTGGCTTCCATCCTGCTTGCAGTTGCTCTCCGTGGATCCCTGACGTCTGGACTGGCTGATTACCCAATCTGGCTTATGAACTTTGGACTGGCTGACTACCCGATCTGGCTACTGGACTCTGGCTTGCTTGACTACGCTTTTTCCTATTTATCTTTTTATTTTTATTAATAAACAAGTGTTATTAGATTGTACTTCTGTCTCTGTCTGTTTCATGGTTCCTGACAGCTGCCCAGCAGAGATGACCCACACTGCTTCAGGGATCGCAATACCCACAGTGGAGATGCGACCCCATGTCAGAGGTGAATATAAGCAGCGTATGTCTGATTTTGGCAGCAATACTAATTGCACACCTGTGGGCTGGCTTCATAAACATCCCAGGAATAGAGGTCAGTGCTCAGACTTGGAGACAGCTCCGCCCAGCAGACAGGAAATCTTGTCCTGGTAGGTTGGGAGTGTCCCAGTAGAAGACGGCTCCAGGAGAAAGCGACAGGAGGTCTCAGAGTCTAAGGCTGCAGGTGGCAGCCTGTGTGTGCATGTCTGTAGCGGGCAGATGTGGCCCGCGACCAAAACAGCACAAAGCTGACAGTGAGTAAGCCAGGAGGCTATAGTTTGTGTTTATGCAGCGATAGTGAATCACCCCTGAGAGGGAAGATTACTGTTTGTTTGAACTTTTTTCGTTACCTTTAAATAAAAGTGGGCTGTCATGCCCTAAAAACGCAATCTGAAGTGGCACGTTTCTGGAAAACTGCATGCACCACTTGAACCTAATCACCCCGAATCATCACACCCTCAAGGTGTACAGTTGACCCCTGCCCAGTCACCTGGCCAGTTTAGCTACTTGTCAATCTTGACTGGCTGTCAGGAGGTGATCCAGTGCCTTACAACATTGCCAGGAGCCTGAACCAGCATTGGGAATCTCTGTTGTGTCATCGCAGAGCATTGGTGAGAGGGTGTAAGCCCAAACATCCTTCTTTACACAGTACAGACACTGCCCTCTGACACCTATTCCACTTTCAAGTGTCAGAGAATGCTTGTTTGGAGCTGCCCTTTTAGCCACTACCTAATGGAATATTTTAGATGAATACTGTCTCAATTTTGCTTGATTAAACCTGCTGCTTTGCAAAGTTTGCCAGCAGAAGATAATAATACTCTTCATCCCAGGACCTGAAATGTTACAGAACAATGCATACTGTACCTGGTAACCCATTTAAACTTTTTGTGTTGTTACTTTTAATGGTGTTTGTGGCCCAGAGGGAGCTGAGAAGTCGACAAACCTTCTCTCCCCATCTCAGTGTCTGTGCAATGGACATATAGATTATTGTGCTTTGTTTTCTATAGTCACAGTTGCTAAATATTAGAGATTGCTGGTTCTATTGTATTGATACTCTGCAGCAAGGTTCAACAGTGCTTTAAGTTTCCAAGTATTTATTTTTTTGTGATGATATATTGAGCCTATTTATCACTACCAGTTGTGTCTGTCTGTTTGTGGTAACAATCCACAGCCAGGATATTTATATTTTCTTTACTTGCATTCTTAAAAGTGTTTTCAGTAATTTGTAACCTGTAACCAGGTGTGCCAGAGGGGCTTAGGCTATTCTTGGAGTTGAGGCGCAAAACAGAAAACCCAAAATCACCAAACGGCTCCTATTGGGCTGGTGCCACATACACATGGAGGACTTTGCCCAATTTGTAGACAGTAATAACTTCTGAGATGCCCCTTATCTTATGGAATGTGTCTCCTTTCTGACTTTCAAATGCAAATATACCTTCTTGGCAAGTCATTTATGGACATCAAATATGACCATTACATAATTTTGTTCTTTGTCCCTACTATCTAGAGGACCCTTAATATACTGACTTTGTGACATGTATATGATTTTAGATACTGTATCATGTTCCATATCCATGTAAACTAAGGACATGTAGATCCTAATGAAGTACTGGATATATGCGAAACGCATTGATCCGCTAAGCTCTACAGTTATATTTTTGGGATTATAACTTCTGGGATATGAATTCATTTTTAACAATTCCATGTGTTTTATTACCACCCTCCCCTAATCTGCCATATGGGATAATAGGAGGTGTACCGCTGACATATTTTCACCTATTAATGTGATGTAAATACTCTATAGTGCAAGCCTATGGACCATTCTATAGCTTAGTATTTGGCGCCATCTAGCAGTCAAATACAGAAAGTGCACTGGGATAACTTTTGTTTTCAACCATTGAACACAATACAGGAAGTGACTGTTTTGTTTAGAAGATTTACCCAGGAGGCTTAGTGATCTACCCATGAACACTTTCTCTAGCAGTGCATGCTGGGTAGGACATAAAAGGAAGGTCTTTTGGGATTGCGTGACCAGCCAGTGAGGATCTGTGCAGAGGCCTCCCGTTACGAGAGTCCCACAGCCATCACAGATTGCAACTTCTACAGCTTGTGTGAGTGACCTGACGGTGCAAGAGACACAGTGACCAGATTGGAGACATCCAGAGACACTCATTTGAGCATTGGAGGATCAGGTTCACCCAGCATAGCGGAGTGACGGAGCCAGTTGACGGAAGAACAAGCTACAGTCGCCGGACCAAAGCTACTACACGGAGTTCCTATCCAGTTGGTGAGCGGGTCGCAACCTACAGTTTGTTAACTTTTACATGAAGATAGACTCATACACAGGCCTCATCTGGGATTTATAGTTCCACAAAGGAGGGGCCGAGTAACTGACACTGAGCAGGTTTGAGGCCTATCTACTCTGACATTTATAAGTGTTGTAACATAGTTATTGAAGCTACAACAGGAGCACCTTTACCTCAACTTAACTTACTCTAATCTGTGGATTACAAAGAGTTACTTTAGCTAGCAAAGACAAGAAGATCAAAGACTAAGTACTTTAAGTGAGATCTCATGCCTTGCTTTAAAAGTAGGGGGAGCTCCCAGGTATAAATATATGTATATTGTTTGCAATTGTTTATGTTGAAATTCATTGTACTGTGGTCCTATGATGGGATGACAGCACAATTACTGTAACCACCTTTTGAAATATATTTACAGTAAAATACATTTGGTTAAGTATCCAGTTGTGTGGAGTGTTGTTTTCTCCCAACAGGTGGAGCCAATGAATCCTGAGGTTACCACACAGGTATATTGCATCACATTATATTGTACTGTATTGTACCACAGCTGTGTCTAGGTGACTGAGTCAATTCAGGGGGGTTCATTAGCAGATTGCAGGCCCGAATCAAAATTCAGCTACTCCTTCGGGGGTAAGTGCTACAGAGGTTTGCCTTATCTTTCCACTTTAAGAATATATTAGTATCGACAAAGGTTTTCGGCAGAACACAAGTAGCTATTGTAAAAGATATTAATCGTGCAGTGCTATGACTCCAACCTTTCTCCTTAATAACACAAAACATAAATACAGATACCGTAATTAATCAAGTTTAAAGTGACTATAAAACTTGAAGAATGCTGGAGTGTTTAAATACGAAGAACATTAAAAATCAATTCAATATCTTAAATAAAAGTGTCCAAAGTGAAATCAATAAGTCCCAGGAGTGTATCCAAAAAACTTGTGCAAAACAGCAAGAATACTGTACAAACTATGCTGGTGTTTGTATACAAGTTCTATAGTGCACCTCCTTTTTCAATAAGTGATAGAAATATGTCCATAAAACGTGGAAAAACACAAAAAGACTCTGCAAAATACTAGTGTTTATGTGCAAATTCTACAGTGCACCTCCTCCTCTGTGACAAGTCCTCCCAAACCACGCACTCATCAGATCTTTAGACCCTATTACAAATGGGTCTGTAAATGCTTTTACTTATTACATTATGAGTGGTGAGCTTTCCTCCATTCCTGCATGAATATAAGCCCCCCAAGATCAGTCTACTATAACAAATAGTAATGTAATAGTAATAGTAATAGTAATAATGTACGTCATTACAATGGCACAGGCACGCACAAGCACGTACATGTACGTGCCTGCCTTCCAGCGTGTGGGGGGTCAGATCGGACCCCCTCCCGCTGGATACAGCAGTCCGGTTTGCTGCAGGAGCGATCCGTGATGAGGGGATGGCCATTGGTCGCTAGGTAGCTAGTTATTTTTTTAGGTTCACCGCCAGGTTTTTATAGCGCTAGGTACCCCGATATACTACCCAATAATGGTTTTAACCCCCTGATTGCCCCTAGTTAACCCTTTCACCCCCTTTTACCAGTGTCATTAAGCGATCATTTTTCTGATCGCTGCATTAGTGTCGCTAGTGTCGCTAGGTAGCTAGTTTTTTTTTTAGGTTCACCGCCAGGTTTTTATAGCGCTAGGTACCCCGATATACTACCCAATAATGGTTTTAAACCCCTGATTGCCCCTAGTTAACCCTTTCACCCCTTTTTGCTAGTGTCACTAAGCAATCGTTTTTCTGATCGCTGCATTAGTGTCACTAGTGCCGCTAGGTAGCTAGTTATTTTTTTAGGTTCACCGCCAGGTTTTTATAGTGCTAGGTACCCCGATATACTACCCAATAATGGTTTTAACCCCCTGATTGCCCCTAGTTAACCCTTTCACCCCCTTTTGCCAGTGTCACTAAGCGATCATTTTTCTGATCGCTGCATTAGTGTCACTAGTGTCGCTAGGTAGCTAGTTATTTTTTTAGGTTCATCGCCAGGTTTTTATAGCGCTAGGTACCCCCATATACTACCCAATAATGGTTTTAACCCCCTGATTGCCCCTAGTTAACCCTTTCACCAGCGATCACAGTATAAGTGTCACTGGTGACGCTGGTTAGCTAGTTAGTTATTTAGGTTCCCCGTCAGGTTTTTACATAGCGCTAGGTACCCCCATATACTACCTAATAAAAATTTGAACCCCCTGATTGCCCCTAGTTAACCCTTTCACCAGTGATCACCGTATAAGTGTTATGGGTGACTCTGGTTAGTTTGCTTTTTATAGCATCAGGGCACCCACCATTTATTACCCAATAAAGGTTTAACCCCCCGATCACCCAGCGGGTGATATCAATTAGGTTTTAGGGTCAGGGTCTGCGTCGCCTCTGGGTCAGGGTCTGCGTCGCCTAGGCAGCGCAAGGTTAGTGCCAGTACCGCTAACACCCACGCGCAAAGCATAAACCTCCCGTAGTGGTATAGAATCTGAACAGATCAATATCTGATCTGATCAAATCTATACTAGCATCCCCAGCAGTTTAGGGTTCCAAAAAAACGCATTGTTAGCGGGATCAGCCCAGATACCTGCTGGCACCTGCGTTTTGCCCCTCTGCCCAGCCCACCCAAGTGCAGTATCGATCGATCACTGTCACTTACAAAACACTAAACACATAACTACAGCGATCGCAGAGTCAGGCCTTATCCCTGCGATCGCTAACAGTTTTTTTTGGTAGCATTTTATATTTAAATCCGGAAGGCAGTGCTTGGTTTTCGGGGTCCCGTACGTGGCTAGGCTCCCAAAAAGTCCCCACATGTGGTATCCCCGTACTCGGGAGAAGCAGCAGAATTTATTTTGGGGTGTAATTTGACTTATGCCCATAGCATGTGTGAGCAATATATCATTTAGTGACAACTTTGTGCAAAAAAAAATAAAATTGTAAAATTCCTGCAACTTGTGGCAAAATATAAAATATTTCATGGACTCAACATGCCTCTCAGTAAATAGCTTGGGGTGTCTACTTTCCAAAATGGGGTCATTTGGGGGGGTTTTGTGTTATTTTGGCATTTTATGGCCTTCGAAACTGTGATAGGTAGTGAGGAGTGAAATCAAAAATTTGCACCCTTAGAAATCCTGAAGGCAGTGATTGGATTTCGGGGTGCCGTACGCAGCTAGACTCCCAAAAAGTCCCACATATGTGGTATCCCCGTACTCAGGAGAAGCAGCAGAATATATTTTGGGGTGCAATTCCACATATAACTATGGCATGTGTGAGCAATATATCATTTAGTGACAACTTTTTGTAAACTTTTTTTATTTTTTTTGTGTCATTATTCAATCACTTGGGACAAAAAAAAAAATATTCAATGGGCTCAACATGCCTCTCCACAACTTCCTTGGGGTGTCTACTTTCCAAAATGGGGTCATTTGGGGGGGGTTTGTACTGCCCTGCCATTTTAGCACCTCAAGAAATGAGATAGGCAGTCGTAAATTAAAAGCTGTGTAAATTCCAGAAAATGTACTCTAGTTTGTAGACGCTATAACTTTTGCGCAAACCAATAAATATACGCTTATTTACATTTTTTTTACTAAAGACATGTGGCTGAATAAATTTTGCCCTAAATGTATGACTAAAATTGAGTTTATTCGATTTTTCTTATAACAAAAAGTAGAAAATATCATTTTTTCTCAAAATTTTCGGTCTTTTTCTATTTATATCGCAAAAAATAAAAGTCGCAGAGGCAATCAAAAACCATCAAAAGTAAGCTCTATTTGTGGGAAGAAAAGGACGCAAATTTAGTTTGGGTACAACATTGCATGACCGCGCAATTACCAGTTAAAGCAGTGCAGTGCGAAATTGTAAAAAGATCTCTGGTCCTTAGGCTGTTTATTGGTCCGGGGCTGAAGTGGTTAAAGTGACACTAATGGTTAATTTTTTTCTTTTTTTAAAATAACAAACATGTCATACTTACCTCCACTGTGTAGCTTGTTTTGCACAGAGTGGCCCCAATCCTGCTCTTCTGGGGTCCCTCGGCAGCTCTCTCGGCTCCTCCCTGCATCAGATAAAAGCTCTCTTCCGGGGGGGTTACCTTGCGAGCCTGCTCCCGAGTCCAGTATTCGGCATCCATAGATGCCAAATGCAGAACTCTGCCCCAACCCCCCCCCCCCCCCCCCCCGGCGGCCACATCATTGGATTTGATTAACAGCAGCAGGAGCCAATGGCTGCTCTTCTACTAACCTATCCAATCAACAGCTGAGAACCCCCTAGCAGAGAGATGGCATGTCTGCGTCTGAATCCATTTTTGGTTTCGGGTTTAATACCACTTTAACTTGTTGCCGACCAGCCGCTGTCGTCATACAGAGACAGGTTGGCACTCCTGCACGAATTGCCATAGCTGCACGTGCCGGCAGTGATCGGATTCGTTCCAGGCATGGAGCTGGTGATTGGTTCTGGAGAATGAGAGACTGTCCTCTACCTGTGTAATGTAAACACAAGCAGAGGAAGTGATGCCACCTCCCCTCATGGAGACCTTTTCGGTAAGCAGGTAAGCTGGATGCAGGTCAGCGGGATGCGGGTAAGCTGGATACAGATCAGCAGGATGTTTATGCACCAAGAAGCAACAAGCGCATGCGGGTGTGCATGGCAGGCAGGAGCAAGGTCAGACAAGCCAGGTCAGGCTTGTCTGACCTGGATGCAGGTCATACACAGTGGATCAGTTCAGGCAGAATCGGCAGGCAAGGGATGGTCAGAGTTCAGGCTGGTTCTGGCAACGGAAGATCAGGCAGGCGGGTAAACAGAGCTGGGTCAAGGAAAGCCAAAGGTCAGGACTGGAGACCGCAGCGAGGTCAGAGAGGCGGGTCAGTATGAGATCGGGTGCAGATTCGGGAACAGGTCACAGGAAAAGCTGCAGATCAGACAGCAAGGACTGAATGGTAGGAGCCCCTTTTAAAGGCCACTGGGCGCCAAAGTCGCGTTACTGTGTGCGTGCTGGCAATCATCTGTTCGCTGCTGGAAGCATGTTGACTGGGATGCGCCTGAGCCCTGTTGCAGGTCTAAGAGCCATGCGTCCATGAAACCCCTAATAAAGCTTTAACCCCTTGATCACACCCCAGTTAACCCTTTCACCTTCTGTCAACAGTGTCACTAATATAGTGTAAAGATCTCTTTTCTGATCACTGTATTTAGTGTCACGGGTGATGCTAATTACTGTTACCATCAATTTTTTATAGCGTCAGGGTACCCACCATATATTACCTAATAAAGGTTTAACTCCCCATTACAGGTTATTAGGGATGAGCTTCGTGTTCGAGTCGAACGCATGTTCGACTCGAACATCGGTCGTTCGTGCGTTCGCCGAATTCCGAACGTTTGGGCCGTTCGCGGCAAAATTCGTGTGGCCCACAATGCACTGCGATGGCGCAATGCATTGCTGTCTCACGATTGGCCAAGCATGCACTGTGACCCCGCATGCTTGGCCAATCGCAGCGCCAGTAGCGGGAAGAGCAATGGTTGGTCACAGGCATCCTGCCTGTGGCCAATTATAGCTCAGACAGTGTAGTGCACGCCCCACACTATATAAAGCTGCCTTTCAGGCGGCCTCGTGTAGTGTTTGTTAGCATCTGAAGCAGTGGGTGTTCTGTGTACCTTCAACACAGTTACACACCAATCGTTTTTGGCTGATTTACTATTTTGCTCTTGTGTAGTGGTTACTGTCTGTGCCCTGACCGCAGTATACACCACTATATTCACCTCACCTATATAGCTAGTGATCTAGCTTTAATAATAGAGCTTGCAGTCAGTAGTGTTAGTGCGTGCTGTGTGCCTGCTCTGTACCCAGTACATACCGCTATTATCCACCTACATAGCTGTTCTCTATTTGGGCCCGATTGACATCTGCTGGAGTTATTGGAAGTTGTGTGTGCCTCCAGCACAGCACAGTATACAGCTGTATATACCCCTTTAACTCTGCTGTTTTCTTGTTATTGTCTGCGTGCCCTGACCGCAGTATACACCGTGATATTCACCTCACCTATATAGCTAGTGGTCCATCTTTAACAATAGAGCTTGCAGTCAGCAGTGTCACTCAGGAGATAGTGCGTGCTGCGTGCCTGCTCTGTACCCAGTACATACCGCTATTATCCACCTACATAGCTGTTCTGTATTTGGGCCCGATTGGCATCTGCTGGAGTTATTGGAAGTTGTGTGTGCTTCCAGCACAGCACAGTATACATCTGTATATACCCCTTTAACTCTGCTGTTCTATAAAAAAGGCATCTGCAGGAGTTAGTGGGTGTTGTGTGCCTCCAGCACAATATAAACTACCCAACTACTGTTTTACCCAACTCCCTTCAGGCCATTACCATGTCTGGAAGGCCAGCAAGGAGAGGCAGACAGGCGCGAGCCGATAAAAGAGGGCAAGCAGGCTCTGTGTCTAGAGACAACAGTGCTGGTCGGGGACGCGGTGCATTGTCATCAGCACGTGGCCATGGGACATGCTTGTCCTTCTTTTCTGCAGCTGGACATGTTGAACCGCAACATGCCAACGACTTGGTAGAGTGGATGACCAAGCCCTCTTCATCCTCCTCATCCTCTCTCACCCAGTCTCAGGGTAGTAGAAAAGCAGCTGCCAACACATCGTCGTCCCTCCTCTCAATGTCATCATCAGTGACTCCTTCCCTAGACCCACCACGTCCTCCTGAGGAGTCTCCTGAACTCTTTGAGCACAGTGTTGGGTACATGCTCCAGGAGGATGCCCAGTGTTTGGTGGGCTCTGATGATGACACTCAGCTAGAGGAAGGCAGTAGCGTGAGCACAGAGAGAGGGGATGCTCAAGAAGGACAGCAATCTGGCAGTAATGTTCCACAAGCTGCAGCATACTGCCAGGTTTGCTACAGCGATGAAGAGGGAGGGGATGATGAGGGCACTGACTCCACATGGGTGCCTGGAAGGAGGGAGGAGGAGGAGGAGGAGGAGGAGGCACATGTCCAACGAGGCAGGATGCCCTCCGGGGGCCAGCTTAGGGGCAGCACACCGACTGAATCACACCGCAGAGCTCCGCCTGCGCAGAGCGCTTCCTCTGCGCAGAGCGCTTCCTCTGCGCGTTATTCTAAAAGTTCTTTGGTGTGGGCCTTTTTTGAGACGAGTGCATCAGATCGCACCGCTGCTATTTGCAACATATGTCTCAAGCGTATCTCACGTGGCCAAAACATCAGCCGCTTGGGCACCACATGCTTGACCAGACATATGTTGACCTGCCATGCAGCTCGTTGGCAAGCATACCTCAAAGACCCACACCAAAGAACAAAGCGGACCTCTCCTTGCTCCTCATCAGCTGGCATCTCCAACCCCACTAGACCTTCAGTCCTCTCTGAAACCTGCTCTGAGAGGAATGAAGGTGTAGAATTAGGTGTGTCACAGCCAAGTGCTTCCGGGAACTCTGCTAGTGGTACATCCACGTCCGATTATAGCAGACAAATGTCCCTGCCCCAGCTGCTGGATCGGCGGAAGAAATTTACTCCCAGCCATCCACATGCCCAGCGGTTGAATGCTAGCTTGGCTAAATTGCTAGCACTTCAACTGCTGCCTTTTCAGTTGGTAGATTCGGCCCCCTTCCGTGAGTTTGTACAATGTGCGGTTCCTCAGTGGCAGGTCCCCAAACGCCACTTTTTCTCACGGAAGGCAATTCCGGCTCTCTACCGGCATGTGGAAGGCAATGTCCTTGCCTCGCTGGACAGGGCGGTCAGCGGTAAGGTGCATATTACCGCTGACTCATGGTCCAGCAGGCATGGACAGGGACGTTACCTGTCTTTCACGGCCCATTGGGTCACTCTTCTGGCTGCTGGGAAGGATGCAGGACAAGGTGCAGTAGTATTGGAGGTTGTTCCGCCACCACGCCTCCAAAATGCTACTATTGGTTGTGACACACCTCTCTCCTCCACCCCCTCCTCTTCTTCTTCCTCCACGGCCTCTTCCAGTGCTCTGTCCTCAGAACCAGCGGTGCTCCGTAGGCGTTGCAGGGGCTACGCAAGTACGCAGGCAAAACGATGCCATGCCGTGCTTGCGCTGGTTTGTTTGGGGGACAGGAGCCACACTGGGGCGGATGTTTTGTCAGCTCTGCAGGGGCAGGCCGAGAGGTGGTTGACGCCACGCCAGCTTAAGCCAGGAATGGTGGTTTGCGACAATGGCACCAACCTCCTCTCCGCCCTCCGACAGGGACAACTGACCCATGTGCCCTGTGTAGCTCACGTCCTTAACCTGGTGGTGCAGCGGTTCTTGGGCAGGTACCCCGGCTTACAGGATGTCCTGAAACAGGCCAGGAGAGTCTGTGTGCATTTCCGCCGATCATTTAATGCCTGTGCTCGGCTGGCTGAGCTCCAAAAGGAGTTGAACCTGCCCAAGAACCGCCTTATATGTGACATGCCCACCAGATGGAACTCAACATTGGCCATGCTGCAGCGGCTGCACACGCAGCAGAGGGCCATCAATGAGTACCTGTGCGACTACGGCACCAGGACAGGGTCAGGAGAGCTTGGTTTTTTCTCACCACGCCAGTGGGGCATGATCAGGGATGCATGCACTGTCCTGTCACCGTTTGAGGAGGCCACAAGGATGGTGAGCAGTGACAGTGCATGCATCAGTGACACTATACCTCTTGTCCACCTCTTGGAGCATACGCTGCGTGGAATAATGGACAGGGCACTTGAGGCAGAACAGAGGCAGGAAGAGGAGGACTTCCTTGCCTCTCAAGGCCCCCTTTATCCAGACAGTGTTCCTGCTGTGCCACCCATCACACAGGAAGAGGGTGAGGAGGAGGAAGAGGAGGAGGAGGATGATTGTGTCAGCATGGAGGTGGAGGCTGGCACTCAGCATCAGCAGCAGCAGTCTTATAGGGATGATTTACAGTCCCAAGAAACACGTGGACTTGTACGTGGCTGGGAGGAGGTAGCTGCGGATCATGTTGTCCTTAGTGACCCAGAGGACTCCGGACCGAATGCCTCAGCTAACCTACGCTGCATGGCCTCCCTGATCCTGCAAAGCCTGCGGAAGGATCCTCGTATTCTTCGGATCAAGGAGAGGGACCATTACTGGCTGGCCACTCTCCTTGATCTACGGTACAAGGGTAAGGTTGCCGACCTTATCTTGCCATCGCAGAGGGAGCAGAGGATGAGACATCTCCGGGAGGCCTTGCAGAAAGCTCTGTGCAACGCGTTCCCAGAGACTGGGAGGTCACAAACTCCTGGTCCTGGACAACGTGTTGCTGAGGCATCAGTCAGAAGGAGCGGTGGAGAAGGTGGCCGCCTGACTGATGCGTTCAGACAATTTTTTAGTCCGCAGCCCCAAGGTATGATTGGTTCCAGCACCCATCGCCAGCGTCTAATTTACATGGTGCAGGAATACCTAGGGGCAAGGTCAGACTTGGACACCTTTCCCACTGAAAATCCTCTGGCTTACTGGGTCTTGAGGATGGATCACTGGCCAGAGCTTGCACAGTATGCAATTGAGCTCCTGGCCTGTCCTGCATCCAGCGTTCTTTCGGAACGCACCTTCAGTGCTGCTGGTGGCTTCGTTACCGATCACAGGGTGCGCCTGTCCACCGAATCAGTTGATCGACTGACCTTCATCAAGATGAATCAGTCTTGGATCACCCACAGCTACCAAGCACCTGAAGCTGATGTAACCGAATAATTTTTTTTGAAATACCACATCCCTTCAAGACTGCCTATGCTGATGCTGAGTGACTGTCCTGTTATGTTGATTGTCTATCCTCTTCCTCCTCCGCTGATATGTTGGAAGAACATTTTTGGTTCTGGGTGATGCCAGCAGCCCAATTTTTTTGCCCCTGTTTAACAGGGGTGTTTAAGTACAATTTTTGATGCAATGCTTTGCAGCAGGGCTAATTCCTGCAAAAAAACTAGAGTGTATGGCAGAGGTTGCAGTGTGATGGCACCAGTGCCTAAGGCCCAATTTTTCTGCCCCTGTTTAACAGGGGCGTTTAAGTACAATTTTTGATGCAATGCTTTGCAGCAGGGCTAATTCCTGCAATAAAACTAGAGTGTATGGCAGAGGTTGCAGTGTGATGGCACCAGTGCCTAAGGCCCAATTTTTCTGCCCCTGTTTAACAGGGGCGTTTAAGTACAATTTTTGATGCAATGCTTTGCAGCAGGGCTAATTCCTGCAATAAAACTAGAGTGTATGGCAGAGGTTGCAGTGTGATGGCACCAGTGCCTAAGGCCCAATTTTTCTGCCCCTGTTTAACAGGGGCGTTTAAGTACAATTTTTGATGCAATGCTTTGCAGCAGGGCTAATTCCTGCAATAAAACTAGAGTGTATGGCAGAGGTTGCAGTGTGATGGCACCAGTGCCTAAGGCCCAATTTTTCTGCCCCTGTTTAACAGGGACATGTAATTACAATTCTTGATATAATATTTCACAGGAGGGCCCCTTCCTGTGCCCACCCAGAGTAACTGTGAGGACTTATAGTGTTGTGGCACCAGCACCACAACCACCAAAGGTCAATTTTTCTACCACTGTTCAACAATGGCATGTAATTACAATTCTTGATATAATCGTTCACAGCAGGGCGCTCCAGCGGCCACCAAGAGTCACTTTGAGGGCTTACAATGTTGTTGCAAAACCAACACCTTGTTCCGCCATTTCTGCAGAGCATATAGGGCAGGCCCCTACTTTCAAACATCCAATTTACAAACATCTCCTACTTGCAAACGGAAGGAGACAACAGCAAGTGAGATGAAAAAAGATGGACGACAAAACAAATTATATAGGGGTGATAACCCTTCCCTATGTTTTCCAAAAAGCTTAAAGATATTTTTTTTGACTGGAGCTACACTTTAAAAATGTACCGCTTGAAAATGACAAACAGATTCAACTTAACACAACAAACCTACACAGTCCCTGTCTTGTTTGCACCGCCTGTATACTGCTGTTCTGAGTATATAGGGCCTGGGGGCCACACTAGAGGTCGACCGATATGGGTTTTTCTCTGGCCGATGCCGATGCCGATATTTAGAAATCATGGCGGCCGATAGCCGATATATGATGCCGATTTTTTTGGGCCGATATGTTAGGCCGATTTTATTTTATTTATTTATTTATTTTTAATCCCCCTTGATCTAACACACCTTTCCCACTGGGGCGTTTTAAGGCGCTTTTGGGCTAAAAATAGCACCTGTAAAGTGCCTGTAAAATGGCTCCCCTGCAGTCTGTGTGAAAGACAGAGTGCTTTCACACTGAGGCGATGCACTGGCAGGATCTTAAAAAAAAGTCTTGCAAGCAGCACGTTTGGAGTGGTGTATACCGCTCCTCCACCACTCCTGCCCATTGATATGAATGGGCACCACTGCCGAAGCGCATGCCATGCGATTTGGCAGCGGTGCTTCATGGGCGCATTTAACCTCTTCCTTGGCCGCTAGCTGGGTTATATGTGCCCCACTAGCAGCCAAATAGCACCGCTAAAATGATGGTAAAGAGCCGCTAAAACTTGCGTTTTACCATCAACGCCTGCCCGCTCCAGTGTGAAAGCAGCCTTCATACGCGATACAGAAAATTTCTTACACTTAAACATTTATTAAACAAAACAAACCTCCAATCAGTTTACTTGTATGTATGATTTAGATAAAAAAAAAAAAAAAAAAAAAAATATATATATATATATATATATATATATATATATATATATATATATATATATATAAAAAATAAAAAAAAAACAGGTAGTCAAAACTTTTGGACAAAAAAAAAAATAAATGGGCTAACTTTACTGTTTTTATTTTATTTTTATTTTTTAAATGGTGTATTTTTTCCCCAAAAAAATGCATTTGAAAGACCTCTGTGCAAATGCCGTGTGACATAAAATATTGCAACAACCGCTATTTTATTCCCTAGGATCTCTGCTAAAAAAATATATATCATTTTTGGGGGGGTCTAAGTGATTTTCTGGCAGAAAATACAGGATTTTTTACTTGTAAGCAACAAGTGTCAGAAAAGATTTAGTCTTTAAATGGTTAAACTGAGAACTTCTACACACAGAGATGACTTAATTCATTCAAGTGTAAACATTGTATCATTCTGTTCTTTTCTTGGCAGCCTGCCCAGAGTGGAGGAAAGGGTTGCTATGACGACTCAGTCAACTTAGACCATTCTATACAGAAGTCATTTCAAAGTCCCGCTGTAGTTCTAAATCGGCTTTTTATCAGCACAAATCGGCCGATGCCGATTATTTAAAAAACGGCAAATATCGGCCGATATATCGGCCGGCCGATATATCGGTCGACCTCTAGGCCACACGCATTTCCTTTTTTTAATATGGGTACGGGGTTCCCCTTAATATGCGTACAAGACCCAAATAGGCTGGTAATGGGCAGGGAGGGCTACCCATGCCATTTTTCTGAATGATTTTCAACCATATTACAGGAACCAGATATAACATTAAAACCGCAAGCAGTTTTAAATGGTGTTATTTCCGTTTAATGTCATTTTGTGCAGGGACTGTTCTAAACACGGGAAACACGTGGCACTTCACAGGCATACTATAGACACCCCCCAGGCACCATATTTAAAGGAATATTTCACTTTTTTTTTTCACTTTAATCGTCATTAAAATCAGTGCTCCCGCCAAAACGGTAGTTTTTAAAACTTTTTTTTGCAGTGACCCATGTCCCCTGAGGCAGGAGGCAGATCGCCAAACCCTTTTTAGCACACTATCTTGCATATTAGCCGTTAAAATTAGCACTTTCCAATTCGAACGTTCGAGTCCCATAGACTTCAATGGGGTTCTAACGTTCGTGCCGAACGCGGGGGTCGTTCGCAAGTTCTGGTGCGAACCGAACCGGGGGGTGTTCGGCTCATCCCTACAGGTTATAGTGTCAGTTAGGGTCAGTGTCAATCCCAGGTAGTGTCAGATTAGTGCCAGTAGTGCTAACACCCACTCACACACCATACAACTCCCTTACTAGTAGTGTTTGAATGGATCAATATCTTTAATTTGGTCAGATCTACACTAGCATCCCCAATAGTTTAGTGTTCCCAAAAAGGCATTGTTAGCAGGATCAGCCCAGACACCTGCTAGCACCCTAATTTAGCCCCTTCACCCAGCCCAGCTGAGCCCACCCAAGTGCAGTATCAATAGATCAATGTTACTTACAAAACACAACACACAAAACTGCAGCGTTAGCAGAGTCAGGCCTGACCCCTGCGAACGCTAACAGTAATTTTTTTTGGTAGTGATTAAGCAGTCGCTGACAACCAGTTGCTCTTTTACCTGTGAGTTGCATTAGCTGTACCTATAAATTTAGTGGCCAAAATGTCCAAACCGAGGTACACTAGTGAAGAAGATGAGTATGATGGATGAGAGTGCAGGGGAAGCCTCACTGTCAGATTCAGGCTTGGTATGTGAACCAGTAGAAAGCAGCAGCACCCTGCCAGATAGCTCTGATGACGGAGTAGTGGTCCCTGCTAAGGTCAGTCATACCCGACCCTGTTCCTCTGTTGTTGAGGTGCAAGCGCAGGGCTCTTGTATGGAGCAGAGAGCCAGTATTAGCGTCGCTCATCCTTCTGCTGAACTGGCTAGCACCAGCGGCCTATTATATCCTGGTTGTAGACAAACCAGAATTCCAGTAACACTTGGTGACATAACAAGTTTCATAAGTGCAATTCAAGCTGGTGCAGTGGCTAGCAAATGTAGTGCCCCGCAGCCACCAAGAGTTCGAACACAGGCCCGTAGAGCCCATAGTGCCCTTCCTGCTGCATATGCCAATCCTGATTGGGAAGATCTCTATAGATCTATTGTAGACCAAAACAATTTGTATACTGGTCAATTCATCGCCGCTAATCCCTATTTGACCCTTGTCAGAGAATGGAAACCTGTTACGGTTCCCGAAATTAAGACCTTTCTGGGCCTATCCCTCATTATGGGCATAACTAAAAAAAATTAGTTGCAGTCATATTGGTCTACTGACCCAATTCATTATATGCCCGTGCTTGCATGGCCAGGACTAAATACGAGTAGATCTTGCGGTTCATGCACTTCAATGACAATGAACCTTGTCATCCTCGGGTGACCCTGGATACGATTGGATCCACAAAGTTTGGCCCTTGTAAACCACTTCAACCAACAGTTTGCAGCCTTGTTTATTCCCAATCAAGTTGTCTGCATTGATGAGTCCCTGATTACATTTTCTATCCGCCTGTCTTTCAAACAGTATCTCCCCAGCAAGCTGCTATAGGGTCAAGATGTCTAAGCTTTGTGACAGGGCAACAGGCTATACTACATAGGGAGCAGCGGTAAGATTGTTTGGGACTTGGTCTCACCCTTATTCGGAAAGGGGTATCACTCGTATGTGGACAATTATTACATAAGCGTGACACTTTTTAGTCACATTTTTGATTGTGGAATTGGCGCATGTGCAACAGTGTGATCTAATCACCGGAGCTTCCCCCAACGGCTAGTAGAAACCCGACTTAGACGGGAGAGAGAGCCTACTTGAGATGTTATAATTTGCTCGCAGTGAAGTGGAGGGACACACGGAATGTTTTTGTTCTGTTCTCCCTTCACGCAGATACGACAGTCAAAACTTCAACAGCGACTGCTGTTGTTGTGAACTTCCTCTGTGTCCATGAATACAACCTTAACATGGGGGGATGGCCTTCAAATTATGGCCAGATGATGGCACAATACTTAATTGCCTGTAGAGCCAGATGCTGGTATAAAAAAGTGTCTGTATATTTATTTCAATTGGCTCTGCTGAACGCTTATGTGCTATACAAAGCGTCAGGACAAACTGGAGCCTCCCTAAAATTTCAGAAAGAGATCATCATAGCCCTTCTGTTTCCAGACGGTGCTGTGCCCCAGTTTCAAAATACAAATGCAGTGAACTGGCTGCATGAGAGCCACTTTTTAGAAGTCCTTCATGGTACCTCAGGCCAAATAACACCCCAAAAAAGACGTTGTGTCTGCAGAAAACGTGGATATAAGCGTGACACCCACTTTTATTGTCCCTCCTACCCTGTCTACCAGTGGCGGCCCGTCCATAGGGGGCGCCCGGGCGCCGCCCCCCCTGTGTGGTAAAAAAAAAAAAAAAAATGTCAAAAAAAAAAAAAGTTTTAAAACTGCCCCTTTAAAAAAAAAAAAAAAAGGTCTTTAAGGAAGTGCTCGAGCGCCGGTCACAGTGCACGCCGGGAAACGCCACGCCAATGCAATCATGAGATTGCAGGCGTGGCGCTTCATTTGCGGGCGTTTAGCCCGCCTCAGGGCGCTTTCTGAAGCGCTGAGTAGCTTCCGCCCGGCGCTGTAGTATGTGTTACTACGGCCGGGCGGGCGGGCAGTTTGATTGACATCTGAGTTGACTCAGATGTCACTTCCTGTCTTCTCTCTCCCATCTCACCTGAGAGAGGAAACAGGAAGTAAGAGGAGTAGAGCGGTGTGAGGAGCGGCTGCGGAGGTGACACAGTCAGGTAAGTGGGCTCCGTGTGTGTGTGTGTGTGTGTTATTTTGCTCACTAGATATACAGACACTTCTCTTATGGTGCTGCAGAATGTTGTACATTGCTTATCTTATTGCAAGTCTATCAGGCATGGTCTGCCTGGCCTAAACCAATCAGTTGTCTGCTTTGTGTAATGGTCTAAGACGCCTTCAGAGTTTTCAGTACCCTGGTGGAATCTTCTATTCGTGGCAAAGCCATTTTATATGGTGTGTGTGTGTTCCTATAGTACTTTTTATAAAAGTTTTCAACCACAGAGATCCAAAAATAATTAAATTTGTTACAAATCCCAATCGATAAAACAAACTTATTTTATAATCAAGAATCATTCAAATAAAAAGACATTGGTTTGGATTTAAGCGGGAGAGACGGCAGCCCCACTGAGTGCCGTTCGCAGCGTGAACAATCCATGCACCATCTTTCATCAGCGTGAGTCAATAGATTCTGCAGTCTAATTGCAACAATTTCACACTCATCTGACGATTGTCTTACCAGCCAGGAAAATGATCCTTAAATTGCTCTCGCTCCCATCTCTTGAAGGGGAATAACATTTTCTCCTCTGCGTATTAATCAGGCATTCGGAGGAGACAATGCCGCTGTGAGGAACGCAAGCCTCACCTGAATTTATTGGAAAAGCCCAACAGGAGATGCAACTAAATTCTCTCAGAAGTTCTGAAATTGGGAGCATTAACAGTTTTCATCTAACTGTTACAATGTGATGCCAGAACACCCACGCAGATAAATCAGATGTAATAACGGGGCCTTTAACTATGTAAATTCATACTATAATCTTGGAAATTTCTGGGTGTGGCTTATGAGAAGTGGGAGGGGCCAACCGTGGATGGGCGGGGTCTTGCGCCCCCCCATCCTAAAACTTCACCAGCCGCCACTGCTGTCTACCCCTCTATCTATTGTTCTCTCTCTATTGTTACTGTGTTTTATGCTTAACTGTTATGTTTTATTATTACTGTGTTTTATTGTATTTGCTTTGCAGGTATAGTATGTCTTATGCCTTGTACACACGGTCGGAATTTCCGACGGAAAATGTGCGATCGGATCATGTTGTCGGAAAATCTGACTGTGTGTGGGCTCCATCAGACTTTTTCCGTCGGAATTTCCGACGCACAAAGTTTGAGAGCTGGATCTCAAATTTTACAACAACATGATCCGATTGCGTCAATTACGATTGTCTGTAGCCTAGTCCAACGGACAAAGTGCCACTCATGCTCGGAATAAATTCTGAGACGGAAGCACTCGGTCAGCTAAAACTAGTGTTCGTAATGGATATAGCACATTTGTCACGCTGCAATGTTAAAAATTGTTTAATGCAGCGCATTCTCTTTTTCTTTATAACGCTAGAAGAATGCAGTTGTTTTGCTGCTTATATTCACACAGATTTCTCACAAACTTATTTCTTTATTCTTTTTCCTGATTTCATGAATAGAATATTTTTATTCATCAGATCTCCCGAATAATTTTAGATTTTTATCTTTTTTTTTTATTTTTTTATTTTGTGGTTGCTTTTTTAACCACTTGCCGCCCGCCCTATAGGCAATTGACGGCTGCAAAGTGGTTGCATAATCCTGACCGGACATCATATGACGTGATCAGGATTATGAGCCGCTGCGCGCCCCCGGGGGCGCGCATCGCGGCGATCGTTGTTGCGGGGTGTCAGTCTGACACCCAGCAACTACGATCTCGGTAAAGAGTCTCCGATGGAGACTCTTTACCACGTGATCAGCCGTGTCCAATCACGGCTGATCACAGTGTAAATGGGAAGAGCCGGTGATCGGCTTTCCCTCACTCACGTCTGTCAGACGCGAGTAGAGGAGAGCCGATCGGCTGCTCCTCTGAAGGGGGGGTCTGTGCTGATCGATTATCAGCACAGCCCCCCCGAGGATGCCCACACTGGACCACCAGGGACGCCACCAGACCACCAGGGAAAAGGTAATCCTCCCTAGACCACCAGGGATGCCAGTCAGCACAATGGGTGCCAATCAGTGCCCATAATGGATGCCAATCAGTGCCCACAATGGGCATCACTGATTGGCATGCATTATTGTTTGGCACTGATTGGCATCCATTAATATAGTATAACACCAATGCCGCCTATGAGTGCCCACCTGTGCCGCCTATGAGTGCCCACCTGTGCCGCCTATCAGTGCCCACCTGTTCCGCCTATCCATGCCCATCCATGCCCATCTGTGCCGCCTATCCATGCCCATCTGTGCCGCCTATCCATGCCCATCTGTGCCGCCTATCTATGCCCATCTGTGCCTCCCATCTGTGCCTCCCATCTGTGCCTCCCATCTGTGCCTCCCATCCGTGCCGCCCATCCGTGCCAGCTATCAGTGCCAATTTGTGCCACCTATCAGTATCCGTCCGTGTCGCCCATCCGTGTCGTCCATCAGTGCCGCCTATCAGTGCCACTTCATTGGTGCCACATTGGTGCCCATCAGTGCCGCCTTATCAGTGCCCATCAGTGTAGCCCCATCAGTGCCCATCAGTGAAGGAGAAAACATACTTATTTACAAAGTTTTGAAACTGAAACAAAAAAAAACATTTTTTTTTTCAAAATTTTCGGTATTTTTTTATTTGTAGCGCAAAAAATAAAAACTGTAGAGGTGATCAAATACCACCAAAAGAAAGCTCTATTTGTGGGGAAAAAATAATAAAAATTTCATTTGGGTACAGTGTAGCATGACCGCGCAATTGTCATTCAAAGTGCGACAGCGCTGAAAGCTCAAAATTGGTCTGGGCAGGAAGGTCTTTTTTTACATTTTGCTCATCTTCGTAATTTTTTTGGTATGTTTTGTGTGTCAACTTACCACAACACCATTATTATCTTTTTATTTTATTGTTTTATTTTTTAATCTCGATGAGGTTGTTTGGTGTTGGTACCCCTTTGTTAATTTGACTTTGTATTTTTGACATGTACCTGCCTACTCATAAATAAACTGTCCTTTTTGAAGTAAAACACATAGGCAAGTATTTCTTTAACCAAAAAAAACTTTTATTATGTGTCATAAGCAAATAAACATGAAGGCAACGCTGGAGAAACTGGTAAATTTGGCGAAGCCTTTGGCCCCCAGGGCAGACATCAATTATTTAAATGCAAAATTGGTGGCCCGAGGAGTCCATATCTAAGGGAGAACAGTCTGGTCCAGAAGTCCAAGAGGTCAGGAACAGCAGATGACATCTATGTTCCCAGGCTGTAGTCATACAATAGCCTGCATCTTCTGTCAGACCAGACTGAACCCAGGCCATCACTCTCTGGTCTTCCTTAGACACTTCCCTCCAGGCTTCCTTCCAGGCTGTGACTCTGCTGTTGTAGTTGTGGCAGGAGGTGGAGGAGGGCTATGGTTGACCTCCCAGCTGCCACTTGTCACAGCCTCCTCCCGGCTGAGGTGTTCCAAAATGGGACATAGTTTTAGTTTTTTGTTTTTTGTTCATCAATCACACAATTTTCAGCTCATGACTATTGCAAATTGAATGATAATAAATAGAACAGACTATCATTCTGACCCCAGCATTTTTAATTCTTGTCCCAATCATTTTTGGTCATTACTGTCTATTGATATGTAAAACACTTTGTTAAATCAGAACTTACTGATCAATAATAACATCTAGTTAACATCATTAAATGTACGACAATAAATATGTTGAACAACGCTACACCTGACTCAAGCTGGGCCCCTCCACATGTTGCTGCCTGGAAGGCCCAGGTTGGAGATTGGAAGCCTCAGCTGGGGGGGGAGGAAGCTTTGAAGAAAGATGGTAGAGTGCTGTCCTGGGTTCCCTCGGGTCTGCCAGAAAATGCAGCCTGTCATAGTACAACATCCTGGGGTCATAAATGTCATCTGCGACTCCCGGACCTTCTTGCGCACCCTCAAATATGTACTCTTTAGGGCACCAATTTTGGCCTTCACATAGGTGATGTCTGCCGCGGGGACTGACGTCTTCACCAAAGCTAGCAGTTTTTCCAGCGCTGCCTTCCTCTATCTTAGGTCCTTAAAAAAGGGGTGGTTCATCTGCCACAGGCAGGGCAGCTCCCTGAGCATATCAATGAATAGCCCCAGAAAATGTGGTTCCTTGAAGGGATCCATATTCTCTGCAAGACACAACACAAGACAAACCCTAATGTCAGGCTAAACTCTCCTAAACTTGTCCCAATATAAGCCTCAATCTAGAAGCAGTATAGGTTAATGATGTACCAAGTTAAACTCGTACCTTCATTCGAATGAACAGCGCTTCAGTTCCTCCTTCCTCCGCTCACAGATCGTACATACGACGCACACGTGTTACTTTTTATATACAGTGCGCATGCGTGAAACTCCACCCGCCCCTGATGTTCTTTCTAGTCTATTCCCCACTCCTTCTCTTTCGGCCCAGTGGGGAGAGTACATGTTGGAGACACAGCAGGTGCGCACTAGTTATTCCAGTAACGAGGAAGAGGACGGGGAAAGCCGGAGCCAGAAACGTCCGATCCCGAAAGGAGAAGATTTAAGGCCTCAAATATGTCTTTTGTCGAGATGTTGGACATATTGAAGAGGAACGACTATGATGGCAAGTATGGACCTTACCCAAACCCTAATATCAGAAAGGCCAAGATTATGACTAAATTTGTGAAGAGTCTTCAGAAGAATTTTGGGGTACAACGATCCAAGGATCAACGAAGAAAACACTGGTCAGACCTGAAACTGAGGGAGCATGATCAGTACAGAAAGATCAAGCGAGTTCTTCAAAAAAGTAAGTAGTTGTTGTGTGTTCACATTATTATTATTATTGCTTGCATACTTCGCCATGTGCTTTTATTTAATGTTGTACAGTTCAAAATGGCCACTTTCATGTTCATGGGTTCAATCGTTTGTAGTAAACATTGTTCGTTCGCCCTCTTCAAATACGATGTTTTGGCAAGTTGCAGTTAACTACATTTGTTCAGGCCTATTTCTAGTCAAAGGAAGTTTGTTGTCTAGAGGGTTTTGTAATAGAATGAAATGCAAACTTGATTCAGTGTAAAGGAGAGGACACTCAATAGCTGTTACACATCTGGACTCAGGCGCACTAGAATGGGACACCAGAACACCCTTTATATTAGGGTGTCCCACACACGTGCTCCAGTGGATACTATAGGGGTGTCTTCATCTGTCAAATTTGCGCAAAACAGGTAAGTATTCCAGCTTTAGAAAGTCTCTAAAATAATGCTTTCAGCTTTGAACTCTGAATTGTATGACACTTCCAAGCAATGTTTCATATTACTATTTCTGCCCTCAAATATCTGTGTGCTAAGTATTCCTTTTTTACATTCTCATAGGGGAGAGAAGACTCTGGACGTCTGAGGACACCAGGGACCCCACACCTCCCAGAGAAGGGGAAATCCCAAAAGCAGAAGCAGAGGTGGAGGAGGAAGGAGAGGTTGTTGAAATTGGCACCACAACAGATGAGTGTCTGAGACCACAGCTTAAGGTAATAGATGTATGCCATAATACATGGTGTGTTTTTTGGTTTATTTTTAGGTGATGTGGATGTTGTGGAAGAAGAATCGCATTTTACCAGTGAAAGTGCCCAGATCATCATCGGGGAGATAATGGGGTGCAAACGCGATTTAGATAATCTCAAGAAAAACATCAATGATGTTCAACAAAAAATGAAGAACATCATCATTGAAGTTTTAGGGAGAATCTGAAACACCCAAAGCTAGCTAGCATCCATTTTAGTTTTTAAAAAACAGTTTTATTTGGAAGATGCACACAGTGTGTCAACATGTGCTATCTCCCATCATGGGGCATCAATGTACACGTTTTGTGGGTGCAACCCCTTCCTGGCTACTAAAGTGGCTGAGATGAAGGGGTTGCACCCCCAAAACACGTACATTGATCCCCTGTGATGGGAGATAGCACATGTTGATATTAGGCATGGCATCAGAAGGAAAATGCCCACTTTGAATCACAATTTGTGTGCATTTTCCAAATTTGGCTTTTACAGGGGTGACACCCCATCTGATGAAGGCAAGGCAAGGCAAGTTTTCAAAGTTGAACTTTGTAAGTTCCTGAGTCCTATATGTTATGCTTTGATACATGCCTGTTTCCACAAAAACGGCAAGTTATATTAATGTTACCAAAAATAATGTTAGATACACCAAATATGTTGGTTTGTTGTAAAACCCTTTTATAAATGCACATGTGAATGTGCTTTGAGTAAAAAGTTAAATTATTAACAATGTCTGGCTTCCTTTTTCAATGCGCAAAAGCAGTA
The DNA here is from genome assembly GCF_037356315.1 of Lithobates pipiens. Classification (NCBI taxonomy): domain Eukaryota; kingdom Metazoa; phylum Chordata; class Amphibia; order Anura; family Ranidae; genus Lithobates; species Lithobates pipiens. The sequence continues at coordinate 54,526,870 of NW_027507790.1, read as the reverse complement.
TTTGTAGTAAAGTTGTTTTCTGTGGCAATGGGTGTTATTTACTAAAGGCAACTCCACTTTGCACTCCAAGTGCAGTTTCAGATGCACTTTTGAAGTGCACTTGTAGTGCATAGTGGATTTGCCTTTAGTAAATAACACCCACAGTGCTCTAGAATTTTACCCAATCACTCCATTTTCATGACTCCACACATTTCTGTCATGGTGCTGAAAATGAGGAATATTTTTGTCAGTAATGCACTACATACATTAACAACAAAAACAAGGTGTGTGTTTAGCAGACCCACACAACATAATAATATTATCCGAAGAAGAGACTGTCACCTCATCTCGCACAGAAATTTGTTTTGCACTGAAAAAGGGCCAAAAAACAAAGATAGCAGACACCTAAAACAAACCCAAGCAGGTAATGAAAACAAATATTATTGCAGTTTGAAAGTGAAATTTATAAAAAAAAATGCCTCTCAGATATTGTCTGGCATATCAATGGCCCCCCTACCTGCAAAGTACTCCATGTATCAGTTTCTGACCTCGTGGGTGCTTTGGGGGCAAGCCAGGACGGCCAGCTTCAAGGGCCGTCAGGTTGGCATGTTCTGGTAAGTCTGCGTCAGGCCCAACTGAGGCCACATAGTTCGGAGAGTACTTTTAAAAAACAAAATGGAGAATGCAGCAGGAAAGCAATATATGGTTCAGTTTATATTCTGCCATGTGGATGGGTGTCAAAAATAGGTGGAACCGGCTGGCCATGATCCTGAAAGCGTTCTCCAATACTCTTCTGACTCTGTAAAAACCCTCTGGTCCTGGGTGAGGGTCTCCATCTGGAATGGCCACATAAGATGTTCCCCCAGCGCAAACGATTCATCTGCGACAAAGACAAAGGAGAGTCCTTCCACATTCTCCTCTGGAGGCGGCAAGCCCAAACTGCCACTCTGGAGACCCCAGTAGAACTCTGTATGCGCGATCACTCCACCATCCGACATCCGGCCATTTTTCCCCAGGTCCACATACAGGAAGTCATATGTCACTGACACCACCGCCAACATCATGATACTATTATACCCCTTGTAATTATAATAGCAGGAGCCCGAGTTGGGGGGTGGGAAGATGCGGACGTGTTTCCCATCAATTGCACCTCCACAATTGGGAAAGTCCCAACGGGTGGCAAAGTGGGAGGTCACAGTCTGCCTGTGGCGTTGAAGGAAACTGTGGAGTCAAACAAGAAAAAAAAATTGTAATTTTGCACATCAACATTGCAAGCAGACACAAAAATTTCTGGCCAAGATCAGTATAACATTTTTGGAAATGAGTATTTAAAGCCAAAAGTATAAGGTCCCCTTATCAGATTCCTCACTCTATCTGATGGCCCATTGCAAAAAATTAGGGGGGGGGGTGTTTTGGACAGGTAACCCTCTCTACTTCATTGAGAGCTGAATGCATAAATAATGCGTGATACTTTGGCCAGCCCCTCCTTACTTACACTATTGGCAGCCCACTGGACAGGTAAGAAGTGTCATAATCCCCCCAAAAAAACAATGAACAAATGGAAGCACATTTTTACATCCTGCTATTACCTATCAAGATAATAGGAGAAAAAAACTTTAAACAGTAGCATTTTAAAGTATTGAGGCAGGCCCTTGCACTACATGCTTTGGTGAATTCATACATATATCTGACCACAAAAGAGGTAGGTATAGTGTGTATTGGGTTTGGCAAAGTCAGCAGATAGAGGATTGGTATCAGCTGACTTAGCAGTTGGGGGAGGGGGGTTCCTAATGAGTTTGGCCCACCAAAAAAAAGCCTCTGGCACCCGGCATGAATTTAATAACACACATAACATTTGTACACATTTTAGGGGGTGTTTAGGGGAAAGCATTACTATGGAGCTGACAAAATACATTGCTAGGTGACTAGGCTAGAGGTGTTTATGGGCCCAGAAGAGCATATTGGGGAGGTTAGGGAAGGCAAATATGCATGAAGGACAAAAAAGGAAGTTTAAAAGCTTCCAGCATGCATAAGGACAAAGGGGCACATCAGCTTATTACAATCATGGTAATTAGGGAACGATGGAAGAAATACAATGCATTAGCAAACATTAAATACATAGAATGTGATGTTAAAGGAGAAATCTTACTTTTAATATAGTCCTTCTGCAGGACCTGGCAGAACAGGTCTCTGGAATAATGATCCCCATAGCCTGGGGGGAGATGCCTGTCGAGAACTTGAGGTCCTGAAGGCTTCTCCCTGTTGCCAAGTACCGCAATGTGGAAACTAGCCTCCGCTCCGGAGTGATGGCTTGCCTCATGCAGGTATTCTGCCTGCTGATATAAGGAGTCAGCAAAGCCGACAGGCTGTGAAAAACGGGGTCCGTCATCCTGAGATACAGTGCCTTGCAAAAGTATTCGGCCCCCTTGAACTTTTCAACCTTTTGCCTCATTTCAGGCTTCAAACATAAAGATATAACATTTTTATTTTTTGTGAAGAATCACCAACAAGTGGGACACAATTGTGAAGTGGAATGAAATCTATTGGATTTTTGAAACTTTTTTAACTAATAAAAAAATGAAAAGTGGGGCGTGCAAAATTATTCGGCCCCCTTGCGTTAATACTTTGTAGAGCCACCTTTTGCTGCGATTACAGCTATAAGTCGCTTGGAGTATGTCTCTATCAGTTTTGCACATCGAGAGACTGAAATTCTTGCCCATTCTTCCTTGCAAAACAGCTCGAGCTCAGTGAGGTTGGATGGAGAGCGTTTGTGAACAGCAGTTTTCAACTCTTTCCACAGATTCTCGATTGGATTCAGGTCTGGACTTTGACTTGGCCATTCTAATACCTGGATACGTTTATTTGTGAACCATTCCTTTGTAGATTTTGCTGTATGTTTGGGATCATTGTCTTGTTGGAAGATAAATCTCCATCCCAGTTTCAGGTCTTTTGCAGACTCCAACAGGTTTTCATCCAGAATGGTCCTGTATTTGGCTGCATCCATCTTTCCCTCAATTTTAACCATCTTCCCTGTCCCTGCTGAAGAAAAGCAGGCCCAAACCATGATGCTGCCACCACCATGTTTGACAGTGGGGATGGTGTGTTGAGGGTGATGAGCTGTGTTCCTTTTTTTTTACGCCAAACATATCGTTTTGCATTGTGGGCAAAAAGTTCGATTTTGGTTTCATCTGAGCAGAGCACCTTCTTCAACATGTTTGGTGTGTCTCCCAGGTGGCTTGTGGCAAACTTTAGACGAGACTTTTTATGGATATCTTTGAGAAATGGCTTTCTTCTTGCCACTCTTCCATAAAGGCCAGATTTGTGCAGTGTACGACAGATTTTTTTCCTATGGACAGACTCTCCCACCTCAGCTGTAGTTCTCTGCAGTTCATCCAGAGTGATCATGGGCCTCTTGGCTGCATCTCTGATCAGTCTTCTCCTTGTCTGAGCTGAAAGTTTAGAGGGACGGTCAGGTCTTGGTAGATTTGCAGTGGTCTGATACTCCTTCCATTTCAAAATGATCGCTTGCACAGTGCTCCTTGGGATGTTTAAAGCTTGGGAAATCTTTTTGTATCCAAATCCGGCTTTAAACTTCTCCACAACAGTATTACAGACCTGCCTGGTGTGTTCCTTGGTCTTCATGATGCTTTCTGCGCTTTCAACAGAACCCTGAGACTATCACAGCGCAGGTGCATTTATACAGAGACTTGATTACACACAGGTGGATTCTATTTATCACCAACAGTCATTTAGGACAACATTGGATCATTCAGAGATCCTCGCTGAACTTCTGGAGTGAGTTTGATGCACTGAAAGTAAAGGGGCCGAATAATTTTGCACGCACCACTTTTCAGTTTTTTATTTGCTAAAAAAGTTTAAATTATCCAATAGATTTCGTTCCACTTCACAATTGTGTCCCACTTGTTGGTGAATCTTCACAAAAAATTAAAATTTTATATCTTTATGTTTGGAGCCTGAAATGTGGCAAAGGGTTGAAAAGTTCAAGGGGGCCGAATACTTTCGCAAGGCACTGTAATTCATGAAATCATCAGGATTATTCTCCTGGATCTCATGAAGCAAAGGTATGTGCGAGAATTGGTCACGCTGGAGCAACCGACTCTTGCTCCATGAACTCCTCCTCACCCTGTTCATGGACTGGGCTTGGGTCAAAGCTAAAAGCCCAACACCAAGCCCCTGCACAGCACAAACTCTATGATGAGCACATACACGCAACTTGGCTTCAAAACAGTCGGCTGGTCAGAACGGACTAACAGAAAGTACCGATAAACAGCAAGGCCTGAAAGAACGAACTGAAAACCATAAACGAGCGGACAATAAGCACTGCGAATCAAAGCGTACTATATAAATATAGGCTGCAGTGACAAACAAATGCAAACTGTCTATACGCACTGATAAGCAGATACGCACCAACAAGCACAAACTATAGAGCAGTAAAGATCTGAAGCACAAGTCTGTAAAGCGCAAATCGTCTCTAACCAAACTTCTACTAACAAGCGATAAACATGAGATCAGCAGAAGGATCCCAAAGGGTGCCGCACGTGGTGCTGAACTTCCCTTTTATATTCCCGTCATACGCGTTTCACGTCACCGCGTTCTTGACGACCGGAAATTCCGACAACTGTGTCTGACCGTGTCTATGCAACACAAGTTTTGGACAAAATCTGACATATTTTGTGGTCAGAATGTCCGAGCGTGTGTACAAGGCATTACTGTTATACTGTAATGTTACTTTGTTTTATTGTAATGCCCTGTACATACGAATGAGTTTTTCCGATGGATTTTGGCCCAAACTTGTCTTGCATACACATGGTCTCACAAAGTTGTCGGAAAATCCGATCATTCTGAACACGGTGGCGTACAACACGTACAATGGGGCGATAAACGGGCCAGTAGCCAATAGCTTTTGTCTCATAATTTATTCTGAGCATGCGTGGCACTTTGTCGGTCGGAATAGTGTACACACGATCAAAATTTAAAGGATCGGATTTTGTTGTCGGAAAATTTTAGATCCTGCTCTCAAACTTTGTGTATCGGAAATGTTGACGGATAAAGTCCGATGGAGCCCACACACAGATTTTTCTACAACACGATCCGATCGCACATTTTCTGTCGGAAAGTCCAACCGCCTGTACAGGGCATTAACCATTATTTGCTTTGCTACGCTTTGACAGCAACAGGGTTTGCTCTCATGATATGTAAAGCCATGATTCCAGCGCTGTAGAAGGTAATTTCAGCCCCACAGTTAAAAAAAAGAGCATATATGCCAAAGCATGGGAGCAGTGGTAGAGGGGCGATTTGCCCGGTGGATTTCCCCCATGCTTCGGCATATATTTTTCACCTTTTTTTGGCACAGATTGCAATAAAAAAAGTTGTTTTATTGTTGCCATTGTTTGCTTTTCATGTACGCCATTCAGCTGCAGCACGGATTTATTTCTTTTGACAGCAACAGGGTTTGCTCTCACGATACGTAAATCAGCGACTCCATCGCTGTAGGAGGTGATTTTACCACCACAGTTATAAAAAGAACAGTACATGTATGCCCATCATTAAAAGTGGGTGGATGCAGAACCTGAGAATGCAGCTGGTGGTTCCGCTAGCTGACCATAGAGCTGATCGGAGACCAGGAGGGCTCCAATCACCTCTATGGCCTAAGAAACCGGAAGCTACAACTTCGGTTTCGCCGGATATAAACAGCACTATTGGGAAATTTGGAAAGCATCTAATAACACCTATCTTGGTGTGATCAGATGCTTTGAGGGCTGAGGAAGGAACTAGAGTCTAATTGACCCCAGTTTTTTCAAAAAAGAGTACCTGTCACTACCTATTGCTATCATAGGGAATATTTACATTCCCTGTGATAACTTTAAACATGATAAAAAAAATGAAAGGAACAGTGTAAAAATAAAATAAATAAGAAAAATAAATAATTAAAAAAATAAAAGAAAGCACCCCTGCCCCCCCTCCTCACGCAAGCATCGGTCTTTTGCCGTATGTAAAGAGCAATTGCACCAGGCATGTGAGGTATCACTGTGAAAGTCAGATCGAGGGCAGTAATTCTAACTGTAGACCTCCTCTGTAAATCTAAAGTGGTAACCTGTAAAGGCTTTTAAAAATGTATGTAGTTTTTCGCCGCTGCATAATTTTAAAGCATGTTGTGTTTGGTATCTATGTACTCGGCATACGATCATCTTTTTATATTTTACCAAACATTTGGGCAATATAGTGTTTTTTAGTGCATTAAAATTCAGAAAAGTGTTTTTTTTTCAAAAATAATGCGTTTGAAAAATCGCTGCGCAAATACCTTAATGTAAGCGCAGACTGCAACAGCTTAAAGTTAATTATGCATTACTTTATCTGGCGCGTTTAAGAGTAATAGCACTTGGGGAAACCAGGTTCTTTAATAATCCAGCAGAAGTGACATCATGGCTAGAAAAAAACGAACGTCAGATACAACGGGGGGAGGAGACATGAAGAAGAGAGGAAGGAAGCTGGAACTGGATATAGATTGTGGATTTGACTGTGGGGTGTTTTTTGTGTTTTTCCTTTTTTTTTTTTTTTTGCCATGCCTTAATCGATGAAGAAACCGGGCTACAAACGGGGTCTGTGATCGTGGTCCCTTTCGTTTTCTCTCCTTTCCCTTTTTTTTTTTCTTCTTCTCCTTTTCCTCACCATTAATGAGAAATAGATATATTTATAGAGAAATGGGAGCGGGGGAGGGTAGGTGTGAAGGATAAATCACCTTGGGAGGAAAAAACGGTCACATTGGAAGCCCTCTAAATGGGCCCCAAGAGGGGCGGGGAAGGGGTGGGAGTGGATGGGGGAGGGGAGATTGAAGGGAAAATTGGAGAAAGGCGACCAAAAAGGGGGGAGAGGGGGGGGATGGGGTAAATATAAGGATGAAAGGGTGGGTGTTCGAAGGTATGAGTATGATAAGAATAAGTGTGAGGGGGAGGGGGAGGAGGGGGGTATAAGGATAGAACGAGGTAAAGGAAAACACGTTAAAGGTTTGGAGAACAGACAGAAGTTTAAACCATTAAAAATATTGGATAGGAAACACAGGAAACAGAAGGGGGAAAAGAACACTTTAGAACACAAAAAGGATGGTGCACGGAATAGAAACAAGAAATAATTTTGATTATAGAATAAGTGAAAAAAGGATGAATCGATGGAAAATAAGGAATTAAGAAGAAAGGTTGTAAATTTCACTAAAAGAGTTCAAATATGTTCATGGAACAAAAGACCAAGCTAAAAGACGGGCAATTTTTTCTATGGGTAGCACTGGTGGTTATGGAATGCTTTGCCTGCAGGAGACGCATCTTGAAAAAGAAACAACCTGTGTTTTGAAACACAGGAAATATAAGATACAATACCACTCCACATATACCCCCAAATCAAGAGGGGGTGAGCATTTTGATAGATTCTGAAACAGGCTTTTCCTGTAGACAAAGCATGGTAGATGACAAGGGCGGATATGTTTTTCTCTTTTGTAGAATGGAAGACAAAGAATGTGTGATTGCTAAGGTGTATATTCCTCCACCATTTAATACAGAAATTCTATGTGAGCTGATGAGGTTTATCGTGGACAAGCCAGGGGTGCCAGTCATAGTGGCAGGAGACTTTAATATGACAATGAATCAAAATATAGATAGGTTCCCACAGAAAGTATCCAGAAAAGCAGGACCTAGTGGCCCATTATATCAATTCTGTGAGGAGACTGGGCTAGAGGATACATGGAGGAGATGGTATCCTATGGTAAAAATGTACTCCTGCCACTCTAGGACGCACTCTTCCTTGTCCAGGATTGATCTGGTATTATGTAATAAAGAGGCCTTGAAGATAATGGAAAAGGTGGATTATGAACCAAGGGGAATTTCAGACCACTCGCCGGTAACTCTTTCAATAAAAATAGGGAGAAGTTACAGTAGAAAGGAGTGGAAGGTAAATCCTTTCTGGTTAGAGATAATGGAGAATATGGAGGAGGTCACAGTTAGTTTGAAGGAATTTATAAGTGTAAATGCAGGGTCTACGTCAGTGGGGATAATGTGGGATACTTTTAAAGCATTCCTTAGGGGGGTACTGATTAAAAAAATATCTCAGGTTAAGAAGCAGTCAATAGCCAAAGAAACAGTAGCAAAAGAGAGTGTAAGGTGGGCAGAAGTGAGGTATTTGAGGGCACCGACGGTAGATAGCCATAGGGAGTGGGTGGAGAAACAAGTAGAATATAAGAGATTAATACTGGAGAAAGAGGAGAAAAAAAGGCTATTCCAGAGGCAGACTTTCTTTGGAGAGGGAGAACAGGTTGGGAGAATTTTATCATTACTAGCCAAGGCAAATAGTCCATCTGCTATCATACCAGCGGTCCTGGATAGGGAATATAATATCAAGAGGTAAACCCCGGAAATAGCAAATTAATTTTAAAAATATTATGAGGAACTATATAATGTTTCAAATTCTAATGTAGAAGGAGAAATGAGGGATTTTTTCAGGAAAATAAAAGTACCCCAACTAACGGAGGAAGATAGGGAGGGATTGGAGGCTCCACTGATGCTAGAGGAGTTGAAAGAAGTAACAGCAGAAATGGCAAACCAGAAAGCTCCGGGACCGGACGGGTTGCCAATAAATATTTATAAAAAAATTGGGAATATATTATTACCCAATCTCTTAGCCCTTGTACACACGGTCGGACATTCCGACAACAAAATCCGATGGATTTTGTCTGAAACTTGTGTTGCATACACACGGTCGGACAAAGTTGTCGGAAAATCCGATCGTTCATAAAGTGGTGACGTTATTTCATTACGACGGGACTACGTTCAGGCTAGTAACCAATAGCTTTGGTCTAGGAATTTGATCTGAGCATGCGTGACACTTTGTCCGATCGGAATTCTCTACAAACGATAGGACAAAGTCCCATCGGACCATGTTGTCGGAAAATTTTATAGCCCAGCTCTAAAACTTTGTCGGTCGGATATTCCGACGGAAACAGTCTGATGGAGCCCACACACGGTCGGATTATACGATAACACGGTCCGATTGGACATTTTCCGTCGGAATGTCCGACCGTGTGAACAAGGGCTTACAGGTGTTCAATGGAGCCTTTGAAGAAGGGAAGTTACCGTTATCAATGACTGAGGCCACAATAGTTGTATTGGTAACAGAAGGGAAAAACCAGCTGGAGACAACTTCATACAGGCCTATATCGTTACTGTGCTCAGATGTAAAAATCTTGGCAAAAGCATTAGCAACAAGAGTAAATAAAATAATAGCCAAAGTAGTGCATTCAGATCAGATTGGTTTTATTCCAGACAGATCCACAAGCACGAATGTAAGACGTACGTATTTAAATATGTAGATCCCAACAGAAAATGAGGGAAATAGAGCGGTCTTGTCCCTTGATGCGACTAAGGCCTTTGACAGCCTGGAGTGGCATTATTTATGGAAGGTTTTAGCAGAGTTTCAGTTTGGGCCGAGGTTCGTACAATGGATAAGACTGCTATATACGGGACCCAGGGTGAAGGTGAGGATAAATGGAGAGTGCTCCGATTGGTTCCAGCTGAGGAGGGGGACAAGGCAGGGGTGTTCATTTTCACCCCTGCTTTTTGCCCTTGCAATGGAGCCATTGGCCATTGCTTTAAGAGATTCACAGGAGATACAGGGTTTTAAAAGGGGACAAGAAGAGGAAAACGTTGCTATGTATGCAGATGATGGTGCTATTGTTTCTTGGGGATAGGGGGCCCTCATTGGTGGCAGCAATGAAGAAGGTTAAAGAATTTGGATATTTTTCTGGATTAGAAGTTAATTGGGAAAAAACTGTACTTTTGCCAATAGACCCCTTAAAACAACCACTGTTAAAACAGGTATTCCAAATAAAAATAGTTAGCCAAATGAAATATTTAGGAGTGAATATGACAAGAGACCCAGGGCAGTATATAACAGGGAACATAGTCCCACTTATGACGAAGCTGAGGCGTAAAATCAGATTATGGAAAAACCTCCCCCTCTCAGTAGCTGGCAGGTACAATCTGATTAAAATGGTTTGGATGCCACAAATATTATATGTGATACATAACTCTCCAGGCTGGATCCCGAAGCACTGGTTTAAGAAAATAGAAAGTATGTTTAAAGAACTAATATGGAAGAATGGGGTGGCAAGGATTTGCCTATATGTGTTGCAAAGGGAAAATGGGAGGCCTGGCATTACCGAATATGAGGTACTACTTTCTGGCAGCTCAATTACAGTATATGAAGGGAAGTAACTTATCGGAAGAACAGGAGGCAGACAATAAGCTTCTGTTGAATGATACCCCGCACAATACAGTTGTGGAAACAGTAGAGGCTGGTCCAGATGTCCAATGGTACAATTGACGGTAAAATGTTGGGAATCTGTAAAGTCTATGTTGGGATATAGTGGATACTCAGAATTTTCCCCAGTTTGGGAAAATAAATATTTAGAGGAAATTAAACTAATGGGGAAAATAGAAGAATGGGACCGGAGAGGCATTCACTATCTAGCACAACTGTATGAGGAAGGGAGGTTGAAATCATTCCAGGAAATAAGGGAAGAATATGAAGTATCCAGTCGCTCATTTTATAGCTACCTGCAAATTAGACATGCTCTGGAGGCACAATTTAGAGGGAAGATAATAGAGTGGAGTAAGATGCCTGTACTTAGGAAAATAGTAAACACTAAAACAACTAAAGGAGTAATTTCCGATGTCTATGGTTATATAAAGGGAGTAGAACAAGAGAGGGAAATAGAATGGGGGAATAGGGCAAAGTGGGAGAGAGATGTGGGCCCAATGACGGAGGAACAATGGGGATGGGTCCTGGCATTGGGGACTAAGGTTTCACTATTCCCCTCGCAAATTGTATCTCAATTGTATCTGATACACAGGTCGTATTACACTCCAGACAGGATGCAGAATGCCAGAGATGTGGAGACAGAAGAGGGGATTTGGTGCACATAATATGGCGATGTCCCAGGCTACATAGATATTGGAAAGAAGTAATAAACCAGGTGTTTGGGATATCGTTAGAAGTGGATGTTAAAACCTATATAATGGGTTTAATGGAAGAGGAAGGAGTGACTGGAGATACTCAGATAGCAGTAACCAGATGTCTATTTCAAGGGAGAAAGCTGATTGCTCATAAATGGCAGAGGAAAGAAGCACTGACAGTAAAAGAATGGGTGGAAGTAGTAAAATATACGATAAAGAAAGAGGAATATATATAGGAAAAGGGGTAATTAGAAAAAATATGAAAGGATATGGAAAAAATGGTGGGAGAGGGGATGAAAGTGAGTATGGAATGGAAGGTATGAATGGAGAATGGAAGGTAGAAATTGTGAATATAGGAGGGGGGGGGGGGGGGGGAGGAGAGGGAGGTATAAATGGAAGAAGTGGTCGATCTGTGATGACAGAAGTTTATTTTCTCTCCTCTTTGGCACGTCTTTCATTTTCCTTTGTTTGTATTGGTTGTATATGTGTTTTAAAGGGGAGATTGATATTACACAGTAAGGGGTTTATTGTATCAATATGTATGGGAAACAATTGTACTTTTTCTTCTTTATTTAAATTTAAAAAAAAGAATTGGATTAAAAAAACTTCATTCAAAATGTTTTGTTTTAGAATGGGGTGCAGTTTAACAGTTACAGTTTAAGGCTGGGTTCACACCGCTGCGGCTGGGAGACCCGGATGTGATTCGCACCACACTGCAGTGCAAATCACATCCGATCTCTGTGCGATGCAAGTTAGTACAGATACAGATAGTATGGCTGAATTCGCATCGCACCCGCCGCAAACTCGCACGGGACCCTTTTTTTGGTCCGCAGCAGAATCGGATCGCATGGGTGTTCACACCATGCGATCCGATTCCTGTCCGAGTTTGCAGATCGCACTGCGATATGCGAACTGATCTGGGGGTGTCATTAAGGTTTCACTGACACTCCCAGCAGTCCGCATAGGGCAGTGTGAACTGCCGGCGGGAGGCATGCGATGCGGGAACCCGCCGCGTTCCCGCGTCGCTTCAGTGTGAACCCAGCCTAACACCTTAAAATCCCAACACCAGTTACACAATTCCAACCTCTTCCCGTATTTACAGTTTCGACATGCCTTCTACACTCCAGTATGATCGTGTGAGTTGGAGACTTGAAAAGCTCTATTGAGAGATGGTGATCCGGCCAAAGCCTTATCTACTATATATAGTTGCTTGTGGAAACATCTAATGCCTTGTACACACTAACATTTTTTTTTTATTTCTGACAGCTCCATTTGGAGTCACTGTACCAACAATGCAAGGTTAGTATAGCAATCTCCCCCAGTGAGCTGTTGTGTGCTGAGAGGGGGACGCCCCCGCCAGAACACTCTGATCAGCTAATCGGGACCCAGTCGGCTGCTGGTTTTCCAGCATGCTCGTCTGACAGAAGCCAACCAAATGGCCAGCTTCTGTCAGACCAACTGACATACACACAGGCTGAATGAAAAAAAAAACCTGTGCGATAATAGCAGATTGAACCGAATGTATGATAATGATGGTAAGGTTAGTATACATATAGAGTCCTCAATAGACCATGCTGACCATACTCCAAATATCATGCAATTCATAAAGTGACAAAGTGTTCTTCAAATCTCTTATTCAGTGCTTCTTAAAAGGTATTTTCTTCTCCATGTGCCTACATTATGATGTGAAGCCTTAGGCCGCGTACACACGCGCGGACTGTTCGCCCAACTTTGTCCGTCCAACAGTTTCGGCAAACAGTCCGCTCAAAATTAGCATGGACGGACATGCCCACACACGACGAACGAACAGTTTGCTGAAACCGTGCGCGATGACGTGAACGGCACGTACGACGGGACGAAAAATACGACGTCCTATACACTGCTCTATAGCTTTCGGCGTGAAAATCCTTTCTGAGCATGCGCGCAACTTTGTTTGACGAACAAGCCTACACACGAGCGGACTGTTCGCTGAAACAAGGTTTCAGCGGACAGTTTTTCGGAAATTCCGAAAAACCTTGTCCGTCAAACTGTCCGCTGAAACTGTCCGCTGAAAGCCCACACACGAGCGGACTGTCCGCCCAAACACTGTTCAGCGGACAAAGTTGGGCGAACAGTCCGCCTGTCAGGGAACTCACCGTACTTATGCCCGCTCCCGTATAGCAGTAGTTCCTGTTCGTTCCAGGCGCCATGCGAGGTGTCTCCGTCAGAGGCGTACGAATTCCAGGACGAACGGACGTATGCTAATCCGAACACGTGGCTGTACGCCAATCCGAACACGCGAAAACACCCGCGCAAACTGAACGGATGTACGTCTTCACGCACGGACGGCCACTTCCACCAATCCTGGCTCACTTCCCTCTATATAAACAGGGTCCTGGCCTGACACCAATGCTGGATCGTCTTCAGCTGTTCCTGTAAGACTTGATCATTGCTCCTGTGATCTTGTTCCTGAAACCTTGCTCCTGTGGCCTTGCTCCTGTGATCCTTGCTCCTTTGACCCGTTCCTGATACCCACTCTTGGATTCCTGGTCCACCTCTGACCTTGGCTTGGACTTTTGACTTCGGCTTGTCTCCCGATTCGGTACCTCGTTTTGCCTGCATGTTACCAGACCCCTTGCTTGTTCCTGATTTCGCACCTGTCTCCTGTCATTGTGCCGCATTGCCTGCCAGTTGCCGATCCTACCTGTTTCAGACACGTAGTGTTCCCTGCACGCCTGCTGGTCTTCTGGTGCCTACCTACGTGACCAATCTACATCTCTTCTACCGTGAGGACCCAGCATCTTCAAGGCCTTCTACTTCCATCTGCAGGCACCTGCACCCTTTCGTGTCCTCACGTTCCCTGTTCCCATCTCCAGGGGCGTGGTGACCGGAACCGTGCGAGAGGCCACCCTCAGCAGTCTGACTCCGCTGTAAGGTACGTGACAGTACGATCCAGCCAGAAACATGGAGTCAGACAGGGGGGCCTCACCTCTGGACGCTTTGTGCCAACAGATCTCTGCCCTTACCCAAGCAGTTCAAGGCTTGCAAGATGGTTACCATCAACTCGAGCAGAGGGTGGAGTCATTATCTCCAAACACTACTGCCTCCCAAGGGGCTACAGCGTCTCGGTCCGCCAGTCCGGCAACTCCAGCATCCATGCCTGCAATAGTGGTGCCATCCCCGGAGCCTCGAGTTCCTATACCAGAGCGATTTTCCGGAGATCGCAGCAAATTCCGTGCTTTTCGTAATGCATGCCAATTATACTTCCTGCTACAGCCTCGCACCTTCTCCTTGGAAAGCACAAAAGTTGGGTTCATCGTCTCCTTGCTTCTCGGGGAACCTCAGACCTGGGCCCATCGCCTCTTGGAACAGGCCAGCTCCCTGCTTGATACCACGGACTCTTTTCTGAATGAGATGGCTAAATTATACGATGATCCTCAGCGTGCCACCACTGCTGAGGCCAGTCTCCATGCTCTACGACAGGGTCGCAGACCTGTAGAGGATTACGTGACGGACTTTAGGCGGTGGAGTTCTGACACTCATTGGAACGACGCCGCCCTACGTTACCAATTCCGCATTGGACTGTCCGAACCATTAAAAGACGAATTAGCCCGCATCGAAGTTCCCAGTTCTTTGGAAGACCTCATACAGGTATCAATCCAAATTGACCGCCGTCTTAGGGAACGGAGAGCTGAAAGAGTTGGTCAGTTTCGCCCCACCTGGATGTTACCCAAGGTTCCTAATTATCCTCCTACCTCTACACCTGCTCCCATCTCTGAAGCTCCAGAACCAATGCAACTAGGATTACTTCGCTCACCATTGTCTTCAGAGGAGAAGCTACGCCGGCGTCAGAATAACCTTTGCCTCTACTGTGGGGAAACTGGTCACTATGCGAATGCATGTCCCAATAAAAATCGTAAGTTCAAAGACTCACCTCTTGTATCCAATGCATTACCTCTGACGAAATCAATTCATATAGCTGTTCCTTTTTCCTTACAGCTGCCAGGAGGAACACTACAGGTCCAAGCTATAATTGATTCGGGCGCCTGTAGTTGCTTCATTGACCATACTCTCGTTCTGCAACACAACATTCCATTGGCACTCAAGCAACGCCAACTTTCTATACGGTTAGCAGATGGATCCAACATCAGATCAGGTCCCATTACCCATGAGACTCAACCACTGCTCGCCAACATTCTATCCGGTCACCAAGAATTAATCTGCTTGGATGTCATTTCTTCACCACTCTTTCCAATCATCTTGGGAATGCCATGGTTACAAGCCCATAATCCCCAAATAAACTGGATAACCGGTGAGGTAGTGTTTCAGTCCACTTACTGCCTCCAAAATTGTGTCAGGACCTCAAACAACCTGGTTCCGGTCATTGCCTGTTCGGGTCCTACATCTGAGCTCCAGGGGTTGGTCCCAACCACATACCACAAATTCCTGGACGTGTTTGACAAAAGAAAGGCGGACACACTACCTCCTCACCGGGTCTACGATTGCCCAATCGAGTTATTGCCTGGAGCCGAAATTCCATTCGGGAGGATATTCCCTCTATCAGAACCCGAGCTCCTGGTCCTCAAAGAATACATTGATGAGAACCTCAAGAAAGGATTTATTCGACATTCATCTTCTCCAGCCGGTGCTGGAATATTTTTCGTTGAAAAAAAGGACCATTCGCTCCGCCCATGTGTGGATTATAGGGATTTAAATAAAGTAACGATTAAAAACCGCTACCCCCTTCCATTAATTCCAGAATTATTCCAGAGACTTCGATCAGCCAAAATATTCACAAAGCTGGATTTACGAGGGGCCTATAATCTAATCAGAATCCGTAAGGGGGACGAATGGAAAACGGCTTTTCGGACACGTTTTGGCCACTTTGAGTATCTGGTCATGCCATTTGGACTTTGCAACGCCCCAGCCACTTTTCAACATTTTGTTAATGACATTTTCAGGGACTTTTTGGATTTATTTGTAATTGTTTATTTGGATGATATTTTGGTATTTTCAGACTCTCTAGAAACCCATCGTGACCATGTGAAACAAGTTCTCCTGAGATTAAGGCAACATGGGCTTTACGCCAAGGCCGAGAAGTGCGAGTTCGAACGGCAGACCATTCACTTCCTGGGTCTGGTAATATCAACTGAGGGAATAGAGATGGATCCTCAAAAGGTTTCAGCCATTTTATCCTGGCCACCTCCAACTGATAAAAAAGGGGTACAACGCTTCATTGGATTCTCTAATTTTTACAGGAAGTTTATCAAAAACTTTTCCAGTGTTATTGCCCCCATCACGCAACTGACCAGCAAACAAAACCGTTTTCGATGGTCCATCGAGGCCCAAGCTGCGTTCAATAAACTAAAAGGATTATTCACATCAGCCCCAATACTCAAACACCCTGATCCTGCTCTACCTTACACTCTGGAAGTAGACGCTTCAGAAAACGCCGTAGGTGCCATTCTGTCTCAACGCCAAGGGCCTAAATCATTAATGCATCCTGTAGCGTTCTTTTCCAAAAAACTCAATACATCAGAAAGAAACTACGATGTGGGAGACCGAGAACTCCTAGCAATCAAACTGGCTTTGGAGGAATGGCGGTACCTTCTTGAGGGGGCAACACATCCAGTATTGATTTTTACAGATCATAAAAATTTGGAATATCTCAGAACAGCTAAGCGTCTCAGGCCCCGGCAGGCAAGATGGGCTCTTTTCTTTTCCCGTTTTAATTTTCACATAACCTACAGACCAGGATCCAAGAACAGTAAACCCGACGCATTGTCCCGCATGTTCTCTGAAACTGAAGCCTCATCCCCTCCAGACACTATTTTGCAAGCTGGAAACTTCCTATTAACACAAACCAGTTTTCTATCACAGGTTCGACAGTCATCCCGAGGTGCATCCATCCCTCCAGATATGAACCTTCAAGAAAAAGATGGTCTGTTTTGGCGAGGAAGCAAATTATTCATCCCTCAAAACCTTCGCGCCTCCATTTTACAGGTTTGTCATGACTATCCTCTGGCGGGTCACTTCGGGAGTCACAAAACAACAAATTTAGTTCAAAGGCATTTCTGGTGGCCAAACCTCGCGAAAGACTGCAGGAACTATGTTAGTTCTTGTTCAACCTGCCTCCGGAATAAAAACAGCAAAAATAAAGCCTGGGGATTATTGAGGCCATTACCTATCCCTGAAAGACCATGGGATAAGATCGCAATGGACTTTATTGTTGAGCTTCCCCCCTCTGAAGGATTTTCCTCTATCTTCGTGGTGGTGGATCGCTTTTCTAAAATGGCACACTTTATTCCCATGAAGGGAACCCCATCTGCAACCGAGACAGCCAGAATATTCATTAGAGAAATTGTCAGACTCCATGGAATTCCCGGTGATATTGTCTCTGATCGTGGAGTCCAATTCACGTCAAAATTCTGGAAATCATTGTGTGAAACTCTGGGTATCAAGTTAAATTTCTCTTCAGCTTACCATCCCCAAACAAACGGGCAGACCGAACGCACTAATCAAACCTTGGAACAATATTTACGTTGTTTCACTTCTTTTTCTCAGGAGGATTGGGCTTCGTTACTACCTTTAGCAGAATTCGCATTTAATAATTCTATTCATTCCGCCACTAACCAGTCACCATTTTATTCTAACTTTGGTTTTCATCCCTCTTTCCTACCAACATCCTTACCGGATTCTCCTGTACCAGCTGTCCAGGATAGGCTGAATTTCTTTGTTACCAACAATCAGGTACTTAAAGAAACCCTCTCTAAGGCTCAGGAGGACGATAAAAAATTTTTTGACAGGAAGAGAAGGGGAGAACTGGATTTAAAGATCGGTGATCGTGTATGGCTGTCAACCGCAAATCTGAAACTGGCGTGTCCCTCTAAAAAATTGGGACCCAGATATTTGGGGCCTTTTCCAATTAAGAAGAAAATTAATTCAGTAGCCTATGAACTTGAACTTCCCGGCTCATTTAAAATTCATCCTGTATTTCACACTTCTCTACTTAAGCCTGATGTACCCAATTCCTTTCCAGATCGGGAATTATGCTCTCCAGAAGCTATTTTGATAGATGGTGAGGAGGAGTTTGAGATCGAAGCCATTCTAGGTTACAGGAAGCGCCAAGGACAAAACCAATATTTGATTAAGTGGAAAGGCTTCGGCCCTGAAGAAAATTCCTGGGAACCCGAAGCGAATCTTCATGCCCAGAGGCTTATACGGGCTTTTCATCGCTCTCAAAGGTTGGTTCAAAGGGGCACCCGGAGGTTGCCCTTAAGGGGGGGGCACTGTCAGGGAACTCACCGTACTTATGCCCGCTCCCGTATAGCAGTAGTTCCTGTTCGTTCCAGGCGCCATGCGAGGTGTCTCCGTCAGAGGCGTACGAATTCCAGGACGAACGGACGTATGCTAATCCGAACACGTGGCTGTACGCCAATCCGAACACGCGAAAACACCCGCGCAAACTGAACGGATGTACGTCTTCACGCACGGACGGCCACTTCCACCAATCCTGGCTCACTTCCCTCTATATAAACAGGGTCCTGGCCTGACACCAATGCTGGATCGTCTTCAGCTGTTCCTGTAAGACTTGATCATTGCTCCTGTGATCTTGTTCCTGAAACCTTGCTCCTGTGGCCTTGCTCCTGTGATCCTTGCTCCTTTGACCCGTTCCTGATACCCACTCTTGGATTCCTGGTCCACCTCTGACCTTGGCTTGGACTTTTGACTTCGGCTTGTCTCCCGATTCGGTACCTCGTTTTGCCTGCATGTTACCAGACCCCTTGCTTGTTCCTGATTTCGCACCTGTCTCCTGTCATTGTGCCGCATTGCCTGCCAGTTGCCGATCCTACCTGTTTCAGACACGTAGTGTTCCCTGCACGCCTGCTGGTCTTCTGGTGCCTACCTACGTGACCAATCTACATCTCTTCTACCGTGAGGACCCAGCATCTTCAAGGCCTTCTACTTCCATCTGCAGGCACCTGCACCCTTTCGTGTCCTCACGTTCCCTGTTCCCATCTCCAGGGGCGTGGTGACCGGAACCGTGCGAGAGGCCACCCTCAGCAGTCTGACTCCGCTGTAAGGTACGTGACACCGCCCGTGTGTACGCGGCCTTATTCTTGTGTAGCGGATGACATTTGGGATCAAATTTCACACGCATTGTAAATTTAGTTTTTCTTCAGGACACTAAGGTTCTGAGGGTTAATTGTGTAGGTAGGCCTTAACACCAGTCTGGCCAGGCTAAGTTTGAAAGTTCTGCCTGGTCACGTGAATGGTGAGGTGCACATGACAGGCTAGAACCAAGTCTGGTTGGATGTTTGGGTATGGCCCTCTCGGAGCCAATCAGCAGGAGTGCCGGGGCCCGCTGAAGAGTCTGGGAGGGGGTACTTAAGCAGGCGTGGGTCACGTGTTTTAGGTTACGGAGTTGTTCGTGAGACCCGCGTGGTCTGTTCTGGTTTCAGGATTGGGGAAGCCCCATGAGGGGTACCGTTCATGGAGTGTTAGACATCCTGCAACATGTTCCTGTCAGTGGCCCCTGATAGACCCGTCTGGTCTGGGGTAGGGATCCGTCTGTTTCTGAGTCTCGAAATTGGCTGGTCCGAGGCGCTGTAACTGATTCAAAGTGTCCTGGTGTGCTCTCTGCTTGGAGGGACACCGCAACTCGTGGAAGTGACTGGGGGAGGAGGAGGGCCGGCAAGTGGCATCCTGAGAAGTGCCTGGTTACTGAGTTGAGAAGGACATTGACAAATTCACACTTTTCCAGTACAATTGAGGAAGCGGGATACGTTCCAGGTACGGTGGAAAAAGGTTCCTGTTCACCCTCAGTTGATTGTTCAAGTTTTGAGTCAACGAGCTGATCTCTGGCTAGAGATCTGTTCAGCCTTGAAGTACCCAGCTGTGAGTGGCTACTCTCTGGGTGGAAATAGAGACTTTGTTGAACCTGCAGTTCAAGGTACCTGAGTTCTTCACCCGTGCCCTCTGTTCCCTAAGAGACTGTGTTTGTGAAAGTTCTACTGCAAAATAAACCTTTTTGAAAGGACTTTATCTGTGTCAGTGTACAAGTCGTTGGGTATCAACCCTGGGAACCCCTAGACATGGAGGAGCAGGCCAGGAGAAGGGAGAAGGTAACTGGTAAGCCAAACAAATCAAGGCCACACAGCAAAAATTGTGGCCGCTACACTTGTATGAGAAAATGTATTCAGTGAGGCCATACAGACTGCCAGTGCTGTTGGATTGGAGTAATGGTTTTCTGTTTGTTGTACTCTGTTTTGCACTTGTTACTAAAACTACTAATAAAAAATACATTAAAAAAAAAGTTTAATTTTAAGAATGCTTGCTTTATTTTTTAATTGTTAAAGAGGTCAAAATGATATTCATTTTTGACCACAGTGGAAAAAAAAATCGAAGGAGCAGGATGTAAAGTTTTTTCTTGAACACATGAATGAACACATTTCTAACAGTGTATCTGGTTTTCGTATGGGAATGTCCATCCATAAAATACTGGAAAAAAATGCATATGAAAATAAAAACTAAAAATGAACATCAGTAAAAAGCTTGGACAAAGTGGGGCTTAGATTGCCAGACTTGAAGGTGTTTTTTTTTGTGGGCTGCCACTTGGAGCTGCATTGACCCACTACTGTACAAAATTTGTGGTTATTGTTGCTAAAATATGCTCTAATGTTTGCTTCAAGATAAAACTTGCCTCATTGTCTCTCGGATATTACGAAGGGCTCCTTCACACGGATGTGTCCATGTATGGAGTCCGCTCTGCTCAGCAGGGGATCGCTCCGTCGATCTCCGCTGAGCAGGAAGATGACAGGTTCATCTCTGTACACTGTACAGGGACGGACCTGTCAGAGCGCTGCTCTCCCCTATGGGGGATCAGATGAGGACGGAATGTAGAGTCCGTTGTCACTCGATCAGATCCTCAGATAGTGGAAAAGTAGGTTTTTCTTCCATCACACTTTTTCGGATCAGAGCGGGTTGGATGTCGGCAGACAGTGGCGGCCCGCCCATAGGGGGCGCCCGGGTGCCGCCCCCCCTCTCCCTAGGTGTAAAAAAAAAAAAAAAAGTTAAAAAATAAAAAAAAAGAAGTTTAAAAAAAAAAAAAAAAAGTAAAAAAAAATAAGTTTAAAAAAAAAAAAAAAAACGGGCCCTTTAAGACATTTAAAAAAAAAAAAAAAAAATGTCATTTAACAATTTGACATAGTGTACTGTGGCGCCGGTCACAGTGCACTATGAGAAGCGCCACGTCGATGCAATCACAAGATTGCATCCATGGCGCTTCATTTGCGGGTTAAAAACCCGCCTTGCGGCGCACTGCAGAACGCCGACTAGCTTCCGCCCGTAAAATCACTGTGATTCTACGGGCGGGAGCACTGTCATTCTTAGACAGGCAGTCACTGCCGGCTTTCGGCTGCTTCACAAAACCCGGAAGTGATGTCGGCAGCTCCGTTCCTTAGCCCGAGCGGAGCTGGCAGACAGTGAGAGGTGAGTCACCGCATAAAGGCTTTCTAGCTTCTACTTTGTGGAGAATGTTCATGCATTTAGCTGAATGAATGCAAAAAGCTTTCACAGCCAGAAAGGTTTCCCCAGGCCAGGCGACTTTTGCCGTGGCCAATCAGAGAATGAGCTCTGAAGGGGGAACTCCACGCCAAATTTCTGAAAAAAAATTTGACGTGGGTTCCCCCTCCGAGAGCATACCAGGCCCTTAGGTCTGGTATGGATTCCAAGGGGAACCCCCTACGCCTAAAAAACGGCGTGGGGGTCCCCCCAGATCCACACCAGACCCTTATCCGAGCACGCTACCCGGCCGGCCAGGAAAGGGGGTGGGGACGAGCGGGCGCCCCCCCCCCCCTCCTGAGCCGTACCAGGCCGCGTGCCCTCAACATGGGGGGGTGCCTTGGGGGAGGGGGGGCGTTCGGCCCCCCCACCCCAAAGCACCTTGTCCCCATGTTGATGAGGACAAGGGCCTCTTCCCGACAACCCTGGCCGTTGGTTGTCGGGGTCTGCGGGCGGGGGGCTTATCGGAATCCGGGAGCCCCCTTTTAATAAGGGGGCCACGGATACCGGCCCCCCCACCCTATGTGAATGAGTATGGGGTACAATGTACCCCTACCCATTCACCTGTGAAAAAAAGTACAAAAAAAACACAACACAGGGTTAAAATATTTTATTGCACAGCTCCGGGGGTCTTCGGGGGTCTTCTCGCCGGACTCCTCCGCTATCTTCTTGTAGCTCTTTTGCTAGCGGAGGAGTCCGGCTTTCTTCCTCGCCGCCGGCCTCTTCTCCCGACTTCGGGGGTCTTGTCCCCCTCTTCGGTTCTTCTGCCGGGCCACCGCGCCTTCTTATAGCTCTTTTACAGGCGGTGGCCCGGTCTTCTGTCGCCGCTTATCAATAAATGATATATTGCTCACACATGCTATGGGCATATGTGAAATTACACCCCAAAATACATTCTGCTGCTTCTTCTGAGTACGGGAATGCCACATGTGTGGGACTTTTTGGGAGCCTAGCCGCGTACTGGACCCTGAAAACCAATCACGCCTTCAGGATATCTAAGGGCATTAATTTTTGATTTCACTCCTCACTACCGATCACTACCTATCACAGTTTTGAAGGCCATAAAATACCAAGATAGCACAAAACTCCCCCAAATTACCCCACTTTGGAAAGTAGAAACCCCAAGCTATTTGCTGAGAGACAGGGTGAGTATTTTACAGCTCCCATTTGTTTTTGAAAATGAAGAAAGTTTTTTTCAATTTTCAAAACTTTGTGACAAAAAGCAAGATCTGCAAAATACTCACCATACCTCTCAGCAAATAGCTTGGGTTTTCTACTTTCCAAAATGGGGTAATTTGGGGGGGGGGGGGGGTGTTGTGCCATCTGGGCATTCCATAGCCACCGAAACTGTGATTGGCAGTGAGGAGTGAAATAAAAAATTTACACCCTTAGAATGCCTGAAGGCGGTGCTTGGTTTTTGGGGTCCCGTACGCAGCTATGCTCCCAAAAAGTCTCACACATGTGGTATCCCCATACTCAGGAGAAGCAACAAAATGTATTTTGGGGTGTAATTTCACACATGCCCATGGCATGTTTGAGCAATGTATCATTTCGTGACAACTTTGTGAAAAAATAAATATATATATATTATTTTTCCCACAACTTGTGTCAAAATATAAAATATTCCATGGACTCGACATGCCTCTCAGCAAATAGCTTGGGGTCTCTACTTTCCAAAATGGGGTCATTTGGGGGGGGTTTGAACTGTCCTGGCATTTTATGCACAACATTTAGACGCTTATGTCACGCATCACCCACTCTTCTAACCACTTGAAGACAAAGCCCTTTCTGACACTTTTTGTTTAGATGAAAACATATTTTTTTTTGCAAGAAAATTACGTTGAACCCCCAAACATTATATATTTTTTTTAAAGCAAAGGCCCTACAGATTAAAATGGTGGGTATTGCATTTTTTTTTTTTTTTTTTTTTTTTTTTTACACACAGTATTTGTGCAGCGATTTTTCAAACGCATTTCTTTGGGAAAAAAGACACTTTTTTTAATTTTAATGCACTAAAACACACTATATTGCCCAAATTTTTGATAAAATAAAAAAGATGTTCTTAGGCTGAGTACATGGATACCAAACATGACATGCTTTAAAATTGCGTACAAATGCGCAGTGGCGACAAACTACATACATTTTTAAAAGCCTTTACAGGTTACCAAATTAGATTTACAGAGGAGGTCTACTGCTAAAATTACTGCCCTCAATCTGACCTTGGCAGTGATACCTCACATGCATGGTGCAATTGTTACATATGACGCCAGACCGACGCTTGCGTTCGTTTTTGCACAAGAGCAGGGGGGGGGGGGGGCAGGGGTGCTTTTTATTTTGCTTTTTTATTTTATTTTTAAACTGTTCTTTCCATTTTTATTTTTTTTATCATTTTTATTGTTATCTTAGGGAATGTAAATATCCCCTATGATAGCAATAGGTAGTGACGGGTACTCTTTTTTTGAAAAAAATCGGGGTCTATTAGACCCTAGATCTTTCCTCTGCCCTCAAAGCATCTGACCACACCGTTTGGTGTGATAAAATGCTTTCCCAATGGCGCTGTTTATATCCGGGAGGGGGGACATTCCCTCCCACTGCTTGTAAAAGCAGAAAGCAGTCTAGAGGCTAATTAGCCACTAGGATTGCTTTTACATGAAAGCCGATCACTGGCTGAAAAGAATGATACCAAGATGATACCTAAACCCGCAGGTATTCTGGTATAACCATTCAAAGTCCAGCAACATACCAGTGCGTTGCTGGTCCTTGTTGGACATATATTGTAATCTTTTTTTTCATGCAGCCTGTTAGCTGAACGAAAAAAAGAGATTGATCGGCGGGTATGCCCACCATTAGAATACCTCCCTTCATCCACCCACTTCTAATGGGCATACATGCACCATTTATATATGCCGAAGCATGGGGGCATCCTCCCGCAAAAAAGTTATGCCACGTACACACGGTCGGACTTTTCCACGGGCTAGCCCTCCGTCGGAATTTCGACCGTATGTATGCGGCATTAAGAGCAAAATCGCTCCTCCCCCCTGCTGCCCCCATGCTTTGGCATATATGCTCTTTTTTTTTTAACTGTGGTGGTGAAATCACCTCCTACAGCGTTGGAGTCACGGCTTTATGTATCGTGGGGGCAAACGCTGTTGCTGCTGCAGCTGAATGGCGCACTTGAAAACAAAAAATTGGTTAACAACAAAACACAGTAAACAGTAAAGTATAAAAAAAAATACATCCCTGAAAAGCAAGCATGATAAAACATAATAAAACAGTGCAGAAAAGAATACAGTAAAAAAGAGCAACAATAGAGAGAGAATAGAGAGCGAGAGAACAATAAAACGACAAAAATGTTTGGTTTTTATATTTTATATATTTTTTGTGTTTTTTTTTTTTATGTTTCTTTTTTTTTTTTTTACTGTAACAACTGTAACGGTTCGGTTCAAAATGCGATGGCATCTTGGGAGACCCTGTGTAAGTGTGTCCTAGCCCTTGAAATGCTGTACCCTACGCTAAAACGTCACTAGTGTGTGGTAGCGTTCAAAACATTCACCAATGCAAAGACCAGGATTGCCAGGACAGCGTAGACAATAATAACGGGTGTCACACCTATATCCACGATTGGAACAGACACGACATCTTCTTTGGGGGGTTCGTTGGGTAGGGGTACTCTCAAGGACATACGGAAAATGCCTCTCATGCAGCCGGCTTACTGCATTTGATTGGGAATGGTGAGGTGGAGAACCGTCTGGATACAGAAGGTCTGTGACAATTTCTTTCTGGAATAAAAGAAAAGATAAAGTCCCGCCTGAAGCTCTGTATAGCACATGAGCGTTCAGCAAAGCCAATTGAAATAAGTAAAGAGACACTTTTTTGTACCAGCGTCTGGCATTACGGGCAACTAGATACGGTGCCAACAACTGGTCATTGAGGTCCACCCCTCCCATATTTTGGTTATATTCGTAGACACAGAGGGGTTTCTCCACAATACCAGTCGCCGTAGTAATTTGGACTGTTGTGTCTGCATGAAGGGAGGTAAGAACGAAAACATTCTTATTATCCCTCCACTTCATAGCGAGCAAATTATTACACTGCAAGCAGGCTCTCTCCCCCAGCCTAAGACGAGAATCTACAAGCCCCTGGGGAAAGCCTCATAGATTAGGTCGCACGGTGCCACATGCTCCAATCTGCTGATCAAACAAATAACTAAACAGTGGCATGCTCCTGTAATAAAATTGTCCACGTACAAGTGGTACCCCTTTACAAATAAGGGTGACACCATGTTCCACACTATCTTGCCAGCGCTCCCTATGTAATCTGGGCAGTTCTCCGGCTCTACGTAACTATTTTTTCCCTCGTGAACTGTAAAGCCCCATACATAGCCTGTTGCCCTGTCACCCTGGGCATCCGCAGGTAGGGGCGGGCGGGTCAAGTCGCCCCCCCCCCCCCCAGAATCAGGGATCAGATCAGCACTGTTAAATTCAGCACAGTGGTGTCGCTATGTGGGTCCGGGCAGCTTGCACCCGGGTGCCACCTGCCAGTAAGATGACACCATCAATGTGCTGTCAAGCCCCCCCAAATCAGTGTAGTGTGACTGCGGGCTCTTTTCCCTGCTCAGTTCAGCAGAGAACTCACTGTGACAGGAGAAAGGTGAGCTGCGGCTGTCAGAGGTTTCCCCCGCTCGCCCCCTTTCTCCTGTCAAGGAGAAGAGACAGCGGCACTCACTAGGTTCCCCACCCATGTAGTCCCAAAGATTGGTGGCCCCATTTTCCACAGGGAGGAGGCTACAGCTCGATTTTCCACAGCTCGATCTAGAGAGAGATTGAGAGACTGTAGCAGAGTGAGCCACACTGCCCAGCACCACCAGAGAGAGTGCAACACTACCAAGTGCCTCTAGAGAAAGAAAGACTGAGCCACTGCCAGGGTACAGACATGCTACACTACCTACTGACCGGGTCACCCACGGGGAACCCAGAGTAAGCGATCATCCAGCCAGATGGATCACTGCTGTAGTTTCGCTGGGTCTGGTAAGAGGGCCTGTCGGACATTATTCATTACTTATCCTAGGGCCTGCACTATGTCTGCAGTCTCTGACCATCATAATGTGATAATGACATTGTCAAAAAAGGACGGCACATGGGTGACCCTAAAATTATGCCCCCCCCCCCGGAAAAAGTTTTGCGGACACCCATGCCTGTCACAGAACTTATAGAGCTTGATCCCGTATCTGGCACGCTTGCTGGGAAGGTACTGTTTGAAAGACAAGCAGCCAGAAAATTTAATCAGGGACTCATCAACGCAGACAACTTGATGGGGAATAAACAAGGCTGCAGCACGTTGGTTGAAGTGGTTTATGAGGGGCCGAATTTTGGGGAGCCGATAGTATTCAGGGTCTCCACAAGGACGACAAAGTTCATTGTCCTTGAAATGCAAGAACTGCAAAATCTGCTCATATCGTTTCCTGGACATGGAGGTAGAGAAAACGGGCATATGTTCAATTAGATGCGTGGACCAATACGTCCGCAACGTCATGAATTTATGTATGCTCATGTTGAGGGAAAGGCCCAGAAAGGTCTTAAATTCGGAAATCGGAATTGATTTCCAATCTCTGGCAAGGGAAGGCAACTGGGGATTAGCGGCGATGTATTGACCAGCATATAAATTAGTTTGGTCCACAATAGATCTATAGAGATCTTCCGTGAAAAACAGCGAAAAAAAACAAGTGGCGCAAAATCAACTGTTTCCACCTGAATACAGGGCTGGCCAGTGAATGGGGGAAGTACGGGTTCTGCAGAAGTGGTGGGCACCCAATCAGGATTAACGAATTCTGCAGGAAGGACACTATGGGAACGACGGGCCTGCCTTTGTCTTCTTCTTGGTGGCAGCGGGACACTACTTGTGCTTGCCACCTCGCCAGCTTGAACTGCACTTATGGGACTCACCATGTCACCAAGTGTTACTGCAGTGCTGGATGTACATCCAGGGTGTACTAGGCCACTGGTGCTTGCCAGTTCACCAGAAGGAATAGCGGCGCTAGTACTGGCTCTCTGCTCCATACGAGGGACCTGCGGTTCCTGCACCTCAACATCAGAAGATCAGGATCGGGTACGCCTTACCTTAGCAAGGACCTCACCTTCATCGTCAGAGATATCAGTCATGGAGCCGCTGTCCTCTACAGTATCGTATTCTGAGTCTGAATCTGACAGATGAGTGACCTCCTCTTCACTATCTGTCATGCTCAGAAATGAGTAGGCCTCTTCACTAATGTACCTTCGATTTGCCATTTTGGGCTCTAAATTTAGTGGCATGCTAGTGAGATTCACAGGTAAAAAAGCACCTAGGCTGTCAGCGTCTGTATAAAACGCTACCAAAAAAACTGTTAGTGATCGCAGGGATCAGGCCTGACTCTGCAAACGCTGCAGTTATGTGTGTTATGTTTTATAAGTGACAGTGATCGATCGATACTGCACTTGGGTGGGCTGGGCGGAAGGGCAAAACGCAGGTGCTAGCAGGTATCTGGACAGATCCCGCTAACAATGCGTTTTTTGGAACCCTAAACTGCTGGGGACGCTAGTATAGATCTGATCAGATCAGATATTGATCTGTTCAGATACTATACCACTAAGGGTGGTGTATGCTTTGTGCGTGGGTGTTAGTGGTACTGGCGCTGCCTGGGGCGACGCAGACCCTATCTGACCCTAAAACCTAATTGATATCAAACGGGCGATCAGGGGGTTAAACTTTTATTGGGTAATAAATGGCGGGTGCCCTGATGCTATAAAAAGCAAACTAACTAACCAGCGTCACCCGTAACTCTTATACGGTGATCACTGGTGAAAGGGTTAATTAAGTAGTATATGGGGGTACCTGACGCTATATAAAAATCTGACGGGGAACC
This sequence comes from Lithobates pipiens, assembly GCF_037356315.1. Taxonomy (NCBI): domain Eukaryota; kingdom Metazoa; phylum Chordata; class Amphibia; order Anura; family Ranidae; genus Lithobates; species Lithobates pipiens. Next base: position 54,498,433 of record NW_027507790.1, on the reverse strand, counting down.
TAAATGACAAAATAACTAAATGGCTAACCAGCGTCACCAGTGACACTTATACGGTGATCGCAAGTGAAAGGGTTAACTCTAGGGGCAATCAGGGGGTTAAAACCTTTATTAGGTAATATATGGGGTACCTGACGCTATATAAAAACCTCACGGGGAACCTAAATAACTGACTGGCTAACCAGCATCACCAGTTTCACTTATACGGTGATCACTGGTGAAAGGGTTAACTCTAGTGGCAATCAGGGGGTTAAAACCTTTATTAGGTTGTATATGGTGGTACCTAACGCTATAAAAACCTGGCGGTGAACCTAAAAAATAACTAGCTACCTAGCGGCACCAGTGACACCAATGCAGCAATCAGAAAAACGATTGCTTAGTGACACTGGCAAAAGGGGGTGAAGGGGTTACCTGGGGGGCAATCAAGGGGTTAAATCTTTATTGGGGGGGTAGGGGGCTACCCTGGACCTAAAGGGGCCTAACACTACCTGCCCTGACACTTTTTACAGTCACTACTGACACTAAACTGCAGTGATAAGTAAATAAATGACCACTGCAATGAGTGACACTGTGACTGGGGGGATTTGTGTGCCTATGTGTACCTATGTGTCAGTGGACTGTTGGTGCACTTACTTGGATGTCTTCTCTCCTCGCCGTCCGGTCAAAAAGACCGCCACGAGGAGTGACATAATTTCCTCCTGCCTGTGTTTACACTACACAGGCAGGGGAAGCTTCTCATTCGCCAGGAGCAATCAAGAGGGGGTGGCCAGAAACCAACGGCCGCCCCCTCATCACGGATCGCTCCTGAAGCGAAACAGACCACCGCCGCCAGCGGGAGGGGGTGCGATCGGACCCCCCACCTGCTGGAAGGCAGGCACGTACAGGTACGTGATTGTGCCTGTCCGTGCCATTGTGCCGACGTATAGCTACAGGCGGCGGTCCTTAAGTGGTTAAACTCTTAAGACAATGCAATGAGGTATGATAAAAGAAGCCCACAAACTATAAAATTAAAGCATAAATTAATCTTTGAAACATGTTACACATTAAACCCGTTTTTAGGATGGACCATGTAACATGTTCCAGCATTTGTAACCCAATTACCCCCCCCCCCCCCAAGTGACACGATATAACACAGTTTCCTGTGAATGAATGTCTATGAGCACCATCAGTCATTTCAGGTGCCAGCTTGTAGTTTTCAGTGGCAAGGGCTCCGGTGAGCAGTGGCGTAACTAGAACCTTCAGGGCCCCGATGCAAGAAACCATGAAGGGCCCCCCTGAACCCCAGCCAGGGCCCTTCCCTCCGAGTCCTGCGGTGGAACTCCAGGGCATGGTCACAGGTATGACCTTTGTGAGCCCTGTAGTTCCACCACTGGTATCAGTAGTTTTTTTTTATTATTTAATTTTTTTAGGTGCCCCATTGGGGGACTGTCCCTAGGCAGGATGGGGTCCCCGTCTCCAGAAGAGATGAGGTCCTTTTCTCCAGGGCAGATGAAGTTACTGCCCCCAGGTGAGAAGGGGTCTCTGTCCCCAGGGGGAGATGGAGGGGTATGTAATGGTGTGTGGGGGGATGGGGTCCTCTCACTCACCATGACCAAGCTGTAGGCCACGCACTCATCCATGTTGGCCTGGGCTCCATCCAGTGTGCTGGACGGGCGATCAGCATATCTCCCAGAAAGACCTTTCATCATCTGTGTATGACGGGGGAGGAGAAGGTCTGGCAGACAAGCCTGCAGTGTCCTCCGGGAGCTGGCTCTCATAGGGCTGCACTGCATTTGTGTGCTTAAAGTTTGTTTACCCGGGAGAAGTATGCAGTGCAGAGTGGGCCGGACTCGGCGGGGGGGGTAGTCGAGCATGGAGCTCTGCTAGTCACCCTCCACCTCCAGCCACCCGTGTGCATGGTGCACTGGTACCCCTAGCTGCCTATGCTGCTGCTGGCCATATGTAGAGGGGGCTGCATGGGCCCCCTGCATCACAGGGCCCGGTTGCGGTCGCGACTGCTGCACCCCCTATAGTTACGCCCCTGCCGGTGAGCACTCTTGTAGTCCATTGAGCTACCTGCTCTCAGTGCAATGTACAAGCAGCTATGCTGAGAGTCTGCAGGAGCCTGAGTTTACAACCGCAAACAGGTGAACTTATCCTTTAAGCTGTTTTGCCACTGGCCAATTTGTATGAAGGTAAGGGCTTCAGTTTTTTTTTTTTTCTTTTTAAAGTGGTTGTAAACCCTTACAACACACTTTGACCTACAGGTAAGCCGAGATTAAGGCTTACCTGTAGGTCCAAGAAATATCTCCTAAACCTACACGGTTTAGGAGATATTTGCCGATAGACAGGGACCGCTGTCTATGGCGCATGCGCTGTAGACAGCGGCGCGCAGGCGCACTGAGCACGGCGCGGTCAACGTGATATGCCGCGAGTGGCGGCTCCCGTGCGCATGCGCGGGAGTGGCGTCATCGCGGCTTCGCCAAATGACAGCGGCGGAGCAGCGAAACCCAACGAGAAGATGGATGCGCCGGACTACAGGGGACAGCGGTGACTTTGCTGGCTCCTGTGTCAGGTAAGTGACAGATAATGGACTACTATGCGATGCTTTACCTTTGCAGGGAATGAAAGAGGAAGTAAACCCATCAGGGTTTACTTCCTCTTTAAGTGTAAAATTTAGTATAGTTGCTATTCCCACTGTTCAATTCAGACCTATTACCCCAGGATTAAAAAACAAGTAAAAGATCATGTGTTGCAGACAAAACTATCAAAAAAATCCTTTTTCAAGTTGGAATGAATCATATTAGGGTGTTGCTGTTGTATATAAGTCATGCTAAGTTTAAAATTAAAACATCAATTACATATCCACAATATGTGATGACAGAATGGCATCTCCTATGCATTTAATCAGTGGTTTCCCATGTCACCCTCAAAGTTGCAATAAAAGGACCCTCTCCCTGTTGCATGCTATTTATTTTTATTTTTTAATTGGGTAATTGGGAAAATATTTGCAGCAGTGAGCCTACAGGCAATACTGGTGACTAATTCTTTTCCCTCTGTTTGATTTTTTTGGGAACATATATTCCAGAGTTCAATTTCTCTTTAACCACTTCACCCCCACAAGAATTTACCCCCTTCCTGACCAGAGCACTTTTTGCGATTTGGCACTGCTTCGCTTTAACTGACAATTGTGCGTTAGTGCAACGTGGCTCCCAAACAAAATTGACGTCTTTTTTTTCCCCACAAATAGTGCTTTCTTTTGGTGGTAATTGATCACCCCTGCAGTTTTTATTTTTTGCGCTATAAACAAAAAAAGAGCGACAATTTTGAAAAAAAAAACATTATTTTTTACATTTTGCCCCCAAAAATAAATAGCCCCCAAAAATATATATATTTTTTTCCTTTGTTTAGGCCGATACCTATTCTTCTACTTATTTTTGGTTAAAAAAAATCACAATAAGCATTTATTGATTGGTTTGCGCTAGGGTTGCACTGATACCGATACTAGTATCTGTATCGGCGCCGATACCGAGTATTTGCCCAAGTACTTGTACTCGGGCAAATGCTCCCGATGCTTCTCCCGATACCTTGAATTCCCGGAAGTCAGCGAGCGGGTAGAATGGGTGGGAGAAGGCGGAGCGTGGGTCCTGGCACAGTGAGCCCTTGCAGTGCAGCGGAGGAAGGTAAGCTCGTGGGCAGGGGTGTGGGTTGCAGCCGTGTGCATTCATCACCAGCATTGGTGACCGGGCCATCAGAATCATTAATGGAAGTTAACGATTCTCCATTGGAGGCTGTACACGGCAACGCCCATCTTGGTACACCCTGAACTCGTCTCAGTAGCCTGCTGTCACAAGGCGGCAGCGGACATCTTGTTACACCCAGCCCATATAGTTCACTAATTATATAGGCTGGGTGTAACAAGATGGCCGCTGCTGCATTCTGTCTAGGCTTACTGAGGAGGAGTGCAGGGTGTATAGTTACTCTTTTTAGCGTTGATTACATTTTTTAATGCCAGGCTCCCAGCAATTATCAGTGCTACTGCCTACCAATCAATTCCACCTATCATTGCCCATAATTGCCACCTATCGGTGCCAGCCATTAGTACCCATAAGTCAGTGCTACCTATCAGTGCCCATAAATGCCACCTATAAGTGCCCATAAGTGCCAGCCATCAGTGCCCATCAGTCAGTGCACCTATCAGTACTGCAAATCAGTGCCCATCAGTAAGTGCCATATATCGGTGCCACCTATCAGTGCTGCATATTGCTCCTCATCAGTCAATACAACCTATCAATGCTGCAAATCAGTGCCCACCAGTAAGTGCCACATATCAATACCAACCATCACTGCCTGTATTGTATTGTGTATCTGTATTCTTAAAAATCAAATAAGTGGTGTTGCGCTACCTGCAAAGATTAAACTAAACTATACTAAACTAAACTAAAATAAAGTGCCTTGTGCTTAAATATATATTACCAATAGTGCTAAGTAACACACTACCAAGGATGATGTCTCCTCCTGTTAGGTGAGTGTGATAAAATCACCCTGAACTGGACAATTATATATTACACACAGTATGTATATATAAAAATAATCCAAATATATAAAGTGATTCCAACAGATTAAATCGTGAACAATCAAATAGGTGAATATAGTGTCCAGTGTTTAAGTATAGCAACAAAGAAAACCAAATAATAAAGTGTCATGTGCTTTAACTATTCAAGTAAATATCTCCAAAATAATAAACTCATAATATTCTTCTTATAATAAAACGTGCAACATGCAGTGCATGCTTAAGCAAAGAAAACAAGATGATAAAGTCTTTATGTGAGCTTAGATGAATAAAGTGACCAGTGGCTTATTCAGTGCTTCTCAGAATAAGGTGCCAAGAGCCGTGTCTTTAACTCTTATATCTCCAGTGTTCACAGCACAACCAGGTAGAATGGCCCCTTACCTTACTGCTGTAAGGTAAACAGCAGAGCAAACAACAAGATCCAGGGGTTGTAACCTTATTCCTGGCAGGTAAGTGCTGGCCCCCACGGCTGGTATTTTGTACCTCAAATAGCTTCCACATAGATCTTAAGGCTCAATATTATCCACAAGGATCTTACTACTGTAAAGTAAACAGCAGAGCAAACAACCGGCAAGATCCAGGGGTTGTAACCCTATTCCTGTCAGGTAAGTGCTGGCCCCCGTGACTGGTATTTTGTACCTCAAATAGCTACTCGGTCTTAAAAAAGTGGTATCGGTGCAACCCTAGTTTGCGCAAAAGTTATATCATTTACAAAATAGGGGATAGTTTATGGTATTTTTATTAATATTAATTTTTTTGCTAGTAATGGCGGCGATCAACGATTTTTATCATGACTGCGACATTATGGCGCACACATCGGACATTTTTGACATATTTTTGGGACCATTGTCATTTATACAGCAATCAGTGCTATACAAATGGATTGGTTCCTGTGTAAACTACACTGACAGTGAAGGGGTTAACAAATAGGGGGCAGTGTAGGGGTTAAGTGTGTCCTGGGGAGTGTGGGGGGCGTGGCTACATGTGACATGTCACTGATCTCTGCTCTTGATTACAGGGAGCAGAGATCAGTGACACTGTCATTAGGCAGAACAGGGAGATGCTTGTACATTAGCATCTCCCCGTCTGCCTCTCCGTGAGGGGATCGCGGGGACCCCGCGAGCCGACTTACAGTACGTGCCCGCTGGCCGCCTCTTAAAGGGCAATGTGCAGGTACGTTAGTTTACCTGTAAGAGCCCTTCTGCCGATGAATATTGGCATCAGGCGGTCATCAAGCAGTTAAAGGAGAAGTCCAGCCTGGGCTCATTTGGCTGGGCTTCTCCTATGGGTCACAGAAGTGCAATTTGTTTTGTACTCCTGTGACCTGTTTTCAGCAGAGAGTGGTCTGAAGTCCGCTCTCTGCTGACATCACCAGGATCATTCCAGGCACCATGTCATCCCAACTTCAGAAGTCTGGTCAAGGAACCTAATGCCGCATATGAAAGACACATCATGCTTATTTCCCTTCGACACTGGAAGATGTCTGGCAGTGCCATCAGCACAGAACTGTAGCAACCAGTGGGACCCAGTTTGATGAACACAGGTATCAGATCCCTGTCCTCCTTACTAACTCATGACAAAAGACCTACCAATCTCACACTGCACTGTCACAGACCCCACGTTTGTGTCAATGAGGAAAAATTGTCCTTAAAAAAAAAAATATTTATTTTAGATAAGCTTTAGCAAGCTTTAGCAGTGCTTAAAGTTCTCTAAAAGCCTAGTGTCTACAAGAAAATTAGGCAATGTCCATATGTATAAGAGGTTATTGGCATCTGTTATGGGCATCTGTGAGTGGTGGATCTGCCTGATAAGGGAAATGTGGACGCTGCCAGTTCTGACTTCTCATTTTGCAAATGCTGGTTGCTTGGCTGTCTTTTTGACATTCTACCTTTAATACTTTGACTTGGTAGCCCAGAGCAATTATGTAAATAAGGACTTCTGGCTTTTCTTTTACTTTCCTGACATGCATGTGTTCTGACAATGTCATGACGATGTCCACTATAAAACAAAATACATGGACGACACCAGACGCGCCCCACCCCTCCCAGCCACATGGTATCACAGTATGATGGACTACAAAGCCTTTGGCATGTGGCATCTCATCTCCTTGCTCATATTGGAAGCCTTGGCATATTTGAACAGGTTATACAGTACATCTACACATATAAGAAGTAAAATCGAGATTGTCCTATGTGTGTGTATATCTACACCAGACAACTAAGCCCATTGGGTGTATGCCAGGTAAGAAATACTGGGATATGAGTATAACTGCTGTATTTCCTGGACGTGGTGAATTAAGCCAGGACACCTAGATCTCTGCATATAAGGCTTTGTCAGATGCAGCTTCTGGCGCTAATCTAAAATGCTTTGCATGGCTTGTGTTATCTTTTATTAGATGCATAACTTCTGCTGCTCCTTGATAATGTATGCATGCTGGATTCATCAAAAAATTGTATATTTGGAAGCTACAAGACCCTTCTTTGGGCCTTCAGGAAACACAAAGGGAATCAAACTTTTGAATAGCAGTAGTCGACTTCAGGTAATACCTGATAGCACAACCAACACCCAAAATGTGAAGTGCCTTTTTCCCTGTCATCTGAGGATTAGGACAAAAGGGCGATAATGCAATGTCCTGGTTGAAATAAAATAAAGAAACCCCCTTAAGCAAAAATTATGGAAAATGCCACTAGGCCACCAAAAGAATATGGATTCAAATGGGGATTTCTGTAATACAGAAAGTACCAGGTTGAGGTCCCACAGCGTCAACTGAGTCTTAACTGGCAGAACAATGTGCTTAATGCTTTGTAAAAAGGCCAACACCAAAGAATTGTCAGTTGCCAGATTCTAACACATACACCACACTGAAAAGCGACCCCACACAGAGATACAAGGCACTGCTTTCAGGGGGGTCAGGCTAGGTTTATTTACATGCAAAGAAGCAGAGATACTGGTCCTGGAACATCCCGTTCTCCCCACCTTTTACCATCTGCCCAAGACTCATAAGGGACTCGACCCCCTTTATGGGAGACCGATCATATCGGGAATCAGGTGCCTTAATGAGAGGCTTGGACAATGGTTGGATAAACAATTACAACCCTTAGTAGTCAAATTACTGGGTTACTTAAAAGATACCAACCATTTGTTGCAGATAGCCAATAATGGGAAGATCATTTTTCCTGGCTGACTTGCGATGTATGTAGCCTGTATTCTTGAATACCCCAGTATATGTCTATTGAGGCTATCTCGTTCTGTTTAGAACTTTTGACCGAGCTACCTGTGGAGCACCATTTATTTATTTTGGATGTTTTGAGTTTCTTCTCTCCCATAATTATTTCACATTCGATGGGGGGGGGGGGGGTTCTATCTCCAAAGATAGTGGGCCACAATGGGGGCAAAGTTTTAGTCCTCTCTTATCAATTTATACATGAGTTAGTGGGAGCAGTCCCACATCTTTAGATCAGAGAACCCCTTGAGACCCTTTATAAAGCTATAGCTCAGGTACATAGACGATCTATTGATAGTTATGGAGGCTGGGGTTGGCTATCTCGATTCCTTCCTTGTGTTCCTGAATTCCAACAATACAAATCTGTCATTTACAAGACCGGGAGATAATAAAAGCATTTGCTATCCAGATGTGGAACTGATCGGCAAGGAATCAGGTGTTAGCACTTCCCTTTATAGATAGCCTTTAATCGAGCAATACCCTCCTTCTTGCCTAATCAGGCTATCCAAAACACACGATCAATGGGATATGCGTTGGGCAATTTCTAAGGGTCAGATGGATCAGTAGCAATAATATCACTAAATGAAATAAAAAAGATCGTAGACTCACCATTACCACCCCTTTTAGTGCAGAATTCTGAACCCATTAGAAATATAATATAAATATAACTCTTAAACATTTACCATCCTATGTACAGAGGAGATCTGTGCAGAGATTCTAAAGGAGGGTGTAAATGTGGTATCCCACTGGGTACCCACTTTGGGAGGTTCCTGCTGTCCCCCAGTTTCTTTAATAGGAAACCAATTAAATCTCTTACGTGGTTGCACAGCAAGGGGAATTACAAATGTAGGGCCATTGAGTGTCCATGTTGCAAAATAGGATTTTTATAACAGCTTACCTGTAAAATCCTTTTCTTTTGAAGTATGTCACGGGACACAGAGCCATAGTAATTACTATGTGGGTTATAGCTCACCAGATCCAGATCCAGGGGGGGCAACAGGGCAATTGCCCCCTCCGAGAATACGAGTGGCAGGTGTCACCGCGGGTGAGAGAGCCAGCGGGTGGCTCCACGGCAGAGAGCATGGGCGGCTCCGTTGGTGAGAGACAGCGGTTGGCTCCGCGGACGGCCCGGCTCAGTGTCAGTGTGTGAGCGGCTGCTGGCCTATCAAGGAGCCGGTGGGCAGAGGAGCAGAGAGATGACATCATCTCTCACTGCCCGTTCTGCATCCCTGAAGTTCCAACCTCACTGTGTAGTGTGCAGGCAGCCACGGCAGCAGAGAGATTACTTCATCTCTCTGCTGCTTTACTGGTAATCTGCTGCCTGGGACAATTATAGCAAGAGATAATAATATAGCAATTATAGCAAGAGACAATTATAGCAGGCAAGTGACAATCTGCATTGTGCGACATGGGACGTGGCAAGTGACAATCTGCATTGTGTGGCATGGGACGTGACAAGGGACAATCTGCATCTGGCGACAGGTGACATGGCAAATGACAATCTGCAACGGGTGGCAGGGGACGTGGCAAGTGACACTCTGCATCGTGTGACATGGCAAGTGACAATCTGCATCTGGTGACAGGTGACGTGGCAAGTGACAATTTGCAACGTATGGCATGGGACGTGGCAAATGACAATATGCAATGTGTGGCATGGGACGGGGTAAGTGACAATCTGCATCTGGTGACAGGTGACGTGGCAAGTGACAATCTGCAACATGTGGCATGGGACGTGGCAAGTGACAATCTGCAACGTGTGGCATGGGACGTGGCAATCTGCAACGTGTAGCATGGGACGTGGTAAGGGACAATCTGCATCTGGTGACGTGACAATCTGTATCTGGTGAAAGGCGACGTGGCAAGTGACAATCCGCAACGTGTGGCAGGTGACACGCTCAGGGCTCCCACTGATTCTGCATTATGGTGAGTTGAACCATTTAATTTTTTATATCAGTGTAATAATAGTAATGCACTTCAATCATCATGACAACAGAACAACCATGGCGTTGTGATGATTGAAGCGCTAACACTAGCCATTTCTCTGATAAATTTACCCCAAAAAAGATATTTTCTGCAAGCGCCCCTCCCGAGACTAGGCTCTGGATCCGCCCAAGCCCACCTTTAGGTGCTGAACACTGGCACACCCTAAACAGGAAGTTGCCTCCCTATATAGCTCCTCCGATACCCGGAGCTTCTCAGTTTTGTAACAAAGCAATACATGCGTATACTAGAAAGAGGGGCAGGACCTCTGTGACCCGTGATGTACTTCAAAAGAAAAGGATTTTACAGGTAAGCTGTTATAAAAGTCCTATTTTCTTTAATCGTACATCACGGGACACAGAGCCATAGTAATCACTATGTGGGATGCCCCAGAGCAATGCCAACTGAGGGGAGGGAGACACAACAAAAGTAGGGCACCATGAGATCAGAGGACTTATACTGCTGCCTGCAGTACACTGCGCCCAAAGGCAATATCCTCATGTCTTTTTACATTCATCTGATAGAATCTGGTAAATGTATGGATTGAAGACCAAGTTGCGGCCTTGCAGATTTGAGCCATGGAGGCATGGTGATGCACTGCCCACAAAGCACTAACAGTCCTAGAGGAGTGCGTTTTGATTTGAGAGGGTAGAAACTACCTCTTTAAACCATAAGATTACTTGTTGAGTCCATTTGAATAGTAGATTTCCATGCTGCCTATCCTCATTTAGGACCTTCAGGCAATCCAAACAAAACATCAGTTTTTTCCGAATCTGAGCAGTCGTCTTTAAGTAGACTACTCTCATCACATCAAGAGAATTGTAGTGATTTTTCTTCCATAGAACAAGGTTCTGGAAAAATGAAGACAGAACAATATCCTGGTTTAGATAAAAACCTGATACTACCTTTGGTAAAAAGTTAGGATGAGGACACAATACTACCTTATTATTGTCAACAATAATAATATGGCTCTTTACAAGAAAAATTAGCCAATTCTGATACCCTTCTTGCAGCAGACATGGTTACCAGAAAAAATATTTCCTTGTCAAAAAAGGACTAAGGGAATATGTCGTATCGGTCAAAAAAGGCTGTTTTGTAATGCCGCCAAAACTAAATTCAAGTTCCAAGGGTTCAGGGGTGACCTAACCGGGGACTAATTCGGTTTAACCGCTGAATAAACCATGAAGGCAAAGCAAGTGGTCATTGAAATAATACTGATAAGGCCAAGACCTGTCCTTAGAAGCACTCAAGGCCAAGGCCTTTCTCACCCCATCTGCAGAAAGTCAAGGATTCTACCTTTGACCTATTTCCTGGGGTGCAACCCCTGGTTTCACACCAGGAGACATATGCATAATATATCATTATGGAGGCCGGCTCCCTTGCGTTTACCAAGATAGAAACCACTGAACCTGATAGCCCACGTTTCTTCAGAGTGTGGGTCTCAATAGCCAAACCATTAAATTTAGTATTCGTAATCAATGCAGCAGCCTCAGTGCAGCCTGATTGATGCTCATCTGCAGCCTAGAGGGGACAGGGAGTGGGCGGGACTAGCGCAGTCAGATTACATACAGTGATAATCCTATAGGAGATAGTCCTGTCTCCTGGGCTGCCATTGGACCACTGTTCTGTCTATCATAGGAGATTCTCACTGTATGTAATCTGTCTGTGCTCATCCTGCCCCCTCCAGGCTGCAGATGGGCATCCATCAGGCTGCACTGATGGCAATGGGGAGGCTGCTGCATTGAAGGCAATGGTGAGGCTGCTACATTGATTGCAATGGTGAGGCTGCTGCATTGATGGCAAAGGTGAGGCTGCTGCATTGATGACAATGGTGAGGCTACATTGATGTGGACTGATGAGGCTGCATTTATGGCACTTGTGAGGCTGCTGATGGGCATTGATCAGGCTGCATTGATGGCAATAGTGAGGCTGCAGATAGGCAGTAACCCTTATTTTGATTCAAAGTTCCTTATTTAATTTTTTTTTTCCTGAAACTTCCCTCTTAAAATGAATGTGCATGTTATACGCTGATAAATATGGTACTTAATCTAAGTTACAGAAAGCTATGAGCTACAGGGGAAAAACTGAAGCATCAAAACTATTAGGATACAACTACAACTGATCTAGTAAAAAAGAACAGGCAGACTCCCATATGGAATGTGGGGTCTAGTCGTAATGCAGAATTCTGAACGGAGGGAGAGGATTTTGGCCTTGAGATTTACTGCTTAAATGAGAAAAAGTGTGAATTTCTACAAGGATGTGCTCTGAAGGCAGAGGAAGAATATGATTGATCCATCTCATCAACAAATCTTCTGCATTAGAGAGGTTATTCACTGAGAACCAGCACGACCTGAAATAACATGACCAGTGGCAGAGTCAAAGATATGTGATGGAATAGGGTGGCTGCTCTCTACTCTTTCTTGATGTCAGCCCCCTTGGGGTTTTGCCGCCTCACCTTCAGTTTCCTCCTCTGCTTTATCTGGCACCCAAGTCGCATCAGTGACCACATCATCATCTCCATCTCCCCCATCTTCATCATTACCACTGGAGACAACTTGGCAATACGCTGCAGCTTGGGGAACACCTCTGTTCCTCTCTCATATTCCTGTCATCCTCAACCTGAGAACCAACATCTGAATCCAGCAATGGCTGGGCAACATCAAGGAGAAAGTGGCTGATGCTGTGGTCAAATAACTTAGTTGACTCCTAAATGGCTGATGTTGGGGCTATGGCAAAGCTAGATGTGGACAAGGAGGCAGGTTTATTCACTCTGGCAACTGCAGGGGACTGCACACTTGTCTCTGCTTGTGTGACAGAGAATGAGGAGGATGAGGAAGGTTTAATAGGCCAGTCCACCACCTCCTCTGCATGATGTGGCTGGATAGTAGGAGCAAACTCACTAAACAGAGGAAATTATGCCCTGCCTGAGGACTGACCACCACGTCCACATTTGCCTGTGGACACAATTGTTGCTGGCCCCCTTACAGTGTCAAGGGGACATCTGCCTCTCCTTGTTGTCCTTCCAGAAATTATTGGGAGGGAGGGGGCGGTGCTTATCAGCAAAGGTAAAGAAGAAGTTAAAATCTGTACGTAGATACACTTTAACCAATGTAAAGAGGTGTTTGGTGCACTTTAATTAGAGTACTCACACTACACAGACACACTCCACGGATACACTATAATATACTGCAATATAATGTGCCAATTGTACAGTGATGCACAGAACTATATGGTGTTAAACTGACAGTAACACGCACAAAAGTAAACAACATGAAACTGGCAGTAACGCACAAAACTATATGGCGTTAAACTGACAGTGACGTACAAAGAACTATATGGCGTTAAACTGGCAATAACACACACAGAACTATATGGCGTTAAACTGACAGTAACGCAAACAGAATTAAATGATGTTAAACTGGCAGTAACGCAATCAAATAAACGGTGTTCAACCGTCACTACACTGACTCTATCTGAACTGTCCCTACTAGCTATACACTAATGTAAAGATTACTGACGCGGTCTCACTACACTACACTGAAACTATCTGCACTGTACACTAATGTATGTATGAATGACACGCAGGGCCGGACTGGGAATAAAACCCACCAACCACCAACCAGACCATCTGATGAAGAAGCTGTAGCTTCGAAATGCATTACCATTCCTTGCCACTGTGAATAATCACATTTCCTGTTCCTGTGAAGTCACGACCAGCTGCTTCTTGTTTCCTGCCTCCTGATTCCCAGCATTCTCTGGATCCCTGTAAGATCACACCAGTGCCCCAGGCTGCAAAGGGAAGACATTTATGAGACTCCAGGACTGGCGATTTTCACCACATACTGAACTCATCTAATATAACCTTGGTACCGATCCAGGATAAGCTGTATTGCGGCATAGGTTTTTGGGAGTCTGAATTCCCTGGGCTTGCTGAGACCATTCTATTGGTCTTTGGAGTCGGTAAACAGAATATTTGCTCACATCCTGGGTGTTTTTCCACTTGGCAAAGGGATTTCATACTCGCTGGTCTTCGCTGGCAATTCACCTAAGGACTTTTATCTATGGACTGATTTTCACTATACTTTCACCTTTTGGGACTCCGCCTTAGTTTTCACTTTTAGAATTTTTTTCACCAGATATTTTTAGTCACTTTAAATAATATTTTTTTTTAATGTTTATTATATATGCTTAATTCTAGTGTGCAAATCTATTATACTTAAGCAGAGTTTGTACTATTAATCCAGCATATTTCTTGATATACCTCATTTATCTATAAATAATAATATAACTATGGCCTATGGGTCACCCACTCAGCGCCACCTCAATCCTACAGTGCCAGCAGCAGGTAGATGTGTTGAACTATTCAATATCATATGTCGATGTCTCAGACATAAAAAAAAAAAAAACATTTATAGATAAATAAACATATAAAATTACCAAAAATAGAGGTGAAATCAAAACATAAAATAAGACTAAGCAGCTGTTTAAACAAATATAAATAAAGTATTACAGTAGTATAACCAGAGCTAAAGTCCTCCTTGCATCAGATAAATACTAAAACAGCGCTAAAACGAAAATAAAAATAGGAAAAAAATTGATGGTAATGAAACATAGGGCAATGGCAAACACCACGGCCAACAGTCTTTATGTAGCAGATGGATATGTGGACAGTTCAGATAATTTACAGTCACTTTTCTCTTAGCGTGCACCTTCCACCAGAGTAAGAGTGCAATTATCCACCTCGTGAAGCACACACCCCTCTGGGGTTTAAACTCACCAGACGCCACTAGAAATAAAGCCTTGTATCTGTCTCCAAACACCGCTCTGTGCTGACACCCCACTTATCCAGAAGGTCCACTGGTATAGGTACTCCGATTGTATCATAAAACACAAGGATAGATGTACATAGCGTAATCCTGTTTATTATAATGCAACATACCCATACAGCAGAAACTCCCCTTAATCCTAGCTGCTTACATTTAAAATGCAATCAACAAGCATAAAGAAATACAATAGAGGGTGCTATCACCATCTCCAGCTGTCCGCTGGAAGTGTGCTGTTCCTTGCAGACACTGTATTACACTCCCGGGTAGAAGGCAGAGCGTGATGGAGCGCACAACCTCACTTCCGGCTTCCGTGCTGGTCAGGCCCTGACCGGTTTCGTCGTTCGACTTCAACAGAGGGCATGACAGCACGGCGTGATAGTTGATAGATATAGATATATATCTCCACCCACTCCTTATTAGCCAATGAGAATTGCCCAGTCACAGGTGACACATATAACTAGCCTCATCAGCCAATTAGACAACATCAGCATGTAGGAATCCATGGGGGGGGAATAATTAAGACACAATGGATACAACTTAAAATTGACAGATCACTGTCAGGTACAAACACTTATAAAAATGCATCATTAAGGTGGAGCCGGTACTTATGGGACCATATATGAGAGACGGATGGGTAATCAATAAGTATAAACATTGTTATTGGTAAAAAGTTATATATTATTTATCATGGATCTGCTACATCACAGATTAAAAGCGCTGGGTTATTCGTTCTCCCACAAAAGCCCATTGTAATCATTTGTATCAAATATACATAGAAATGTCAATAATATTATTTATTCTCACAGGCATAGTTTAAAATATATATATATATAGCTAGTCCCAGGGCCGTCTTTAATATTGATTGGACCCTGGGCAAAGCTTTTCTTGGGGCCCCCCATGCAGTTTCGCTCTCCACCTGCTCTGAGACATACAATAATTAGCAGTAAGGCCGCGTACACACGGGCGGATTGTCTGTCCAACTTAGTCCGCTGAACCGTGTTTCAGCGGACAATCCGCTCGTGTGTGGGCTTCAGCTGACTTTTTCAGCGGACTGTCTGACGAACAAAGTCTTACGGAATTTCCGTAATTTTGTCCGTCCAAACTTGGTTTCAGCGGACAGTCCGCTCGTGTGTAGGCAAGTTGGACGGACTAAGTATGGCGCATGCTCAGAAAGGATTTACACGGCCGAAGGTTGCATTGCAGTGTATAGGACGTAGTTTTTCTAGTCCCGTCGTACGCGCTGTACACGTCATCACGCACGCTTTCAGCGGACTGTCTGCTCATCGTGTGTGGTCAAGTCCGTTCATTCAAATTTTGAACGGACTGTCTGTCGGATTGTCTGACAAACTTAGTTGGGCAGACAATCCGCCCGTGTGTACGCGGCCTTAGACTCAAAATCGGTTTTCTGAATCAGATCAGGCAGCTAGTGTGATTGGTTGCCAGAGGTTAGTGTATCATTACTGCTCACTGACTGGTTGCTAGAGGCTACAGCACACATTACGGCTCACTAATTAGTTGCTAGAGGTTACAGCACATGATTTCTGCTTGTTGATTGGTTTCTAGAGATTACTGTGGATATGACCTCAGGGGGGCATTATATACATATCAATGCTGCCAGCCACTGATATTTACATATGAATGCTGCTGCTATTTACATATGAATGCTGGTAATTTACATGTAAACACAGGGTCTGCAGGTGAGTCATCTGTACACAACAATAGCACAGAGCTGGGCAGCGTTAGTAGCAGCATTTTGCACTGAGATATCGGGACACAGCACAGGACTAAAACCTCAAGGGACAAGGGAATTTAAACCAGGATAGTTGGCAAGTATGAGGCAGCTGCTTTGGGCCCTACAACAATGACAGGGCCCAGCCTTAAAAACGGCCCTGGCTATTCCAAAGACCCAGGTAGCAGCATATATCACCCCGCATGTATTAAACATATCCTTATATATGTAAAACCATATGCATGTAGAGGCGCATGTAAGGAGGTCTTTTAACTAGTAAGGTAAATACCCCAATTTTCAAAAGTATAGGGACACTCCCGCACTCGGAAGATAATCCGGACTGATCGCCTGGATATAAGAGAGACCGTTAATGATTACTAATGTAGGCTAATATATGCACTACAGAGGACATCTGGTACTCAAATGTTCAAAGGTTTTGGGACGTTGTCATGTATTAAAAACAACTCGTAAAAGACTAACTGCCTCTATATTGAAATAATTCAGACAAACTGACTCCATGATGAGATAATTCAAAATGAGTAAATACTCCAATGTTCAAAAGTATTGGGGCACTCCCATACTCGGAAAATAATCCGGACTGATCCCCTGGATATAAAAAAAATTATTATTCATGTAAATTTTTCTTTTCACTATTGTTTTATCACTTAGCGCTGCACATATTTTTTATTTGTCACTGATTTAGGGGTTTTCTTGTATTCTAAAACTCGAAGTGCTGGCTCTTCTACCGATTGATCTATTTTTATTTTTTGGACAATCATATCCTTTTTCTAGCGCAGCGTTTGGCCTTTGGCTGTTTTTATTTGTGTCCCTACTCTAACTGCATACTATGTAAAGCTGAATGATGGTCCTCCTCACTACACTCACACTATCCCTAGACTGACACTAAACAAATATTCTACACTGACAATTGAAGTAAAATAGCACAGTATATCACACTAATTAATAGCACTGAACAGAGCCCTGTGCTATCCCTCTCCATCCCGAAATCAAACTGAAAATGGCTGCCATTGAAAGAATACTTTTATACTGCGGGGCGGGAATGAGCCATGATTGGATAAAGTCATGATGACAGTGTCCAATCATGACTCTGACAATTCTCTGTGCCCTGATTGGCTGAAGCTTTCACTGCTTCAGCCAGTCAGGGCTTGCAATGCACTGTTCAGCGCCGCAATGCATTGTGGTTGGTCTTAAGTTCAAACGTCACCGAACTTAAGCTCAGGCCAAATCGTTCGCCCATCCCTACAGTCAAACAGGCCCCTCAGAAGAAGGCTGCAGAGGGTTCAGCTTCCTAAGCCTTAAAGTGGAACTTTGGCCATAAAATTAAGTCCTGCTAGATCACATCTGGCTGGCCCCTTTTGCAGCTATAGCTATGTAAAACACTAAAAATAAGTGTCTATACTAAAATCCACTATAAAGGTGTCTCACTCTGCTCTGCACATGCTCAGTTGCTCTCTTTTTGGCACTGTGTACTGGAAATCAGAGCCATTGAAGGCCAATCTGCTGACAGCCCAAAGATTTACTGCTGCTGAGAGGATTTTAACTTCAGAAAAATGGTAGCCTCTGGCAAGAAGAAACAGCAATGCTGGATGCAATTTACAGCACACACCGAATAGCATAATTATTAATGTAGAATGCATGTTCCTTGTAAAAGAACATTATTTTTTATGTTATCAGTAAAGTTCTACTTTAACTGCCACTACACCCATGAGAGGATGGCAAGAAAATAAAAAAATAGCAACTGTTTCAACTGTGAAGTAATTTGTGCTATATCAGTCTGCTCAGGTTCACTCGCTATGTGAGCTATGCCACTCTCTGAATCTGGAAAAATTCCTTGTAAACTGTCAGAAACAAAGCCAAATACTCAAAGACACGTTCCAGACAAAACCATGTCGAAACCATGATGCCTGAAAGTACCATGAGTTAGGGATATGGCTGTGAAAAAACAACATGTGTAAGGCCTGACTGTTTTTATTCACTTATAGCTAAGTCCCAGGTCCCCTTTGGTCTAATGAGAACCTCCAGAGTTAGGGATAGCTGACATCCTTCTATGTAGAGTGGGTTACGAGGCATGGTGGGTGTAATGCAAGGTAGATTCATGGGCACCAGACACTTCCTGAATGCAAAGAGATTTATTTTCTCTGAACTGCGGGAGAGAGGGTCTAGGGCCAGGACACCCTTTAGTAGTTTCAATGTTAATTGGCAGACTCGGAGACTTCTATAGGTAGAGAGCCATGCAGGGAAAGGCACCCAGCCAGACACCACATCTGCATGTGTAGAAACGCTGTCTCCTATAGCAACAATCTTGAACAGTTCCTAACAAAGTTTACAATGAACTCTTTCACTTCTTCTACAATCTCCTATTGTAGATCTTACCTCAACTGAGCTCCGAATCTCTCTCACTAGACTTGCTGATCCATTGCCACTGGATCTACTGAGCTCTTCCAACCTTCTCTCTTAGTATCTTCCTCAATCGTCACCCCCGCTTCAATGCTAGGTCCCTAGCTTGGCATCCAAGATGCTCCACAAGCATCACCCCACTGGCCTGCTTGGTTCCTGGCTTGGCACACAAAGCTGCTCTGCTGCTCTGGCTGGGTCCCTGGCTTGATACGGCTGGAGTTTCACAATTCTTCACCATTCCCGGTTGGTGAGAATACTGCTCTGATACTTGCTTCAGCTACTCACAGTGGTCCCTGGTAATAAGGTGGATGGTCCCTTAGTGGTGACAGCTTCCCCTCTAACTCTGACCAGGACAGGTTCTCTGGCAGGCAGAACCATCACTTCTGCCAGCCGGAGAACTTTCGTAGTTCCTCCCCTTCGCTGCTCTCTTGCTTCTGGATAAGCCCTCAGACATCCTAGCAGCCAGATGTCCCCGGGATAGGTCTCAGGCTCTGGCCTAGCAGCCTGGAGCAGTACAACATACGTCCACATAGACAGCTTTCTAGGTGACTCAGAACCCTGATCACCTGACCTTACCCAAATAAATAGGCTCTCCCAGCAGGCCAAGGGACCCAAGAAGCTCCCTGCCAATTGGCTGAGATACCCCATCTATTCCTAATCTGTCCTTGCAATGCCCTTGTCTAATCTAATGTTACCACATACCTCGGCCATCTAGTGACAGAAGTGAAAAGTGCAGCAAATCCAAAATTAGGGTGGAATCAATTTGATCTCCTATCAATTGACCAAGGAAACTATACCTGGCAGGTGAATTTACTAGCAAACCTGCTTAAACATCAGGGTGCGACATCCTCTCCCCAGCCTACAAAACTATGGCTCGGAGTTTGCAGAAAGATAATTTGAGCTCTCAAACTTGAGAGCAAATGCCCTGGCAAAAACTGGGATATCACATGAAAAACATGTGTAACACATACATAAGCAAATGTTAGTTCACACAGGGTAGATAAATAACAGGCATTATATATATAATTTAATGTGTGGTGTACCACCCAACTAGTTAAGGGAAACATATCAACATTAGTCTTACAGTGCCTTGCGTAGTAATTCGGTCCCCTTGAACTTTTCAACCTTTTGCCACATTTCAGGCTTCAAACATAAAGATATAAAATTTTAATTTTTTGTGAAGAATCACCAACAAGTGGGACACAATTGTGAAGTGGATCAAAATCTATTGGATATTTTAAACTTTTTTAGCAAATAAAAAACTGAAAAGTGGTGCGTGCAAAATTATTCGGCCCCTTTACTTTCAGTGCAGCAAACTCACTCCAGAAGTTCAGCGAGGATCTCTGAATGATCCAATATTTCTCCCCCCCCCCATTTTATCTCGCTGTTCCTACCCTTATTGGGTTGGAATTAAAATAGGGGCCACTCTTACCTGTACCACAATCCATAGCGTGACCTAAACCCCCTTGCTTTTAATGATCCAATGTTGTCCTAAATGACTGATGGTGATAAATAGAATACACCTGTGTGTAATCAAGTCTCTGTATAAATGCACCTGCGCTGTGATAGTCTCAGGGTTCTGTTGAAAGCGCAGAGAGCATCATGAAGACCAAGGAACACACCAGGCAGGTCTGTAATACTGTTGTGGAGAAGTTTAAAGCCGGATTTGGATACAAAAAGATTTCCCAAGCTGTAAACATCCCAAGGAGCACTGTGCAAGCGATCATTTTGAAATGGAAGGAGTATCAGACCACTGCAAATCTACCAAGACCTGGCCATCCCTCTAAACTTTCAGCTCAGACAAGGAGAAGACTGATCAAAGATGCAGCCAAGTGGCCCATGATCACTCTGGATGAACTGCAGAGAACTACAGCTGAGGTGGGAGAGTCTGTCCATAGGACAACAATCAGTCGTACACTGCACAAATCTGGCCTTTATGGAAGAGTGGCAAGAAGAAAGCCATTTCTCAAAGATATCCATAAAAAGTCTTGTCTAAAGTTTGCCACAAGCCACCTGGGAGACACACCAAACATGTGGAAGAAGGTGCTCTGGTCAGATGAAACCAAAATCGAACTTTTTGCCCACAATGCAAAACGATATGTTTGGCGTAAAAGCAAGACCGCTCATCACCCTCAACACCAGAGGCGTACTAAGTAGGGGGCGGGGGGTGCGGGCCGCCCCGGGTACTACACACTTGGGGGGGTGTCAGGCCGGCACCCCCCTCCGCGATTATAGCGGTGGCAGCGCTGCGGGATTAGGCGGCAGCACAGTGACAGGCACAGGCAGGGAGAGGAGAGGCGAGCTATCGTTGTGATGCAACAAGGGGGAGGGGGTGTGCGGGGGGTGCAGAGTGACACAGGTGCACCTTTCATCCCCTCCTCTCGCGGCCGCGGACTGTCTGTCTGTGCGATCACGGATGTCACACAGGCAGGCACAGCCGAGCAGCCGCCTCCCCCTCCTCTCTGTTTATGTGTAAACAGGGGAGGGGATCTGCTGAGCATGTGCCACCGCGCCGCGCTGATCTGAGGTACTGAATGGGGGGGCTACACTGAAGAGGGGGGTCTGCACTGAAGGGGGCTACACTGAAGAGGGGGCTACACTGAAGGGGTGGCTGCACTGAAGGGGGGGCTGCACTGAAGGGGGGCTGCACTGAAGAGGGGGGCTACACTGAAGAGGGGGGCTACACTGAAGAGGGGGGCCACACTGAAGGGGGAGCTGCACTGAAGAGGGGGGAACTAGACTGAAGAAGGGGGCTGCACTGAAGAGGGGGCTAGACTGAACGGAGGGCTACACTGAAGGAAGTCTGCACTGAACAGGGGCTACACTGAACGTGGGCTACACTGAAAAGGGGGGCTGCACTGAACGAGGGGCTACACTGAAGAGTGGGGCTGCACTGAACAGGGGCTACACTGAAGAGGGGGGCTGCACTGAACGGGGGGCTACACTGAAGAGGGGGGCTACACTGAAGAGGGGGGTTGCACTGAACGGGGGGCTACACTGAAGAGGGGGGCTGCACTGAACGGGGGGGCTACACTGAAGAGGGAGTCTGCACTGAATGGGGGCTACACTGAAGGAAGTCTGCACTGAACAGGGGCTACACTGAAGAGGGAGGCTGCACTGAATGGGGGGTCTGCACTGAAGGGGGGGTCTGTGTAACATGCAGGGGGTCCAGAGTTGCAGGATGTTGTGTAATGTAAAGGGGTCCAGAGGATCAGGGTGTTGTGTAATGTAAAGGGGCCCAGAGGTGAAGGGGCTGTGTAATGTAAAGGGGTCCAGAGGTGCAGGGGGCTGTGTAATGTAAAGGGGCCCAGAGATGCAGGGTGTTGTGTAATGTAAAGGGGTCCAGAGGTACAGGGTCTTGTGTAATGTAAAGGGGTCCCAAGGTGCAGGGTGCTGTGTAATGTAAAGGGGTCCAGAGGTTAGGGTGCTGTGTAATGTAAAGGGGTCCAGAGATGCAGGGTGCTGTGTAATGTAAAGGGGTCCAGAGGTTCAGGGTGCTATGTAATCTAAAGGGGTCCTGAGGTGCAGGGTGCTGTGTAATGTAAAGGGGTCCAGAGGTGCAGGGTGCTATGTAATGTAATGGGGTCCAGAAGGACAGGGTGCTATGTAATCTAAAGGGGCCCAGAGATGCAGGGTGCTGTGTAATGTAAAGGGGTCCAGAGGTGCAGTTGTGGAGAGGGGGTACGCAGTAGTGACAAAGAGAAATTGAAGGATGCAGGGGACACAGTGGGGTATTTTTTACATTTTAATGGTGGTGGAGGGGGCCAAATATAGGATCCGCCCCGGGTGCCAAATGCTCTAGGTACGCCCCTGCTCAACACACCATCCCCACTGTCAAACATGGTGGTGGCAGCATCATGGTTTGGGCCTGCTTTTCTTCAGCAGGGACAGGGAAGATGGTTAAAATTGAGGGAAAGATGGATGCAGCCAAATACAGGACCATTCTGGATGAAAACCTGTTGGAGTCTGCAAAAGACCTGAAACTGGGACGGAGATTTATCTTCCAACAAGACAATGATCCCAAACATACAGAAAAATCTACAAAGGAATGGTTCACAAATAAACGTATCCAGGTGTTAGAATGGCCAAGTCAAAGTCCAGACCTGAATCCAATCGAGAATCTGTGGAAAGAGCTGAAAACTGCTGTTCACAAACGCTCTCCATCCAACCTCACTGAGCTCAAGCTGTTTTGCAAGGAAGAATGGCCAAGAATTTCAGTCTCTCGATGTGCAAAACTGATAGAGACATACCACAAGCAACTTGCAGCTGTAATCGCAGCAAAAGGTGGCTCTACAAAGTATTAACGCAAGGGGGCCGAATAATTTTGCACGCCCCACTTTTCATTTTTTTATTAGTTAAAAAAGTTTCAAAAATCCAATAGATTTCGTTCCACTTCACAATTGTGTCCCACTTGTTGGTGATTCTTCACAAAAAATAAAAATGTTATATCTTTATGTTTGAAGCCTGAAATGTGGCAAAAGGTTGAAAAGTTCAAAGGGGCCGAATACTTTCGCAAGGCACTGTATATCCTATCTATCTCATATATATATATAGTAATAAAGGGCATGAATATTTTAGCATTTTTATCCATGTCGTGTCACTGTCTCTCCTTGCCCAAGGAAGATGTGATGGTGCAGGGACATCTGAAAGAGAAATAAACAGCAATGCATATGCATCCTATCCCTATAATAATACAGTGTAATATGTACATAAGTGAACTTTCAAAAGATAATCGTCCTTAGCTGAGAACAGCATAGCAGTGTAAATACACCCTATAATATGTCTAAGCTATATGCATATTTTTTTTTATTATCAAATTTTATTGTTTTTTTTTTACATTTCCATTAAAATCCACATTATATATCACATATCCAAACATTGAAATGGTGAAACACATCCTTATCAATATCCTATATTCCCCCACCCAAAAAAACCCCATAAACTTTGCTTATGAGGCTTCTAAGAGCCATATTGTCCCTATATAATCTATATATCTTCCCTTCCCTATTTCAAAATCCTACTTGGAGGTGGGAGGGGCTATGAGGGGAGATAAGAACCTCAAAGAGAATAAAAAAAATAAAAATTAAAAAAATTAAAACCTCTCCCCTTTTTATCCCCCACCCCGGGCATTTAACCTAAAAATCCTTGCAGCTCTATAGGTTATTCAATCTCTACTGAGCAGTGTTCCCATTCTGTCCAGATTTCTCTAAACTTGTCCTTCCTATTTTTAACTGTATGTATCCATCTTTCAGCCTCCATTATTAGATTAACTTCTCTCTTCCAGTCAAGTAGAGTTGGGCATTTAGTCTGTTTCCATAATATAGGTATTAGTAATTTGGCCGCATTTAATAAATGCAGCTTAATACTATCCTTATATGATCTAACAGACATCGATGTCCCGTGGAATAAATAGTTTAGAGGTGTTAGTTCCATTGTTCCCGGGAGATAGCCTTTCAACCCATGGAGAAATTTCTTGCCTGAACCCTCTGATCTTGGGGCATAATCACCATAAGTGAAGGAAGGGCCCCCCGCAGCCCACACCTACTCCAGCACCTGGTGCTTGCCATCCGATACATCTGTGCCAGTCTCACTGGGATTCGGTACCACCTAGTCAAAAATCTAGAAGATATTTCATGAATCTGTGAACTTGTAGATGTATAATATGTAGAGTCAATACGTTTTTTAATTTGTATCCGGGTGAAGCTATGATTTAATTCTCCTTCCCATTCTCTAATTTAGTAAGGTATTGTATTTTTTCTAGTCCCAATTTCTAATGTGTACATTTGAGACAGTAGGTGTCCTTGTCATCATCACGCACTTAGTTTCAAATATAGTAAGCGAGTTCAGAGGCCTTGTCAGAGCTTTCAACTTATTGAAGAAGCACACCAATTGGTGATACCTCCACTCAGCAATTGGCACTGTTCCCAGCTTCGGCACCAGTTCTGGTAGGGGTATTTATGTTCCATGCGGGGCACATTAACCACATGTCGTGTCCCCATCTTTCCCCCAAACCCCTATAGATCTCACTTCTACTCCTGGAGGAAATCACTAAAACCCCTCCAACAGGGTCAGGGGGGATATCTGGGGGGCATAATCTCTTAGTTGATTATGTTTATGCCATATCTTTAAAGTGTTCTGGGTTAGGGGGACGTCCATTTTGAGAGTCCCCTGTCTATACTCAGAATCCATGGGGTTCCTGCCAGCATCCTTCCTGCCATTGTTTGTTCTAACGATACCCATATTTTATTTGATTGGGCATGGCTTCAGTTTAGGATACGTACTAAGGCCATTGCCCTGTAATATAGCATTACTTCTGGTAGCCCCATGCCTCCTTCTGACTTAACTCTGCGTAGAATATCATGGGCAAGTCTGTGGCATTTATTATTCCACACAAAAGATATATTTAAAGATAATTAAATATATTTAAGATATTTTTAAAGAAACTCTGTGAGAGTGAAATTGGCACTGTATGTAAAATGTAAATTATTTTAGGTAGTATCATCTCATCTTTACTCTTTAGTACTCATCTTTATTGCACTTACCCTTCCAAACCACATTAATAGCTGACCCTTCCATTTTTGCTAATCCTCTATTACCCCCTCCATTAACCTCCCTGGCGGTACGATTATTTCGGATTTTAGGTGCTAAAAGCGGTACCATTATTTTGCATGAAAATTTGGCGTTTTATATTGTAGTCCTGTAATTCTTAGGAATAACTCTCTTAAATCTGTCCAAACCAGAGTCTAGCAGACATCCCGGGTATAATAAAGTTTGAAAAATGAAATCATAAATTATAATATAATAAATAATTATAAATAATTAGGGCTGTTACTGATTAAAATTTTTGTGTTCGATTAATCTATTTTTTTTTTAATCGATTAATCGATTAATTTCGATTAATTATAAACGCACATACAGTTTTTTCAATTTTTTTTTTATTAAACTTAAAGAACAATGTAGAAAGTTAGTTTAACTTATAAAACGTATCTAGTATATCTAGGCATCACTTTAGCCAGTCACGAAGACATACCAGGGTGTTTACATTTTCTGGAAGCAGACAGGATCGCATTTTATTTACGATATACCCTGAAGAACTGAACAGTCTTTCACACGGAACAGATGTTGCCGGTACACAAAGAATTGTCTGCACAAAACTGCTTAGGACAGGAAAACGATGGTTATTAAGTTTCCACCACATGAGCGGATCCTCCGTTTCTGGAATGGGAGCTTCTACTTGGTACCGCGTCAGCTCGGCCTGTACACTGTGTACTGCATCTGATTCGTCAGCTGAGGATTGTGATTCAGAGTCGCTCAGCAACAGAGTAAGTTTTTGTTTCTTCGGCACAGGTACTTTTGTCTCATCATTGCTTTTTCCTTCTAAGTCTGTTGGACGTCCTGCTGGCTGTGTTCTATCGTGGAAGGCCCTGCATGCATTCGACAATGCTGTCCACACTGCTTCGCGTTTCTCTCTTCTTAAACAGGTGAGTTTCTTGTAACGTGGATCTAAAGCCACAGCCATTTGCAATATTGTCAAAGCATCAATGCCTTCAATTCTGTTTGTGAAGTCGTTCAATGTTGCAGTTTTGAATCGTCCAATATAACCTGGATCGTCATCATTAACTATTAACAGTCTACGCAAAAAGGCCTGTAATGGAAGAACGGCAGAACATGTCGCATATTGTTCCCCCCCAACATATTCCGTAGCATCTGCAAGTGAACCTAAGACTGATGTATATTTGGCCATTTTGTCCCAATCTGACTCTGTCAGTTTTGGTCCACTGTAGTTTTTTGGATGATCAATGTGATACTGCATTATGGCATCTTTGACTTCCAGCAATCTGGCTAACATCATGTAGGTACTGTTCCAACGAGTTGCCACATCCTGTTGCAATTTGTGGAACATGACATCTTTCGGCGAAGAGACACTGGAATGGCTGCTCTTCAGTTCAGATGTGTTGGCCGAGCTGTGCTTGAAATGTCCAACTAAGTGTCGACATTTTGCCACAAGAGGTGATGAGTCAGCTGCCTTCAAACCTGCTAATATGCTAAGTTGAAGACAATGTGCGATACATGGTATGTGACTGTAATCCGTTTGTCCGATAGCAGCAACCATGTTTCGTGCATTGTCCGTTATGATACAGCATATTTTATCGGTGATGTTCCATGTTGCAGCAAACTCTTTATAGAAACTGGCAACGTTTTCAGCAGTGTGTCGTTCATCCACAAGTAAGCAACCTAAAGCTACTGATCTCAGTTTCCAGTCGGAATCAATCCAGTGTCCTGTTATACCACAGTATGATTCATTGTTGTTTGAGGTCCAAAAGTCAGTAGCGAGAGCAATACTGTGAATACTTTCTATAGCTTTCTTATGCTGTGTTAGTTTCTCGTTGTACATCTGACCAATTACAGCGTCGATGGTACGGCGAGTGGGTAACTTATAAGTCTGGTTTTGAAGAGCTATACGTAGTACTGTTTGTAGTCCATCATCTTCCACAATTGCTGTTGGACGTCCTGAACTGGCAATCCACTGAGCAATAGCAATTTTCAAGTCCGCAGAAACTTTGTCACTTATAGGCTTGTTTGACTGAGACGACAAGAAATTAGATATTGATTGTACTGAAGAACTCTTCTGCCGGTCACTGTTGACAACGTGTTGATACTTAAGTGGATGTTTGTGCTGTAGGTGGTACGTCAGCGATGTATTTGAACCACGAAAAGCAAACTGTTTATTGCAGTGAATGCAGTAAACTTTGTTGCCATCGTCTACTTTGCCATCAGCAGTTAGTCTAAAAATGAAATGCTTGCTCAACTTTCCGCTTATATGCTTAACTGCAACGTTGCTTTCATTGCTCGCCATTGTTGTTTACTGTCTAAACATCTATGTAAATTAAAATTTTATATAGAACGCCAAGGATCTCTTTCCGTCACACTGTTAACAGTGGAGGTTTTCAAGTTCTCACAGAACGTTTCCCTTTTTGCCCCCTTCCCTTGATGGAGCCTGATGCATCCTCCTGCTCCACAGATACAAAGGTATCGCAATCCAGTGGGTGCAGTTTGCACGCATTCAGCAGGGTAAGTCTCACTGTCCAGGCTATAAAAGCAGAAAGAAATATGCAATCAGTGCAAAAATTAATAAACCCCCCCCCCCCCCCCCCCGTATGCAAGCTGAACACTAAGGAATTTCAATTTCCACAAAAAATATACACTGTCCAGGCTGTCCGGTGATGTCACGGACATTAAGGGTGCAACAGATCAAAAAACTCACAGTTTGGATCATTCCTCAGATCAGAGTCACGGATTGGATAATTTTTCGGAACACCACCATATATAGTCCCCACTGTAATATCCACATCTCCCCCCATACTGCAATACCCACATCTCCCGCCATACTGTAATATCCACATCTCCCCCCATACTGCAATACCCACATCTCCCGCCATACTGTAATATCCACATCTCCCGCCATACTGTAATATCCACATCTCCCGCCATACTGTAATATCCACATCTCCCGCCATACTGTACTGTCCACATCTCCCCCCATACTGTAATGTCCACATCTCCGCCATACTGTACTGCCCACATCTCTGCCATACTGTACTGCCCACATCTCTGCCATACTGTACTGCCCACATCTCCGCCATACTGTACTGCCCACATCTCTGCCATACTGTACTGCCCACATCTCTGCCATACTGTACTGCCCACATCTCCGCCATACTGTACTGCCCAAATCTCTGCCATACTGTACTGCCCACATTTCTGCCATATTGTAATGTCCACATCTACCCCATAATTTACTGCCCACATCTCCCCAATACCTTAATATTAACGATTGTCTGCTCTGTCCGGAATAGACAGCAGGCAGACCCATCCATCTTCAGAGTAGACGGAACAAACAGGCGGGCGATGATGACGTCAGCGCGCCACTACTAAGCCGCCGTCGGGTGGACCAAGATGGCCGCGGCTCCGGAGCTAGGCCGAAGCCGCGGCCTTTCCTATGGGCGTGACCGCGGAGCTCACTCCGCGGATCGTCCTCGATCAAAATAATTTTGATCGATCAAAGAAATTAACGATTAATCGAACAATTAATCGTTAATTTCCGCAGCCCTATAAATAATTGTACCAAATAATAATATAACAATAATAAAAATTATTCAATAATGTAATCAAATCAAAAACACTGAAATTTGCTCAGTTGCAGAATTGTCACTGTCATTACTTTTCAGTATTTGATGATGGATCTCCCCACAAATCGCTATCGCTCAATTCTGCGAGTGATTCCAATTTATTATCGCTGTTTTCTAGCTGGTCTAAAACCATTTTTGATGTAAAAGGACAGTTTTGGTTGCTATGGACAATCTCCAGTTTCCAGGCATAGAGAACAGTTTTTATTACATAAAACTGCATGCAGGACACTGGGCAGACCACTAGGGACAACGGGGATGTGAAATATTTACATACAGCAATGTAATCTGTAAGATTACAGTATACTGTATGTTTACTGTTTGTTTCACTTTTTGAATTTGGCGCCGATCTCCGTCCCCGTGCGTCGCAACGCTCGCAGGGCACGGAGATCGGCGATGTGATGCATCGAGCGAGACACGGCTCGCTCGTACAGCGGGGAGACAACGCTGGATCCGAGGGAGAAGGTGAGTAAACGTCCTCCTGGATCCAGCGATGCAGTCCCGAGTCTGGCTCGGGGATACCGCTTTTGGTATGAAAATTCCACCCCGAGCCAGACTCGGGAATACCGTCAGGGGGGTTAAGGCACTATAATTCAGATCATACAAGAGTTTTAGGTCTGGTGTAATACGCGTTCCTAAATAGACCAAGGATTTTTTATTCCATACAAAAGAGTAGTAATTTACAGGGTCTTTTCCATATTTGAGGAGACATGACAGGGCAAAATTACAAACTTTTCAAAGTTGATCTTAAAATTGGAGAAAACTCAAAGTATCCAAATTTGGATACTTCTACCATCAGTGCCGGTAGTGAGGTCTGTGGTGAGGACAGATAGAATAATAGGTCATCCGCATACGCCGAGACCCTATGTTCATACGGTCCAATACTCCCCTGGATTTCAATGTTTCTTCTTACTTTACAGAGAAAGGGTTCTAATATCATGGTGAACAGCAATGGAGACAAAGGACACCCTTGTCTCGTGCCATTGTAAATTTGAAAATAATTTGACAAAGTACCATTCACTTTCACTCTCGCCGCATATAACGCCGATACCCAACCCATCATGTGATCTCCCACCTTCATCCTCCTTAGGACCTTAGTCATGAATACCCAATTTCCCCTGTCAAATGCCTTTTCGGCATCCATTGATACCGTCACTCTAGGGGCTCTATCAGGCCCGTGTTGCATCCAATGAAGGATATACAGGGCCCGTATGGTGTTGTCTCTGGCCTCACGGCCCTTCATAAAGCCCGTTTGATCAGGATGAATTAGCTGTGGTGGTCCTGTAACCTGAGTGCCAGAATTTCTGCTAAGAGCTTGGTATCCAAATTTATCAGGGAAATTGGTCTGTAATTTGCGCAATGTCCTTTCCTGACTTAGGGAGCACTGAGATATATGCCAGTAAATCTTCTGGAGGGAGGGGGTTCGATGTATTAATCAAGTTAAAATAGTTGCATATTGGGGCCCCCAAGCTTGAGACAAATTTCTTATAGTATGAATTCGTAAAGCCATCTGGCCCTGGGCTTTTCCCTATTGCCAAATTTGCTATTACTCTGTTCACTTCTTCAACCGTAATTGGCCTATTTATTTCCTTGGTTACCTCGGACAGCAGCGAGGGCATCGCCG
Source organism: Lithobates pipiens (assembly GCF_037356315.1). Lineage (NCBI taxonomy): Eukaryota > Metazoa > Chordata > Amphibia > Anura > Ranidae > Lithobates > Lithobates pipiens. The sequence continues at coordinate 54,467,897 of NW_027507790.1, read as the reverse complement.
AGTCCACAATCTAGTCTTAAACTATATGCATATAAATGAAAGTGGGTCCCATCCTCATCCGAAGATGCCAACCTCTTCCACAACGAGTCTACAGAAGCTTTCATTTAGCCTATTCTATCAATTACTTGAAAGTGGTTGTAAACACTTCCCCACTGCTTTGTCCCATGTAAATCAGCATAAAAATCCCTAATGAACACTGCTTGTAGATATCTCCTTACTTGCTTAGTATTGTTGTAATACTTTTTGTTCTTTAGAACGACATCACTGAGCATGCCCAGATCTCCCCTGATTTACGGCACACTATCTATGTCTTCTATCTGTTATCAGGACTTCCTACGGCACAGCACTGAACTCCCAGGAGGCTGATAATCACTCAGAGCTTCCTTCTACACACCATGTGACCTCACATACAGTGTAAAGCACGGCATGGGACAGAAATAACTGCAGTCTTATCAGCTGAAGCTGATAGGACTCATACAGGCAAACACTAGGTAATCAGCACAAGTAAATACTATAAAATAAAACAAGTCAGCTATGAACAGGGAAGCAGGGTTGCCATAGAAATGTTGTATTGAGAAGGAGGCTTGGTTAACAGTACAGGAAGTGCTCATGTAAGGGCGGAAATACACTGCCAGGGAAGACAGGCTTTCCATGTAAGATCCCGGCGTGCACGCATGGGTACTAGAACTTTAAGACATACACATGTCACTAATACTGTAGTCAGGCGGGCTATTTAAACAGGGCTCCTACAGAGGTTCATTGCTGTTTGGTCTGCAGCTTCTGTGTTGTATCCTGTTTCCTGTGTGACCTCTGAATCTGATACAGCTTGTCGTTACCTGTGATTGCCTGCTGCCTGTTCTGATCCCGTCTTCCCTTTGACTCTGATCCTGCCTGTTGATTCTGTCTGCTGATCTTCTGGTACTACTCGGCTTGTGACCTGGCCTCTCTTCTGCCTACCGTCTATGCCTGATCTGCCTGATTATTACCGACCCGGCTTGTCTGACCCTGCATCGCACTCAACCAGCCTGCTTCAGCTCCAAGCCCTGCAAGCCTGTATCTGGTACTGCTCTGTGGTTCATCCCTGCCTGCCACCAGTCAAGCATCGCGTGAGGTAATCCACTACCTGCCTGCTGATCACCGCTACTACAGGGACTATTGAACGGTTTACAGGCACTCATACCCCACCGTGCTCCTGTGGCTGCTGTATCACCACCAGTGGTCCGCGAGCCGGAGTTGTACGAGAGGCCTTCCTCTGCATGTCAGGCTCACATCCCAGGTACGTAACAGTACCAAACAGCCATGTCTGAGCCTGCAAGAGGTCCCTCTCCAGTGGATGAAATATGTCAGCACCTTGCTGCTCTTACACAGGCGGTTAAGTCGCTGCAGGAAGGATACGTGCGTCTGGAAGAGCGGGTACAGTCCCTGTCCACTCCAACAACTACAGCTCCTGCATCTGATCCTGCCTTCTCTACCACCAAAGCTGGGACTTCAGCCAGCCATACATAATGGTGTTACCCCCTGAGCCCCGTGTACAAAATCCTGAGAGGTTTTCCGGTGATCGGAGTAAATCTAGAGCCTTCCGCAATGCCTGTCAGCTCTACTTTGCTCTCCAGCCACAGACTTTTTCCCTGGAAACCACCAAGGTGGGATTCATTATTATTTTCCTCCAAGGGGAACCACAGTCTTGGGCCCACCGGCTGTTAGAAGAGCACAGCTAAACACCATGCAAATATTCTTTGATGCCATGGTGCTGATTTATGATGACCCCTCAACGTACCTCCACTGCTGAAGCCGCCCTTCATGCACTTCAGCAAGGCCGTAGAGCGGCCGAGGACTATGTCACTGACTTTAGATGCTGGAGTGCAGACACTAGCTGGAATGACGCAGCCCTGCGTCATCAATTTTGTTTGGGTGTCTCGGAAAGCCTGAAAGATGAGCTCGCTCGGGTTGGAATGCCAAGCTCTCTGGAAGCTCTAATCACTCTGTCCATTCAGATTGACTGCCGCCTACGAGAACGCAGGTCTGAAAGAACCACACAGCACTTCCGTCCAGCCTGGATGTTACCTAAGATCCTGGCTCCTGGAAACTCCGCTTTCCCCACTCCAGAGGTGCCTGAACCCATGCAATTGGGCCTGATTCGTTCTTCATTGACTCCAGAAGAACGCCGACGAGTAAATAACCTCTGCCTGTACTGTGGAGAAGCCGGTCACTTTGTTTGTACCTGTCCTGCCAAGCTCCTGCCAAACTTCCCTTTCTTCACTCAACCAGTCACCCCTGCCCGCCGTATCTGCCAGCTCAGCTCATATCACTCTGCCTGTTTCCTTCCAGCTGTCGGGAAGAACCGTATCAGTGACCGCTATTATTGATTCTGGAGCATGTAGCTGTTTCATCGACCATTCCTTTGCAGCTCAGCAACACATTCCTCTACAAACCAGAGGACAGGGACTCGCTGTATTTCTGGCCGATGGGTCTCGCATTAAATCTGGACTGGTAACCAAGGAGACCCCACCGATGCTGACCATCTCCTCCACCAACCATCGAGAGCTGCTGCGTTTAGACGCAATCTCTTCACCCTTGTTCCCCGTCACCCTGGGCCTGCCCTGGCTACAGGCCCACAACCCACTGATAGACTGGGAATCCGGAAGTGTCAAGTTCCAGTCAGCATATTGCCAGAGACACTGTTTGGAAACCTCACCACCATCACCTGCTACCCTGCTGTGTATGGACGCAGACCCTGAATTATGTAGAGTAGTTCCAGATTCTTACCACGAATACCTAGACATTTTCAGCAAACGAGGAGCAGACACTCTTCCTCCACACAGACCTTATGACTGCCCCATTGATCTCCTACCCGGGGCCGAGATTACATTTGGGCGCATCTTTCCTTTATCTGAACAGGAATCAGGAGTTTTTAAGGACTATATTGATGAGAATCTGCAGAAAGGATTCATCCGTCCCTCTACCTCACCGGCTGGTGCTGGTATATTTTTTGTAGAAAAGAAGGATCATTCCCTGAGACCATGTGTGGACTATCGTGACCTAAATAAAATAACAGTGAAGAATCACTATCCCTTTCCTCTAGTTCCTGAACTGTTCCAAAGACTCAAATCAGCAAGTATCTTTACCAAGCTGGATTTAAGTGGGGCCTATAACCTAGTTCGTATAGGAGAAGGGGATGAATAAAAAACTGCCTTCTGTACCCGATTTTGGCATTTTGAATATCTAGTTATGCCCTTTGGCCTTTGTAATGCCCCTGCCACCTTACAGTACTTTATTAACGATATTTTCAAAGACTTTCTGAATATTTTCGTGTTTGTCAACCTTGATGACATTTTGATATTCTCCGTATCACTAGAGGTGCACCGAGGGCATGTTAAAAGTGTATTGTGCCGGCTCCGCAAATATGGACTTTATGCCAAAGCCGAGAAATGCGACTTTGAGCAACAGAGCATCCAGTTCTTAGGTCTGATCATCTCAACCGAAGGGATCAAGATGGACCCACAGAAAGTCTCAGCGATACTAGATTGGCCAGCCTCCACAGACAAGAAGGGAATACAATGCTTTGTGGGCTTTGCCAATTTTTATTGCAAGTTTATCAATAACTTTTCCGCTATCATTCACCCTATTACACAGCTGACCAAACAAGGTATCCATTTCTGTTGGACTTCTGAGGCTCAAGCTGCTTTTGAAACTTTGAAGAGACGGTTTACCATTGCTCCTGTCTTAAGTAACTCAGACTCTACCTTGCCCTATATTGTGGAGGTGGATGCTTCAGAAAGTGCAGTTGGGACCATTCTATCACAACGTCAAGGCCTCAAAGAAGTGATCCATCCAGTGGCATTCTTTTCACACAAACTCACGTCAGCTGAAAGAAACTACGTTGTAGGGGATCGGGAACTTTTGGCGATCAAAGCTGCATTGGAGGAATGGAGGTACTTGCTGGAGGGAGCGGCCCATCCAATTCTGATCTACACAGATCATAAGAATCTTGAATATCTGCGATCTGCTTAACGCCTCAAACCATGGCAAGCTCGTTGGGCACACTTTTTTCAAGATTCTCATTCCATATCACGTACAGGCCCGGATCAAAGAACACTAAGCCTGATGCGTTGTCGCGCATGTTCGAAGATCCAAGAGACATCCTAATACCAGACACCATTTTACCAGCTGGAAGCTTCCTACTATTACACACTGACCTTTTGTCTCAGTTACAGCAAGCTTCTGCAGAAACACCCAGTCCTCCAAGGGTCACACTACAAGCAAAGAATGGACTATTATGGAGGGGTAAGCAGATTTTTGTACCTAAAGAGGTTTGAGCAATGATCTTGGGGGTTTGTCATGACCACCCTTTGGCAGGCCATTTTGGGGTTCATAAGACTGTCTAACTTGTACAACGCTCATTTTGGTGGCCAGGATTGGAGAAAGACTGCGGAGCCTATGTAAATGCATGCACCACCTGAATCCGGAGTAAAAGTTCCCGTAACAAAGCTTGGGGATTACTCAGACCTCTGCCTATACCTGACAGACAGTGGCAGATGATTGCTATGGATTTTATAGTTGAACTTCCACCATCTGAAGAATGTACTGCTATCTTTGTGGTAGTGTATCGCTTATCAAAGATGGCTCATTTCATTCCTCTAAAGGGTACACCATCGGCTTCAGAAACTGCTTGGGTGTTTATAAAAGAAATTGTCAGACTCCATGGAGTCCCTGCATATATTGTGTCTGATCGCGGTGTCCAGTTCACATCCAGATTTTGAAGGGCCTTGTGCGAGATCCTACAGATTGAACTCTCATTCTCTTCTGCTTACCACCCACAAACTAATGGGCAGACGGAGAGGACTAATCAAACCCTAGAACAATACATCCGTTGTTTTACTTCTTTTGTTCAGGATGATTGGGTATCATTATTACCCCTGGCAGAATTTGCCTATAATAATGCCAACCATTCTGCCACCAAGCAATCTCCATTCTTTGCTAATTATGGATTCCATCCCACCTTCTTACCTAATCTTGTTGCAGAATCTTCCGTTCCAGTGTTTTGGACCCAGACTAGAAAAGCCTGGTATCTTGTTTCTGTCCCCCTGGCCAAATTAATCCTTAATATAAAGTGTGCACACTTGAAGTCAAACACTGACACACACGTAGTTCAGTATTCAGATACTTCTGCTTTTTATTTCCTGAACTCCGACTGATATGCTATAGCCGGATATCATACTATCAAATCAAAAATTAGATAAAAGACAGCGTGTACAAATCACAAATTATACATATTCATTATTGTGACAGACTATAAGCTTTTTAGCTGGGTTATGTCTAAAAAAGGGAAAAGCAAGCTTCGGTGGCTAAAGTAGAGTCTTGTTCCCAGCCCCTTCTTCCTCTTGGGTGTAGTCTCACGGTGCCAAGAACAGGCGCAATTTCCTTTTTGACGTTGCTCTATTTTTAACCCGTGCAGTTTCATTTCACATGAAGGGAGAAGCTGGCAGACATCTTAATTATGATTAAATGAGTATTATTAAGGTTGATAGCTGATAATGAAAGATAAGCACTTATATCTATAAGAGTACCAGAAATAAGCATTTCACTTATAACACTCATGATCACATCCATTACAGTTCCCCCCTTGAAATGCTTATTTCACTAAACTGTCCCTCACACTAAAAGACCACCTAAAACCACCGGCTTATCATTCCCCTCTACAACTCTTTTAAGCTGTACATAGGGAAAGGGCAGTGACTAGCTCAACACCCCTACCCCCCCCCCCCCCCCCCCGATACAGGTGCTGTCTTTCCCTATGGCCCTACAGTGTTGCATCTCGGGGGAGGGTGACTGTAACGGAGCGTAACACATAACTGTCATCATAGGCATCATCAAGTCTAACATAAACATCGTCGTCATCGTCTGGGGTTTCTTGGTTCACCAATGTAGGGGTAGCTGTAGCTTGACTAACTGCTTTTTCCACACATTTCCTGATGCAGAGGAGAATGCAGCAGATTATAGCTGTCATTACTAGGATAGCTATTCCTATCTGGGTCAACAATCCCTGCCATCCCCCCTTTATCCAGGCAAAATACTGATCCCAGGGATTGGTAAGCCCTGAATTCTGTTTTAGCTCCCTGGACAAGTCCTCAAGTTTCTGGATGGAAGGTCTGAGAATCCGGTTTCTGCAGCCATAGTATCCTCAAAGGTAGGGTTCGCTATAGCTGCCATGTCCCCTATTGTTTGCATATGGGGCTTCAGGGGGTTAGAGTTAGGTGCAAACTGGGAACCTGTCCACTCTGGATTGTTGAACGTGTCTTTTAGTTGGAAAGGTTTGCTATCGCTGTAATACCTACTTCTCCTACCATATATCGAAAACATAGGTCCCGCTGTCTCCTGGGCTGGGGTTTTCAATGGTCAGTCTAAACTCCTTTTCAGCATAACGTCCTTGTTGTTTGTTAATTGTCATTCTGTCTAGAAGTGATTTCCCATTCTTGTCTTTCCTATTTTTGGCGGTTTCGGGGTCGTATCCCCATTTTGTATCTCCAGTGTTCCAACCCACTGCTCCCCAATAATCACAGTTGTCACCCCAGTAAGTGTCGGTGACACACACATACAAGGTTCCCGAATCCAGTCCTATGTCTCTGACTGAATAGTCTGTGCCCAGTATCCTACCATAAGGAGATATGAATGTAGCAACACGTGTGTTAGATGAGTTATACCAGAATTGAGTCATACCATCTTTTTGTTTTATGGCCACCTCTTGGGCCTGAGCATAAATCACAATAAAAAGGATAAACAGGATCATGGCTTGGTCCCCTCAGCCTCTCCTTCTTCTTCGGGCATGGGGACTTTCTTGCAATGGGAGGCGTGTATCCACGAGTTCTTTCCGGCCACTTTTACTGATCTGGAGGTTGTCAGAAGGACTTGGAAAGGACCATTGTATCTGGATTCAAGGGTGTGTTTCCTCACGAACTTCTTCACCAATACCCAATCTCCGGGGTTTAACCTGTGCGATCCCATGTCTAATTCAGGATCTGGGATAGAGGAAAACACTTGCACATGGATACGGGTTAATTCTCAAGATAAAGCAGTCACATAATCAGTTAATACATCAGATTGTAGTTGCAACTGTTGTGGAAAATGACAACCCAGTCTGGGGGCTGAACCAAACAATATCTCATAGGGTGACAAACCATGATTTCCCCTTGGGGTGTACCTGAAACTGAACAGGGCAATGGGTAAGCTGTCTGGCCAACTCATTCCTGTTTCCTGAGACATTTTCAGCATCCTGGACTTTATTGTGCCATTTACTCTTTCCAACCTCCCACTACTCTGAGGGTGTTATGGGGTGTGAAAGGCTAGTGTGACCCCTAAGGCTGTCCATCTCTCTTTGGTTACTGAGGCCGTGAAAGCTGGCCCCTGATCACTCTCTATAACCTCTGGGACACCATATCTGCACACTATTTCGGACAAGAGTTTTTTTGCGGTAGTCTTCGCGGTCATGTTGGCCACCGGATACGCTTCTGGCCATCCCGAAAACATGCAAATGACCGTTAAAGCGTAGTCATATCGGCCGCTTCTTGGCATCTGGATGTGGTCGATCTGTATCTGCTGAAAGGGGTATTGGGCCTTCGCCAAGTGTTTCAAGGGTACCTTTTCTGTTCTTCCAGGGTTGCATTTGGCACAGATAGCACATGATCTGCAGAAGTTGTTGGTAAGTGGGGTGACGCCTGGGGCTAGGTAGTATTTGTTGATTAAGGCATTCATCAGAGTTTTCGACAGATGAGAGGCACCATGGGCCCATTGTACCACTGCAGGGAACATTGTCCACGGTAGGCACGGTCTCTTGTTCAACTCCATGATTCCTTCAACTTCTGTGGCTCCTTTCTTGATCCACACATCCTTTTCTTCTTTGTCTCTTTGTCAGCTGCCTCCTGTTGTTCCTTGAGGTAAGTTCTGCTCACAGGAGGGTTTTGCAGAGTCATGACTGTTTGCGCTGTCTCTTCGAGATCATCTATTGGATCGTCTAGGATGGGTGCTGCATTCACTCTGCTGACCACTTCTCGCGTCCCATCTGCTGCTTGCTTTGCGGCAGTATCTGCCAGGTGATTGCCTCGTGCTTCTCGGGAAACCATTTTGCCATGCGCTTTTACTTTAAGTATGGCTACTTGTGTTGAGAGAAGTAAGGCATCCATCAAGTTCTTGATAGCTGTGCTGTGTTTCACAGGTGTTCCTGGAGCCGTCAGAAACCCTCTGATTTTCCAGATGACCCCAAAATCACAGGCCACTCCCAGAGCATACCTCGAGTCTGTGTAAATGTTGGCTCACTTGCCTTCGGCCAATTTGCATGCCATAGTTAGAGCTTGCAGTTCTGCTTCCTGGGCAGACATGGGGGGGGGGGGGGGGGGTTAACGCTGGAGAACTGTGTCTTCAGTAGTGACTGCATATCCTGTGTGGTACTGTCCAGCCTCATCTGCATATCTGGAACCATCCACAAAAATTGTCAGGTCAGGGTTCTCAAGGGCTGTTTCACTGACTGTTGGTAGGTGTGATGTCTCCATCTTCATCACTTCAAAGCAGTCATGAGCAGTTTGGTGAGGATCATCTTCCAAAAAGGTTCCCCCCTCAAGAATGGGAAGCAGAGTGGATGGGTTGAGAGTATTACATCGAAGGATGGTAATGTTGTCGGGGAGGCACACTGAAGTCTGAGGTGCCTCTGTGAAGAAAGGTGTCTGGGCTGGGTCTGGTTCAGTATGGCAGTGATGTCATGTGGGGTGGGGAGGGTTAAGGGATGGCCCAGAACGAGGTCTGCAGTCGTTTCTAGGAGAATTTGGGCCGCAAAAACAGCTCTGAGGCAGGAGGGCCCCCCCCTCGCCACTGAGTCCAATTGGCCAGAGTAGTACCCAATGGGTCTGAGTCTACTGCCATGGTTTTGGGTTAGAACTCCTGTGGCATGTCCTTGTCTCTCTGAGACAAATAGTTTGAAAGTCTTTCCATAGTCAGGTAGGGCCAAATCGGGGGCCGTCGAAAGGATTTTCTCCAGAATTTCAAAGTTGTTAACAGCTTCTGGTGAAAGCAGGAAGGGGTCGGATTTCAAAGCTTCGTAAAGCGGTTGCATCAAAAGGGAGGCTTCTGGGATCCATGCACTGGAGTAGGAGATTAGTCCTAGGAAAGCATGGAGCAGCTTCTGTCCTTGAGGCGGGGGGTGGCCTTGATTGTAGCAACCCTTTCTTCAGTAAGGTGTCGGGTGCCTTGGGAGATGCAATGACCTAGGAAAATCACTTTCTCTCTACACCACTGGACATTTTGCTTTGAAGCCTTACAACCTTGTTCAGCCAGGTAGTGGAGGAGGCTCTCTGAAAATATGGAGGCGTCACCGAAGGTATTCGCACACAGCAGGAGGTCATCAACATACTGGAGGAGGACAATGTCCGGGTGGAGTTTCATCCACGTGTCCAGGATGAGTCCCATTGTTTTGGCAAACTGGGTAGGAGAGTTCTGCGCACCCTGGGGCATGACAGTCCAGGTGTAACAGAGGCGTGGCATTGGTCTTGGTGGGCTGTCCAAATATGGTGTACCAGAGGCCATCATGAGAGGAGTAATTCTTTTACTACCCTGTGCGGATTCTAAACCCTTTGCCACCAACAACAACTTATCACTCTCCATTGTCTTGTACTCTGGTCGTGCTAGAAGCAGACCTTTTCGGACTGGTTCCCTAAGACCTGAGACAAAGGCAGCAGTCAGCATCTGCACGTGTGCTTTGATCTGCTTGCTGAACCCCAGGTCATTGAACACTTGTGCAAAAACAGAACAAAACTCTGGATAGCCGCACTCCGGGTTGAGTAAAAAATAAAGTGCCAGGTCATTGAACACTTGTGTAATTCTGGTATGAAATTTCTCAACTGTTTTCCCCTTATCTTGTGTCATATCCTGTATACCGGTCGCTTGACCTGCCAAGCGATTCTGAGCCCATGTTTTTAATTGGGCCACGAATTCGACCCCCGAATTCATACCGTATATTCTCATTAAAGCATTTTCCTATTACTGGCCAGTAGGCGCCCCCTGCTTTTATTTCACACAAACTTTTTAAATCCCGCCATGCACAACTATATGATTTCTGGATCTGCTTAATCCTTCCATAAAAAGCCATGGGCTGTTTTTCCAGGTCCGGCAGGCCGGCAACCAGGCTGGAAGCGTTCTTGAGAGTGAAAGTTACATACATCAGGGGGGCCCCCCGTGCTGCACTCGGGGGGGGGGGGGGTGGTCCATTGTGTGCGGGTGGTTGGCCAATGGGGGGTCATGTTAGACCCCTTCCCCCAGGTACGGGCGGCCAGTGTGAATCAAGTCCTTGAAGCCAGTGTTGAGAAGGGTAAGGAGGTTGGGAAGGGTACTGTGGTGACACAAATGAGTCATTGAACAGGGAATCCATGTTAGTCTCGGAATGTGGGTCATATTGTGGGAATGTAACCTTATGTCTTGGTGGGACTGTATTCAGGGGGGCCAGTGGGACCGTGGTTGCACTGGTGTCTATGTTAATTATACCCCCCGACACCACAATGTTCTGTGCACAGGGATTTGTCTGGTCAGGACTATGGTGGGAAGGAGCGGCATGAACTGACGATGCTGCCTGATCCATCCCATCAATGTCGTTTGGCCCTGGCATCTCCACCACAAACTGGTCTCGTGTTTGGTCCATTGTGTGCGGGTGGTTGGCCAATGGGGGGTCATGTTAGACCCCTTCCCCCAGGTACGGGCGGCCAGTGTGAATCAAGTCCTTGAAGCCAGTGTTGAGAAGGGTAAGGAGGTTGGGAAGGGTACTGTGGTGACACAAATGAGTCATTGAACAGGGAATCCATGTTAGTCTCGGAATGTGGGTCATATTGTGGGAATGTAACGTTATGTCTTGGTGGGACTGTATTCAGGGGGGCCAGTGGGACCGTGGTTGCACTGGTGTCTATGTTAATTATACCTCCCGACACCACAATGTTCCGTGCACAGGGATTTGTCTGGTCAGGACTACGGTGGGAAGGAGCGGCATGAACTGACGATGCTGCCTGATCCATCCCATCAATGTCGTTTGGCCCTGGCATCTCCACCACAAACTGGTCTCGTGTTTGGTCCATTGAATCAGTCACAGAATAGGCGGAAGAGCTAGCGGGGCTCGCCCTACCATCCTGGGAACCTGTCATCATCAGCAGGGTTGGTTGAGCTGAAATAGGGATAAGCTGGGCCTTGTAGTATGTTCCGGTCGATTGATCTATCACCGGGTATATGTGTGTGGGCTCCGGTGTGGGCGGCAGTGCTGGTGGGTCAGGCGAGTGAGGTGTACTATAGTGATGGCAGTTGACTGAGGGATACAAAGATAGGTGTGCCTTGCCAACCGTCAAACATGGCGGAGGAGGTATTCCCTTGCTGCGTAGAGGCAGTAAGGGGAGGTGCCGTCTGTGACAGAGGGGCGGTAGACGAAGGGCGGTACTCATTTCCTGAAAGAGTGCCGCCATCATAGGGCGGTGGCTGCCTACTCAACTTGCTCTTTCCTAATTTCTAAACGTTCTTTGTAAACGTACACAATACGGCCATTTTTGTTTGTTTCCGCCTCAATACACCCTTCTTCAGCAATAGCTTTCGCAACCTTATACCAGGAGTCTGCTATATTGACTGCGCCATTCGTCTACTTGTCATCTCCCACCCAAATGCATGTCAATCTCACATATTTTTGCTAATTTCTACCCCTTCTTAATGGCATCTTCTCCCTCCCGTTCCAACACCAAGTCACAAGCTAAACGGCCCTCTGTGGGCCTAATCAGTTTATTTCCCATCCTTCACAATTCTCAAGTTAAATGAAAGATAGGAAGGGATTGAGAGAGAGAGAGAGAGAGAGAGAGAGGGAGAGGGAGAGGGAGAGGGAGAGGGAGAGGGAGAGAAAATTAGAGACTTGAAGTTGATATAGACAATGAGGAAGTAAGAGATCTTTAGTAATAAGTCACTTAGTGAAGGCAGAGAGAGTGAGACCAGATGATGATTAAAAGATCCCTTGTAAGACAGTTATTGAGGAAACATACAATATAAATCAACAACCATTATTCAATGGGCCTTTCTAAACATTCCTAACATGTCACAGTGCAACACCCAAATTCCTCACTCTATCTTTCTCTGCCTCCTCGTAGTTTTCTGGTTGCTGAGGTTGTAGGGGACACCTTTTGCTCCCCTGTCCTCTTAACCACCTTCAGACCGGACCATTTTGCTGGTAAATGACCAGAGGTCTTTTTACAATTTGGCACTGCGCTGCTTTAACTGGTAATTGCGCGGTCATGCAATGTTGTACCCAAACAAAATTTGCGTCCTTTTCTTCCCACAAATAGAGCTTTCTTTTGATGGTATTTGATTGCCTCTGCGATTTTTATTTTTTGCGATATAAACGTAAAAAGACCGCAAATTTTGAAAAAAAATGATATTTTCTACTTTTTGTTATTAGAAAAATCCAATAAACTCAATTTTAGTCATACATTTAGGCCAAAATGTATTCAGCCACATGTCTTTGGTAAAAAAAAAGTCAATAATTGTATATTTATTGGTTTGCGCAAAAGTTGTCACATCTACAAACTAAGGTACGTTTTCTGGAATTTACGCAGCTTTTAGTTTACGACTGCCTATCTCATTTCTTGAGGTGCTAAAATGGCAGGGCAGTACAAAACCCCCCCAAATGACCCCATTTTGGAAAGTAGACACCCTAAGGAAATTGATAAGTGGCATGTTGAGCCCATTGAATATTTTTTTTTTTTTCTCAAGCGATTAAATAATGACAAAAAAAAATTTTTTTTTTTTTTTACACAAAGTTGTCACTAAATGATATATTGCTCACACATGCTATGGGCATATGTGAAATGACACCCCAAAATAAATTCTGCTGCTTCTCCTGAGTACGGGGATACCACATATGTGGGACTTTTTGGGAGCCTAGCCGCGTACGGGGCCCCGAAAGCCAAGAATCGCCTTCAGGTTTTCTAAGGGTGTAAATATTTGACTTCACTCCTCACTACCTATTACAGTTTTGAAGGCCATAAAATGCCAAGATGGCACAAAACCCCCACAAATGACCCCATTTTAGAAAGTAGACACCCCAAGCTATTTGCTGAGAGGCATTTTGAGTCCATGGAATATTTTATATTTTGCCACAAGTTGCGGGAAAATTACAAACTTTAATTTTTTTTTATTTTTTTTTCACAAAGTTGTCACTAAATGATATATTGCTCACACATGCTATGGGCATATGTGAAATGACACCCCAAAATAAATTCTGCTGCTTCTCCTGAGTACGGGGATACCACATATGTGGGACTTTTTGGGAGCCTAGCCGCGTACGGAGCCCCGAAAGCCAAGAACCGCCTTCAGGTTTTCTAAGGGCGTAAATATTTGACTTCACTCCTCACTACCTATTACAGTTTTGAAGGCCATAAAATGCCAAGATGGCACAAAACCCCCACAAATGACCCCATTTTAGAAAGTAGACACCCCAAGCTATTTGCTGAGAGGCATGTTGAGTCCATGGAATATTTTATATTTTGCCACAAGTTGCGGGAAAATTACAAACTTTTTTTTTTTTTTTTTCACAAAGTTGTCACTAAATGATATATTGCTCACGCATGCCATGGGCATATGTGAAATGACACCCCAAAATAAATTCTGCTGCTTCTCCTGAGTATGGGGATACCACATATGTGGGACTTTTTGGGAGCCTAGCCGCGTACGGGGCCCCGAAAACCAAGCACCGCCTTCAGGCTTTATAAGGGCGTTACAGTTTTGAAGGCCATAAAATGCCAAGATGGCACAAACCCCCCCCAAATGACCCCATTTTGGAAAGTAGACACCCCTAAATTTAGGGGTACACTAGTGAGACTAGGTAATAAATGGCGGGTGCCCTGAAACTATAAAAAAAATAACTAACCAACCAGCGTCACCTGTAACAGTTATATGGTGATCACTGGTGAAAGGGTTAACTAGGGGGCAATCAGGGGGCTTTATGCGGTAGTATATGGGGGTCCCTGGCGCTATAAAAAGCTGCGGCGAACCTAAATACCTACCTGCCTAACTAGCGTCACCTGTGACACTAATACAGTGATCAGAAAAACGATCGCTTATTAGGCTGGGTTCACACTGGAGCGATGCGGGAACGCCACGAATGCGCGGCGGGTTCCCGCATCACATGCCTCCCGGCGGCAGTTCACACTGCCCTATGCGAACTGCTGGGAGTGTCAGTGAAATGTTAATGACACCCCCAGATCAGTTTGCATATCGCAGTGCGATCTGCAAACTCGGATCGCATGGTGTGAACACCCATGCGATCCGATTCTGCTGCGGACCAAAAAAAGGGTCCCGTGCGAGTTTGCGGCGGGTGCGGCGGGTGCGACACGAATTCAGCCATACTATCTGTATGGCTGAACTCGAATCGCACAGAGATCGGATGTGATTTGCACTGCAGTGCGGTGCGAATCACATCTGTTCTCATAAACCGCTGCAATGTGAACCCAGCCTTAGTGACACTGGCGACGGGGGGTGATCACGGGGTTAAACCTTTATTGGGGGGGTTAGGGGGGTACCTTAGAACTAAAGGCGGCTAACCCTAACTGCCCTAACAGTTATTACAGTCACAAATGACACCCGCCGGGTGATCAGGGGGTTAAACCTTTATTAGGTAATAAATGGCGGGTGCCCTGAAACTATAAAAAAATAACTAACCAACCAGCGTCACCTGTAACAGTTATATGGTGATCACTGGTGAAAGGGTTAACTAGGGGGCAATCAGGGGGCTTTATGCGGTAGTATATGGGGGTCCCTGGCGCTATAAAAAGCTGCGGCGAACCTAAATACCTACCTGCCTAACAAGCGTCACCTGTGACACTAATACAGCGATCAGAAAAACTATCGCTTATTAGGCTGGGTTCACACTGGAGCGATGCGGGAACGCCATGAATCCGCGGCGGGTTCCCGCATCGCATGCCTCCCGGCGGCAGTTCACACTGCCCTATGCGAACTGCTGGGAGTGTCAGTGAAATGTTAATGACACCCCCAGATCAGTTCGCATATCGCAGTGCGATCTGCAAACTCGGATCGCATGGTGTGAACACCCATGCGATCCGATTCTGCTGTGGGCCAAAAAAAGGGTCCCGTGCGAATTTGCGGCGGGTGCGGCGGGTGCGACACGAATTCAGCCATACTATCTGTATGGCTGAACTCGAATCGCACAGAGATCGGATGTGATTTGCACTGCAGTGCGGTGCGAATCACATTCGTTCTCATAAACCGCTGCAATGTGAACCCAGCCTTAGTGACACTGGCGACGGGGGGTGATCACGGGGTTAAACCTTTATTGGGGGGGTTAGGGGGGCACATTAGAACTAAAGGGGGCTAACCCTAACTGCCCTAACAGTTATTACAGTCACAAATGACACCAATGCAAAAAAAAAAAAAGCAATTGGTGTCACTGTGACTGGGGGGGGCAGGGGTAATTGGGGGGTGATCGGGGGTAAAGGGGGGGTGTGAGTGTGCCTGGCATGTTCTACTGTATGTGGGGTGTGTTGGTGCAACTCACCGAACCTCTCTCCTCGGTGCCGGAACGAAAACTACCGACACGGAGGAGAGAATACATCACTTCCTCTCCTGTGTTTACATTACAGGAGAGGAAGTGATGTCACCGGACATTTTCATTCGCCGGGAGCGATCGAGAGGGGGTGGCCATGAATGAATGGCCGTCCCCTCGTCCGGGATCGCTCCCGAACGAATACCGACCGCCGCAGGCACCGGGCGGGGGCCTGATCGGGCCCCCGACCGGCGGGCAGGCAAGGACGTACATGTAAGCCCTTATGCCTGCCCGTGCCATTCTGCCGACGTACATCGGCGTGCGGCGGTCGGCAAGTGGTTAATCTAGCCTCAGCCTCAATAACTGCCAATGTCTTGCCAAGTAAAAATGTCACTGGATAATGCACATTTAGTCCTCATTAATACCAAACAACAGTCCACAAATACACTTAGGACATACATGAATCACCACAATCAATGTGGCAACCAAGGTGAAATATGGGATTGATTATCCTCACGGGATCCCCGCGCCCTCGCCTCGGGCGTATGTGACGGCCCCTCTTGGTACAATTCCCATACTCTTCTTAGTACAATTATTTATTCCCCTAAGAGGAGTTTAACCACGTCACCTCCATCCGTGATGATATACTCAATCCCTCCTTCCCAAAAGGTGGTTCCCACAAGACAAACAGACAAAGACAGACCCCCAACAAAACACAAAACACTCCGAATACAGGCGGGCCAGAAACAATTGCAGGTTCATATAAATGGACTCGAGAGAAGATAGATACCTGTCTTTTAGGCCTCAGTAAACCGATGTCAAGACAGAAATTAACCAGATACGGATGCAGACTAAACAGTAGACAAATTATTAAGGAAAATGTCTTACCGTTTTATCCAGAGTTGATCAGGCTCCGGCCCGTCCGTATTTGGTATTATTTCGGTCTCTTTCCATTTCGGCTGTCCCTTGGACAGACTCTCGAGCCCCACGTCTGGGCGCCAGCTGTTTTGGACCCGGACTAGAAAAGCCTGGTATCTTGTTTTTGTCCCCCTGGCCAAATTAATCCTTAATATAAAGTGTGCACACTTGAAGTCAAACACTGACACACATGTAGTTCAGTATTCAGATACTTCTGCTTTTTATTTCCTGAACTCCGACTGATATACTATAGCTGGATATCATACTATCAAATCAAAAATTAGATAAAAGACAGCGTGTACAAACCACAAATTATACATATTCATTATTGTGACAGAGTATAAGCTTTTTAGCTGGGTTATGTCTAAAAAAGGGAAAAGCAAGCTTCGGTGGCTAAAGTAGGGTCTTGTTCCCAGCCCCTTCTTCCTCTTGGGTGTAGTCTCACGGTGCCGAGAACAGGCGCAATCTCCTTTTTGACATTGCTCTTTTTTTAACCCTTGCAGTTTCGTTTCACATGAAGGGAGAAGCTGGCAGACATCTTAATTATGATTAAATGAGTATTATTAAGGTTGATAGCTGATAATGAAAGATAAGCACTTACCGTGTTTCCCCGATAGTAAGACACCCCCGATTGTAAGACGTATCGGGAGTTTCAGAGGGGTCGGCTAATATAAGCCGTACCCCGAAAGTAAGACATATGTCTTACTTTCGGGGAAACACGGGGGTATTGCCGCCTCCAGTGGCATACTAAGAGTGGGGCGGGGGGTGCGGGCCGCACCGGGTGCCACACCCTGGGGGGGGTGCCAGGCCAGCGCCCTCCCCCTCCGACTGAAGAGACAGCGCCATTCTGATCAGTCTCGGGCAGCGGCTGTCACTCACAGCCGAGCAGAGTGAAGCCGCCTCCCCCTCCTCTTGTATGGGTACACAGTGCTGTCCATGAAGGAGAAGGAGGGGGAGGCGGCTTCACTGAAGCCGCCTCCCCCTCCTCCTCCTCCTCCTCCATACACAGCACTGTGTAGCCATACAAGAGGAGGGGGAGGTGGCTTCACTCTGCTCGGCTGTGAGTGACAGCCGCTGCCCGAGACTGATCAGAACGGCGCGACGCAACCACAGAGAAGGGGATTATTGCGCCAGGTCCCGGATCACTGCCGACAGGTGTCACTGGCTCTGTGTCCTCCCGGTACAGGTCAGTGCTGGTCATACAGAGAGAGACCAAGGAGGGGGGGGGAGGGGGGGTGTGAAGAGATTCTCTGCAGCTCTTATTATGTAACCGCAAGATGCAGCTGAGGAGGACTACAAGTCCCAACATACCGGGCTGTGTGGGCTTACAGTTCTCCTCTGCTGAGCATAGCAGCTTTGTATGCTTGGACTTGTAGTCCTCCATAGTGCAGCCTTGCATGCTGGGACTTGTAGGCCTCCTCTGTAGTACAGTGCAGCCTTGCATGCTGGGACTTGTAGTCCTCTGTAATGCAGTGCAGCCTTGCTTGCTGGGACTTGTAGTCCTCTTCTGTAGCGCAGTGCAGCTCTGCATGCTGGGATTTTTTTCCAATATAAGACATACCCCGAAAGTAAGACATAGTGGGGCTTTTGGGGATAAAAAGAAAGTAAGACACTGTCTTACTTTCGGGGAAACACGGTATATTTATAAGAGTACCAGAAATAGGCATTTCACTTATAACACTCATGATCACATCCATTACACCAGCTGTCCAGGATACTCTGCACTTCTTCTCTCGCAATAATATGTTGTTACAGGAAACCATCGCGAAAGCGCAGGAAGACAGCAAGAAATCATTTGACAAGAAAAGAAGGGGGGGACTGACCTTGCAACCAGGAGATCAAGTATGGCTTTCAACAACAAATTTGAAGATGCTATGTCCTTCAAGGAAGCTGGCACCAAGGTTCGTAGGACCATTTCCGGTAAGGAGAACAATTAATGATGTTTCTTTTGAATTAACCTTACTTGAGTCTTTTAAAATTTCATGTATCCTTGCTGAAGCCTGTTGTGCCAGATCCATTTCCGGATCATAGACCAGGTCCTCCCGGTTTACAGGCACTCATACCCCACCGTGCTCCTGTGCTGCTGTATCACTACCAGTGGTCCGCGAGCCGAGAGGCCTTCCTCTGCACATCAGGCTCACATCCCAGGTACGTAACATACACTCTACTGTGGACTCTGAAAACAATACTTAAGATGGTGCTGGCTTACCCCTGGAAACAAGATTTTTAAAGTTTCTTTAAACAGTGAGTAATATTTGAGCTGGATTGCAGTGGCTATAGTTTGATAATTACTTATTATAATGGACTAAATGAAAAGAAGCATCAGAGTGGGAGAGTTTACTTCCTCTTGAATAACATGAATAAAGGTTTACTCAGGTCAGTCTGATGACCAGCATAGAACAGTCCTGGTACACTGATCAGTCCATCATTGAATTGTAAGGTGAGAATTTGCCCCTTTGCCACAGCTCATTCTACCTAACTAGCTAAATATCCCAATGTCCCTGACATTTCACAGTCCATCAAAGTTGTTTCCTGTGAGGTAGAACAACATTTCCTAGCAGTTCCCTTTCTTCTTTAAGGGTAACTCCAGGGACAAAAGGCACAGCTGCATTCAGACAATAAGCAGCCCGGCCATGGTGCAAGGGACTGCACTGTTGGACACAGGTGCCCTTGCAATAGTAGCCTCAGTCTGTCCGCATGACAGCTGGGGACTGAGGAAGCAGTCTCCGGCCGAACGTCACATGAACAGATTCCTTTTCAGAGGGAGACACACTGGCAACTTTCAGAGCACTGGCCAGCATGACTCAAGTGGGCACTCCCTGTATCTACCAGTAGCACTCAGTCCAGCACAAACTCAGCAGGACAGCCAGCAGAAATGTTCTCCACTAGCAATAACCTTTCCTTCAAAAGTGAAGTGGCTTCAAGTATAGTGTCCTTGACTCCACACAACACACATTTGTAATCCAGGGGTTTAACGAACAGATATAGTTCCATAGAATTTACCAGTAGAATCTGTCAGTTTCAAATATTCTCTGGTATTTACGGTAGCAATAAAGTGATGAAAATCTCTCTCATGGCAACATTATCTGAGTTAGTTCAACAGTCATATTCATGAACAAGCAACAGTGGGATTCTTGGACTTTTACACAACAGTCATTTATACACCAAACATTTCCTACTGCCTCCTGGCGTACCAGGTCTCTGTAGAATCGCCAGACAGAATGTGTTCAGAGGAATCTGCCCAGGCAGGGATAGGTCTACCAAAGTCAGCAGTGGCGGTGCTGGACGTAGGTTCCTCCATGGTATCGTACCCGCAGGCCCAGTCTGCCCTCATCACTTGTGGCGGTAATGGTGGTCTGGCAGACACCAGTAGTAGTTCTCCACAAGGGTAGCACCAACTTCACGGGCGCCAGAATACAGTGAAACTGGAACATCATCGGCAGACAGTCCCAATGGCTGCAGAACTTTGAGAGATATACAATGCGATCTCCCCTCTCGGCACCATCCAAATACCCGTATCAGTAATCGTCTCTCCAGAGGCAAAGAAACTGGAAATTTCTCGTGGATCATTTTCAGACAATACAGAATAGGGAACCTAAAACCTAGGAGCTCCCAGATGCGCCATATTTCCTTTGAGGCCACGAGGTTTCAGTATGCGGGCCCAAGATGGCGACACAAACAGCAATGAGTGCTCCTCTGCAGAGTGGGGACTCCTCCCCCTGCCAACAGATTGGTGCAGATACTTTCTGCAAACTTTAGCGCCTGCCCGTTTGCTTCTACAGCATGCCAAATCTGTAATGGAGTGTGTTTTAAACCTAGCAGCAGTGGCGGGAAGTGCCAAAAGACCAGGCTGGTACACTCCCGTGAACGATGAGACTTGTTGCTTCTTCCCCATGTTGTTATGATGCATAATAACACAGTCCATAAGAAGTAGAGATGGTACTTGCCACTTTCGCATGGAGCCAGACGAAATCCCAATGGCGCTGTAGCCAGTTGCCATGGGTGACTGCTGCAAGGATAACGCCTTTGCCCCACGTTGGGCACCAAATGTAGCCAAGTCCTGGGTCCCCTTTGGTTTGAGAACCTCCAGAGTTAGGGATAGCTGACATCCTTCTATGTAGAGTGGGTTACGAGGCATGGTGGGTGTAAGGCAAGATAGACATGGGCATCAGACATTTCTTGAATGCAAAGAGATATATTGTCTCTTAAACATGTAGCACTGACCCCCCTCCGAAGGAGCTGCTGGTTTTACTGGGCTTACCTTCTTGACCTCTTCTCTGTCTATGTGTTCCCATGGTAGATGGCCCAAAGAAATGTGGAAACTGATACTGAATCTTCTTTTCGGTTATTTATTTGAACCAGAGTCTTTAGACAAGGGTAGAGGGTTAGGATTAAGCTCAGGTACCTTAGACTGCAAAAATGGAAAGTCTCTTATAGGAAAAATACAGAGAATAGCAAACATTTCACAGCTGGATTTTACAACCCCCAGGATAGACCTCCTCTCACTAGGCCTAGCAGCCGGCAGGGTGTTAAGCAAAGTCTCTGCCACAGACTTGAGCGTAGAATATTTGAGAAAAGTCTCTGCCACAGACTTGAGTGTAGAATATTTGAGAAAAGTCTCTGCCACAGACTTTTGCGTTACTGAGGGACATAGACAAATTTAAAGAGCTCTCCTACGGTACCAGTATCTCTCAGCCGATCCAGCGAAACCGTATGAGTGTAGATCCATGTAGTGTCCTTCAACTAAGCCTCCAGGCTCCTTCAGAGAAGCCAGCCTTGCCCACGGCCTTCTCATGAAGAGTCCTCCCCTGGGGTTTCTCCAGTTGCTGGGCCTCTCCCTTGGATGAGACGGCACCGGACCACCTTTGGTTCAATAGGCCCCGAATTCCATTCAGGCCTGTCCCTGCAGTTGGGCTGCCTCGGGCAAGCCAGCCCCGATACTCAAAATGCATGGCTCTGCACCCCAGGCCAGGAGGGCCATGGGGACTGGTCAGGAGGACCAGAACCAAACAGACAGAAAATATTCTCTGGAACACAGCAGAACAGAACCCTGCACATGATGTCAGTACCTTAAATACTGCCTCCCGGAATGCACAGTAGGAGAACACTCCCACTGGGCTGGTTTCCGAAAGAACAGTGGCATTCAATACACCCAGCTAGACTGCGTTCTCAAACTTGCTGGCGGTGACAGTGACACCTGCGGTCAAGGAGAACCCAGTGCAACCCAGCTAGACTGGTACTGAAACCAAAAATTTAGAAAATTAGCCCCAAAACCCAACTGTGGTTTCAGGAAAGTTAACTTTGAAAAAACCATAGCGCTTGCTTATCAGGAGCCAGCACTACAAACAGAACTGTGGGAGAGAGAGTTTAGGGCTAGGACACCCTTGAGTAGTTGCAATGTTAATTGGCAGACTCTGAGACTTCTATAGGTAGACAGCCATGCAGGGAAAGGCACCCAGTCAGATCCTTGCTCATGGGCTGAGATACCCCATCTAATCCTAATCTATCCTTCCAATACGTTTGTCTTATCTAATGCCACCAGATACCCCGCCATTTATTGACAGAAGAGAGAAGCGCAGCAATTCCAGAATTAGGGTGGAATCAATTGATCTATCAATTGGCCAAGGCAATTATACCTAGAAAGGATAAATCCAAGGAAAAAAACAAGCTTAACTTACCGACCAGCCTGCAGACAACTAAGTATATGGGAAGCGCTGCTGCAGTATTATAAAGGGACTTTGACGTTTTTTTTAAGATATTGCCATTTTTACATATCAGTTTACATGGTTGAGACAAACAACTTAACACTGGCAGGGGTAACTAAAATTATCAGCTTTTATTTATTTATTTATGCAAAACCTTTATCCCAAAAGGAAAAAAAGCTGTTTGCTGTAGCCAATTATAAAGTGTGAACTGGAGTTTGGCTTCAATATGTTAGTGTATTTAAATCTGCTGCTACATTTAACTATCCCCCCAACTGTCTGCTATGCCTCCTGTTCTCATTTATCAATATTATCACTAATATAATCATCTCACTAATGCAGGAGGTGTGTTGCTGGCCAGATCACAAGGTGAAAATGGGAAAAGCCAAAGAAAGTAAAATTGATGCATCCACCACATCTACTGATTGGTAAGCTGCTATATATTACATTTTTGGTTTTGGGTTTAATACCGCTTTAACACAGTACACCGAGGTGTGGATAGAACTACAATGCAGTGCCGTCTGATGGAAGATCACAGATCATGATAACCCGTAAAATACCAGTGGTAAAGGTAGGGATTTCAAAGATACACTGAGGAAGTCCCATATGTTTCTGCCTGAAGAGCTGCCTGACAAAGTGAAAATTCAGAGACTCGGTCACACCAAAGTCATACCACTATTAAGAGACTATGCTGTGTGGCTGACTGACACAAAACTCACAGTCTGGAAAGCACAATGCAGAGCTAAATGCTCAAAGTTCACTTTCCAGGCTAGCCACACAATTTTCGGTTCAATGGGGTATGGGTACAGCCTCCAAAGCAACTGTAGAGGATATGCTCATCTGGATAGCTGCTATGAAGAGGCAAGCTCAAGCAGCATGTTTGAAGAATTGAAGTTACTGGATAAATATTCACTGTGTAAAATGTATCTGGATTCAAGAGAAAAAAATTATAGAAAACATTAACTAGGGCTCTCCACAGTAGAGGAAATTATGCCCAATCTCCTAGCACATCAGCGAAATACTGAGGCATAATGATTGAAGGTAGGGTTATATGGGGGCTGGCTTAACAAATTTTGTTTTGCCAGTGTCTAAAACTTCTGTAGGAAACTGAAAAAGCTATGCTGGATGTCACCGGAGGGGCTGATCTGCTCTACATCCCTTTAGACTAGAAATAGAATAATTCAATTCCTCTTGGTATGGGACTTTAAATTAGAGCAGTCAGCATTATGACAAGTGAATACAGTAAAAAAGTATATACAATCTTTAATGTAGGTTGATTAAAATATACAGCATACTCGTGACGACACAATTAACACATAAATAATCTGGTCTTAAATAATAACACACTATTATATACAGCATAAACAACCAGATATCACAGAAAATATATTTATTTATACTTTCAAGAGTACTGTACCGACTAAAACGGCTGTATATATTGGCATGAGACAAAACGCTACTGCGATTCCTGGCCCGTATCACCCCAACTCCGCAAGGGAACAGGTAGAGCACCCGCCAAGACAAAGAATCACCGGTTGGACTGTATCCACACAGAGGACACCCAAGTAATACCCTCTGTCACAGGACCCTCTGAAAGGGGGGGGGGACCCTATGAAAAACCAATTAAGTATATTTGTATATAATTAAAATATGAAATCAAGCAAAGTACCTTAATCAGGTAGGAGGTCAGAACATGGTCTCAGTGGAGGACCCTGGAGCTGGAGAGTAAGACAGCACCCACCAACAAATATGTAAAATGGTGACCCACATAGGGGACAGGAAAGCCTCCAACATCAGCCAGTGGGTAGGCCCTGGGGAATGTTGGCGGTCAGGCCTGGGGGGGGCCCAGGCCTAAAGCTGTCTAAGGAGCCCCACAATTTCTGATGGCTGCCCTGGTCATGAACATTATAATTTAGGGAAACACAATCTCTAAACTATTTAAAGTGGACCATGAATCATTTTTTTCAACTTTCCATCTATCAAATTTTCTCCCTTTGTTGTTTTAACTTTGGATAGTAAAATATTTTTTTTCTGCCAATATATACCTTATACAGCCCTCTTTCTGTTTCTTGTCTGGTAAAAAGCTTAGGCTTATGATATCATGCACAGCTCTCTCTCTCGTGAGAGTTTGCCAGGAAGGGAGGGGGTATGAATCATAAGACAAGCAGGATCAGGAACAGCTGGGTAACTGTGGAGAGAGATGAAAGCTGGCAATTAGCCGACAGCTGAGCAGCCAGCCCAAAGAAGAGCTAAGTCAACCCTGACAGTACCCCCTCCTCAATGACTCCTCTCTCTAGGAGGGCCACCGGGCTTGAGGGGAAAATGTCTATGGAAATCACAGAGGAGGACAGGGGCGTTCTTACGGACCGTACCCCTTCCAATGCAACAGGTACTGTATGCGCCCACGGAGTCAACAATGGATTGTACCTCATACTCCTCATGGTTCTCAACCTGTATAGGGTGAGGACCTGGCACAGAGGTGTTAAATCGGTTGCATACCAACGGTTTCAATAAGAAGACATGAAACACATTTGAGCTGTGCATACTAGGAGGAAGGTCCAACGCGTACGCCACTGGGTTAATCCTGCGAAGGATACGGAAAGGCCCAATAAACCGAGGTGCAAACTTCAGTGAGGGAACGCGAAGTTGGAGGCTGCAAGATGACAGCCAGACCCTGTCCCCAACCTGGTAGGAAGGTGCAGGCAGGCGTCTGCGGTCAGCATGGAGTGTGTACCTATCATTAACAAGCCCCCTGGACTTGTACCCAAGTGGAACGAAGAGCATGGAGATGCTCCTCTAACGCAGGAATACTCTGCGGAACAAACAATTCAGGCAACATGGAAGGTTGGAAACCATAATTCACCTTAAATGGAGACAATCGGGAGGCAAAAAGATCTCCCGAGAAAAAATGGAAGCCAGTTCCTTAGAAGTAGGCAACTTATTAAGTGGAATACAATGACACATCTTTGAGAACCGGTCAACCACCATAAGGATAACAGTATTGCCTTGGGGGTTGGGCAACTCCACAATGAAATCCATTGACAGGTGAGTCTAGGGACTCTCTCCATTGGGTATGGGTTGTAGGAGGCCCACTGGAAGGTGTTGTAGAGTCTTACTCTGAGCACACACGGAACAGGCAGCTATGAAGGCAGTTACATCAGCCCATAGACTAGGCCATCAGAATTGTTGGGAAATGGCCCAAATGAGTTGATTATTCGTAGGATGGCCAGCTGCCTTGGGAGAATGGTAAGTCTGGAGCACAGCAGTAGGGAGACTCTCTGGGACAAAGCAGCGGTCACAAGGTTTCTCAGGAGGAGCATGGACCTGAGCAGCAAGAATTTTGTCACCCAAAGGAGAAGTAAGACTGGTGCGAACCGTAGCCAAGATATGATCAGGAGGAATCACAGGAACCGGAACCGACTGTGGAGGAAAATTGTTGTGACAAGGTATCAGCCCTTACATTCTTAGCACCGGTGGAAGAATGAGACAATGTAATTAAAACTCGACAAGAAAAGAGCCCATTGCACCCTTCTGGGAGAGAGGCGCTTAGCCTCAGACAAGAATGGGAGATTCTTATGGTCAGTAAGAATGAGAACCGACACAGTGGTACCTTCAAGGAGATGTCTCCATTCTTTCAGGGCTAAAATTATCGCCAATAGCTCTCTGTCACCAATCTCATAATTGCACTCAGCAGGTGACAAATTCTTGGAAAAGTAGCCACACGGATGCATAGCGCTCTCAGAGTTAGGACGTTGAGACAGAAGGGTGCCAACTCCAGTCTCAGAAGCACAATTTCTAGGATAAAAGGCAACATAGGATCAGGATGTGCCAACACCAGGAGACCAACTCTGTGGGTTACTGTCCTTTCTGGTCATATCAGAGACGCAAAGTTACGAATACACTTCCGATAGTAGCTGGCAAAGCCCAGGAAATGCTGCAGAGGATGTAAACCCACAGGTCGAGGCCACTGTAGGACTGCCGAAAGTTTTTCTGGGTCCATCAAAAAAACAGCAATGGAAATCCCAAAGCCCAGGAATATAACCTGATCACGATGGAAGTCGCACTTCTCCAGTTTACAATAGAGATTGTTCTCTCTTAGTTTCTGAAGCACACAACAGACATCTGTGTGGTAGCTCTCCAGGGACTTGGAAAATATGAGGATATCATCGAGATAAACCACCACACATAACTGCAACAAATCCCGGAGGACATCGTTAATAAATTCCTGGAAAACTGCTGGGGCGTTACAAAGGCCAAAAGGCATTATCAGGTACTCATAATGGCCTGTTCTGGTATTAAACGCAGGTTTCCACTCATCACCCTCCTTAATGCGCATGAGATTGTATGCCCCTCTCAAGTCAAGCTTTGTGAAAACCATTGCTCCCTTGAGGCGGTCAAATAACTCTGTAATCAACGGAATCGGGTAGGCATTCTCAATCGTGACACAATTGAGACCCCTATAATCAATACAAGGTGTCACAGATCAGCTCCGCAGCTGATCTGTGTCTCACCTTTACTGCAGTGGGTTGGCTGGCATCTGTTGTTCCACTGGCGGGTGTTCAGCTCTGTGCACTCTGCAGCTATGGGTGTCGCCGCCCTTCACCTGTTGCCTAATATATGTTTCCTTCCTGCTACTTCCTGTCCAGCCCCTCATGTGCTTCTCTATTTAAATCCCTTTCTAACCAGCTACCATTGCTTGAGCAACATTTGTTTCTGAAGCTCCCCTGTGTATCCTGTTTTACCTGACCTCTCGTGAACTGATCTCTTGTGTACCGACCCGGCTTGTTCTGATTACGTTGTTTGCAGCCCGCCCTGACCTTGGCTCACTATCCGGCTCTCCTTTGTTTCATCCATCCATCCTTGTCTACAGTGTCTTCTGGTACTTCCCTACCGAGGAGGGTGAACCCAGGGGTCGTGACCTGGGGTCAGCACGCAGCTAAGCCCAAACCTTCGTGAGAGGGTCCCTGGCGGAACACCGGCTGGCTCTTAGTTTCCACGTCCTGGGGGATCCCGTGTCGCCTGCACGCCTGTGGGCTCACTGTAAATAGTACCATGACAGTTTGCTCAAGCCATGAGCGTCTCTGAGAATCGGCCACTGACCGAGGATCAAATGCAACATCTAGTTCAGAGACTTAACTCCCAGCAAGCTAATCAAGAGCAAATAATGCTGGTTCTCCAGGATCTTGCCTCTCGTCTGGATCGTCTGCAACTCGCTGCAACTTCAGCTCCTCCAGTTCCGGCTCCTACTTCAGTTGCTCCAGTCTTACCTGCTGCACCTGGCAATCCCTGCCTGCATCTGCCATTGCCACCTCGTTTCTCCGGTGATCCTAAGGCTTGTCGAGGCTTCATTAATCAGTGTTCCATCCACTTCGAACTTTCCAGCCACCATTTTCCAACTGATAGCACCAAAGTCGCATATATCATCTCTCTCCTCTCCGATGATGCTTTAGCTTGGGCCTCTCCACTCTGGGAATCACACGTTCCTATCACCTCTGACCTCCAGCTCTTTTTGGATGCATTTCGGAAAACATTTGATGAGCCCAGCAGAGTGTCTTTGTCTGCTGGGGCCCTCCTTCGTCTTCGTCAGCAAGAAATGACAGTCGGCCAATACGGAGTTCAATTACATAAGCTGGCCGCTTAACTCAAATGGAATAATGAGGCCCTTACTGCTACCTTCTGGCAAGGCCTATCTGACCGTGTCAAGGATGAACTCGCTGGACGCACCATTCCCACCACATTGGATGACTTAATCACATTGAGCATTCAAATTGACATTCGCTTCCAGGAGCGGGCTCTGGAGAAATCCAGATCCAGTCATCCCCCTGCTGGCCGTCCAGCACAGGTAGTCCAAAGACCGGTGCAATCCTCTCCGTCTTCTACCTCTCACGTGTTGGAAGAACCTGTGCAGCTTGGGCGAACCCGCCTCACTCCTGAGGAACGTGCCCGACGCATGGGATTGGGCTTGTGCCTTTACTGTGGCGATAAAGGACATCTTTTGAACTCCTGTCCAGTCCGTCCGGGAAACTCCAGGGTCTAGGTCACTCGGAGGGAGGTGATCTAGACCGATCCATTAATTTTCCTTGCTTCCCTCGTTTCCCCCTTCCCATGACTATCCACTGGGCTCAGAATGCCTATCAACTCTCTGCATACGTGGACTCTGGTGCTGCCGGGAATTTCATTGAACAATCTTTAGCTTCCGAGTTGGGCATCGCCTTTGTTGCCTTGGCTATACCCCTCTCTGTGACCGCAGTAGATGGCTCCTTCTTGCCTATGAGTCCAATCCGGTTTAAAACCTCTCCTATAGAGTTACGCATTGGGGCTTTGCATAGTGAGGAGATCTCTTTCCTAATATTGCCTAAATCCCCCAGTCCCATCATCCTGGGCCTTCCATGGTTGCAGAAACACTCCCCGCATCTTGACTGGAATTCTGGACAAGTATTGGCTTGGGGTCCTCCATGCCAGCAACAATGTATTTCCAAGGTGCTACCTCCTCCTTCCATTCCTCTTGCTGAGACCTCCACAACTCCCACGTTACCTGCCCAATATCAGTGCTTCCGAGATGTTTTCTGCAAAAAGTCCACTGATCGCCTTCCTCCTCACAGAGACTTTGACTGCTCCACTGAGCTTTTACCTAGGACCTCTCCTCCCCGGGGCCGAGTCTACCCTCTATCTATCCCCGAGACACAAGCCATGTCGGAATACATTCGGGAAAACCTGCAAAAGGGTTTCATCAGGAAATCTAACTCACCTGCCGGAGCCGGGTTCTTCTTTGTAGCGAAAAAAGAGGGTTCACTCCGTCCATGCATCGACTACAAGGGTCTTAATGCCATCACTGTGAAGAACCGATACCCTCTTCCTTTAATTTCCGAACTCTTTGACAGACTGCAAGGTTCTCATGTTTTTACTAAATTGGATCTTAGAGGGGCCTACAATTTAATAAGAATCCGGGAAGGAGACTATATGCAAAATTGGAGAAGTCTATTTGGCCAAACACAAGTTCCATTTCTGGGCTATATAATCTCGCCACAAGGCCTCCTCATGGACCCAGTTAAACTTTGGGCCATCTCCTAGTGGCCCCAGCCCTCTGGTCTTAAAGCCACCCAATGCTTTCTGGGCTTCACCAATTACTTTCGCCAATTCATTCGTAACTACCCCACCTTGGTGGCTCCTATTACATCTCTCACCCGCAAAGGTGTCAATGCTCGGATCTGGTCCCCTGAAGCCATTGAACCTTTCTGCAAATTCAAGGCAGCCTTCCTCTCCGCCCCTATTCTTCTACGCCCAGACATTACTAAACCCTTTTCTTTGGAGGAAGATGCCTCTTCTGTAGGAGTTCGTGCCGGCCTACTCCAAGCTCAGCAGGGCAAGTCTCAACCTTGCGGATTCTTTTCCAAGAAGTTTTCTGATGCAGAGAAAAACTATACCATTGGGGACCGTGAGCTACTCGCTATTAAACTAGCTCTTCAAGAATGGAGACATCTTCTAGAGGGTTCTCCCCATTGTATTACCATCTATACTGATCATGCAGTATTTACAATTCGCGAAACGCTTGAATCCACGTCAAGCTCACTGGGCCCTCTTTTTCGCCCGCTTCAATTTTAACATTACTTTCTGGCCAGGTGCCAAGAACCTTCGAGCCAATGCCTTGTCCAGGTCGTTTGATGTCAATGATTCTGAGAATCACCTAGATCCTGGTCCCATCATTCCTCTGCATCGTATTCTAGCCACCACTCAGCTCCAGTCTACGCAGCCTCCTCCTGGTAAAACTTTTGTAGCTCCTGCACTTCATCCCAATCTCCTTGCTTGGGCACATGACTCCAAGTTCTTTGGACATCCTGGCATATCTCGTACTTGTGATCTTCTTCAGCGTCATTATTGGTGGCCTTCTCTTCGTAAGGGTGTCAAGGAATACATTCAAGCTTGTATGGTTTGTGTACTTTCCAAATCTTCCACGTCTGCCCCTGCTGGGTTGCTTTTGCCCTTACCAGTGCCCGATGTACCTTGGCATTGTATTGCCATGGATTTTATCTCAGATCTGCCTCCCTCAACAGGTTCTACAGTCATCTGGGTAGTGGTGGATCGGTTCTCCAAAATGTGTCACTTGATTCCTCTCCCAGGCCTACCTTCTGCTCCCAGTCTTGCCACAACTTTCATTAAGGAGATCTTTCGTCTTCATGGGATGCCTTCCCATATCGTCTCTGACAGAGGAGTTCAATTTACTGCTCGGTTTTGGAGAGCCTTGGCCAGCTCCTTTGGGATTAAGTTGGATTTTTCATCTGCCTTTCATCCCCAGTCCAATGGGCAAATGGAACGTGTCAATCAAAATGTAGAAAGTTTTCTCCGTACCTTCATTTCAGCCCACCAAGATGACTGGGTGGACCTTTTGCCCTGGGCAGAGTTTGTCTTAAACCATCACGCCAATGCCAGTTCTGGAAAATCTCCTTTCTTCACAGTTTATGGGCAGCATCCATCTGTTCCCTTTCCTGTTTCCATTTCTCCTGTTGTACCAGCAGCAGCTGAGACCCAAAGGTCCTTCAACTCAATCTGGAAAAAAGTCTCTGGGAATCTTCATCTAGCTGCTTCCAGTCATAAAACGGCGGCAGATCGTCATCGCCGTCCGGCTCCTAAGTTCCTGCCTGGCGATAGAGTTTGTCTCTCTACCAAGCACATCCGACTCCGGGTACCCTCAATGAAATTTGCCCCTCACTTCATTGGTCCATTTCCTATTCTCCGCCCGATCAATCCAGTGGCTTTCAAGCTCCGTCTACACTCTCATCTCAGGATACCCAACACCTTCCATGTCTCCCTGCTCAGGCCACTGGTCCTCAATCACTTCTCTCACCCTTCTTCTCACCCCACTCCTGTGGCTGATACCTCGGATAAGTATGAAATTAAAGTAAGTTTGGACTCCAAGTACTCCCGGGGGAGGCTATTCTATCTCATTGATTGGAAGGGCTATGGTCCGGTGGAGAGGTCTTGGGTCCCTGCCACCGATGTCTCTGTCCCACGTCTGGTGACCAGATTCCATCAGAAATTTCCCTCCAAGCCAGCCCCCAGACGTGTAGGGGGACCTTCTAAGAAGGGTGTACTGTCACAGATCAGCTGCGGAGCTGATCTGTGTCTCACCTTTACTGCAGTGTGTCGGCTGGCATCTGTTGTTCCACTGGTGGGTGTTCAGCTCTGTGCACTCTGCAGCTATGGGTGTCGCCGCCTTTTACCTGTTGCCTAATATATGTTTCCTTCCTGCTACTTCCTGTCCAGCCCCTCATGTGCTTCTCTATTTAAATCCCTTTCTTACCAGCTACCATTGCTTGAGCAACATTTGTTTCTGAAGCTCCCCTGTGTATCCTGTTTTACCTGACCTCTCGTGTACTGACCCAGCTTGTTCTGATTATGTTGTCTGCAGCCCGCCCTGACCTTGGCTCACTATTCGGCTCTCCTTTGCTTCATCCATCCATCCTTGTCTACAGTGTCTTCTGGTACTTCCCTAGCGAGCAGGGTGAACCCAGGGGTCGTGACCTGGGGTCAGCACGCAGCTAAGCCCAAACCTTTGTGAGAGGGTCCCTGGCGGAACTCCGGCTGGCTCTTAGATTCCACGCCCTGGGGGATCCCGTGTCACCTGCTCGCCTGTGGGCTCACTGTAAGTAGTACCCTGACACAAGGTCTAGGTTCACCGCTCTTCTTATTCACAAAGAAGAAACCAGCACCAGCAGGAGACGAGGATTTGCAGATGAAACCTCGAGAAAGTGCATCTGCAACATACTCTTCCATGGCCTTATCCTCCAAGACCGACAAAGGGTAAACCCGGCCACGATGGGGTATGGCACCGGGTTGACAGTCCATTGCGCACTCATAAGACCGGTGTGGAGGCAAACTACCGTCTCGACCTTTGTCAAAGACATCGCTAAAATTGCGGTACTCCTCCGGCAGGGAGGAGAGTGAAGAGGTGCACAGGACCTTGGATACCTTCAGGAAGCATGTCTCACTGCATTGTGGTGACCAGGAGAGAACCTCAGCATGGAGCCAATCCAAAGAGGGGTTGTGCCTCTGTAACCAATAACCAGTGGAAATCTGGGTGAGGAAATAACTTGGAATTGGATTATCTCATGACGAAGAGCCCCTACGGCCATGGACAACGGAACCCTCTCATGAGTCACATGGGCAGGCTGTAGAGGTCTCCCGTCAAGAGCCTCAATGGAAAGTGGAGTGTCATGCAGCTGCAGCGGAATTGAGTGGTGATACAAAGGCAGCATCAATGAACAGGCCTGCAGCACCAGAGTCGATTAGAGCCTGTATCTCGAAGGACGACTCAGCCCAAGAAAGGGTGACTGAAACCAGGGGCTTATCCTTCTGGATAACTGGGGACGAAACAACGTCACCTAAGGTCTGCCCATGAGATCTTTAAAGATCTTTATAGTCTCTGAAGTTTGTGATTGTTCTCTCTTCTGTTTCTTTCCCCCTCTGCAGCCTCTCCGTCGTGTTTTCTTTTTTGCAGAGCTGCCGGAGAGGGGTTCATCACTACGGAGAGGCTGCAGAGGGGGAAAGAACAGAGGAGAGAACCATCACAAACTGCGGAGACTATAAAGATCTTTCATCTCTCTAAACATGTCCTTTCTTCTGCAGAAACAACATTACTTAGTAGAGGCCTCAATTTTGCACCGACCTCCAAGCCGGATCCATATGTATTGTTCAAAGATCTGAACAAATACATAAGACATCTCACACTGAAAAGATTTTTTGAATTTCAAAAGACTAAAAATATTCAAACTACTAAGTACCCCTCCCATAGCTAAATCAAATAAATTGGAAGTGGTTACCAGACCTATTGAGTTTAGTTTTGATACTAATACCATGGATCAGTTTGGTGAGTTCAACTTGGATAGTACCTTTTCCAATTTGGATCTCTTTACACAGCATCTATCCAACCCCTCACCAGTACAACATTCTTTCCTAAAGCCTAAATCTATATTTTATCCACACCAGTAAAAAGGTCCATATATAACCACATTCTACAATATGATATTTGCAAATATTAAAAGACTATGTTCACATTTGTCTCCCTGTCCTTTGAAATCCCTCGCCAGGAATGAAAATCTTATTGTCAAAACTGCTGACAAAGGAGGAGGGATCATTATTATGGATTGAGATGATTATATCAAAGAGGCTCTTCGCCTTCTTGCTGATACATCTACATATAGGAAATTAACTAAAGATCCCCTTCCAGAATATAAATGTGCAATCAAGCTCCTTATAGAAAAGGCTGAAAAATCCAATATTTTTGAAAAATCTGAAGTTTCATTCTTAATTAAGGATTTTTATCGTACTCCATAATTTTACCACATCTCAAAGGTTCACAAAAGCTTGGTGAATCCCCCTGATAGGCTCATCATAGCGGCCATGGATAGTATTACCTCTGGGCTTTCCAAATATATAGATTACTACCTTCAACCGTTAGCCCAAGGCCTACAATCATACATTAGGGATGGTACTCATTTACTTGAGCTACTTAAAATGTATTCTTGGGACAGTGATTATATCTGGATATCATTGGACGTAGGTTCTCTATACATCCATTCCACACTCCTTTGGACTTGCGGCCCTCCAGTTTTTCATGTCACAGGACAACTACATGAATGACAGACATGCTGCATTAATTTTGGACTGTACTGAGTTCTGTGAGATCTGGTCTCCTGCAGTTGAGCAATGCGGAGTTCTGCCTTACACTTGGCATTTTGCACTAAGAGATCCCTTTGTTGGTTTAGTGCATCAGCCCTGGTCAGTTCCGCTAAAGAGTCCTCTATATTACAGTCCTGCAAGAAAGCTGTGTATTTTGCAAACAGCCACTGGTAGTGTTCATACGTGGCAGATAAGCGATCTATAGAATCTCTTCGTTCAGCTGGTTGTTCATTCAAGTGTAACAAAATGGACATGCAGTGTGAAGTTCTGTCCCATAAGTCTGACAGATTGCTGGAGAATTCATCTCTTGTGACTTCATAGTTTTATCTGAGTTTCTGTGTAGGTTTTATTGTACGTTTGGCAATATCTGCAGAATCTGCTCCCTGTAAATCTGCGGGTTCAGAGGCATGATTAATCTGCGTTGGTTCAACCACAAAAGGGTGCTCAGAATCTTGTCTAGCCATTTTTCATGTTTTTGCAAGAAATTATACTGTCTCTTTAAGAAGATGAACAACAGCTTAGACAGGGGGGGTAAGGCAGTTCAATGTAGAGAAACAGTTTTTAACATTCAAATGAGGTGCAGTAAACTCGTGCGACCATGTGCTTTACAAGATGGCAGATGGCACTGAGCTTGATTGCAGATCAGGCGCACACATATACACAGCAGGCTGTGGGAATTCTATACATCTTTTGACTATTCTGACTCCAGTTGATGTGAAGCAACTATCCCTTGTGAGACCTCTATGCCTGGCCTGTTGTATAAGATATAATCGCCGAGGACAATCCTAATCAGATAGTTTGAACTCACCAAATACAGATTCCATCCACAAGTTGCTTTTATTCTGAACATCAGGAGATTACAGGATACAAACAGATGAATAGGTTGTAGTATTTATGCGGTCAAAAGATGATATTGTTTGTAGCTTACAAAGCAGAATACATGTGCCCTGCTACGTGTGGCTTGTAGCTGCATCCATGACACAGGAAGTACAAAACACAGGAAGAAGGGTGGAGCATTACATATAAAAGGAAGTGTCATAACATAAGTGAAAATAAACTTGAGAAAACAAGTGTATTACCACAAAAGGTCACTAAATGGTAGCATGTGAACTAAATATAAAATTCCATAGAAAATGGTTAGGAAAACAGTCTATATCAATTCTATGCAATGCTGGGGCAGCACACATGATGTTCCTGTATGGAGATCACCATCTTGGTAGAGGCAGAGATTTGTTTCCTTACATCCAAGCCTATAACAAGGAAAGTAGTACAATAGCGATAACACCAGATCTAACTTCAAACATTTCCTAAGACAAGAGGAAAGAGTAAGCAGTGCCTTTGTTCTCACACTGGAAGTGCACTGCTATATTTCAGGAGGAGTTCAAGATAAAAAGTATATTTTTTTCAGGCACAAATAACACTTTGAAATGTTTCCTGTAACAGCAAATCTCCTTGAGTTCAGGTCCCCTTTAAAGTGGACCTTGCACTAAGGCACAAGGTCCACTTATGTGTTTGTATACCATCCCTAATTGGAAAGGAGAAAGCAAAGCCCAGCCCCCCCCAAAAAATCTATCTACTCTTACAGTTCTGGCCACTTCCTGCTGCTGATGTAACAGGGCCTTAACCTCCCTGGCGGTATGATTATGTCAGGAATTTTGTACCAAAAGCGGTACAATTTTTTGCATGGAAATTTGGTGTTATGTATTATAGGCATGCAATTCTTAGTAATTACATACGTAAAACTGACCAAACAAGACTCTAGTAGACATCCCAGATGTGATAAAGTTTGAAACACAAAATCATGAATTATATTTTATTCAATAATGTAATACAAAACAATGACATTTGTCAAACAAAGAAACTTCAATAAACATCCTGAGTGTGATACATTTTGAAAAGTACAGCACACAGTCTGACGTCACAATCTGGACAATGGAACCTGCTTTCTCTTCGGACTTTCTTTCCATTGCTATCTCTCTTTGAACAGAAAATCACGCACATCCTGGTAGGTGCTGCCTTTTTTACGGTTGGCGGTATGTAGTCCATAAAGTGACGACCTGTTAGGTGTTCTGGGTTGTCAATGTCAACAGCACGTCGCCCAGGTCTGTTCACAGCTACTGACGGCGTCTGGTATTTGACAAAAATCTGCTCAGCCACCTTCCAGATGAAATCAGAATGAACAAGAGGCTTGTCACTCTTTGCTCTGAACAGGATATATGATTTCCAAAGGCCTTGTTCCAGAAGATGCCTGAAAATCTTTTTATAATATTTTTTTTGCCGTTTGCACATAGCCGGATAAAATGTCATTGCCTGATCGGCTCTGTCGACACCTCCCACAGTGCTATTATAGTCTATCGCGACTTGCGGCTTCAGCACATCTTTCCCACCTTTTGTGTGGACCATGGCAGTGGAGGTATTGTGCACAATACTCATGAGACACACATTCTTCTTGTCTCGCCATCACATTGCCATCATCTTACCCCTCTCCCAGGCAACCATTTCTCTGGTTTTTCGTTTTTTCTTGGAAAACATAGATGGCATGTCACGTCGGTTAGGCCTAATGGTACCATACGCATCAGTCTTGTTTTGTAGCAAAACCTCAAACAATTCTGGATATGTAGAAATTGTCCATGGTAATACAATATCCCTGGTTCAGCAATGGCTCCAGCAGTGTAAGGACAGATGATGTGGCCATCCCATAGCCACTGTACCTGGGGTTGAACTTCGTGCCTTTACCGGTGTAAATTACCAAATTCCAGATGTACCCAGTGGATGACTCGCAGAGCATGTAGGATTTGATGCCAAACCATGCTCTCTTGGATGCAATAAACTGTTTCCAGCTTAGGCGTCCCTTGTAAGCCATCAAACTTTCATCCATGCTGACGTCCCTTTCTGGCACGTAAGTCTGCTGGAAATTGGTCACAATAATTTGGCATACCTCCCAGATTTTTTTTAGTTTGGGCACAGGATGCGTGGCCTCATCAAACTGTTCATTGTTCGTTAAGTGGAAATACTTCATGATGAGGGGAAACCAGTATTCTGACATCACGGTGCCAAAAACGGAATGGCCAGTAATTTATTGGTGGTCCAGTACCATTTCTGGAGCGGTTTCCCCACCACCCCCTGAAGAATGAGGAGTTCCACTGCCTCTTTGGTCACCGGTTCCCACTTTCTGTTTTTGGAAAACCTGGCATGCAGTGTAGCAGATTGCTGCTCTTGGTAGCGATTTGTCTCTGTGACAGTTTTTTCAGTTACCTCCTCAGTGAGGAATAATTGCAGGTATGCCAGAGGGTTGTCACGCTCAACTTCTACCTTTATCCTAGGTGATCCAGTGAAGGGGAATCTTGGGGGCGCTACCTGGTCTGTATCGCAGTCAATAGGGCACCAAGCGCGCACATCGCTGAGGTCAGGTGCAGGATCACCACCACTGTCACGTCAGACAACAAATCTCCCCCCAACTCACTATCACTCAGTTCTGCGACAACTCGGTGTCGCTTTCACTCAACTGGTCCAAAGGAGATTTTGTAGCGAAGTGGCGCTTTTTTGATGCCATGTTATAAATATTTTATTGGCACAAATTGGAGGCAAGGGGCACTGTACATTTATCAGCGTCAGATCTGAGATGATATAATGTAATCCTCTCAGATTACAATGTATAACCTCTTTTTTTATGTGTGTTTGTGTTTCATTTTTGAATTTCCCGCCCAGTTCCGCTCCCATTCACCGCTGCTGCTCGCAGGGAACGGAACCAGGAACTCAGATGCCGGTGATCTCGCCGGCGATCACAGTGAAGGACATCGCTGGATCGCCAGGAGTCTGGGTTACCGCTCTTGGCAGAGAAAATCAACCCCGAGTCATGGGGGGATACCGCCAGGGAGGTTAAAAAAGTTTGGGATCCCAAGCCTCTCAAATTGTTCAACCACTGTGCAGGAGCATATTGTTTATTAAGACAGCCCAGTCATTATAAATAGCTTGTTTATGCAACCTAATTGACCAATTACCCATGTACGCAGGCCTATACCTACCTACACAGGAGGGGACAACCATGTACAGAGGCCGATACTTACCTATATTGGGGGGGGGGGGGGGGGGGTGGCCACACCCATGTACGCAGGCCTATACCTACCTACACAGGAGGGCACCGCCATGTATGCACTCCTATACCTGCCTACCTCCGCTCACTTGCAGCGGCGAGAGGAGGCAATTCTAATGTAAGCTGTTACAGAAGGCGTAATTCTTTGTTATTACGCAACTCTTCCAGGGCTTTCCACTCAGCATATGATAGATTGAATGATTTACCTCTTCTCTGTCTTTTCTCCCACAAGGCATTCAAGTCTCTTTCAACCTGACCTGAAGGAGGCCGTGCCTCTGAAACATGTAGTCTTGGCAACCGGGTCACCTGTCGGAGGAGACGTTTCCTTCACATCATTCCCATTCTTGGCCGCGAGTGACACCACGCAGTGCTGACTGGTCCGTGCGCAGCTCCTCGCACCTCTCAGCGGGACATAGTGGTTGGGCTTGGATCAAGATCCTTCATCACCCATCGGGCTGGGAAAGGAGGCAAATCTTTTATGTACATGCGAAAATCCTTCCTATGTTTGCGAGTGCAAATTTCTACTTCTGATTTTAAATAATTAAAAACGGCAGCTGTGCGCTCTCCTCTTTATCTTTCAAATGTCAGTCCGCCACCCAGTGGCTCTTTGAGAGAGCTGCAACACCTAGAGCAAGAGAACTGCGTCACACAGACTGCCATTTATTTTTTAGGTAGTTGTGGGGTCTGTCCTGATTGGTTTTGTACGTTTGGACTTTAAGTCTCTTTCAACCAATATGACAAACAGTTGAATGGCTACCCTAGGGAAAAGGTCGAGTGTGGTCACTCTTTGATATAAAATTGGAGAAGGGTCCACACACCTCCACACTGCCCCCAGTCCCTTCACTTTGGATTGGATTGGATTGGATTCAAGAATTCCGAGGGCTTCAATATCCTTAGCGGTGTCTAACCTCAAAGGCTGATTGTTTGCAAGGAAACTGGTCCCTGAGAAGAAACACAGGGACAAAAACAAATTCACATCCTTTACCCATTCAAATAGATTGAAGTCCTGAGAGGGCACAAAAGATAGTCCTTCCTTTAGCAATGTGGTCAGCTGTCAATGTTAAATCAGAGATTAAATGTCTGCAAATCACTGTCCTGGGTGGTGGTTTGGTCTGAGAAATCCCCCTTGATCTCTTAGATGGCGAGTGGGCATTGCTTTAAAAAAGAAAAAAAAAATATTCCCCATTGACCACTGGGGAGTCTGAAACTACCTTTTTGGGATATATCTGACCTATTTTCTGCAATCCCTCACAGACCAAAAATGCAAGACACCTTGTGGAAGGGCGAGATAATGAATCTGAGCATAATGCTGCTCTAAAAGCTGGATATATTTTTCAGCATTGATGGTGCCTTTCCAGATGTGCAAGCTACCTATTCCATACGCACTAATCCACCCCCATACTCTCAGAGATGCAGGCTTTGGAACGGAGCCCAGATAAGCCTGAAGGTCCCTCTCCTCATTCAGTGTGGAGGACACTGTGTCCATGGAAAGAATGTCCGAGGACAGAATAGATTTCCACTTTGCAACAGACCACCTTAACCTTTTCAAGCCTAAGGGTAAAGCAAATCTTAATCCCCCCAAGCACAATTTTGCAACTTTGACGTGTTAGTAAAACCGTACAAATCTACTGTGCATATTTTTTTTTTTTTTTTAACTATTTTGGGCCAGTTTGATAACAAAAAAACAAATCAGGGGGTATTCATAACCATTTACCACCAAATGAAAGCTCAATTTGTCCTGAAAAAACAAACAAGGAATAATCCATCTGGATGCACAAAGTAGATTTGTATGGTTTTACCAACATGTCAAAGTTGCAAAATTGTGCTTAGGGTTTAAGATTTGTTATACCCTTAAGCTTGAAAAGGTTAAAATGGTCTGTTGGAAAGTGGAAATCTTTTCTGTCCTCAGACATTCTTTCCATGGAAGCAGTGTCCTCCAGACTGAAAGAGGAGAGGGACCTTCTTGCTCATCTGCTCTCCATTCAAAAGCCTGCATCTCTGAAGGTATGGGGTGGCATTAGTGCATATGGAATGGGCAGCTTTCACATGTGGAAAGGCACCATCAATGTTGAAAGCTATATCCAGGTTTTTAGAGCAGCATTATGCTCAGGCAAGAATGAAACCATTCCTCTCCCAAAACTTCAGCAACTGTCTCCTCAGTTCCCAGATATTTACAGTTGTATAAAGAAGAGGGGATGCTACACTGTGGTAAACATGGCCCTGTCCAAACGTTTTTGGAATTGGGGTTGTACTTGACAGGTTTTTTGCTGCCTTGTTCCAACTTTTGAGATGCATTGCTGCTATCAATTTCAAAATCACCTTAAACAAACAAGAAAAAAGTTCTCGGTTCACACATTTGAAATGTTTGTTATTGTGAACAAAAATAAGATTTTTGTACGCACTATAAAATCCCTCTCTGGCGTTTGACGGACACAGCTCCTTTAATTATTGACCTTAGGGTTATCACGCCACCTTCAGGAGAGGACTAGGCAGAACATGTAAAACCAGCAAGAGTGCACAGCACCGCCCAAGGGGTGGTCCCACTGGCTATAAACCCTCACCCTGCTTCTTGCAGCTGAGTTAGTCAAAAAGCAGTACAAACATAAAACAGGAGGGGTGGGTGCTATGTCCATCAATGAACTCCAGAGAAACAGGATTTTACGGTGAGTACAAAAATCCTATTTTCTCTTTTGTTCATTGACGGACACAGCTCCTATTATTCTTGACCTTAAGGACGTCCCCAAGCAGTGTTAAAAAAAAAAGAAGAGGGGTCAAAACAGCAAAAAACACAACATCACTTCACCCACAAGAGGAACACCTCAACAGAGGAGTTGCCACCTTAAACGGTCGCCATCAAAACCCGTGGCCAACTTAATAATACATTTTATTTATAACGTCCTTTTCATCAAAAGATCTCAAAGTGCTACAGGTTAAAAAAACAACAGTTCATACAACGAAGCAAACATCTGACAAGAACAAAAAAACTTTGCTAAAAAGAAATGTCTTAAGTCCTTTTTTAAAACAATCAGTAGATTGAGGGGCCCTCAAACTGTCAGGTATGGCATTCCACAAGGGTGGGGCAGCTGCACAAAAAGCCCCATCTCCCATTGTCTTCAATCTAGTTCTAGGAATCTGAAGATTTGAATAAGTAGAACGGAGGGAATGTGATGTATTTTGTAATTTAACACGTTTTTTAAGATAAGGGGGCGCATGTCCATGAATGCATTGGTGTGTAATAAGAGAAACCTTATACTCAATCCTGGCGGAGACAAGAAGCCAATGGAGTGAGTGAAGAATGGGGGTAATGTGCTCATGTTTCCACACTCTCATCAGGATCCTAGCTACAGAGTTTTGGATGTACTGAAGCCTCTGCAATTTCCTTCTAGGAATCCCAATGAGAAGTGCGTTACAGTAATCCAGTCTAGAGGAGACAGCATGAACCAACTTTTCGGCACCCGGAAGGGAAAGAATGGAACGGAGTTTAGAAATATTAAGAAGGTGATAGAAAGGTCTTACATAGGTGGTTTATATGGGCTTCAAATGTGAGTTGGGAGTCCATTTTTACACCCAAGATTTGTGACTGTTGTTGAAAGAGGGATATTAGAACCAGAAAAAGTAATACTTGTTATGAATGATAATTTGGTCTGGTAAGAAGTGTCAATCATGAAAACTTCAGTTTTAGAACCGTTTAGTTGCAGAAAGTTGCACTCCATCCATACCTTTATCTCCTCCAGACAGGTGGTGAGTACTGATGGGGATGATTGTGAAGATGGGATTTCAGCTGTTTCATTACATATAGCTGTGTGTCATCGGCAAAGCAGCGAAATAAAATTTTATGGCGGCAAATAATTTGGACAAGGGGAAAGAGATAGAGAATGGGGCCAAGAAATTACCCCTGGGGGACACCGCAAGTAACTATGTGCGGATTTGATTTGAAATGACCCAGGGAGATGTATTCTGTTCTGTTTGTGAGATATGATTTGAACCAACAGAGCTGCGTCATTGAGTCCAGCAGTGTAATGGAGCCGATCTAAAAGAATGCCATGGTCGACAGTGTCAAATGCAGCCGAGAGTTTGAAGAGGATAAGGAGGGAGGCAGAGCCAGCATCAGATGATATAAGGAGGTAATTTGTAACTCTGACAAGAACAGTCTCTGCACTGTGAGCAAAGCGGAAACCTGACTGGAATTTTTCAAAAAGGTTATGTTAAGGTGATCCTGAAGATGAATGGTGGCAACTGCTTTCTCAAGTACTTTTGATATGAAGGGAATATTTGATACGGAAATCC
This sequence comes from Lithobates pipiens, assembly GCF_037356315.1. Taxonomy (NCBI): domain Eukaryota; kingdom Metazoa; phylum Chordata; class Amphibia; order Anura; family Ranidae; genus Lithobates; species Lithobates pipiens. Next base: position 54,425,662 of record NW_027507790.1, on the reverse strand, counting down.
TATCCAATTATAGGCCCATTTCTAGAGTGGGTTTTTTAAGCAAAGGTCTGATAATAGCATTTTTTAAGACTGAGGGAACATGGCCAGTTTGGAGAGAATGATTTATAGCAGCGGTAATCAGGGGACTTAAGACAGGGATGAGTTTTTACCAGGGAGGTTGGAAGAGGGTTTCATAGCCATGATGTTCTGCACCTCTTCCGATGACACCTCAGGAAGGAAATTTAGGGGTTGGTAATATGTTAGGGGGACAATTTGGAAAGGAATACCAGGAAGGGCAAAACGGATATGAGCAATGTTTGATGATGTGAAAAAAAATCCATTAATTTATTACACTGCTCTTCTGTAAGAGCAGTAAGTGGAGGATAATTTGGCTTAAAGCGGGAGTAAACCCAGTTTCAAAAAAACACTTACATTCCCGGCCTGCCAGAAATGCTAACTTTCACATTGGTTGTGCTCTCAACCAAACTTTAAAACCATCCAATGGCTGGTTTCATAACTGATCACATGTGCAGCATAATGGGAGTTGAAGAATCATTAGAGACCAAGATGGCAGCTTCCTTGACTGAAAACGATAGAAGAGTTTACTTCCACTTTAAGAAGATGATTTATAGTGGAGAACAGGTGCTTGGAATTTCCTGGGCTATTTCTTTTATTCCAATGTTATAAGTGGGACCTTGTCTCTTTGAGAGACTGTGCATATATGTATTGTTGCTCCCGGTAAATTTGTTTGTGAACAGTGAGGCCAGAGGCTCTAAAGCACCGCTCAAGGACCCGCCCTGCTGCCTTCATCTTACAAAGCTCATCTGTGAACCATGGAGCTGAGCGAGTGAAGGTGACTGTTCATGTTTTAAGTGGGACATGGCGGCCCAACTTATGCATCTAAAGATGCGTTCACAACAAACTTGTACCTTAATGAAAGTGTGAATTCCAACTTTAAACAGCCGCCTGCAAAACCTTGCGGCCAAAGCAAGCATCCGAAGATGCGCTTACATCAACTTTGTAGAATTTACTGAAAGTGTGAACGGATGACCAAATCGTCGCCTTACACACCTCGGAGACAGATGATTGATGTCGGAAAGCCCAGGCAGTCCCAACTGATCTGGTGGAATGAGCCTCGACAGGAAAAAGGGGCAACCACCCCTTTAAAAGGCATAGGCCTGAACCACCGAGAAATGGTGGTCGTCAAGACCGCCAGACCTTTCTTCGGACCAGCCACCGAGACAAACAGAGTCTGACTTCCAGAAAGGAGCTGTAGCAGATAGATACACCCGCAGAGCCCAGACCACATCCAGGGGATGTAAAACAACTTCTTTCGGATGTGTTGACTTTGGACAAAGGGATGGCAATATGATGTCCTCATTTAGATGAAATGCTGAAACCACCTTTGAAAGAAAGGAGGGTTGCGGACGTAGCACCGCCTTATCCTTGGATGACCAGGCCGCCAACTCTGAAACGCTCCTGGCAGATGTAATAGGCACTAAAAAGACTACTTTCTGAGAAAGTTAACAAGGGGATCGCCCTGTTTTCAAACAGTGGTTTCTGAAGCACCGATAGTACCAGATTCAGATACCACAGAGGTAACGGTGGTCGAACCAGAGCGACTACGTGTCGAACAGCTTGCACAAAAGTACTCACCAATGAGTGAGTCGCCGAGGGACATTGGAAAGACAGCCAACGCCGATATCTGTCCCTTGATGGTGCTTAAGGCAAGTTTCTGATCCACTACTCGCTGCAAAAACAGCAGGATCCTGGAAACTGAGTATGTGCGCAGACGCCACCCCATCTCCTCACACATGGAGATGTAATCCTTCCTCGTACGATGGTAAGTCTTACGAGAAGATGACTTCTGTGCCCACACTATAGTGCAAAAATTACCGAGTCTGACAGACCTCGGTCCCTCAGTACCTGGCTTTCAATAGCCATGCTGTTAAAAACCAGGGACAGTAAAAGCAGGATAGAGTAGCGGACCTTGCGCTAGAAGGTGCTCTCACGTCGGCAACCGCCAAGGAACATCCGCCACCACTAGGTCGGCGTACCAAGGACGCCAAGGCAGAACCAACCATACAGCATCTGATGACTTAGTCCGTCTGCCAGTTTTCTACGCCCGGAATGTATATGGCCGACACATGCCACTCTGCCCACTGGAGGATGTGAGCAACATCCCGTGTTGCAGTCGAGCTACTTGTTCCTTTTTTATGGCTGACATACACCACCGCCGTGGCGCTGTCCAACTGAATCCTGACCAGACACCCCTGTAGCCTCCTTGACCATGTGGAGAGGCACCGCCTGATCACCCGAAGCTCGAGCGCATTGATTGGCAGTTGGGATTCTTCCCGCGACCAAAGGCCCTGGCACGATTGTACGCCCAAACCCCCCTTCCCAACCCAGTCAGGCTGGTGTCCCTTGTGATCACTGAGAGGAAGGAATGATTTCCCGGACCGAAGACCTCAGCCACCAGAGAAGGGAATCCCTGACTAGCTGTCTCAGCAAAATTTGACAATCCAGGGATAACCAATTTGACTGATTTTGGCCAAATCTCCTTTTGCAGGATTTGAATGTGAAATGGAGCGTATGGTACCGTTTCTAAAGTGGCTACCATAAGGCCCAGAACTCGCAAGCAGAAGCGCAGCAACCAGCACCTGCAGTTCACCAACAACTTCACTGCAGCTTTAAGAGGCTGCAGCTTGTCTGAAGGGTGAAAAACCTCTTGCTTCTGGAGGAGTCCAGCAGTAAGCCCAGGTACTCCAGGCACTAACACTGACTTCTTTAGGTTCAGCATCCAAACTCCCGGAGGAGAGTCTGTAAGGTGCTCTCAGGAGCACGTCTAGGTAACCCACGACTGCGATCCCACATTGCCTTAACAACGCCAGAATTGCAGCTAACACCTTGGTAAAGACTCTGGATGCTGACGCCAGGCCAAAAAGGGAGAGCCACAAACTGGTAGTGCTCTCCCCGACTGCAAATCGCAGAAACCACTGATGCCCGAGGCATATGTAAGCACGCATCCTTGATATCCAAGGATGCCAGGACGTCCCCCCGATTGAGTGCAGCGACCACAGAGCAAACTGATTCCACCCTGAACCTTTGTACTTTTACAAAGCTGTTGAGGGTCTTCAAGTCCAGGATTGGATGTACCCCTTCCTTTTTGGGGACTACAAACCGATTACTACAGCGTCAGTACAGGTACAGTACAGGTACTATAACCCTGCACAGTAACAGGTCCTGTACTGCCCCGAACAGGGCTTCACGATGAGCTGGAAGCAGACGTAGGTTGGGAGGGAAAATAATAAAATCCGTTTGGCGGACAAGAAAAACTCTTGTATCCTGATGAAACCAGTTCGCAGACCCATTGGTCTGACAGTAGGGAGATCCACCGAGCTGCAAACTTCCGAAGGCGAGAGTCAGGCAGGGGCAAACCTTCATGCAGTAAAATTTTTTGCTCGTAGACTTGTTTGCGAAACCAGGGGTTTTTGTCCTTCAGCAGGCACCTTGTCGAACTGGCAACGTTAACCTGCCAACCCAGGCGGGCGAAAAAGCCGCTTCTGAGCAGAAATAGGAGGGACGGCCCTTGCCTACGGCGTGGCTCCTTACCATTCCTGGACTGTGGGAGCAAAGTGCTCTTCCCACCGGTAACATTTTTAATAATGTCATCCAGCGAAGCGCCAACTAGCCTCTCACCTCGGAAGGGCAAATCCACCAGCCAAATCAGGCGCCATAGCCCCACTGCTGATACTGACGCTTTAGAGAGCACGGGGATTGTATCCAGGGCTGCATCACAGACATACTTAAGGCCATGCACCAACTGATCTGCCAGTTCTACACAGACTGGGGAAGTCTGTTGCTTCTCCAATTCACAGTGCAACAACTTTACCCATTCAGTAAGCATCTGCGACACCAAGGCCGTGGCCAGCACAGGTCGTTACGCTGACCCCACCACCATAAACATGGACCGGCAACTGCCTCGGTACTCCTGTCGGCAGGGTCCTTGAAGGCAGGAGTCCCTTCTACTGGAACTTTATTTAACCTGGATACTGGATCACCGACCGGAGGAGATGCCCGGTTTTTCAGGCGGCTCTCCTCAAAAAGGGGTAACACACCGTCATTCTTTTTGGGACTGAAAAGGTCCATTGCAGGCTTCTGCATTCCTTGTAGATGGGCTTGTCAAATACGGAAACACCTTAGTGGGCCAGTTTGCAGGACTGCCACCTCAGCAGAAGTTCCTGCTGCATCCTGTATCTTCAGGGTATCCCACACCGCTGTGATAAGTGCTCCTACTAGTGCTTTTTCCTGTGTTAACCCGGGCGGTCAGTCATTCTCACTGTCCTGGTCCGCATCCTCTGACATGTCAGAAGAGGGGCCTGCCAATCACCACGGGGTCCGAGTCCAAATCAGAGCCCTCCCCAGAAGACAGGGGGCGCTGCCTTGCGCCTGCACACCGCTTCCACCCTGGCAACAAAGGTCTCCAGGACCGTTGAGAAAGCGTCCATAGGTACTGCATTTTGGGCAGGTCAGCCGGTTGCAAGAGCAGGGATGTCTGGGGAAGGAAATCCAGCTTCTGACGCCATGCTGACCCCTCACTTGCCTGCCACAACTGCTCCCACCCTCCTAGCTGACTGCAGACTGAGGGTCCTCCATGCAGGACTCAACACCCTGACCGAGTACTGCGCTGTGGTGCTGCCGCCATCTGCTCTGCGTCAGTCACGAAGTGCTCAGAGTAAAAACTGCTGTTCTGAAGTAAAACAGACACCAGCAATAGAGGTAAACCGTGCTGAGGCTACAAGAAAATGGCCACCGGCCATCCTAGAGAAACCCCCCCCCCCCCCCCCCCCCCCGAAAAAATTGCCACCAAACCTTGTAGAAAATGGTTGACGGTATATACAATGCATAAGGCTACAGGAAAATAACTGCAGGCTCAGCAAAATGGCAACAGCCTCCCCTCATGGCAAACAGCCCAAGTACCTTACTGTGAAGGGAAAAAAAAAAAAAAAAAAATAAAAATAAAAAAAAAACAGGGAAGGAAAGAGCGGACCCTGACAGCCAGTACAGCCCCCGCCACCAAGGCCCAAAGCCCCCCAGCCAGGTACATACATCGCACCTCATGCCCAGTCACACAGCGGACCCAGCAGGGGGGAGGAGGGAATGAGGGACAGTGAAGAAAGGAAGAGTGAGAGACCCCCCTAGTCAACCTCTCAGGGAAGGCTCAGCTGCTCCATCCTGTCAAGACAGGGGGCATCATACTTAACCCTCCTGTCGTGATTGCTGGATGCATTCCACCACAGACCCATCACCCGAGCAGTACAGGGTTGCTGTTGGCCACGGCACACTGACACGGACAGCAATAGCCCGGTCATGTGTGCCCCAGAGCATATAGCTCACCGGCCGCCCCTGGACCAGAAGGGGCCTGTCACGGCCAACCCAGCACATAGCTAGGGGTCTGCTCACGCTCAATGGCCAGGCTGGAGAGACAAGGATCTATATTATTATCTAGCCTGTTACACAACCCAGCTGTTGATTGTAGATCAGAGGATCAAAATTGCAGAAAAATTCCCAGGACCAATGGTCCCCTCAGGGAGCCAGGTCCTTCTACACTAGGCAGAATTAAACTGAGCTGCAGGAAGCAGGGTTAAAGCCAATGGGACAGTCCCCTGGGCAGTGCTGTGCAGTCTTGCCGTTTTTACATTTTCTGCCTAGTCCTCTCGAAGGTGGTGTTATAACCTTAAGGTCAAGAATTAAAGGAACTGTGGCCGTCAATGAAAGAAATATGAGCCAACGAGTTCTACAAATCATTGCTTTTTTTAATGTCGATTTTGCACACCATTCGAACATTTGGGGAATTGGGGTTGTATCAGCCATCGTACCTTGCCATATTGTGTGGCAGAGCTGTTGGCAGAATCTCAAATATGTATTGCATCTGGACATTTAAAAGTTTGTCTAGAGTCCAGCTTTAACATTCATTGTTGCCCACGCTTTTGCAAATGCACTTGCAGTGCCAGTTGCACATTTTCCACAAAGATGCACATAACCAAAAAGCGCTTGATTCAGTGCCAGCATTTGGCACTTAAGCATCCTGGGTGCATTTCATTCAAGTCAATGGGCCACACTAAAACACAACTTGATGCTATAATCAGATACGAACATGGCCTAAACCATGCTACTCAACAGCTGTGTACTGCATGTATAATTCAACAAATCTAGCAGGCTTACAAATTTAAGTGCCCCTAAAGCAGAGAGAACTCAGGATTTAGTGCAGATAAGCTTTATTAAAAAGCAAAGCTACTGTTACATGCAAGCATTTGAAAGTTCTAAAAGCTGTGAAACACATGGAATAGGTATTTTAACACGCATGATGTCAGTTAGAGTTAACTGAACACAAAGGATTACCTTCATAGCAGTGCATATCCAGATTGCAAATACTGCATCGAAAATCAACTATGGTGAAGTGCTGGAAACTTGATCATCTGCTAGTTTGTGTGGATACCAATTAAGGATCATGAAAGTGTGTTAAAGTAAAACATTAAATTGTACCCGACCTTTAGGCGTCATGCAAACTAGACAATCTCAGTAGAATAAAACATCTAAAGCCAAAAAGCAGCTGTGAAGGAAAAAAGAAAGCCCCTTAAAAATAGCAGCACTTTCAGCATGAAAAGTAGCCTTACTCAGCAGAAAGTGAAGTGTTATGTCACAACCAAGGTACTGTAGGTAATCTAGTCAAGTATGATCTTAGACACCAATATAACCATTCAATTTCCAAAACCCTATCTTAAGCCACCTGAAGCTAAAATTTTTGTTTGGCTGTTAAAGGTAGTTCCAGCGCAGTTTAGATTAATGGACAAAGGCACATTTTGTTAACATGCATCCACAAAGATGCATAGATCTTTGACACCTATAAAATAGAGAACTGCTCTAAAGCTGCAAACATTTTTATATCAAAATTCACTTCAGTGGAGTGTAGTGATTTACCCTTAAAGTGTACCTACACAACAAAACATTTTTGTTCCAACAAAAGGAAGAGGGGAAAACCAACAGAGAGAAGTAAAAATGTTAAAAGTAAGGGAATGCTAGAAACTGTCAATTTTTATTCTGGTCAGTTTACCTGTTGCAGATTTTAACTTTGGTAAAATTGAGGAAGTAACTCCTTTAACGGAGCCCCATATAGCAATGAAGCATGACAGGGATTCTAACGTTTTTTTCCCACCCTTTCTATTAAAAAAATAAAAATAAAAAAAACCACCAGGAAGTTTGTCTGAACGTTAACTACTCAGCTTCACTTGTGAAGTCCATATGATTAAGATGGCATTAGTGCAACTGAAAAGCAGACAGAGGGTTACGTGAAATCTAACTGGATTATGCTGCCACCTATAGGACAGGGCACTGCCAAAAAAATAAAATAAAAAAAATAAAAAGCCCAAAAGAAGGCCAGCCCCTCCAAACACCAGCAAAGGAGCTGAAGCAACAGATTTGTCTGTAAATACAAAAAAAATAAAAAAAAATGTCGGCATCATCCACAAGGACATACAAGTTTAAAGCTGAACAAGGAATTCAGACACTTTGATAAGCACACTATGAGTTGGGTCCAATGAGGCGCATGTGACCACATGAACTTCTCTTCAATTACACCTGCCAATTTTAGGAAGCTCAAAGCTGGACCTTCTGGACATTTTTTCAATTGTAAGTTTACATGCAGCTACTGTTCCACCCCTCCCCTCGGCTGCCCATTCACAGAAACCTTTATATTTTGTGAACAAATTTACAAAATGCAAAGGGGAAGCAGAGGGGAGGGCAGAGAAGTGAGAACAGTCTCTCTCCTCAGAGCACACAAAAAAGCAGGCTCTAAATGAAAGGGATAAGTCCATGAGGTAGCATGCATCTAGTTTCACTTAAATTAGTGTGTACCTGGAACTTTTGCTTTGGTAGACTAAATACAGTAAATTACTAAACCTATGTCGAACACTGTATAAGGCGTTTCTCCTGTCAACTTTAGCAGCAAGCTACGGGGTTTGTTTCTCTCCGTTTTAGGGTTAGGCGGATAGGATGTAATGCCTTACCTACTGTTTTCTTTTATGTTAAGTGAGCCCGGGAATGCCCAAAAGGCTCTGTTTTGTAAACCTTTATTTTTTGAAAATAAAAAGAATTTCTTAAAAAAAAAAAAAAAAAATGTGTGTACCTGCACATTTATCAAAGTGGCTGAATTCCTGGAGATCAGCTCTAAACTTTGGCATGTCTAAAAACAGACAAACTGAGGGGTGGGCAATGCAAACAAATACTAAGCCCCCCACCCCCCAAAAATAGAATAGGGAACTGCCTGCAGTTCAGAGAGCTGACTGCAGAACATACCACAAGCTGGCAGCGGGCATCAAGGAAACTTCTCACAGCAAGCTTGAAAGGATTCCAATGGTCTGAAAGTGTTACTTTCAGGGGCTACTTAAGAGACTCCCCTGCTGAAAATGAATGCAAATGAAAACAATGCCAATTTTTTCTAAACAGGATAGAAAGGGCAGTAAAATGTCACTGATGGGTGTTTGAATTAATCTAGCTCAGATGATCTTACAACTGGAGGCTCCAACACTGCAAAGACAGCATGAAGCTCAGCATGTTTATCAGAATATGAAGACTCCTACACCAGGGGTTGACAAATTTGTTTGGAATCTGGGAGCCAGCTAAAAAAGTTAGGAGCCAGGTCTGTGACGGCGATCTGGACCTGTCCCTGGCCTGACATGGAGACAAGTGAGGGGAAGATAGCCTCCAGCCCCCCACATATGAGATCACCTCTCATTGGACACACCGCTTGAGTGCTAAATGGCCGCTGTGATTGGCCATTTAGCATGATCTGTGATTTGCTGTATCCAAGGGACACGGCCAACACAGAACTTCCCCGATGTGCGCCCATGGCGGCGTTCAGAGGGGAAGTAAACAGGAGGATGTCCAGGGACGCCCTCCCGGCAATTGGTGTCCGTGCTGTAGACATCTTTTGTCTATAGCGCGGGCACGAAGTGGTTAACAAAAGAATGTGACTTTTATTTCCGCCATGTTCCCGCTTCTTAACGTCATATCCCCGCTAAGGGTTAGATCAGGTCCGCCTGAAAAACTGACAGGTGAACCTGATCAGACAGCCCTTGTGAAAGGGGTCAAGCAGGGAGGATTACAAATAATATATTTTTTTTTTCCCTTAATTAAAATAATTTTTTTTACTTTTTACAAAAAAATAATAATAATAATTAAATAATATATAATATATATATATATATATATATATATATATATATATATATATATATATATATATATATATATATATATATATATATATAATATTTAATTATTATTATTTTTTTTTTTTTTTGTAAAAAGTAAAAAAAATTATTTTAATTAGGGGAAGGAAATGGGCGGGCAGTGAAAAACAGTCAGGGAGCTTCACTCCATTAGGAATTATCATTATTGGAATAGGGTGTAATTTCTACATCCACCACAAGATGGCGCCAGACTACCGAAAGATTTTAGTAGGCCGCAAAGCCGCGGCCTCAATTACTGGCCGGCGCGGCACGATGGAATTGCGTGGCGGAGTTCGGGGTCCAAATGGAGACAGGATACCCCAGCAGCGTTGCCCCAGTCGCCAGGACACGAAATCTAGGCGCAAATGCGACCTGGCGACCGGGGTTTGTCGAGCCCTGTCCTACACAACCAAGCCACCTGTATTAAACAGGAGACCCATAACTCCTCCCCAGCTCAACATCTGATGGGAATTCCGCAGAAGATAGGAAGCAGCTCAGGAATCGAAAGCGTTTTTTTCCAAGTCAGGGATAACCCTGTCCTTGGTGCCAAATGAAACAGTCGGTCCAGGGACCCAAATGACTTGCCCCACAATAACTACATGTTCCCTGGCCTAAAGTAAAACTGGGCAAATAAAACTGCCTTGAAGGAGGATCCCATCAGACCCATGACTGCCATGCAAAAGTGGAGCGTTTCACTCCTGAACAGAAGTGCTTACATTGAAATTGAGGTGTCTAAAGACTCTGTTGTGATAAAAAAAACACTCTGGTTAGAGTTGTGTCCAGAACTAAACTCAGATACTTCAAAATGAGGAGTCAGTTTTACCAGCTATTTCTGAAATCTGAAGGTTCAGAATCCACCCAAACTGCTGTAATATCAGGGCAATTTTGAGAGTTGTCTGACAGCTTGTGCCAACTGTTCCCTCAACAGGATGTCATCTAAGTACCACACAATCAAGATGCTACAATACAACCCATACTGGGGCCTACACATTGTTAAACACCCAAAGGTCAAGAAGTTAGTCAAAAGGGCAGGTCCACAAACTGGTAGTTTAGAGCAGCGATTCTCAACCTCGGTCCTCAAGTACCCACAACAGGCCATGTTTTCAGGTGTTCCTTTACTTTGCACAGCTGTTTTAAATATTGATTTTACCCAAGGAAAGCTCCCAAAACATGACCTGTTGCAGGTGGTTGAGAACCGCTGGTTTAGGGGAACCTATAACAAAACCTATAAAATGCTAAAGCTTTGGGGGAAAAAATAAAATAAACCACACACACCAAGTTGAGCTTTGTGATCCAATATGGGGCTCTGGGTTTGGGAGCAGTGAACCTTTGTGAATATTCTGCCACAGGAATTTGAGAAATTACACCTAAACCCAGCTTTGTATAGTTCTGCTAATCTGTGTTGACCAAGCCATTTGTCAAAACTGAAGGGTAAAGCGTTATTTTCCACTTTGCATGCCAAATTAGGATACTTTCTTACATGTTCCCATAGCATAACTTTAAATGATCTTTTCTGAAAAATTGTAAAGTCCCCCCTTGCTATGTAAGGTTTGGGGGAAGGAGAGTTGTGTGTGCCATAATTAACCCTGCCTGTCCTTGCTTATTTCATCAACTACCTAGATGTTCAAAGCGGTCTGTCATAACAAAATAGGTTAAAGCTCAAGACTTAAAGAGTCCACCTGGAAAAAAAAATTATTAAAAACCAGCAGCTACAAATCTGCAGCTGCTGACTTTTAATAAATGGACACTTAGCTTTCCTGGAGTCCAGCGATGTCGGCAGCCGAGGCGGATCAATCGCTTGGCTCCTGCCGCCGCCATTCTCAGTGAGGGAATAAGGAAGTGAAGCGTTGTGGCTTCGGTTCCCTACTGCGCATGCGCAAGTCGCGCAGCGCAATGAGAATGCTGCGCGCCATCTCTGGGAACCGTGTGTCCCAGCAGACAGCGCAGCGGGACAGGGAGAGGCATAGACTCCCGTGGGAGTCTATGCCCGGAAGTGGGTGCAAATACCTGTCTTAGACAGGTATCTGCACCCCCCTCCCCCCTGAAAGGTGCCAACTGTGGCACCGGGGGGGGGGGGGGGTTCCGATGATTGGAAGTTCCACTTTAGGGTGGAACTCCGCTTTAAGTTAATATCTCCACATTGACATCTTTCCGTAGCTGCCCAGAGTACCAATTATCCTGCTAAGAACTAAAATTTGGGAAAAAAAATAAATAAAATTCAGGTTTGTTGTATGAATGAGAACACTTTTTTGAGAGATGTACAATATATCCATTCTATTTCTGGACTCCCTTTAGACTGCTTTCACACTGCGGCGGGCACTGACGGTAAAACGACACTAGTTTTAGCTGTGCTTTACTGCCATTTTAGCGGCGATATTCGGCTGCTAGCAGGCCGCTTTTAACCCCCGCTAGTGGCTGAATAATGCATCTGCCAAAGCGCTTTGGCAGCGGTGCCCATTCATTTCAATTGGCAGGAGCGGTGTGCATACACTGCTCCTTCACCGCCCCAAAGACGGAGCTTGCAGGACTTTTTTTTAACGTCCTTCCAGGGCATCGCTCCAGTGGTACCTGAAAAATGCCTCAGTGCGAAAGGGGTCCTATTCTGCACATTAATCCCCTTCATCTTACTACCCTTACATTATACCTCCCAGCTATAGGTAATATTCATTTTGGGGAAGCACAGTTGAGAGTTTATGCTATCCTGCTTTTTTTTAATACATGTGTAGGGAACATTTTTCAAAAAGGTAGGTGGAGGGGGTGTGCATCTATATATTTTTCCATTCGCACACAGCTCATAAGAAAGCTCATGTCAGACAAAAAAAAAAAAAACCTGACAGATAAGACTCTGGTAGCAGTGGCCAACAGGATCCCAGGCGGCAGAAATTGGCACAGTCAATAGACAGTGCAAGCAAATCCAGGTCCATTAGCAGAATGAGAATGTGGAAAGGGGGTGGGAGAGAAGTGTTACTTGTGCAGTCAGCACAGAACTGCCCCCTGTATCTAGAAATCAGACATGTTGAGAAGATGTGGTGGCAAGACAAAAATAGGGTTTTAGGTACTTACGAAACCCAACAGCTCACAGCAGGTGAGTGTCAGATGGACGCCCCCAAAGTCCCTGTAGTTGGGTAGCAGGTACAAATGAAAATTCCACAAGGCACTTTTCAATCAGAAGCAGCATTGGGAAGATGCTTTGATGCTGTATGGTGGGAAAGAACACAGCGCTTGACTCATGGCATTTCAGTGCTCAGTTCCATAGTGTTAGACAGGAACACAAAGGTAGCTTTTGATGCTTTCCCTGATAAGCATGCTCACTAATCAAGTGATTAAGGACCTGGAAAGCACGCCATAGCCAATTTTTACCAGAACAGTTTGGAAAGGGCCCCTCACAAAACCCAATGCCCAGATATAGCACTCAAAAAGCCAGACAAAGGACATCTGCTAGAACACTACAATCTGAAAGACTAGACAAAGCCAGTAGAGAAGACTCTTAAAAGTACAAGGTGCCAGAGTTGCAGAAAAACACATCTATTCTCCTAGGCCACTTATAAAAAACAAAACCCGAAGGCATGTTGGTAGTAGGAGACGGCTGGCCTACAGCTGTCAGCATCCAATCTCCTTGCAGGCAGCGACATAATATGAAGGTTAAAGACTTTGTATGTTCCTCAATGGACAAGACAGACTGCTGTATGGCATGACACTATAGCAAAAGAGCATGGAAATTCTTTACTCTTCTGTAGCAATTTTTCTTGAACTACAGGATTTAAACCAACCATAATTAGGTGGAAAAAAAATACAAAAACAGAAAAAATTGCTATTAAACACAACAGATGTGTTAATTCTCAGCTCAAATTTATTTCATTAAACAGCATCATCCTACCTGGGTCACAACAAAAGAAAAAAAATATATCCCATTCACGCCAACTGAAATGTGATGCTCAAGCCTATTATACCCTTCATCATTAAAGGCAACACCCATACATTTCCCTGGCCGAGATGCGTTAATTTTGTGTAACCATTATAGATTCCAGTCCACACTTTATTACATTTTTTTCAAACTGGTTTGTTACTTTGGATGACTATAAATAAGTGTTTCCACTATGGAAAAAGAAAGTGAACACAGTACATTTGCATGACTGGGGAATGGATTTTTGTTTCTCAAGAAACCTTCTGAAGGGCAAAAGCTTAGAAAAAACAACCTGAATGTTTGAACTCAGTTCTTTTTTCTTAGTTACAAAGTCCCTTGTAAAAATAAAAGTACAAGGCTCTAGAGGAATTATTGCTTCTCTTCTTCTGTTTTTTCTTGCTTGACCTCCTCCTCTTGGTCTTTCACCTTGTCCTCTTTTACAGATAGTTCTTCTAGTTTTTCAGCAACTTTATCAGTGCTATCATTTTTGGTCGAGTCTGCTGAAAACAAATCAGGTTACTAAGTGATATGTGAAGAAAGCTTTATACACTGATTAAGAGGCTTCACACTACCCTGCTGCGCTTTGGGCAAAGCACCTCTTTTGTGGTGCTTTCCCATAAACTTGAATGCCCTGCAGTTTGCTGCAGGAGTTGGTGTGCTTTCTGAAAGCGCATCAACACTGCAAGACAAATTTGAAGTTTATAGGAAAATGGAGGGCAGTATGAAGCAGTCCTAATATAGCACACAGCCTTTCAACTATGTCCAACAGGCATGTCATTAAGATAATACCTTTTCAGTCACAAAGAAAAAGACAAACAAAAAAAAAAAAAAAAAAAACACTTTACTCAGTTCTTGAGTGGACACAAAATAATGCACATCACTGATGCTGGCTAAAGATTGGCTCTTAATATGTATACAATTAAAGTAGGAAAAAAGTTAGTTGAAGACTACCCATTAGCTTGGGGCCTGGAACCCAAGCCGCAACCCATAGCAAGGAGAGAACAGGGTGCCCCAGAGAATTTATGGGTGAAGCCAGAGAACCTACTAAAACAATGGCAAGTTCAGGTTGTCAGCTAATGTACATTATTAATTAGTTGAAGGGGAAAACCTCAGCAGGTTTTAAATTTGAGCCAGAGCAATTCACTTTGCAATTCCCCTTTTAGCTTTGGATAGAGTGGAGAGGGATTAGAACACCGGTCCATTTTTATTGCTGTCTGTGCCCCTTTTAGGAGACCCACCCTATTTGTCCTGTTTACAGTTTTCTTTGGAAAATAAAAAAAATAATAATTACTTTAATATTAGATTTTTACAGTCATCATTGGAATGGTAGTGTGATTACTTATTGAAAGGAAACATCCCAGTGTAGCTGTGACAAGTGGACTAGTGCCACCTGTTATAACCTTCAAGGTTTTTTTTTTTTTTTTTAAACTTTAATATGGATATGAGCATACAGTCGTGACAATTTTGGCCAAACGCCTACTGCAATCAAAATCACCACATGCAGATGTGAATGTTGCCATGTAGGTGCCAGGTGAATACAGCGGTTATGTACACCATTGCCTATCTGGAATTTACTATGTGGAATAAATCTGCGGTTTAAAACTGTCCCCAGAAGTGGATAGCAGTCACCTAAATATACCTTTACATTTGTTGCTCTGGAGCCGTGAAACCTAGAGTGCGCCAGTCTGTAAAAACAGACATGTAGAAGTAGTGTTTTTTTCTGCCCCTCTTTCTTCCCACACCTCACAATTTGCCATCGAGGCTGGCTATACCAACGCTAGACCAAAAGTGATGAATAGAAAGGAGAAAGCCCCAAAATTCCTAAATAAAAATGTAAACAGCTGCATTGTGAAAATGCAAGGCAACTCATCCCACTGCCTACATACAAAAACTAAGTTTTCCTGTGCAAGCCAGTGAGAATGAGCCTCAAGAGGCCACACCTTTACTCAATACATTCTATGGCTCATAGTAATCATGCAATTCTCTCACTAGGGACTACAGTTGGAAACAAGCCATTAGGGGAAAAAATAAAAAATAAAAAAAAAGCCACCACCCGCTCATCATACTTTAGGTTTTTAATCTGCTCTATTATGTCCAAAGACAAGACTAGTTCCTAGTAAATGGTTTCACAGTCTGAAAACTGGGTAACACACACACCTATCTTTTAGGATAAGGGATCTCCAAACTAAGGCCCTCCAGCTGTTTCGGAACTACATGTTCCATGAGGCATTGTAAAACTGACACAGGATGTAAATTATAGTTCCTGAACAACGGAAGGGCCATAGTTTGGAGACTCCTGCTTTAGAGGAGAGGAGAGGTGTTCAAAAATCTAAAGCAAGCAGTGCTTTAACACTGATAGTTTATTTTAACAAAGAAAACTACTTTATGTAGTATTGCCAAAAAAAAAAAAAAAAAGTTTGACATTTTAAAACAATAGTATCCCAAGATCATAGAAAAACTTTCCTAAAACAGAAAGCAGTATAGATACAATCTTGGTTTTTCTATAGCAGACTGAAAAAGCGCCATTACTGGAGGTTTGCAGTTAGGCACAGAGTGAGTCTGCAGTAAGAAAAGTAGCGGGTTTAATTTACCTTTTGTTTGTTTGCCCTTGGCTTCATTTCTGCATTCATCAAATTTTGCCTTGAACTTCTGGGCATCTAAATAAAAAGCAAGACATTAAGAAACTATTTATATTGAAGCCAAAAATCAAAAACAGACTTGAACACCAAAATGTAAATAAATGCAGGAGAAATGCAAGGAGAACCAAATACTAAAAATTGAGGGATGCACCAATACTGTTTACAGGCGAGTACCGATACTTTTGGTCACATACTCTGATACCTTTGCGGTGCAATTTGAGCCCATACAAAATTAATAGACTCAAGATCGCACTTGATTTGAACAGGAATGTAGTGCTATTCCTGTCCAAAATGCATCAGCTGCCCTCCCTGCTCCTGTGCAAACCCAGGCTGACAAGCCTGGGTTAACACAGGAGCAGTGCAGTAAACCACATGCGATTTGTACAGGAACCACACCCCATTTTTGTGATTAGTCACAGCAATCACATGGTACAGACAGTGCCAATGACAGCCCATCTGTACCACACGATTAGCTGTGGCCAATCAAAGCTAACCACAGCAGTAAAACACGATGAATCCATTTCATTCATCAAAAATGGTTGCTTATAACATTAAATTTCCCTAGTAAGCAATCAAGAAATGCACGTTTTAGAAAACAAAAACCCAGCTGTGATTAAATACCATTAAAAGAAAGCTCTATGTGCCTGCAAGGCAAAGGCATAATGAGCTAGTATGCACCGCAGAGACAAATTAGGGTATACAACTACTTTAAGTTAATGCTGGCACACAAATGCAATACATCACCCAAATTTTTGGGGTTAAAATATAGAAGCGGATATTGTGCTAGGATACTCCGGTATCGGTGCAGTTCACACAGAGGCCAAAATGGCAGTTTGTCTGCAAAGGATATGGAGGGGGTTAGGGTTAGTTCAGAATAATGGCCCTAGAATGATTGCTTCCTCCTGGTCTGCCGGGTAATATGTAAATATGGCAATCACTGTTCTTGTACGGAGGCGGTCCCAACGTGTTTCCATTCAAATGTGCAGACCTTTAAAGGGATTGTGAAATCTCGCGGTTTTTCACCTTAATGTACCCGGCGACGCGCTGTCTCTCTCTCCACGGGGTCCCAGCTCTTGATTGGATAGACAGAGCAGCGCGGCCATTGCCCCCACCCATGGACAAATGCTGGACTTGGGAGTGCGCATGCAAGGTAACCCTCTTGGGAAAGAACTTCTCCTAGGGGTTATCTGATGTGGGGAGAAGTTGCCAGGGGAACCCCAGAAGTCAAGGATCGGACCCACTCTGTACAAAGCGAGCTGCACAGTGGAGGTAAGGGATTTTTATTTTACAACAAAGCTCTTTAGAAATCACTTTAAGTGCTTGGGCACAACATTCATTTATCATAATGCGTGTCTAACTAGGGAGATGAGGGAACAAATGTTTGCCACTCTCCATCGATCCAGCAACAACCACCATCAGGTTCCCAGCCCCTCTCTACCAGTCCATGGAAGTGAACTGATGGCTATACAGTTGCCAGGTCACTTCCACCTATCAGCCAGTTTGAACAGCAGCCTGGGAGTGCATGTAAACCTTCCTGCTGCTCACAATGTATAAGGTATGTCAGTGACAGCAAAAGGATTAAATAAGGAACAAAGTAATTTTGTAGATATATCTATTAGTTTTGGGTTCTAACAAATTTGGACCCCAACAGGACCCACAAACTATAAAAAAGGAAATGATTCTGGAAGGCTGCAATTCCCCAAAAATTTTTATTGAAGCTTCAAAATGACAAGTAGAGCAAGGGACAGAGAGGTAGACGCATTTTGTGAAAGTGTTAGCGCTTAGTTATTACCAGGACCCACAAACTACTCAGCGTAGTCATGAGTGCGCAGACATCTTTGCTAGGCCAGGGAAATTTTTAAATCCAATGCAGTTTATAGTCAGGTAAATCTGACTGATATATGTATGATGCTGTCTTTTATTCAAGCACCAGGTGGAGCTCTAGACTGCTTTTATTGCTCACCACTTGTTTGTAGAGAAAAAATAAAATAAAAACCCATTTACAGTTTGCATTTCCTCTTTTGCAGTCAAATATGAAAAACACCATGTTTGTTCTGTGTCCCTATTCACACCGCATTTCTTAAGTTCTATGTGAATGGGGACATTTAACAAAATCTAAAACAGGCGTTATACCAATTTGGATGCAAAAGCAAAAAACACTTAACCATTTGTCAGTTTACATCTGTTTTTCGGCAGATCAGGAAAAGAGCCTTGATCAGTTTAATAAAAAAGAATGGCTGATGTAAACAGGTGAGCAACCATTTACAGCAGAAAATTATCTATATATCAATGCCAGGTGGCTGAAAAACTGACAAACGTGTGAAAGGGGCTGAAAACATTTGCTGCTTACATGTTACAAACACAGCTTAAGCACTTGCTGACCATCGCAGAATGGCACTGGCAGGCAAAAGGGCGTACCTGTATGACCCTTTGAATTTTCTGCCTAGTGGTCACTCACCGCGGGAGCATGCTCTGCGAACTCAATGTTCAGCAGCTCACGATTGCAGCTAGGAGAGGCAGAACAGGGAGATGCCTATAAACAAGGCATTTCCCTGTTCTGCCTAGTAACAAGACACATCCACTGCTCTGACAACCACGCAATTGTCAGTTAAGGGGAAGCAGTACTGTATCGCAAAAAAATGGTCTGGTCATTAAGGGGGTAAATCCTTCCAGTCCTTAAGTGTTTAAAGAAGGACGATTTTTTTTTTTTTTTTTTTTTTTAAGCTACAACGTCAATACTTTCTTTGGCAGAAGGCTCATAGAAATAAGCAAACTGCAATCCCAGCTTTTCAGTCGTATCAGTTTAAGCTGGGCAGTATTGTCAAACACCACTGATAGATTTATACCCAAAAGTCCTAAAACCATGCTCATAATGAGGCAGCACAGTGGTGTAGTGGCTATAAAGTTTTCCCCTAGCAGCAAAAAGGGTCGCTGGTATGAATCCCGACATCTGCCTGGAGTTTGCATGCTTTCCCTGTGCCTGCATGGGTTTCTGCCAGGTACTCAAGTTTCCTCCCACACTTAAAAAAAATAAAAAATAAAAAAAAGACATGCTTATAGGTTAATCGGATCCTGTCTAAATTGGCCCCTAGTATACGTATGAATGTGAGTTAGGGACCTTAGTACGCAAGCTCCTTGAGGGTAGGGACTGATGTGAATGTACATTGTATATGTAAAGCACTGCATAAATAGACAGCGCTATACAAGTACCTGAAATAAACAAAATAAGCCAAAGTGACAGTTACACATTGAGCTTGATCAAAATACTCACTTTCTGCATTTAAAAATCGAATAGCAAGCAGCTCAGGCTTCGGTGCCTCGTCCGCATAATCTGCATATGTATTCCAGACCCAGGCTCTGTCACTTCCTGCATTGGGCTTTAACTCCATCGCAGGTGTAACTGTAAAGACAAAAGCAATCGTTAGGCATTGCATTGGTTCAAGACAAATACCCATGACAACTTCCCAATCAAAATTTTAATATAGCCATTTTATTTATTTTTTTATCACCAGGTGTGAGGAAAAGGCATGTCAAACGCAGAATGCTTTTTTTCCCCCCTCTTTTTTACTATAAAAAAAAAAAAAAGAAAAGAAGAAGAGGCACATAGCACTGCTTATGTGCATTCAGCAATTATAACCCTTACTGAGAATAAAGGGTCATTGAATTCTTACAAAACCTTCCATACCCCAACAGGAGGGGAGAGGGAGAAAATTTATTTTTTAATAAAATAAAGAAAAGGAAGGTTAGCGTAGACTCACACAACACAAGTATGGCAACACAAAATAGCCATTGAAACGCTTAAAATTTGTGCAACTATGATTTTACCATGTCGACATGTCGTAAACAACCAATGACTCATCAGCTGTCAGCGGCTTTCCCCCACTGACAGCTGAAAGTAAACCTTTGGGTCTGGTATGGATTTTAACAGAAACCCCATGCCCAAATTAAAAACAAAAAGCGTCATTGGTCTTCCCTACAACCTTGGCTGGTGGTTGTGGGGGCCTGCTGCTGTGTTTTTTCCCCATTTTGGTGTGGGGCCTGGTATGAATGGCGGGGGACCCACACTTTATTTTTCATTGCTGGCACTCTTCACAAGTCACACAAAAGTAGCACAGGAACGACTTTAAGTTGCACAGATATGAACGGTACTCATTTGGGAAAAACCCCCCTTCTGCAAGCCTTTAAACCTGTAACATTTAATTTATAAAATCAACATCTCCCAAATGTTTCCTCTAATTTAAACAGGTACACAAACTAAAATTTGCTAAAGAAATCAGATATTTAAAATAGAGAAATTAAAGCTTCTATGAACAGGTTAGTGAAATCTGCATGACGCCACGCTGTATAAATCTTTGTACTAGGTTAGCATCATCATGTCAAACTGGCTCAGAATTTACCACAAAACTAGAAATTTAAAAAAAAGCAAGCACATAGGAATGTTTTTTTCCCCAGCAATCTCATACTTCTACTGTGCATTTCTCTGCCTGCAGGTAGAAAAACCTCATACCCTGGGTTAACAAAAAAATCTTTTACAACCTCTCCCAGTCCTTACATGGACAACTTAGGTACAGTATAGAAGCTACTTACTGTAATGATTTGCACAAATTTTTAGAGTCTTATCTCTTCTCATCAAAAGACGGATAGTTCCCTTCTCCTTGTGTCTGAGAAGTTTTACATCACCAGTGCCCCGTTCTTTCCACTCAGGTGGGTCATTTTCAGAAGCAAATCTGAAAAGCTTTGCTCTCCTGTTCAAAACATACACAAAAGACTTAAGAAATTAAAGTAAGGGAATGCCACAAAAGCACTCGAAAACAGTCTTTACAAGGATATACATTAGAAGCCAGCGGTCAGTGCATTTTAATTTCAGGTTTGCCAACGTCTGTTCATGCACAGATGTTGATTCAAGTCGAAATTACCAAAAATAATGCAGGAACCCCTTTTCAAATCGGTGCAAGTTGGGAGTCACACCGATTTGAATGATTCCATAGGCACAAGTGAGGTGCGACTTGTCATTTCGAAATCACACGACAAGTCACACCCTGTGTGAACCGGGGTCTTAGGGTCTCTGTATGGGGATAAGAATCTGAACTGTTTAGATTCTTTATGCGCTTGACCTCCGAAAGATTTATCCCCCTTCATGGCAAGGCGTTACTTTGTCAATTGTGTGGTCATGCAACGCTGTACCCGAAATTAAAATTTCTCGTTTTTACCCAGTTTTTTTGGTGGTAGTTGATAACCACTGGCATTTTATATTTTGCACAATAAAAAAAAAATTCTTCATAAAATTTAGGCTAGTATGTGTTCGGCTACAAATTTTTGGAGTGAAAAAAAATCCAATAAGTGTATATTGATTAGTTTGCGCAAAAGTTTTAGCGTCTCTAAACTATGGGATATATACTGGATTTTTTTTTATACTAGTAATGGTGGCGATCAGTAGAGGTCGACCGATATATCGGCCGATATTTGCCGTTTTTCAAATAATCGGCATGGGCCGATTGTGCTGATAAAAAGCCGATTTAGAACTACAGTGGGACTTTGAAATGACTTCTGTAAAGAAGTCAGTGCAAGTTGACTGAGTCGTCATAGCAACCCTTTCCTCCTCTCTGGGCAGGCTGCCAAGAAAAGAACAAAATGATACAATGTTTACACTTGAATGAAATCATCTCAGTGTGTAGAAGTTCTCAGTTTAACCATTTAAAGACTAAATCTTTTCTGACACTTGTTGCTTACAAGTAAAAATCCTGTATTTTCTGCCAGAAAATCACTTAGACCCCCCAAAAATTATATACATTTTTTTAGCAGAGATCCTAGGGAATAAAATAGCGGTTGTTGCAATATTTTATGTCACACGGCATTTGCACAGAGGTCTTTCAAATGCATTTTTTTGGAAAAAAAAAAATACACCATTTAAAAAATAAAAATAAAATTAAAAAAACAGTAAAGTTAGCCCATTTTTTTTTTGTCCAAAAGTTTTGACTACCTGTTTTTATTTATTAGGTTTTTTTTTTTTTATCTAAATCATACATACAAGTAAACTGATTGGAAGTTTGTTTTGTTTAATAAATGTTTAAGTGTAAGAAATTTTCTGTATCACTTATGAAGGCTGCTTTCACACTGGAGCGGGCAGGCGTTGATGGTAAAATGCACGTTTTAGCGGCTCTTTACCATCATTTCAGCGGTGCTATTTGGCTGCTAGTGGGGCACATATAACCCAGCTAGCGGCCAAGGAAGAGGTTAAATGCGCCCATGAAGCACCGCTGCCAAATCGCATTGCATGCGCTTCGGCAGTGGTGCCCATTCATATCAATGGGCAGGAGTGGTGGAGGAGCGGTATTACACCACTCCAAACGTGCTGCTTGCAGGACTTTTTTTTTTTTTAAGATCCTGCCAGCACATCGCCTCAGTGTGAAAGCACTGTCTTTCACACAGACTGTAGGGGGAGCCATTTTGCAGGCACTATTTTTAGCCCAAAAGCGCCTTAAACGCCCCAGTGGGAAAGGTGTGTTAGATCAAGGGGTATTAAAAAGAAATAAATAAAATAAAATCGGCCTAACATATCGGCCCAAAAAAAAAACGGCATCATATATCGGCTATCGGCCGCCATGATTTCTAAATATCGGCATCGGCCAGAGAAAAACCCATATCGGTCGACCTCTAGCGATCAGTGACTTATAGCGGGACGGATATTACTGCGGACAATCCGATACTAAAAATAGTGACATTGCTAAAAATATGGTTATTTTTTACTATGGTTTAGGATTTTTTTGTGTTTACTATGTGGTGCTTTTACTAAGGGATGTGCTGGAAACAATGTCAATCACATCCCCGCTGATGGCAGAGCTCTGTTCTGCCATTCTACTTGGTGATCAGCGGGTGCCGGCGGACATCCATTGGCCAGCACTCGCTGTGACAAATTATAGCAGAGTGCCCTTTACCCAGAGCCACTCTGCTGCCGTAAAATGCAGGTTATGCGATCAGCAAACAGTTATAGATAATCCAGGCTGCCCAAATATTTTGACACTTGTCCATCAAACAACATAAAAAAAAAAAAAAAAAAAAAAAGATATACACAACTAAAAAAACCTTACATCTTAAACACTTCTGCTTCATCTTCTTCTAGCGTTTTAATTTCCTGCTCAGGCAATGAAACAATAGGTTCAAAATGAGGATCGTGATTGGCCTCATCTGGGTTCTCTACAGAGGGTTCATGCTCCTCCTGTGTATCCTAAAAGAGAATGCACACATTTTAAACACACTGGGATATTTGTCAATCCTGTCTCACAGTGCTAATAAGCGGTTAAAACAAATTATACACCTTTAGCTACATCCATAAAGTCCTCCCTCTGCTGATCTAAAGTAGCTTTGCAATAGAATAAAACTTCCCCGACCACTCCTAGAACATCTCAAATCAAATGGAGCCAAATAAATAACCTTTTGTAAAATTGTAGATTGCCTTCCCTTTTTCACACGTTCCAATGCAAGCATGAACTTTTAGAAAGTCTATTTATATAAATCCAGGTGTGACACTTCAAAGCTCAGAATTGGTGACTGGCTTATGCTGGCACTCATCTCCTACATGTAAAAAAGTTTTTTGCTAGGAAAATACTTAGAACCACCAAACTTTTTTTAGCAGACACCCTAGAGATTAAAATGGCAGTCAATGCAACTTTTTATCTTGCATGGTAATTTGCACAATAATTTTTCCAACCTGTTTTTTGGGGAAGAAAAAAAAAAACTTTCACGATTTAAAAAAAAAAAAAAAAAAACTGAAGTGAGCCCAATTTATTTTTAATATAATGTGAAAGATTATGTTACGCCGAGTAAATCGATACCCAACATGTCACGCTTTAAAATTGCGCACATGGAATGACGCTAAACTTCAGTACTTAATCTCCATAGGCGACACTTACATTTTTTTCTTTTTTACAGGTTACACGTTTAGAGTTACAGAGGTCTAGTGCTAGATTGTTCCTCAAGCTCTAACGCACGTGGTGATACCTCATGTGTTTGAATGGCATTTACATATGTGGGCGGGACCAACGTGTACGTTCACTTCTGATAGTGATCTACCAGGGCCTTTTAAAAAAAAAAATTTACCATTTTATTTTTACAAACTTTTTTTGATCACTTATTCCAAGGAATATAAACATCCCTTGTAATAGGAATCATTTGTGACAGGTCCTCTTTATGGAGGGATGTGGGGTCAATAAGACCCCACATCTCTCCTCCAGGCTGGAAAGCATGAAATCTGGGCGGGCACAGGCAATTCTTTCTCCGGGTCAACGATGGCACAAGAGAGCCCAGAGAAGCACCAGATGGCAGCGGAGGGGATGTCCCCTCCAAGAACGATCAAGCATTGTTCTTATGGTGCACAGAATCGCTGGCTGCAAAGGATATCTGAATGCCTATAGCTACAGGCATCATTCCCGCTGAAAGTCCAGGACGCTATGACATCCTTGGGTGGTAAGTGGTTAAGGAAAAAATGCTGTCATGTGGAGTGTGCATATCCTTACTTGCTTTACGTTCAAGTGGTGTTTTTACACCAGGAGTGTGCCAAGTTTTGGCCAGAAAAAAAAATAAAAAAAAATCTCTTCAAATAGAAATATGGAGTCTATGCTTGCTAGCTAATGTTTAAAGTGGTAGTAAGCGTAGCTTTTCTTTTGTACCTATAGATAAGCCTATAATAAGGCTTACTTGTAAGTACAGTAAATAGCTCCTAAATTTGCACCGTTGAAAAAAGGAGATATTTCACAATTTCAGAAGCTGGTAATGTCACCGCAGCTGGCACACTGAGTGTGCTGTCAATTTTGAGCGCTGTGCTGCCATCATGACTCTCGTACAAATGCGTGGGAGCGACGTCATAACGGTCCGAGAACACAAACCAGGGAGTGAAGGTGGAAGCTGGGGGGCTTTGTTTTACAAGCAAGTTTCATAATGTGCTGGTGGTAGCACATTATGAAGACATTAGCCTGCAGGCTGCTTTTCTTTTTTTAAACAGTTTAGAATGTCAGGAGACTAAACTACTTACTTAGGACCAACTTGGCTCTAACAAATTAACCAGGTGTCTTCATGTGGCTGTCAGAGAAGCCATAATGCACTGTGGTCAAAGCTACATACAGTAACAATAGCATTCTTCAGACATGGGTGGTCGAGCAACTTGCCCTTTTTTGCCACTCCGAAGCCTTCTATCCCCCACAAGCCATTTTTTCAAATTGTCTGAGACTGAGATCAGGATGTCATCTGTCTTTGTCTTGGCCAGAGAAGACTATTGAAAAAATATGAAGCTTCTCCTGAGTGGCAGAGGTACAGTAATGAGTGATGCTATATGTCTAGGGCACACGGAGAAGTCTCTTGGCCACCCAGGTGTAAGTGTTTTAATCATATCGTGCCTGTAATAAATCTTTTAACCATTGCACTTCAAGAAGAAACGAATGGATAAAAGGATAAGTTCACCTTTGAAAAAAAGAAAAATGCACATCTTTTTTTGCAGGTAAGACCCCTTTCACACCAGGGCGTTTTGCAGGCGCTATAGTGTTAGAAATAGCGCCTGCAAAACGCCCTAAAGAAGCTGCACCATTGTGTGTAGTGTGAAAGCCCCGAGGGCTTTCACACTACAGCGGTGCGCTGGCAGGACGTCAGAAAAAAGTCCTGCCAGCAGCTTCTTTGGAGCGGTGTGTTTACCGCTCCTCCACCGCTGCTGCCCATTGAAATCAATGGGGCAGCGCTGTATTGCCGGCGGTTTTAACCCTTTCGCGGCCGCTAGCGGGGGTAAAAGCACCCCGCTAGCGGCCGAAATAGCGGCGTTTTACCGCCAACGCAAGGTGCGGTGTGAAAGGGGTCTAAGGGGGAAACAAAAAACTACAAGCCTGCAAAGCATTGCACCCACGATCAGCAGATTGAGGGTGCAAGGCTTTTGTAGACTGTTCAGGTAAGCAGTCTGCTTCTACGGGCAAGCAGTTACACACTTACAGGAAAGGTAAATTAACTGCCACAGCGCTCAACAGCACCCTTGTAATTCAATGAGATCTAAAAGGCAACAACCGCAAAGGTAGTCGGTACTTGTAGTTTTCCCATTAACAGAACACTGGATGAAGCGGCTGAACAAAGCCCCACATGGCTGCGTTTTTTTTACATTTGTGACAGTGAATGGGGGAGAGGAGCCCCTGCTGGCTGTAAAAACAGGGGATTAGGGGCTGGTGCTACAGTAACATGTTACAAAAAGGTGAACAAAAAAAAAAAAAAAAAAAAAACACACAACACACACCTCTTCGTTGGTGATGCAGAGATTAAAACTAGTTCTAAGCATTCCTACTAGGAACCAGAACATGGGGAATAGGTTTTAAAAATAGTGCAACTCCAAAGAAACATTTTGCCTTTTGAGGCCTGCAAAGCAGTAGATTAGAACATCCAAGCTCACATATCCCATTCATGTTCAAGAATGAAAAAAAAAAAAAAAATAGAATTGTGCTGAACCAGCACCCAGTCAGTCAGCCACAAACAATAGCAGTGAAATTCAGCAAAACTTTTTTTCTAAGCATTTGAATAAGTTTAGCAGAACATTAAAGAATGGGGCCTTTTAAAAGACATTATTATTAAAAGAAAAAGTACAGTATTAAGAACAGCTGTCTTAATGACAAGTTCCATATGCATTCTTAAAAGAAATGCCAAATTAATTTTAGCTCAGAGAATGTGCATTAAAGTTACAAACTGCCTTTTAAAGGATGTGCCATTCAAATAAATCCATCCAGGGTCCATGCCAAGATAATCAAGAAGCTCAAACATTGCTAAACAAGTGGATGGCCTCACTTAAGTGAACTGCATTAACAGGAGTAATAAAAAAAAATAAAAAAAAAAAAAAGAGCCCAACATGTTCCTACAATATATGCTTAATAGCGAACTCCACACCAGAAGCAGTACTTTTTACCGTTGGCTTCTATTTTCACGAGTTCACATCTTTGCTTCCTCTACAATAGTCCACAAATTAAAACATGGGAAAAATTCAGACCTACCACAGTAAATGGTCCTTTGCTGAACAAAATGATGCCCATTAGTTATCTTCAGTGCGCAATAAGCGGCTAGACAGATACAGATCCGGTCTTGGGTGTAAAGAGAACTACATTGCATCTGAACACCACAAACACCAATTTTTTTTTTTATCTCCCCCATCTCTCCACACTTTATTTTCTGAAAAATCACTTTTGAAAAAACACCCACTAGCATTTCTAGCTGTGGCCATCTTAAGGGCAGATTTCATCTACACACCATGGAAAAAATAAAAAAAATCTAAACCCCCCCCCCCAACTACTATACACAGCCATCCATAACTCTGCCCCATGCTACATCACCAACCTTGTCTCAAAATATTACCCAAACCATCCTATTCATTTTAAGACCTCCTGCTCTCCAGATTGTTTTCACCTTATTATCCCATGCTCACCTCCAGGACTTTTTACCCCTGGAACTCCCTACCCCATTCTGTCTGGCTATCTCCCACTCTGTCCACCTTTGGGTAATCCTTGAAGAAGAAAAAAAAACATCTCTTCAGGGAAGCTTATCCCACCTCTGACCTTTTAATCTTCTCCATCAGTTATTACCTTTTGTATAGCTTCTCCCCTCTTAGGTTGAGAGGTCTCATGAGCAGGGCCCTCCAAACCCTGTTCCTGCATTGTAAGCAAACTAGCTTTAATTCTTTTGTAAAATGCTGTGCACGCTGTTGCCATTAATAAACTGTCAGGTTACTTGAAAACTCCTTGCATCAAACATCCAATATGTACGAGGGGAATTTACAAAGAATGAAGCAGGCAGAATCTGGAGCACCTGTGCATTGCAACCAGCTTCTATTTCAATTCTTAAGCTGACCATACATTATACAAAATTTTCTAATTCAATTTCCTTTAGATATACCTTCAACTATGCAGTGCAAGGGCCTGCCAGAGTGCATACAAATTCAAAGTGTTTAAATTTGACCTCATATTATATGGTCTGGTAAATCTAAATGGACAGTGTACAATGTATAGCCAGGCTTAAAGTGGAACTTTAGGCCAAAGTTAAAAAATGGATGAACAGGTAGGAATTTTAAAGTGGTTGCAAACCCTTTACAACAGGAAAGGCTATAATTAGGCTTACCTGTAGCTACACTGGATCTCTTAAACCTGCATGTACATGCCGTTGCTTCAGTTATACTGTGCCGTTACCGGCACGTCCCGCGCGCATGTGACATCATTGCAGCTCTTGCCAATCACACCGATGGAGCCACAATACCTGGACGTAACCCCTCCGGGAGCGATGTCGGCCCCCGCAGTTATGAACAAGGACCACTGTGGGGGCTTTGATCTCAGGTAATTCATAATGCGCTAGTATGCTATGCATACTAGTTCATTATGCCTTTGTCATGCATTTCCCCCCCCTCCCCTTTTGAATTTTAGGGTTTACAACCACGTTAATGCAGAAGAGACATGCCTTGTCTCTTCCAGTGCCAATTTTGTTGATGAAAATATTTATGCCATAGTTTTCATCAGCTGCACATTTTCAATGACAAACTAAATGAAAATCTATTAAAATTTTCATCAACTAATGAAAATGGAACATTTACCTATATGAATGTTTGCTTGCCTCTGCCTGTCTGTTAAAGCCCCAGCCCCCTGACAAGCTGCATTGTCTGGCAGACCCAGGCTCCCTCTGTCTGCGACTTCAGGAACAATGCCCCGTTTCCCCTCCCAGCAAGGTAACAGTGCTAAGTGCTGTGTAAAACAGCCTCTCCAAACAAAGTCTCTGCCCTGTGCACTCCCATTTACTTCCCCATCAATGTTAGATTTTTACTCCAGAAGTATACAAGTTTGGAAATTATAAAGAAATGCTTAAAGCGGTAGTAAACCCGCACATTTTTTTTTTTTTTTTTAAACCTGCAAAGCAAAAGGCATAATGAGCTAGTATGCACCGCATACTAGCCCATTATGAAATACTTACCTTAGAACGAGGCCCCGACATCTGGCCCGATCCACGCCGAGGGAGCTGACATGCTCCCTCGGCGTTTCTTCCGGATATCGCGGCTCCGGCGCTGTGAGTGGCCGGAGCCGCGATATCGTCACTCCCGCGCATGCGCGCGGCATATTTCAGTCCGGCCGCTCGGCTGCTGCTGGATTTTGACGGCGAGAAACCCCTTGTGCGCATGCGCCGCTGCAGTCAGCGGCGCATACCAAGGGGAATATCTCCTAAACCGTACAGGTTTAGGAGATATTTTTTTACCTACAGGTAAGCCTTATTATAGGCTTTCCTGTAGGTAAAAGTTAAAAATGTGGGTATACAACCACTTTAAATAAGGCATCATAACTTAAAGCGGGGTTCCACCCTAAAGTGGAACTTCCGCTGATCGGAACCCTCTCCCCCTCCGGTGTCACAATTGGCACCTTACAGGGGGAGGGGGGTGGAGATACCTGTCAAAGACAGGTATTTACACCCACTCCCGAGCATAGACTCCCGTAGGAGTCTGTCATTTCCTGTCCCACTGTCTGCTGGGACACACACGGGTCCCAGTGACAGCACGGACAATTCCTATTGCGCTGCGCGACTCCCGCATGCGCAGTAGGGAACCGGGAACTGAAGCCGATTTGCTTTACTTCCTGATTCCCTCACCTAGATTGGTGATGACAGCAGCCGAGAGCCGAGCGATCGGCATCGCTGGAACCCGGGACAGGTGAGTGTCCATTTATTAAAAGTCAGCAGCTGTAGTATTTATAGCTGCTGTCTTTTATTTATTTTTTTGGTGGAATCCCTCTTTAACTAAACCCATCAGATTTTAGTTTCTCCTTGGGCAGGAGGAGATTTCGGTCTTGATTCACACTAGTTGCAATGCGGGAAACCCTGAGATTCAGTGCCAGTTCCTGAATCGCAGTGGTTCACAACAAAATCTGCAAACCGCTAGGGGTGTCAATATAAAGTTAATGACACCCCCAGATCGGTTCAGGAATCTGATTACATAAGCGTGAACACCCATGCAAACAGATTCCAGTGCGGAAAAAAAAAAAGGCCCGGCACCATTTTAGTGCAAATGTGATGCAATTTCAGCCAGTTTGTATGGCTGAAATTGCATCGCACAGACATGGCATGTGATCTGCACAGCACAAATTACATGCAGGGTCTGCCATTGTACTAGTGAACTGGCACTTAGTCGACTAAAACAATTCAGGTGACTAATATACTAAAACTACAAGGGTATTTTAGTCAAATTACTATGACAAACTAGATTTGATGTCAAAATTAACACTGGCCTCTTCCACGTTACTACTGTACAAACTCAGCAATGCCACATCTGACTGAATTCCTGCACGATTGGAAGATCGAGACCTGGAAGCCTAAAGATGCTAGCAGCCAGGTGGGGGAGCTCAGGGATGTCGCAGCATTGGAGCCGAGGCAAGTATAAGGCACCTTTGAAACTGGGGCGGGATCGGCGGTAAAGTGACGCTATTTTAGCGGCGCTTTAACGTCAATTTCGCAGTGCTATTCGGCCGCTTTTACCTCCTGTTAGTGGCCAAGAAAGGGTTAAAACCAGTACTATAACCATGCTCCAAAGATGATGCTTGCATGTTTTTTTTTTTTTAACATCCCACGTGCACACCGCCCCAGTGTGAAAGCACTCGGGCTTTCACACTGGAGACACAGGAGCAGTGCTTTACATGCACTATTTTTTGTGCAGTAGCGACTGCAAAGCACCTCAGTGTGAAAGGGGTCTAAATGAAAACAGAAGCTGGTTGATCAACTGATTCATATTTAGAAGCTGGGTATACATGTATCAAAATAAAGCCAATTCAAAAGTGTCCAAATTTGAATCTGGATGTAGTCCTCTTGCTGGAAAGCAGGCAATTCAATCAATCATTGCAATACTGATCCATGCATTCTAATGGGTGGGAGTCCACATGGTCAGAAAATGGCCCAGCAGGAGGATCCCCCGACGCCCCATCATTGGTCTGGATGCAGAAATCACCTTTTCCCATTCAGCCCGCTGGTTGAACAAAAGAGCTTTAGTAATCCCCTCCCAGATCGTACATCTATAGAAGATTCTTCTTTTAATGGGTCATTGTAGCCAATCATCCCAATATTCTGTTTGGTACATCCCCTAAAGTTTCCATCTCTAACAAGGAGGTACACCAGGCCTGTTTGGAGTACTGCAGTCACTAAACAGAAGGCCATACATTAGGTTTCTACATTAACTATGAACTCTGCACAAATAGTAGAAACCCGTGGAGTCCTAATGATTAGGGGAGCCATCATCCAATCAGGGAATCAGATAAGTCAGGGAACACGCGCTACCACTGCCCCAGAATGGGAAGGCTCCAAGAACATGGGCACCTATCACACCCCAAGCGTCAGCCTCGCATGGGACTGAACAGCAAAACTCCCCCCATATTCCCTGCATGGTTTATCCCGGAAAGCATATAAGCTTACACAGGGTCGCTGCACACTGGCCCATACCAAAAAAAAAAAAATGGGGGCGGTTTACATGAGGTGGTCGCACATTGCTCGCCCCTCTCCTGGCGCTTTCGGCCCAGGAACAAGACGGCAGGCCAGAGCTATGCCGGCGGCTCACGCCACAGGAACAACCCTACATCTCAGGCCCCCGCCCCACACTCGCCGCCGGCGCCGCATCCTCAACCCGTTACCTGTCCATACCGAGCTGTGAAGGAGCAGAGGGCTGGAGAGAAGGACGTTTAGGGATGTATACCTTAGTGTCGGCCATCAGGCGGAGGATGGAGGCAGATTACGCGGCAATGCTCCGGATTTCTCAGTTGTAGAGCTCGGTCCGCGAATTCGCGCTGTTTTTCCTCCCTCCCACTTGCCGCAAATATTGTACGTACTATATCCTGCGTAACGTCATGCCGTCAGAGCCGCTACCCCCCATAAGCTTCATTGGTGCCGCAGAATGACATCACATCCGCCCTCTCGTTTACTCCGTTCTGTAGTTCAGTAAAGGTCTGTCTCTGTTCATAACACATATCACGCTAGAAACATGACATTAACGCCTCGTGTGCCGGCTATCAGGGAAGTAACGGGTTTAAAAAAACATAGTTTTACAACAGTCGTGAAACAACTTCCGGCCTTGGGAAGTTACGCACGTCGGCGTCCCGTTATGTGACGTCATTAACATGGCTGCTCCCAGGTGAGGGTCCCATGCTGCTCAGAGTGTGGGCGCGAGCAGGTAAATGGGGTGAAATTAGCTTCTGATTAGTTTGTGTTTTTTTTTTTTTTTTTTTTGCTTTGCTGTTGACATCAGCTGTTTTGCTGTTTGTGCATTTTGCTTCTCCAGCCGTACAGATTTTAGTCATATGCCTCACAGTAAATGTCTAGGCATCGAGCAGAGTGTTTTTCATCGTTTAGTGATGTCCATGCTGAGGGGAGTATAAAGACTGCCATTTGTGAGGTCTTCCTATAAATTATAGCAATCAGCTTGTCAAGTTGATCTTCTGCTTTCAGTGGCATAGTGAACAAACATGCACATCAGTGGAGTCTGAACGCTAAAGTTCTTGGAGCTGCAGGTAAAGCATGGCAGCCAGGCAACTGGCATTTTGAGAAGGAAAGTTCAGCATTGACAGCTGTCTTCCCCTAATACACATTTCCTTTAAATTGATTGTAAGCCCTTCCATATATCCAGTGAAGTGACTGGCATCAGGTGATACACAGAGATTAAGAAAATCCTTGTACATCAGTTGTACTTGTTTATTTGCAGTTTTCTCTACATCCATTTAAAGTGCCGAATTTATAAAACTTGCTTAAGCTGTCAGAAAAGAAGGGAGTGTAGAGCTCAGTGAGGAGAGTCTGAAAGGGACACACCCCTCTTCACACAGCTGAGGTTTCCAATCAGCTGGAGGTCCTCTCCCATCACCATTTTTCTCTTGGTCTCAGGATAACTTGTCAGAAGTGATTCATGTCGAATAGCAGAGAAACAAAGCGGCAGACAGAAATGACACTTAGTGTTCTTAACTAAGATAAGTACACGCTGTAGAGGGATATGCTTCTTTCATGAGGTAAAAACATAACGTTTGTGTCATTTAGGATGGAATGGTAAGGGGTTAGCCCTGTAAAGTTGTTGCTGCTGTTTGTGGCTTCCCTGGGGATGTTCACTTCTCTGAATATTCACCTCTTGGTTTGTCCTTGTTTCCTTTGTCACCAGCATAGAAAGTTAGGGGAAGCCAACATATTTGAATTGTCTTCAGAATAAGAGACCTAAACCGTCCAATGGCGACAACTGTCTTGGATGGGAGTTTTCTTTCCTTTTAAAGTGGTTCTAAAGTCTAAATAGTGTTTTGTTTTGTTTTTTTTCCCTTAATGCATTCTCTGCAATTATATAACAATACCACACTAAGTGAATTGGATGCGGTCTCCCCGCATCCAATTCACGTATCTCTGGGGTGGCTGTGGAGCGGCTTGCACAGGAGTCCTGTGCATCTTTGGCTCCATTTCAGGTCCGAATTCAGGAAAAAATTTGCCCCTGAAAAAGGGATGGGATTGCGCTATGGATTGGACCAGAAATATAATTTGTATGAGCTGCCTCTACCTAATATCTCCTCCCAAATGGGGGGCACATAATTTCACAACCTGAAAATAATATTAAACTCCTATTAGTTTAACATGTGCTTCATTATATTGAACCTAGGAGTGAATCTGTTAGATAGTAATTAATGTGGTGGTAGTGACTATATATATATATATATATAAAAAAAATAAAAAAATAAATAAATAAAAAAATTGTGTGATCATGAAGAAGGGGGGAAAAAAAGGCTGCAGATAACATTGTGCTGACGAAACGCGTAGGGAATGGCCATAGGACGCACACTCTCCTTCACAATTCATTGGCGTTTTTAATAGTGTTAAATGTGAGTAATTTTCTTCTTAATAAACACATTGTGGAAGCTTTTTACACTATGGATATTCCCCTCTTTCATTGAAAACTTGAATGAGGTATTTCCAACGGATGAAAAACTAACCTCCCAGGGAGACACCAGGCAGCGACACAGGGGCTTACACTGTGAAAGCAAGTCCACCCCTGCAGGGTATCTGGTGAGGGCAATATGATTACTCCATATTGGAAATACGCATCGGGGCACAAACTTTGGTTGTGTAAATTTAAATTTGGATATATATTTATTTGTGTATATATCTCTCTATCTCTCTATCTATCTATCTATCAAGCGGGGGGGTGGTGGTTGTAACAGAGGAGACAGACACAGAAGAGCAGGCTGCGGGTGACGGAGGCACGTAAACTGACCTTGGTGTCAGGGCTCAGCAGCCATAATTATTGTGGTCAGTTTACATAGGGGAGGGGAGAGACTGGCAGGATCAGCCAGGCTTTTGTTACTGTGGGCCAAAATTCACAGCACAAGCACTGTGCTGTATGAAAAATGCTTTAAAGGAGATATATATATTTATTTTTGGGGGGGGGGGGGGGGGTTAAGAAACGCTTTAAGCTTTGATGCATATAGCAAGCTTTGTGTGATAAATGTATCCTGCTTATAACAGGATTAAAATGTGCTATTTCCATAAGAGTTTTTATAATGTCTGTGTGTGGGGTAATGCTTTATCAAACTGGTGCAATGGTGGATTCAAACACAGTGGCTGCAGTTTGTAGTGTCGTGGCTAATTGAATTCCCATGTCCATCCATCAATCCACCTACCCCGTCCCTATTTCACCAGAAGGACAAGAAATATCTTGTTTCAGATCATAGGCATGCCTTGTCTTTTCTCTGTTGGCATCACAATTTCTTCCATTATCTTTACTACCCCTAGTGATCAGGAAAATCATCCAGAATCAATCAGAAGTCATTTTGGTAGCCCCTTATGTCCAAAAATATGCTGGGACTCAGCTCTGAAGTCTCCAGCAGTCGATTCTCCCTGGATTCTACAGAATTGTCTGGATTTGTCTTCCACCTAATTGCCTGGAGGCTGTGAGTAGGATTCATAAACTGCTCGTAAACTCTGTACTACCACTTATACCTACAGGTAAGCCTCTTCTTAAAGCAGTAGTAAACCATTGGTGGTATTAAAAAAAAAAAAAAAAAAAAAAACACCTGAGTTGGACTTACAGGTAACTCCTTTTCTGAGAGTCGTCCAGGACAGCCCATGAGACCTAGGGCTCCTCCTACCAGGACAGGAAACGCGTTACCCCCACCAGATAAAAGGGCGGTCCTCCAGGCACCATGTCAGTTATTAGTGTTTCCTCCAGACGGAGTTCCTGAAACCTGGTCCCCTAGGTGTCCTAAGTAGGGGCTCTGAAATGGCCATTTGGGGGCATGCCACTAACCTTCCTCCTCTGCCAGAAGCAGTATCTCCACTGGGGAAGTTGGCTGTGCTGCTGTCCCTCTGTTTTCAGTGCCTGGGGGGGCCGGGACTGGGGTGATGCACCGCACTGTCGGGAGATGACAACGCACTAAAGTTTAGATGGAACGGCTATGTCCTTTTCCCCTCTGACAGCTTGGCTGATACATGCGGGGGAAGGAGGAAGCCGCAGCACTCGAGGGGGCGGAGCTACTGCGCTCCAAGCTGGGCCACAGGAAATGCCTAGAGAGGTCACTTCCTGGGCAGATGACGTCCTCATCGGTGCAACGAAGATGCCGGTTCCGGTCTTCATAACGGCGCAAACAGGGGGCGCTTGCTGGTGTTTTCTTTGTTAAAGCAGTGAGGCAGTGGACAACAAAGTGGGGCAGGATGGATCCTTCGGCAGTACCTGCACAGGCAGTAGATGCGATCACCAGCACCTCACAGGTAAGCCTGGAGTGTTTTGTCACCTGCTCGCTATGCCTGTGAGTGTTCCCTCCTCCTCCCCTCTCTGTAGTAGTGGGTGTAAGGGGACACATTTCTTTCCACCTGCACGTGGTGTTTGAGTATCAGGGTGGCTGATAGTTTCATTGTGGGTCATTTATTTTGTCTTGCAGACCGAGACCCAGGACAAGGCCCAAGCGCAGCCACCAAAAAGGAAATGTGCGGTTTTCGCAAACAAATTGAGCTCCTCACTGAGCAAAACGGTTTGTCGCACCTGTATAGAAGGCCTAGTAAAAGATGACCCTGTAGCCTCTTGTCAGAAAATGCTGACATCTGTTAGAGATGAGCTTGTGTCTACCTTTTTAGCTCATTAAAAACGCTAATTGACAAGCTTCAGACTCTAGCTGAGGGTCCGTCTTCAATTAGGGCTTCAGTCAGTAGCACTCCTCAGCAAGCGGAGAGCAAAGACTCGGAAGCTAAAGACAGATCTACCCGTTGTTCTTCTCCGGAAGAATCTGGGTCAGATATAGAGAATCCACTCGGGGCTCAAGGTTTAAGTTCTCTTTAGAAGATGTTGTTGACTTATGAAAGGCTATCTATAGTTCACTTGAATTGAAAGAGCAGGAGGTTCAATTATCTAAACGTGATCTTATGTAAAAGGGTTTGCGTAAGAAGTAGAGTTTTTTTTCCAGTACATAGTTCCTTGATTGCTACTATCAAACGAGTGGGAAAATCCAGAGAGAAAGCCTTTCTTTTCTGGTAACCTAAAAAGGTTTCCTTTTGACAAGGACATAGCGCAACTGTGTAACAAAAATCCTAAGTTGGACGCACCTCTTTCAAAGGTTTAAAAAAACTCGGACCTAGCATTTGATATGGGCACGCTTAAGAACCCTACGGACAAAAGAGAGAATATCCTTCTCCACAGAGCCTTTGATTCAGCTGTTGGGAACCTTAAATTGGGAGCCTCCACATGTGTAACCAGAAATCTGGAGGTTTGGTTGACACAAATTCAAACACATCTGTCGGTGGGTACCTCTAGAGAGCAGATTTTGAAGTCTTTCCCTCTCTACCTTTTCGTGCAGTGGGATTTTTGGCTGATTCTTCCACAGAGTCAGTAAGAATGACAGCCAGACCCTCGGCCTTAGTGAATTTTGCCAGGAGAAGCCTATGACTTAAAACCTGGTCAGGTGATTCAGCCTCCAAGTTGTCTTTTTGGCCCAGGACTGCAGGAGGCACTGGAACGCACAGCCGATAAGAAAAAGGTATTTCCAGAGAAAAAGAAAAACCCGACAGCCAGAAAGGTGTGTTTTTTTTTTTTTTTTTTTTTTTTTTTTTGTGGCCAAGGCAGGCAGCAAGGTCCTAGAGAAAAGGACAACAGGCCTAAAAAATATTGGACAGGGCAAAAAGGCAGAGGTGGGGGGGGGGGGGGGGGGGGTAGGGGTCTTGTTTTAATCCACCTCAACAACGTGCCAAGCCACAGACTTGTGTTCCCTAGTGGGAGGAAGATTGATGGCCTATCTCCCACTATGGGCAGCAGTCACTTCAAGTCCCTTCATCCTGCACCTAGTGACCAATGGGTACAGGCTGGAATTTGCTCGCCAACCACCGGAATGGTCATTGGCAAAATTTCTGCCCCAAGATCGAGAGAAAGCGAAGGGTCTCTGGGTCTCCAAATTTGGAGACTTATTATATCAAAAATTCCTGATCCCTGTTCCCCGGCCAGATCAGGGCAAGGGGTTTTATTCCCATATGTTTGTCGTCAAAAAGCCGTCAGGAAAGTATTGACTTATCCTGAACCTCCAGACTCTAAACCGTTCAATCGGATACAAGCATTTCTGCATGGATGGAAATTCACAATCAAAAACCTGCTCTACCCAAATTGCTTTGTCCACTTTGGATTTGAGGGATGCCTACCTTCACATCCATATCCATCTAGCCTTCCAGAGATTCTTGAGATAAGCAGTCAAGATGGGAACAGATGGGAACAGAGACTCTGCACTTTCATTTTCAAGCCCTCCCCCTTTGGTCTGTCCTCAGCCCCACACATTTTTCAAAGCTGTTGGGGGAGGCTCTGGCTCCGCTAAGGTTAAAGGCGATAACTATTATCCCTTACCTGGATGACCTCCTTGTGGTGACAGTCATACCAGAAGTTGTTAGCGTATCTCCAGACTGTATAAGACTTCCTGCAGTCCCTAGGCTGGTTGATAAACGTAGAGAAGTCGTCCTTAATTCCGGCCCAGAAAGTGACATATCTGGGTTACGACTTTTGCTCGGTAGACCAAAAAGTTTTTTTTCTTCCACAGAAGATTACAAAAATGATCCAAACTATGTCCGCATTATAGACCAACCAGTTTAGTCTTGTTGGCCTGTAAGGTTTCGCGAGTAGTGGATCTGTTGACCTCGTGCTTAACAGCTGCACCATGGGCAAGAATTCTTCAGTCCATTGCAACTGTTTCTATTAAGAAACTGGGACGGAGACGCAAGGTCCTGGGAGTGAAGGGTCTGGCTAGCCGCCAGGGTAAAGAGAAGCTTGTGGTGGTGGACAAACCCGCACCTAACAAGAGGTCCATTCCTAAATACCGCAGTGGCACAAGGAGAGCGGTCCTCGAGGGAAGCAAGGGCTTCATCCAATAAGAGTGCTGCTAGCAGTTCAGAGAGCCTTGCAGTAATTTCAGATAGAGATCAAAGGTCACAATCTACAAATCCTATCGGACAATATCGCGACAGTCACTTACCTCAACAGACAGGGAGGCATGAGGGGCCAGATACTTCAATCAATTGCCAGGAGATTTTATCATGGGCAGAAGGGAATCTAGCTTCAATTTCGGCTGTGCACCTGAAGGGAACACAAAATTGTCTGGCAGATTCTCAGCCGCTACCGGGTAGATCGAGACAACTGGTCCCTTCATCCTAAAGTCTTTGGGGATCTCACCAGCAGATGGGGATAGCCCAAAGCAGATCTGTTCGTAAATCAGAACAACCGCAAGACAGAGAGGTTCTTTTCCATTAACCCAGCAGATCAAGCATTGGGGATCGATGCTCTGGCGAATCCATGGCCATTTGGCCTGTTGCATCTTCCTGCGGATCAGATTTATTCCGGAGGTCCTCTGGAAGTTTTTTTTTCTAGAAGAAACAGATATTATCCTAATCTCCCCTTTCTGGCTCAAGAGGCTATGGTTTTTCCTGCTACAGACTCTGATCTCGGAGCCTCCACTGAGTCTTCCGAAGAGAGAAGACTTACTGTTGCAGGGTCCAGTGTCACACCCCCAGGTGGTTTCCTTAAACTTGACAGCTTGGTATCTGAAGAAAAGATACTGAGCGCCCAGGGATACTCTGACAAAGTAGTCAAGGCTCTAGTAAATTGCAGAAAACCAGTCACTAGAGCCATATATTCCAAGGTTTGGAAAAGATTTAACTCATGGTTATCTGAGAATCAAAGATTAACTCATGATATTCCTTCAATTTTGGACTTTTTTCAAGAGGGTGTCGACAAAGGTCTTTCTG
This sequence comes from Lithobates pipiens, assembly GCF_037356315.1. Taxonomy (NCBI): domain Eukaryota; kingdom Metazoa; phylum Chordata; class Amphibia; order Anura; family Ranidae; genus Lithobates; species Lithobates pipiens. Next base: position 54,386,597 of record NW_027507790.1, on the reverse strand, counting down.
ATAGCTGCCACCTTTACCTTTTGAGGTACTATCAGTGTTTTTTTTTTTTTTTTTTCCTCCAGTTTTCTCTCCTGGAAAATCCCACTATAACCAGATTTTTCTAATTTCTAGGGCCAGACCAGTAGTGGTGAGAAGTTGTCCAACTTGGGACCTGTCCCTGGTACTCCAAACTGGTTGAATTTCCTTTTGAGCCTCTTAGGGATATTTCAGTAAAATTACTTACATTAAAAACTGTTTTTCTTGTAGCTATTACCTCAGCTCGTAGGGCCTGCAACTAACTTACCCTATCAGTAAGGGAGCATTTACTCACGATTTTTTGTGGCTCAAGTGGTTTTGAGAACGGATCCAGGTTTTTTTGCCCAGGGTGGCCAGTACATTACACCGATCCCAGGACATTGTACTGCCAACCTTTTGTAGTTTGCCACAGGGCGACAAAGAAAGTTTAGTTTTTTAGATGTGAGAAGGGATTCTCCTCTTCTTGAGGTCACCAAGACCTTTAGAAAAACTGAAGCCTTGTTTCTTGTTCTTGTTCTTGTTCTTGTTCTTGTTCTTGTTCTTGTTCTTGTTCTTGTTCTTCTTCTTGTTCTTCTTCTTCTTCTTGTTCTTCTTTTTTCCCCAGGAACACACAAGGGAAATAGCTTGCATTATCCACCTAGCTCATCTGGCTATAGATGCACTATCTCTGAAACTTACAAAATTAGGGAGGTTCCTCCACCTTTTTGTTACTGCGCACTCAACGAGCCTTGTCTATGTCCTGGGCTGAGAGGGCTGGTGCCCCACTGGAAAAAATTTGCAGGACTGCCACATGGTCCAGTTATTCAACTTTCATTAAACATTATCGTCTGGATCTCCTATCGGCTCAGGAGCAGGCGTTTGGTCGGAAGATCCTTCAGGCAGTTGTCCCTCCCTAGACTGGTAAGTTCTGGCTCATCGTCTCATGGGCTGTCCTGAAAGACGCTTGGAGAAAAGCTGAGTTAGACTTACCGGTAACCCCTTTTCTGAGAGTCTTCCAGGACAGCTGGATTCCCACCTGGTTTTGTCTGAAGTTATGTGTATTATGCATATGTTTTGCAGGGTTGTCCTACGGTTCTTGAGAAGACTGACATGGGGCCTGGTGGACTGACCTTTTATCTGGTGGGGGTAATGTGTTTCCTGTCCTGGTAGGAGGAGCCCTAGGTCTCATGGGCTGTCCTGGATGACTCTCAGAAAAGGAGTTACCGGTAAGTCTAACTTGGAGGGGTTTTTAATACCACCAATGGTTTACTACTGCTTTAAAGTGGAAGTAAACCCATCGATTTAAACAGTATGCCGGGAATGCTAACTGCACATTGGATGTGCTCTCAACCAAACTGTCAAACCACCCAATGGCTGGTGTCATAACGGATCACATGTGCAGCACCGTGGCAGCTGAAGATTAAACAGAGGCAAAGATGGTGGCTTCTGTGGATGAAAATGATAGGGGTATTTACTTCCACTTTAAGAAACGAGGATGTTTGGCAAGGAGTATTTTCACATTTTTCACCTTGGCCATAAATTGAATACCAGAAAACTATATGCTGAATTTTTTAAGACGTTTGTATTCCTGGCAAAAAGAATTGGCATACATTCATATTGAATTCCCACAGTTCTGGATTAACTCCAGGAAGGAGCTAAAATTGGCTTGTTTGCCAGTAATGCAGGTAGTGGTCCTTTTTAAGGTTTTTTGGAAATTAGATTGACAAAAATCTATCCAACTTCTAGTTTTGTATAGTGGTCCCATCTCTGGCTCAGTGCCTCCTAGAGTACCATGGCCTGATGGATTAGAGATATTATTACTTCATTAATTCTGGTCAGGTATTACCTACTTGAATTAGAGCTCACTCCGCAAACTATATTGACTCTTCTTATCAGGTATGTCATTGTATAGAAGTGACCCTATGCTTTTTACAGGAAAGTACAGATTTATCTGTATATACTGGTCATTTTGTCGTGTGGTTTTCAATGGAGATTTCTGCTTGAGCAGATTTTTATTTATTTTTTCTCTCCATGTTCTCAGTGTGAATTGCGCAGGTATGGGACAGGTACATTTTAAGAGCAACCCAAATCTTCTTAGCCCCTGTACACACGGTCGGAGATTTCCACAACCAAATCCGTCGGATTTTGTCCGAAACTGTTGCATACACATGGTCGGACAAAGTTGGCGAAAAATCTGATCTTTCAGAACGTGATGACGTAATTTCGTTACGATGGGACTACATTCAGGCTAGTAGCCAATAGCTTTGATGTAGGAATTTGATCTGAGCATGCGTGGCACTTGGTCCGATCAAAATTCGCTACACATGATCGGAGTATGTCCGACCGGCCCAGTTGGTCGGGAAATATTTCCAACGTGTTGGAAAATTGGGTCCGATGGATATTCCGACGGAATCAGTCTGATGCATACCACACACAGTCGGATTATCTGACGACACGGTCCGATAGGACACATTCCGACAGATTCTCCGACCGTGTGTACAAGGGCTTAGTGTTAACCAGCCCTTGTGTTTTACAAACTGTCACTCTCCTTGTCGAATAAAGCTGATACAAAATCTCATCTTTTATTCCTCACTTGTGCATTAGAATTTGGAACATCAGTTACAATTTAATGTAAATCATATCTGTTTATGTGCACTTACTATTTCCTTCTTTATTGTAAGTTGCAGGGTTTCCTGCGCTAAAAGTTTTCGTGAATGCGAGAGAGGCTATTTTAGGAGCGACACAGAAGAGCAAAGTACCACAGGCAAACTTCCATTTCTCCTACAGTCCTAAAAGTTTGTGGAGTTGTACTCTTTCTTCTAAACCATGCACAGAGAAAACAAAGAATAGACAAGGGTAAATATTTGCTCAATATTACCCATATTACCAAAAGTATTGGCGCTTGACTTTACACGCACATGAACATTAATGGCATCCTTAGTCCGTAGGGTTCAATACTGAGTTGGCCCACCCTTTGCACTTAGAACAACTTCAACTCTTCAGGGAAGGCTGTTCGCAAGGTTTAGAAGTGTTGCTATAGAAATGTTTGACCATTCTTCCAGAAGTGCATTTGTGAGGTCAGGCACTGGTGTTGGACGAGAAGGTCTGACTCAGTCTCCACTCTAATTCATCCCAAAGGTGTTCTATTGAGTTGAGGTTAGGACTCTGTACAGGCCAGTCAAGTTCTTCCACCCCAAACTCGCTTATCCCCACTACATTGCCAAAGGTATTGGGCCACCCCCTCCAAATCATTTGGTGTGGGGTTGTTTTTCAGGGGTTGGTTTTGGCACCTTGGATCCAGTGAAGGGAACTCTTAAGGCGTCAGCATACCAAGACATTTTGGACAATTTCATTCTTCCAACTTTTTGAGAACAGTTTGGGATGGCGCCTTTCTGTTCCAATATGTGTGTGTGTGTGTGTGTGTGTGTGTGTACCAGTTAGAGCTGCACAATTAATCATCAAGAATCATTATTGTGATCTTGACTAAAGTGTTTCACAATTCTTTCTATGAAAAGAATTCTCTCTGCTCTTCTGAAGCCACAGCAATCAAAAGAAAGGAAGAGAAAAACTGGGCAGTCTGCCAAGAATCAAAACATTCTTTATCAGTTGAACTTTAGTATAAACATTGTAACAATTTGTCAATGGAATAGACTGTGTGTAACTGAATAAAAGTTTAACCACTTAAACACTAAACCTTTTTCTGACATTTGTTTCACGTTAAAATATATATATATTTTTTTTGCTAGAAAACTACTTAAAACCCCCAAAATATATATATATATATATATATATATATATATATATATATATATATATATATATATATATATATATATATATATATATATATATATATATATATATAATTATATTTAGGGCTGTGGAAATTAAAGATTAATTCCTCAATTAATCGTTAATTTTTTTGATCGATCAAAATACCTCTCCGCCGGTTTCCGGGTCTTCAAGGAGTTCCGTCGGAGATCCGGTGATGTCACGGACATCGGGGTCATCTTTATGTGAGTAGTTTGTGTTTTGAACATAAAAGTTCAATCTTATACTCAAGCAGTGAGCACTTAGATCTTTCCTTTCTACCCATGACCTGGCGTCCTTACTGAGATCTAAGGAGACGTAGAGAAGTTTATGGTTGTCCGTGTTTAACCCTTTTGATAACCACTTGCATGACCACCTGTTTGCACAGGGGTCCATGCCATAAGATGAGAGTTAGACCAGAGATGGAGGGATTGTCAGGCTACTGTGAAAAAAAAAAAAAAAAATTTACTTATGTCTGTGCTAGAGTTTGAATTGAAAATGTATTTGTGTGAACTGTGAAGTTAAGTCATGGATTGTAGAAACAAACTAGTGTCAGGTGATTGCATATTGTGTATACCACATTTACCACTGACTAATGCAGAGTTGCAATGCAAGGAGATCAGCTAAAAGTAGTTGGATCTGTATGTGCGTTTATAATCAAAATTAGTCGATTAATCAATAAAAAAAACAAAAACGATTAATCGACCATGAAAATGTTAATCGGTAACAGCCCTAATAAATATATGTAGACATCATAGAGAATAAAATGGTGGTTGTAATATTTTTTATGTCACACTGTATTTGTGCAGCGGTCTTTCAAATGCAATTTTCTGGGAAAAATTACTTTAATGAATTTAAAAAAAAAAAATTTTTTTGGGTGAAGAAACTTGACTGCTGTGCACAGAGTGCTGACCTTAACTCGATAGAACACCTTGGGGATGAATCGCAGTGGAGATTGCGAGCCAGGCCTTCTCATCCCACATCAATACCCGACCTCACAAATGCGCTTCTGTAAGACTGGTCAAACATTCCCATAGACACACTCCTAAACCTTGTAGACAGCATTCCTAGAAGAGTTGATACTGTTATGACTGCAAAGGGTGGATCAACTCCATATTGAACCCTACGGACTAAGACTGGGATGGCATTAAAGTTCATGTGCGTGTAAAGGCAGGCTTCCCAATACTTCTGGTAATATAGTGTATATTTTACTACATTTTGTATGTTGAGATTTTTTTTTATTTTTTTTATTATCCTGTCCATGTTTTTTTGCTAGTGTCTAGGTGGTGGGATGATCTATTCATATATTTGCGCGCTCGCTCTCTCTCTCCCCCTCGTGCCTCGCTCTCTCTCTCCCCCTCGTGCCTCGCTCTCTCTCGCTCTGTGTTTGGTGGTGCAGTTAGATGCAGAGTGCTCTATAAGTCAGAGCTGTTGCGGGGCAGCTGTGACACTTTAAATGTGTTGCTGCCATGATAACACTTTTGCATTCCCTTTTGACATGTGGGCATGCAACAACCTGCACTATGTGCACCGTTTCAGAATTGTTTGTACCCCAGCCTTCCTCAAGCTCAGGCGCTATCGTAAGCGCATGCTTTCCTGCAGACAAAGCAAACTTCAGGTCTAACACTACTCCTCTTTAAATTATGATCCACATCTCTGCATCAGCCTTCAATGGGTCATACAGCAATCTTTAGTAGGTGAGACAAAGGGCGGCTGCACCCATCATGCTCCACAAGACTTGTGGTGAGTACCCCCTTAGGGGAGCCTCTCAACCACATGACAGATGCCAAACAGGGGAAATGGAATGAGGGGGCAGAGCCGTGCACACAGTAGAGGTCGACCGATATGGGGTTTTCTCTGGCCGATGCCGATATTTAGAAATCATGGCGGCCGATAGCCGATATATGATGCCGATTTTTTTTTTTTTTTTTTTTTTGGGCCGATATGTTAGGCCGATTTTTATTTTATTTATTTATTTTTAATCCCCCTTGATCTAACACACCTTTCCCACTGGGGCGTTTTTTAAGGCGCTTTTGGGCTAAAAATAGCGCCTGTAAAGTGCCTGCAAAATGGCTCCCCTGCAGTCTGTGTGAAAGACAGAGTGCTTTCACACTGAGGCGATGCCCTGGCAGGATCTTAAAAAAAAAAGTCCTGCAAGCAGCACGTTTGGAGTGGTGTATACCGCTCCTCCACCACTCCTGCCCATTGATATGAATGGGCACCACTGCCGAAGCGCATGCAATGCGATTTGGCAGCGGTGCTTCATGGGCGCATTTAACCTCTTCCTTGGCCGCTAGCTGGGTTATATGTGCCCCACTAGCAGCCAAATAGCACCGCTAAAATGATGGTAAAGAGCCGCTAAAACTTGCGTTTTACCATCAACGTCTGCCCGCTCCAGTGTGAAAGCAGCCTTCATAAGTGATACAGAAAATTTCTTACACTTAAAGCGGAGGTCCACCCTAAAATGGACCTTCCGCTCATCGGATTCCTCCCCCCCTCCGGCGCCACAATTGGCACCTTTCAGGGGGGAGGGGGGTGCAGTTACCTGGATTATCCACTTCCGGGCTAGCTCTCTGCGGAAAGGGGCGTACATTACGCCCCTTTCCGCAAGTGCCCGTCCCCTTTCGCAAGTGCCCCGCTGCCTGCTGGGAAACACACAGATCCCAGAGGCAGCGGGGACCGTCCTCATTGCGCAGCGCGGCTCGCGCATGCGCAGTAGGGAACCGGGAAATTAAGCCGAAAGGCTCCATTTCCTGATTCCCATACCCAAGATGGCGGCGGCAGCACTCGAGTGTCGATCTAGAGATCGGCTTCGGGTGCCGACATCGCGGGCGTGCTGGACAGGTAAGTGTCACTATTTTAAAAGTCAGCAGCTGCAGTATTTGTAGCTGCTGGCTTTAAAAAAAAAAAAACAAAAAAAAACGCGGAGTCCCGGCGGACTCCCGCTTTAAACATTTATTAAACAAAACAAACCTCCAATCAGTTTACTTGTATGTATGATCTAGATAAAAATAAAACTATATATTAAATAAAAACGAGTAGTCAAAACTTTTGGACAAAAAAAAAAAAAAAATGGGCTAACTTTACTGTTTTTATTTTATTTTTATTTTTTAAATGGTGTATTTTTTCCCAAAAAAATGCATTTGAAAGACCTCTGTGCAAATGCCGTGTGACATAAAATATTGCAACAACCGCTATTTTATTCCCTAGGATCTCTGCTAAAAAAATATATATAATTTTTGGGGGGGTCTAAGTGATTTTCTGGCAGAAAATACAGGATTTTTACTTGTAAGCAACAAGTGTCAGAAAAGATTTAGTCTTTAAATGGTTAAACTGAGAACTTCTACACAGAGATGATTTCATTCATTCAGAAGTGTAAACATTGTATCATTTAGTTCTTTTCTTGGCAGTCTGCCCAGAGAGGAGGAAAGTGTTGCTATGACGACTCAGGCAACTCACACTGACTTCTTACAGAAGTCATTTCAAAGTCCCACTGTAGAATCGGCTTTTTATCAACACAATCGGCCGATGCCGATTATTTAAAAAACGGCAAATATCGGCCGATATATCGGCCGGCCGATATATCGGTCGACCTCTAGCACACAGCATAGGAACGTGAGGCAATTCAGGGTTCCTCGCTAAAATGTGGAAGGTCAATTCTGAGAACTTTTCCTGGGAGGATGGGAAGTAATCCTCACTCTCTTCTGGAGTCCCCTGCTGGCACTCCAGGCCACCCCCCCTTACGAATGCCCCAAGCTCTGTGTATGCTTTGACACAGTGCAGCTCAGCCCCGCTCCCTCCTCACAGGCTGTGATTGACCACAGAAGCCAATGGCCCCTGCTGCTGCATCCATGTCCGGTGAAGAGAGCCGCTAAGATCAAGCTCAGGTAAGATGGGGGGGGAAAGCCGAACACAGGTTTTTTACCTAATGCAGAGAATGCAATAAGGTAAAAAAAAACTTCTTTCTTTACAACCACTTTAAGGTTTTTGTGAACGAGATGCAGTAATGTTTGACATTAGAGCCATGTCCACCCTCTGGATCTAAAGTCACCAGTATGGTATCTCTTTGCATAACCAAGAAACCTATTAGGTTCTTTATGGTCCACTCATTAGTATTGGATGATCTGGTCTGCAAAGACTGTCTGTAAGAAAAGTCTGGAAAATTTTTTTTTTTTTTTTAACAGAACAACTCATTGGCGAGTTCTCCACAGGAGGCATCTTTCACTAAGGAGGTCATGGGCAGAAAGAGCACCCTCTTGCCTAGTAAGAAGAAAACCAAGGTACCCGTGTTGAAATAGTCCACTTCCAAATTCCATTTCTCCCCTCCGCTTCTAAGGCCAAGCCCTCCAGTCAGTTCCTTTCCTGGGAACAGGTGATTTTGAACCCAGTTTCACTCCAGGCCTCTGCAGCTCAGTGTGCTGACTGCATGGGACAAGCTACCTCAGTTTCTGCATTGGCCATGTGCCTGTCTCCCAAGGCCAGGATATCGTGGCCACCTAGCCCTGCGCTGGAATTGTGTAAGTCTTTTTCTCCTGCCAACATGGACTGTTCTCATGACAAATGGCAGTGTTTTGGGCTGGGGCGGCATCCTAAGGACAGAAACCGTCCAAAGGACTTTGCCCTTGTGGGGGTCCTTATGGGACTTTCCTTTAACATTCTCAAGCTAAGATGTATTAGCCTTTTCCTGCTTTAATGGACTGACCAGTTTTAGGGACAACAAATGAGAGTTCAGTCAGACAAAGTCACGGTTTTGGTTGTCGGGGCAGCACCAGAAACTGTGTGACTAACAGAAGCAGACCTAATTTTGTCTTTGAAAGGCTCATCTATGTGCCCAGAGTAGACGATCGGCAGACAGACTGCCTCAGTCTTCTTTGTCTGGATGTGAGGGAATGATCTCTTCATCCCAAAGTGTCCCGGCGACACCAGACATGGGTCTGTTGGCTTCCCACTTCTAAAGGTGGCTAGGTTTGAGGCCAGGATTAGGGATACAAGGGCCTTTGCAGTAGATGCAGTGGTGACCCCAGGGAGCAGTTCTAACTGATATGACTCCCCTTTGCTGTGGATTTTTGCCTCACCTGCTTCACGAGATGGACTTGGTGCTCAGGCATTCTTTGACTCCTGGGAGAAATTCTGTGGGCACTTTTCACCTAACCCAACCTGCGGTCTCAATGGCAGTCCCATGTATCGGTTCAAAAATAAAAATTCTAATGAAAATTACTCCTGGTAACAGTGGTTCCCAGGGCTCCTAATGCTGTAATGTTGGCTGTTAGTGGCAGCTGAAGTTTAGCACTAAGGCAAAAGCTGAATTGATCAGCTCCTATACTTGAAAAATGCTAGAAAGTATGCATTAAAACTGGTGGATGTGGGAACACTGCACATGTGGGAAATGGTACTGTACATGTGGCTTTGTAATGACTGTAGGGGAAGAGGCATAATTTCAGCACTTGATTAAGGAAGCCTGGCTATTATGGCACTTAATGGCATGCAGGCGATCTGTTACTCATTTTTCTTTACTATTGTGACACAACTCTTCCCTAGTAGTCCATGCATTGTATGTTGCCATTTTTTTTTTTTTCCTACCACAAAAAAAGAAAAAAAAAAAGAAAAAAAAAAGCCTGGTACACCACAATTTTGCTAAATTTTGACAGAAAAGACTATTAATAATATTACAATTGATTTTTCCTAAATATTTTTATTTTCCAGAACTGCAGAAGTAATGGAAGGTTTTGAGGCCGATACAAGCTGTCCTAAACAACTAGCACAATCTAGCAGCATTGAAAATGAGAACAAAGGAGAGGAAAAAGTTAAAGTTGATAATGTTGTCAACACAGGTGATGCAGGACCAGATAAAGATGGGGAATTTGCTGCACTATCTGACAGTGCAGCTACAGGCAGTACCATGAATGCTGATGACACAGGAATTTACAGATATATCAAAGATGATCTGTTCACATCAGAGATTTACAAAGTAGAGATACAGAACTTGCCAAAGTATATAGGCTTTAACGATGTTAAAAAATTTCTTGCCAAATATGGATTAAACCCTCATAAAATAAAGCTCATTAAGAAACAAACCTTTGCATTTGTGACTTTTAAAAGTGAAGAGGAAAGAGATAAAGCTATGAAGGTTATACATGGTGCAATGTGGAAAAATCGAGCCCTAAGTGTCCGGCTTGCGAAACCAAAGGCCGATCCCATAATGAAGAAAAGAAAACAGGAAGATGATGACAAGGAACAACCTGAATCGAAGCGTCCTGCTGCACAGGAGAGTGCCGAAGAGGAGCCTCTCAGTAAGCAGATTGCTGATGTGGTGACTCCTTTGTGGCAAGTTGCATACGAAGAGCAACTTAAAATGAAAGAACAAGAATGTGAACATGTTCTCCAAAGGCTAACAAAGTAATTGTTTCCTACTGTTTTGTTGCTATAAATCATGTTGCAAACGGCATGGCCAGGTATGCTTCTGACATAAACCTTGCAGGGAAAGCTTTAATGTGACCCAAGATTAAAAAGTAGTGCAAGGTGGCAGTATCTTCCTACCCCTCCCAGCAGAACTTTGAGCAAGGAGCTAGATACACAAGTAAAATGCATACATGTGTTAATTTCTCTGCTCTTTACAGCTGCTAGCATGCTCATGTGGTTGCAGCAGAGTGCTCTCCATCCTTCTCCCAGTGTAAATGATATTGTACAGCGGATTACCGAATAATATCAAGTCAAATTCAGGTGCTCTTGCTAGTTGAATTAAACGCAAGCTTAAAGCCTAGTACACACGGGCCGAATGTTGGGTGACATTGGTCGGTTCAATAAAAAACGGCTGACATTTGGTCCTTGTGTATGGCAGCTGGTCCAACTGAACTGGCTGTCTTCTGTCGGACGTGCATGCTGGAAAACCAGACTTCTGATCAGTGCTCTCAGCCAATGGCTAAGATCGCTGACTGGAGTGTTCTGGCAGGGGGGCCGCCCCCCCCGTCTGAACACAATAGCTTGGCGGTGGGGATCGATGTGCTAAATTAACTACTTCCCACCCAGCCAATGTACCCAACGGCCAGGTGGGCGCTCTCTCCTGAGTGGACGTTGAGGAACGTTCCTTAGAAAGTCGAGGATCGCAAGTGCCCACACAGCGGCGCGGTCCCGATGCACTCGTGTCACCAGGATGCAGCGCATCTCCGATCGGCAGAGGACTCTGGCCCTCCTGATCACATGACGGCTGTGTCCAATCACGGCATTCATGTGATGTAAACAGAGCCGGTTGCTAGGCAATCAGCTCGCCTCACACAGAAGTTGTCGGTGAGGGGGGGGGGGGGGGTGGCTGCAGCCGGTTGGTGATCAGTGAGTATGTGCCTATTTTTACAGCTTTTTACTCGCTGATCACCACCCCACACAATGTCTCAAAAAACACATGTCCCCAAATAATAAAAACACCGGTCCTGCTAAAATCACATGTCCCAATGAATCTGCACACATATGTCTATGATCACCTGCACATATCTGTACATGATCATTTGCGTACATCTGGCTGTGATCAAATAGAATACATTTAAGTGTATGACAAAATTCAATTTTATTGGATTTCTTTTAAAATAGAAGAGTCGTGAATAAATACCACCAAAAGAAAGCTCTATTTGTTTAAACAAAATTATAAAAATTTCATTTGGGTACAGCGTAGCATCACCGTGCAATTGTCACTGAAAGTGCAAGAGCGATGAAAGCTGAAAATTTGGTCTGGAAAGGAAGGGGGCGAAAGTGCCCAGTATTGATGTGGTTAAATTCAAGCTTAAAGCTTAGTACACACGGGCCAAAAATATGTCAGAAGGACATATGGGCCTGAACTGAGGAAATACATTTTTTTTATATATTTTTGGGAGATATTTATGATAGCAAAAAGTAAAAAAAAAAATTATATATATATATATATATATATATATATATATATATATATATATATATATATATATATATATATATATATATATATATATATATATATATATATATATATATATATATATATATATATATATATATATATATATATTTTTTTTTTTGTTAATAGCGCAAAAAATAAAAACCAGAGGTGATCAAATACCACCAGAAGAAAGCTCTATTTGTGGGGGGAAAAAAAGGGTGTCAATGTTGTTTGGGCACAACCGCCCAATTGTCATTTAAAGAGGCGCAGTGCCGAATCACAAAAAGTGCTCTGGTCAGGATGAGGGTGAAATCTTCCGTGGCTGAAGCGGTTAACTGGTGTTTTTATTTTTCTGTCTAAAATTCACATTTAACCAATGATTTTGTTTGTGTTTTTCTTCTTCCAGGGAGATAGGAAATACTAACAAGGCCTTATTGCCATGGCTGTTTGTACAGAAACAGAAGTATAACAAAGTTTGTTGTCCTTTGGAAGGGGTGAAGCCTTCTCCAGCCCAGGTACAGATGCTAAATGAATAGCTTAAGCTTATACGTTTGAAACAGAATGCTATTGCGTAAGCATGTCCTCCCATTTTAAAGCTAATGTTTCAGACTCCAAAGAAGGCATTTGTGATTTTAGAAAATATCTAACTTTACATACTAAATGTAAGCTTGTATTTAGTTTCATTTGTTTCAACTGTTTGTTTGTTATTTTTATTTATTTTTTTTCCACTTTTTAACTCGTCAGCAGCATGTCAGTTTTAAAGCTGAAGTTTAGTTATACTTTTTGCTATGCAGCAAGATTGCATCTGATGGGGAGTACATTGTGGGAAGAAGCTGATCTTCCAGCACCACTCATCTGCCCCTTCCACATGCCTCTTCTATGGAATTAATTGTATTCTTTCTCAGGATGCAAAAAGGAAGCAGATCATGTCATTCATCTATCTGTCCTCCATTCACAGAACACTTTGCATTCTAGGAATGATTAGTATAAGTTCCATGAATAGGGGCAAGCAATGTAAATCTCTCACACTTGCAGTAGCCAATGTTAACCCTTGGAGCACTGGAAGATCAGCACTGTAGGGATGGACCTGCCAGCAGTGAGGAGATTTCTACACTATGCAGCAACAAGCTGGGCATGGGCACATTATTACAGGCAAGTTGTGTCTCTGGTGCTCGCTAGCAAAAAATAAAAACTTCAGCTTTAACTGTAATTCACATACCGTATATACTCGAGTATAAGCCGAGATTTTCAGCCTCTTTTTTGAGGCTGAAAGTGCCCCCCTCGGCTTATACTCGAGTCATCGCTGTCTGCCCGCTCGATCAGCGTGTCGAGCAGACAGACAGCGGCCATTCTAGAATTCAAAAGCCGCGCCTCCGGCTCCGCCTTCGCCTGTGATAGGCGGAACACTGAATTTCCCAGCAGCCTGTGTTCCGCCTATCACGGGCATCGTCTCATCCTCGTACTACGGACGAGGATGAGACGATGCCCGTGATAGGCGGAACACAGGCTGCTGGGAAATTGAGTGTTCCGCCTATCACCGACGGAGGCGCGGCTTTTGAATCCTAGAATGGCCGCCGACGAAGAGCTGAAGGACGGAGGCTCGGCTCGGGCCGGGACGGGACGCAGGCTGGACGGGACGCAGGCTGGACGGGACGCAGGCTGGACGGACACAGGCAGGCTGGACACAGGTAGGCTGCACGGACACACACACACACACACACACACACACGGATGCATGGACACACACACACACACACACACGGATGCATGGACACACACACACACACACACACGGATGCATGGACACACACACAGGGATGGATGGACCCACAGGGATGGACGGACACACAGGGATGGACAGGCATGTCTCACCCTCGGCTTATACACGAGTCAATAATTTTTTCCAGTTTTTTGGGGGTAAATTGGGGGCCTCGGCTTATATTCGGGTCGGCCTATACTCGAGTATATACGGTAGGTAAGCCAAGTCAATGAAAAAGCAGATTACAGTAAACACACACACATACACACATACACACATACACGTTGACTACCTGCAGATTTTCTCGCCTTGTACAACAAAATGCTGCAGAAGGTGGTTCCTTCTCATTCATTTAATAGGACGTTTTGTATAATCTCCCCTTGTTAGTTTGTGTTTGCGTATACAGTGAGCCGAAAAAGGTATTTGATCCCCTGCTGATTTTGTACATTTTACCCACTGACAAAGAAATGATCAGTCTATAATTTAAATGGTGAGCTTATTCTAACGGTGAGAGACCGAATAACAACAAAAAAATCCAGAAAAAACGCATTTAAAAAAGTTATCAATTGATTTGCATTTTAATGAAATAAGTATTTGATCTCCTATCAGTCAGCAAGATATCTGGCTCCCAGGTGTCTTCTATACAGGTAACGAGCTGAGATTAGGAGCGCTCTCTTAACCACTTCCCGACCGCCGCACGACGATGTACGTCGACAGAATGGCACGGGCAGGCATAAGGGCTTACATGTACGTCCTTGCCTTCCCGCGGGTCGGGGGCCCGATCGGGCCCCCGCCCGGTGCCTGCGGCGGTCGGTATTCGTTCGGGAGCGATCCCGGATGAGGGGACGGCCATTCATTCATGGCCACCCCCTCGCGATCGCTCCCGACGAATGAAAATCCTCCGTGACATCACTTCCTCTCCTGTAATGTAAACACAGGAGAGGAAATGATGTAATCTCTCCTCCGTGTCGGTATTTTTCGTTCCGACACCGAGGAGAGAGGATCGGTGAGTTGCACCAACACGACACTACACAGTAGAACATGCCAGGCACACTCACACCCCCCCGATCACCCCCCCAATTACCCCTGCCCCCCAGTCACAGTGACACCAATGTCATTTTTTATTTTTTTGCATTGGTGTCATTTGTGACTGTAATAACTGTTAGGGCAGTTAGGATTAGCCCCCTTTAGTTCTAATGTACCCCCCTAACCCCCCAATAAAGGTTTAACCCCGTGATCACCCCCCGTCGCCAGTGTCACTAAGGCTGGGTTCACATTGCAGCGGTTTATGAGAACGAATGTGATTCGCACCGCACTGCAGTGCAAATCACATCCAATCTCTGTGTGATTCGAGTTCAGCCATACAGATAGTATGGCTGAATTCGCATCGCACCCGCCGCAAATTCGCACGGGACCCTTTTTTTGGCCCGCAGCAGAATCTGATCGCATGGGTATCACACCATGCGATCCGAGTTTGCAGATCGCACTGCGATATGCCAACTGATCTGGGGGTGTCATTAACATTTCACTGACACTCCCAGCAGTTCGCATAGGGCAGTGTGAACTGCCGCCGGGAGGCATGCGATGCGGGAACCCGCCGCGGATTCGTGGCGTTCCCGCATCGCTCCAGTGTGAACCCAGCCTAATAAGCGATCGTTTTTCTGATCGCTGTATTAGTGTCACAAGTGACGCTAGTTAGGCAGGTAGGTATTTAGGTTCGCCGCAGCTTTTTATAGCGCCAGGGACCCCCATATACTACCGCATAAAGCCCCCTGATTGCCCCCTAGTTAACCCTTTCACCAGTGATCACCATATAACTGTTACAGGTGACGCTGGTTGGTTAGTTATTTTTTTATAGTTTCAGGGCACCCGCCATTTATTACCTAATAAAGGTTTAACCCCCTGATCACCCGGCGGGTGTCATTTGTGACTGTAATAACTGTTAGGGCAGTTAGGGTTAGCCCCCTTTAGTTCTAAGGTACCCCCCTAACCCCCCCAATAAAGGTTTAACTCCGTGATCACCCCCCGTCGCCAGTGTCACTAAGGCTGGGTTCACATTGCAGCGGTTTATGAGAACGGATGTGATTCGCACCGCACTGCAGTGCAAATCACATCTGATCTCTGTGCGATTCGAGTTCAGCCATACAGATAGTATGGCTGAATTCGTGTCGCACCCGCCACAAACTCGCACGGGACCCTTTTTTTGGTCCGCAGCAGAATCGGATCGCATGGGTGTTCACACCATGCGATCCGAGTTTGCAGATCGCACTGCGATATGCGAACTGATCTGGGGGTGTCATTAACATTTCACTGACACTCCCAGCAGTTCGCATAGGGCAGTGTGAACTGCCGCCGGGAGGCATGTGATGCGGGAACCCGCCGCGGATTCGTGGCGTTCCTGCATCGCTCCAGTGTGAACCCAGCCTAATAAGCGATCGTTTTTCTGATCGCTGTATTAGTGTCACAGGTGACGCTAGTTAGGCAGGTAGGTATTTAGGTTCGCCGCAGCTTTTTATAGCACCAGGGACCCCCATATACTACCGCATAAAGCCCCCTGATTGCCCCCTAGTTAACCCTTTCACCAGTGATCACCATATAACTGTTACAGGTGATGCTGGTTGCTTAGTTATTTTTTTATAGTTTCAGGGCACCCGCCATTTATTACCTAGTCTCACTAGTGTACCCCTAAATTTAGGGGTGTCTACTTTCCAAAATGGGGTCATTTGGGGGGGGGTTTGTGCCATCTTGGCATTTTATGGCCTTCAAAACTGTAACGCCCTTAGAAAGCCTGAAGGCGGGGCTTGGTTTGCGGGGCCCCGTACGCGGCTAGGCTCCCAAAAAGTCCCACATATGTGGTATCCCCGTACTCAGGAGAAGCAGCAGAATTTATTTTGGGGTGTCATTTCACATATGCCCATGGCATGCGTGAGCAATATATCATTTAGTGACAACTTTGTGAAAAAAAAAAAAAAAGTTTGTAATTTTCCCGCAACTTGTGGCAAAATATAAAATATTCCATGGACTCAACATGCCTCTCAGCAAATAGCTTGGGGTGTCTACTTTCTAAAATGGGGTCATTTGTGGGGGTTTTGTGCCATCTTGGCATTTTATGGCCTTCAAAACTGTAATAGGTAGTGAGGAGTGAAGTCAAATATTTACGCCCTTAGAAAACCTGAAGGCGGTTCTTGGTTTTCGGGGCCCCGTACGTGGCTAGGCTCCCAAAAAGTCCCACATATGTGGTATCCCCGTACTCAGGAGAAGCAGCAGAATTTATTTTGGGGTGTCATTTCACATATGCCCATAGCATGTGTGAGCAATATATCATTTAGTGACAACTTTGTGTAAAAAAAAAAAAAAAAAAAATTTTTTTTTTTTGTCATTATTCAATCGCTTGAGGCAAAAAAATAAAATATTCAATGGGCTCAACATGCCACTTATCAATTTCCTTAGGGGGTCTACTTTCCAAAATGGGGTCATTTGGGGGGGTTTTGTACTGCCCTGCCATTTTAGCACCTCAAGAAATTAGATAGGCAGTCGTAAACTAAAAGCTGCGTAAATTCCAGAAAACGTACCTTAGTTTATAGATGTGACAACTTTTGCGCAAACCAATAAATATACAATTATTGACTTTTTTTTTTTACCAAAGACATGTGGCTGAATACATTTTGGCTTAAATGTATGACTAAAATTGAGTTTATTGGATTTTTCTAATAACAAAAAGTAGAAAATATCATTTTTTTTTCAAAATTTGCGGTCTTTTTACGTTTATATCGCAAAAAATAAAAATCGCAGAGGCAATCAAATACCATCAAAAGAAAGCTCTATTTGTGGGAAGAAAAGGACGCAAATTTTGTTTGGGTAGAACATTGCATGACCGCGCAATTACCAGTTAAAGCAGCGCAGTGCCAAATTGTAAAAAGACCTCTGGTCATTTACCAGCAAAATGGTCCGGTCTGAAAGTGGTTAAAGGGAGTGCACCTAATCTCATCTTGTTACCTGTATAAAAGACACCTGTCCACAGAAGCAATCAATCAGATTCCAGTCTCTCTACTATGGCCAAGACCAAAGAGTTATCCAAGGATGTCAGGGACAAGATTGTAGACCTACACAAGGCTGAAATGGGCTACAAGACCATCGCCGAGCAGCTTGGTGAGAGGGTGAAAACGGTGTGATTATTCACAAATGGAAGAAACAAAATAACTCCATCTCCCTTGGTCTGAGGCTCCATGCAAGATCTCACCTTGTGAAGTTTCAATGATCATGACAACTGAGAAATCAGACCAGAACTACACGGAAGGATCTTGTCAATGATCTCAAGGCAGCTGGGACCATAGTTGCCAAGAAAACAATTGGTAACGCACTACGCCTAGAAGGACTAAAATACTGCAGCGTCTACAAGGTCCCCTTGCTCAAGAAAGTACATGTACAGGCCCGGCTGAAGTTTGATAATGAGCATCTGAATGATTCAGAGGAGAACTGGGTGAAAGTGTTGTGGTCAGATTAGACAAAATCTAGCTCCTTGGCATCAACTCAACTGGCCGTATTTGGAGGAGGGGGGGATTCTGCCTATGACCCCAAGAACATCATCCCCACCTTCAAACATGGAGGTGGAAACATTATGCTTTGGGGTTGTGTTTTTTTTTTTTTTTTTTGCTAAGGGGACAGGACAACTTCACCACATTAAAGGGATGATGGATGGGGCCATGCACCATCAAATCTTGGGTGAGAACCTCCTTCTCTCAGCCAGGGCTTTGAAAATGGGTCGTGGGCATTCCACCATGACAATGACCCAAAGCACACGGCCATGGCAACAAAGGAGTGGCTCACGAAGAAGCACATTAAGGTCCTGGCGTGGCCTAGCCAGTCTCCAGACCTTAAAGGGTTTAGAAAGGTCAATAAAAGAAAGGTAAATAAAAAAAAAAAACATGGCTACACTTGCCTACTCTGTGCAATGGAATTGCACAGAGCCAACAGGGACCTCCTTTTTTTGGGCCCCCCGCCCCGCGCTCTGGGCCCCTTCTTTGTCTAGTGCCCCCATGGAAAGCTGCTTCCCATGGAGGCACTCGTGCGTGTTCGCACCCAAGTCCCTCTGTTGCATCCATTGACACAGACGGAGGGAATCAACCCTGCTTTGTCGTCACTGGCTTTGATTTACAGCACTGGGAGCCAATGACTCCTCGTGCCCCAGCAAAGCCAACGAGACCCGGAAGTGAGGGGAGAAACGAACTAGGGACGTGTATGGCGCTGGATCGAAAGTGGTCTCAGGTAAGCAAAGGGGCACGGAGCGATGCTGACACCTAATGCATTCCTTGCATTAAGGTAAAAAATGTTTAAGGTAAAGATTTGAGTTGCCAAATGTCGTCATACTCAAAACCTTAATGTCTTGGAGAGGATCTGCAAACAGGAATGGTTGTCAGAAACCATGAATCAGACCAAGACAGAAGTACTATTAAATCACACTTGTCTATTAAATAAAAAGGTAAATGGAGTAAGCGTAATAAAAGCATAGCCAGAGTCCAGTAACCGGATTGAGTAGTCAGCCAGGCCAGAGTTCAATAACCAGATCAGGTAATCAGCCAGGCCAGAAGTCAGGGATCCAAGTGGAGCAACAGCAAGCAGGATAAGGAGCCAGAAGGGAAGCCAGTCTTTAAACAGAACCGCAGGAGATGGTTTCTTGTGATGTGACCAAGCCGAAGGCAGAGGTGAAGTGAGCTGGACAGCTTTAAGTAGGCAGGTCAGACGAGCAGGATCAGGGACAGCTGGGTAACTGGAGAGAGATGAGAGCTGGCAATTAGCCGACAGCTGAGCAGCCAGCCCAGAGAAGGAAAGGCTAAGCCAGCCCTGACAGTACCCCCTCCTCAATGACCCCTCTCCCTCGGAGGGCCACCGGGCTTGAGGGGAAACGTCTATGGAACTCGTGGAGGAGGACAGGGGCATGTACGTCCCAGGATGAAACCCAGGAGCGTTCTTCCGTACCGTACCCCTTCCAATGCACCAGGTACTCTATGCGCCCACGGAAGCTACGGGAGTCAACAATGGATTGTACCTTATACTCCTCATGGTTCTCAACCTGAATAGGGTGAGGACGTGGCACCGAGGTGGTAAATCGGTTACAGACCAATGGTTTCAATAAGGAGACTTGAAACACATTTGAGATGTGCCTACTAGGAGGAAGGTCCAACGTGTAAGCCACTGGGTTAATCCTGCGAAGAATACAGAAAGGCCCAATAAACCGAGGTGAGGGAACATAAAACCGGAGTTTGCGAGATGACAGCCAGACCCGGTCCCCAATCTGGTAGGAAGGCGCAGGCGGGCGTCTGCGGTCAGCATGAAGTCTGTACCCATCATTGGCATGATGCAAAGCCTTCTGGACTTGTACCCAAGTGGAACGAAGACCACAGAGATGCTCCTCTAACGCAGGAATACTCTGCGGAACAAACTATTCAGGCAACATGGAAGGTTGAAAACCATAATTTGCCATAAATGGAGATAATCGGGAGGCAGAATTCAAGGCACTGTTGTGAGCAAACTCTGCCCATGGTAATAGGTCTGTCCAGTTGTTATGGTGGTCAGAAATATAGCAATGTATGAATTACTCCAAGAACTGATTGGCTCGCTCTGTGGCCCCATTAGATTGTGGGTAATTCGCAGAAGAGAACTGTGCACAAAAGGCTCACCAGAACCGGGAGAAAAGTGACTGCCCCTGTCCCGAGACAATCACCTTGGATAGCCCATGTAAGCTAAAGATCTCCCGAGCAAAAATGGAAGCCAGTTCCTTTAGAGGTAGGTAACTTAAGTGGAATACAATGACACATCTTTGAGAACCGGTCAACCACCATAAGGATAACAGTGTTGCCTTGGGAGTTGGGCAACTCCACAATGAAATCCATAGACCGGTGCCTCTCTCCATTGGGTATGGGTTGTAGGAGACCCACTGGAAGGTGTCGTGGAGTCTTACTCTGAGCACACACGGAACAGGAAGCTACGAAGGCAGTAACATCAGCCCGTAGACTAGGCCACCAGAATTGTTTTGGGAAATGGCCCAAATGAGTTGATTCTTCCCAGGATGGCCAGCTGCCTTGGGAGAATGGTAAGTCTGGAGCACAGCAGTATGGAGACTCTCCGGTACAAAGCAGCGGTCACAAGGTTTCTCAGGAGGAGCATGGACCTGAGCAGCAAGAATTTTGTCACCCAAAGGAGAAGTAAGACTGGTGCAAACTGTAGCCAACATACGATCAGGAGGAATCCTAGGAACCGACTCCGACTTGGAAGTGGAGGAAAATTGTTGTGACAAGGCATCAGCCCTTACATTCTTAGTACCGGGTAAGAATGAGACAATGTAATTAAAGCTCGACAAAAGAGCCCAACGCACCCTTCTGGGAGAGAGTCGCTTGGCCTCAGACAAGAATGTAAGATTCTTATGGTCAGTAAGAATAATAACCGTCACAGTGGTACCTTCAAGGAGATGTCTCCATTCTTTCAGGGCTAAAATGATAGCCAACAGCTCTCTGTCCCCAGTCTCATAATTGCACTTAGCAGGTGACAGTTTCTTGGAAAAGTAGCCACACGGATGACTTCAAAAAGTCACCTGCCTGGTCTCTCTCTTTCTCTTTCTCTCTTTCTCTTTTTCTCTTTCTCTCCCCCGGAGAGAGACGCGTGAACCCAAGTGCATGGGTTCATCTTCACTGACCAACTCGGTACCAGGAGGCATGGGTGGGACTACAAAGCTTGGAGGCAAATGTACAGGAGGCTTCCACAAGTCTTTCTCTGAGTCTGGAGTCGATGAGAATGGCAAGCGAGATCAAGCTCTCCAGCTCAATGGGTATATCTCGGGCTGCTATTTCATCCTTCATGGAATCCGAGAGGGCATAAGAAAAAGCAGCCACGAGGGCCTCATTGTTCCAAGCAACCTCTGCTGCCAGAGTACGGAATTAAATGGCGTAGTCGGCAACAGTTCTCGTACTCTGATGGACATGAGGCACTTGGCGGCAGAAGGGGAGCGCACGGGAACGTCAAATACCCTTTTAAAGGAGGCCACAAACTGAGGGTAACTCAAGACATCAGGTTTTTGCGTCTCCCATAGAGGGTTAGCCCAGGCCAAGGCTCTCTCAGAAAGCAAAGGTATCACAAAACCTACTTTTCTTCTGCCCGTGGGAAACGCCTGGGGCAACATCTCTAAGTATATCTCAACCTGATTGAGAAACCCTCTGCATTGAACTGGATCGCCCCCTAAATCGCTGGGGAAGCGGAGCGGAACCAGACATATCTCTTATAGAGGTAATACTCAAGGCGGGTGCCTGCATAGAGACTGGCGCAGCAGCAGGGATAACCTGCGACTCAGGTTGTACCGGAGCAGCCACAGTGGGGGTTTCCAGGTGAGCCGTGCATCTCAGGAGCGTTTGTAACGCCATGGCAAACTGATCCATGTGGTGATCTTGCTCATCCAATCTGGAAAAAATATTACCAACAAGTGGATTGACCATCTCCTGAATTCATAGCCTTCGCCTACTGTCAGAAACCATGAATGGTCGTGTAATAGATAAAAGGCACGTGCGCCCGCGGCACGGCCCAGGAGCCGCGATGTCTGCTGTCTGCTGTCCACCTGCCATCGCTCCTCACAGAGGCAGAACTGGGATCAGGCTATATGTAAACAAGATATATCCTCGTTTTGACAGGAGGGAAGAGAGAACAGCTGTTCCTAGTGCTCTCCCTCTCCCTCTGACCGTTAGCACCTCCATAGGGAACACTTAACCCTTTGATCACACCGAGTATTAACTGTTTCCCTGCCAGTGCCATTTATACAGTGATCAGTGCATTTTTATAGAACTGGTCACCAAAAAGTGTCACTTGGGGTCAGATTTTTCCACCACAATGTTGCAGTCCTGCTAAAAATTGCTGATGTCCACCATTACTAATAAAAACTATGAAAAAAATAGTCCCCAAATCTTTACCCTGTTTTGTAGATGCTATAACTTTTGCTCAAACCAATCAATATACGTTTATTGGGATTTTTTTTTACCAAACATCTGATGAGAATTTTTATTTTATTTGTAATTTTTTTTTATTGGCTATGTATTGTAGCAAAAAGTAAATATTGTTTTTTTTTCAAATTTATTTTTTATTTTTTTCCCCTTGTTTTGTAATGCAAAAAATTTAAAACCGCGGAGGTGATCAAATACCGCCAAAAGAAAGGTCTATTTGTGTGGGGGGGGGGGGGTTAAAGGTTAAAGTAATGTAGCGCCGTATCGCAAAAAATGGCCTGGTCATTAAGGGGATAAATCCTTCCAGGGCTGAAGTGGTTAAAATGCAAATCAATTTACCTTTAAATGCTGCTGCTTTTTTTTTTTTTTTATTTTTTTTTTTTTTTTTATTCTGTCTTTTCACTGTTTAAATTTAAGCCTACCATTAAAATTATCATTTCTTTGTCAGTGAGCAAATGTAGAAAATCCGCAGGGGATCAAATATTTTTTCCCTCACTGTATGTACAGTACACTGCAAAATTTTTAGGCAGGTGTGTAAAAATGCTGTAAATGAAGAATGCTTTTAGAAAAAAGGGCTTAATAGTTCATTTTGTTTCCCTTTTCTTAATTGATAAAAAATAAACAGAAGAGAAATCAAAATCAACATTTTGGTGTGACCACCCTTTGCCTTCAAAACAGCATACATTTTTCAATTCTAGGTATGTTTGCACGCAGTTTTTGAAGGAACATGTCTGGTAGATTTTTTTTTTTTTTTTTTTTTTTTTTTTCAAACCTCTTACACAGCTAACCACAGATCTTCTTCTGTGGATGTAGGCTGCCTCAAATCCCTTCTTTCTCTTTGTTATCCCAAAAAGAGTCGATGTTGAGATCAAGGCACTGTGGGTGCAACCATCACTTCCCGGACACCTTGATATTTACACTGATGGTTCTTAAAGCAGAGCCCTGGGTTCCTTCAGAAAAAGTTAAGTCAGCTGGAAATGGGTGCGGGTACCTGTCAAAACCAGGTACCCGCTTCCCCCTCCCCCTGAAAGGTGCCAAATATGGCAGTGGTGGGGGAGGAGGCAAACAAGTGGAGCTTCCCCTTTTGGGTAGAACTCCCTTTTAATTACATTTTGGCTTCATGGTGGTTGTGCTGCTAAATAAATTTTGAGGCCAGTCACATGCCTTCCTGATGGTATGGGAGGATAAATAGTTAGTTAATTGCCTGTATTTCTCAGTATTGAGGACAATGATTCTGAGCAAATATCCAACTCCATTTGCAAAAAGAGTATGAAGGACCTTTTTAATAAATTAGGTTGTACACCAAGATTAAAGGGGTACTTTCATCCTAATTTCTCTTGTCCATTTTCAGAAATGCAGCCCCAAAATTGCAAAGAATTTCCACCATGCTTCACGGTTTGCTGCATTGGGTAACTGGGGTGCAGAAAAATGTCAGCAGGTGCTCTGGACTGTTGAGTCGAAATTTGAAATATTTGGTTGGTTGTTCACTAAAAGGCTGTAGAGCGGTACAATGAGTGTCAACAGGCAAAAGTGAAGCATGCTGGAGGTTCCCTGCAAATTTGGGGCTGCATTTCCACAAATGGAGTTGGAGATTTGGTCAGAATCAATGATGTCCTCAATGCTGAGAAATACAGGCACCTAATTATCCATCATGCCGTAGCATCAAATGAACCCAAATTTATTCTACACCAGGTCAACAACCCCAAACATACAGCCAATGTCATTAACGATTATCTTTTTTTTTTTTAAATCAAAAAGGTGTTTATTAAAGTTACAGGTATACAGCAATTTCCAGCGCACATATACATCCATTTGACACATAGTTGTTAAAATACAGACAGGCAATACAGCATACCATGACCTCCTCCTCCCTCCACCCCACAATTGCATAAAGTTCCCCAGTAGGTATAACATTTTCAAGCTAGGGCTCACATACCTGCCTTGCGTCACACATCCTACAGTAATCTGGACAATATTAGTTCGGTTGGACTTAGCCCAGGGGTGTCCAGCCAGCATGAACACAGGTGCTCAAACCTTCCCGGGCATCCCCTATGCTGGTAAATGTATTTCTCCATAATAAGGGTCCTGCCCATATGAGTTATCCAAGTCGCTGCCACAGGGGGTTCTACGGATTTCCAACCTAGCAAAATAAGCTTCCTAGCCTGGAACAGCGCCCTGTAGACTGCCACCTTGATATCACCCCCTGATTATCTTTAGCGTACAAAATAATGAGGACTCCTGGAAGTGATGGTTTGGCCCCAACAGAGCCCTGATCTCAACATTGAGGGCCTGGAATTGCATGAAGAGACCAGAAGAATTTCAGGCAGCTTACATCCACAAAAGGTCTGTATTTTAGTTCTCCAAGATGTTTAGCACAACCTGCCTGCCCAATTCCTTCAAAAACTCTGTGCAAGTGTACCTGGAAGAATTGATGCTCTTTTGAAGGCAAAGGGTGGTAACACCAATTATTGATTTGATTTTGGGTTTCCCTTCTGCTCATTTACTTTTCATTGTTGATAAAAAAAAACACTTCTTTTTCTAAAGCATTTTTAATATATAGCATTTTTTTTCACACCTGCTAAAACTTTTGCACAGCACTGTGTGTGTGTGTGTATAATGTAATATGATCTGATAATAGGAACTGGCTTAAAAGCATTTTTACAATCAACTCTATCAAAGAAAAAGTAGAAATTAAGTTTTTGTAGTATGTGCCACTACTGTCCACCACTAAATCCACTTTTGAAATCCATGAAAGAGTTTTCAAGTAGGAGCACGTGTGCACTTTCAGCAGATTGGAAAGATCAGGCATCTTATACCTGCTATATAATCTTCAAACTAGCTGACATTACTATGAAGGGTGTGTGTCAGACTGCTAGAGATGAACCACTGCTGTCACACAGGGCTTCATGGTCTTTATAAGTCTGGTACTGGGGTTCAGAATTTTGTGCTGATGCTAGAGTGCACATAAATAACGAGGCATTTAACAACTTGTATTTTTATGCTCCCTCAGTTAGCCTAATTTATTTATTTTTTTAATTTGAAACTACAGTTGGGCTTTAAATTTTGTATTCCTAAAACAGTATTCATTGAAAATGTTAAAGAACACAATGCAAACCAATTATAAACTTGTAGTAGGAAATAGTTTGAATTGTTACATTCTTTTATTAGTAAGCATCACTTTCTTTCCCTTTTTTATTTTTTTATTTTTTTCTTCTTTCTCCTGTTTTCAGACAGAATACCGAAACAAAAGTGAATTTTTGATTGGTGTTGGTGCAAATCAGGAGGACAAAACGGTGGGCTTCCGTCTTGGAAAATATAAGGGTGGAACATGTGCTGTTGTGGAGCCATTTGATACTATTCACATTCCTTTGGCTGTGAGGAACGTTGTAAAGGCTTTTCAAGGATATATCAGGTACTGTCCCTTTCTGATGCTCTGCCATTTTTTAGCAAATCCAGATATTGGAAGCCCCTTCAAGGTACTTTGTACTAATATTCCCTTGTGTTTTGTAATTATTTGCTGTCTATCCTTTGGGTTTGGACTACAGGTACAGCTTATCCCTTTTCTCTTTTGTGAAGGAAAGCCCTTTGTTTACAAAGCCCAGTAGGTCAAGTTGAAATATACTCGTGATTCAGAGCAATGACTCATTACTTATTAGGGCTCTTGCACCTGCCTGATATTGTGGTCCTAGTGAGCTACAGCTGCAGTTTACAGTGCCTTGAAAAAGTATTCATACCCCTTGACCGTTTCAACAGTCATGTTACTAATAACGTTAAATGGATTTTATGTGATATACCAACACAAAGTGGCACATAATTGTGAAGTGGAAGGAAAATTATAAATGGTTTTCAAATCTTTTTAAAAAATAAATATCTGAAAAATGTGGCGTGCATTTGTATCCAGCCCTTTTGAGTCAACTACATTCTGCTACAATTACAGCTGCAAGTCTTTTTGGATATGTCTCTACCAGCTTTGCACATCTAGAGAGTGACATTTTAGAAATAGGAAAAGTTCTCCCATGGGGTTTTTTAGTGACATGACGTTTTAGTCAAAGGAGTGATATTTTTTCCCCGTTCTTCTTTGTAAAATAGCTCAAGCTATGTCAGATTGAATGGAGAGCATCTGTGAACAGTAATTTTCAGATATTGCAACAGATTCTCAATTTGAATTTATATCTGGACTTAGACTGGGCCATTCTAACACATGAATATGCTTTGATCTAAACCAGGGGTCTCCAAACTTTCTAAACAAAGGTCCAATTTACTGTCCTCCAGACTTTAGGGGGGGCCGGACTGTGGCCATTTGGAGTACAAAATGTCTCAGCATCAGTGGCAATAAACAATTCCCCATCATTGGTGTCATTGGGAGGAATTGGGCCCCATCATTGGTGTTATTGGGCCCCATTGTTTGGTGTCCTTGGGAGGAACTGTGCTCCATCATTGATGTTTAGCTTTAACTTGATGGACTTTTTTTCAACCTCACCTACTATGCAACTATGATGTCACTGGTAGGAAGTGTGCCCTTCATTGTTGTAAGTGCATAAAATAGCACCACACACCGAGGGCCACATAAAAGCAAGCCAAGGGCCGCAGTTTGGAGACCACTGATCTAAACCATTCTATTGTAGCTCTGGTTGTATGTTTAGGGTGGTTGTCCTGCTGGAAGGTGAACCTCCACCCAAGTCTTGTCTTTTGCAGACTTTAACAGGTTTTCTTCTAAGATTGGCCTATATTTGGCTCTGTCCATCTTCCCATCAACTCTGACCAGTTTCTCTGTTCTTGTTGAAGAAAAGTATTCTCGCAACATAATGCTGTCACCACTAGAGGTCGGCCAATATTTGGCCTTTTTTAAGAAATCGGCACCGGGCCATTTTTGTGCAAAAATTGGCTGATTACCTCCCTTCCCTACACTCCACTGACAGTTTCACACACTGAGTGGTTGTGTGTGAAACGGATTTGCTACTGAATGCAGAGAGAAGAGCTGTCAGAATTCAACGTTGGGGGTGGGTGGGACCTGGGGTGGGCTGGACCCAGATATCAAAAATCAGCCAATGGGATCGGACCTGGGTGGGCTGCTATGTGTGTGTGTGTGTGTGTGTGTGTGTGTGTGTGTGGCCCCGCCCACTTAAGCAGCCCAATGTTTGGTGTTTGATAGCTGCCGGACCCCGCCTTTACTGAGACCACAGATCGCTGGGCACATTATCCTGAAAGACGTCAAATGATGTCCAGTCAGGATAACAGAGCCACCGCCCCGCTGTCATTTTGCTATAGGCTGGGTGGGAAGTGGTTAAGGGATAAGTTCCCTTTTTTTTTTAAACGCGAATACATTTTATCCAGAAAGCAAAAGGGACTTTGGGACTTTAAACAAGGTGCATGATACCAATCACCTCCATCCCTAATTCAGAAATAAGAAAAGGGTTTTTGGGGACTTTGAATGAGGCGCAAGACACGTGGTAGGAGAAATTCTAAAATTGTTTAATTGACATATAAACAAAGCATACCTCCATAAACATTTGATACATGGTTGAACATGAGTATTTTTGTCTCTATACAAGATGATGGCATACAGAAAAGAATTCATATATCTGTATATATACATGCACGCATCTGAAATTGCATAATATCCCATGGAAGTAATTTAATGTAAAAGCCAAATGCTTATTGAGTATCGGATACAAATGGGTTATAAGATGCAAGTGAATCACAGTTGAGGCCAAGCTATGTGTTGAACATTATGATATTGATGGGCTCGACATGTTTCGTAGCCAGGTGTTACTCCTCAAGAGAACGCATAGCATATCTGAAAAAGGTACCCAATAGGATCTAATATTTTGCCCGGATAGTAAAAGAGTGTACATGGCAAGGGGTAACCAGATGTATATCTCCCTGGAATACTTGCATATAAATTGTTCCAAATAAGCAGTGTTGCAAATAAAGATCTATGAGGCAAGTCTGTCCCGAGAGCTGAGGGAATGAATCCAAGGAAGAAGCAAGAGCACCAACATACCCCAGGAGCACCCTCCCAATAGGCTAAGGTGAAAAATTCTAAATATGTCTGTAGGGTAAAATGATATTGGACCAATGTGTGGTACCAGTACAGTATTCATGAACTAAAGACCAACACCCATTATTGCTTGGGCTCCCATATATAATCATGGATAAGCAACCAACACCCTTCGTTGCCTGGAAAAGTGAAAAGCGTAGTGGATACAAAGTGAAAGAAAACCTATACCACATAAGAGAATGGAAAGGTGAAAAATCGCATAAAGATCATACCGTTTCCCAGAAAGGGGGGAAAATGAGGAAAACAGGTGACTCGGTGTACATCTTGCGGTATGTATGCATACCTTGATCATCTGATCGAGGGTGAATACTGCTGTACAAAATGTAAAAAAAAAAAGTTTCCCTGAAAGCTCAGGTTCTGAATGTGGGGAAGCAACTGTCAGCACTGAGAATTCCCTCAATACTAAAGGAGAACCAGGAACGTACACAGCAGGGGCCAGCACAGAGGTGGGTGGAGACAGAGGTGAAGACACTAGGAAAACGTAGATGGGTGACAGGAAGGGTAGAGGGGGAAGTGCCAGGGAGGCTGATCCAGTTCTGGACCATCCTAATAAGTAAGGTCCATTGAGTGACATTGGTGAAACCAGTGCGGGACCAGCACTGCTGGAGCTGAGAGACTCCTAGCTGCCGGGGGAAGAATTCCCCCAGTGAGAGTGGGAGGAAGTGAAGGGAAAGGAAAGACACATTCTGGTGGTAGGGGACTCAATTCTTAGGACGACGGAAAGGGGAATCTGTAACAACAAAGACCTGAAGTGCTGAACTGTATGTTGTCTACTGGGCGCTCGGGTTCGGCACATCTCAGATCTGGTGGACAGATTACTGGGAGGGGCTGGGGAAGACCCCGCTGTCATGGTGCACATTGGCACCAATGACAAAGTCAGAGGCAGATGGACTGTCCTAAACGATTTTAGGGACTTGGGAGCTAAATTGAGGAAAAGGACCTCCAAGGTAGTGTTCTTAGGAACACTACCAGTTCATCGAGCCACACCAGAAAGGCAGAGGGAGATTAGCGAAGTAAACAAGTGGCTGAGAGATCAGCTGGGAATGAAGATGGGCAAAAAGTTAGAGGGGTTTTTAACTGGGGGGGGGGGGGGGGGGGGTTGGGGGTGGTGTAGAGGTAGAGATAGTTGGCGCAGAATATATTCCAGACGGTAGTATTTGGGTGCATTAGTGGTAGGTTAACCAAAGCGCTAGTAGCAAGCCCTAGTTGCAATCTCGGAACACCCAATAAAAGCATAATATGCGACCGGTCTAAACTACGTGGTATGTTCACCAATGCCAGGAGCCTTGCGGACAAGATGGGTGAACTAGCGATACTGTTGTACGAGGAGAATTTGGATTTTGTGGGAATTTCAGAGACCTGGTTCAGCAGCTCTCATGATTGGCTGCCAACCATTCGAGGGTATACCCTTTATCGCAAGGATAGGGTAAAATGCTAGGGAGGAGGTGGAATCCTTAGGAGTAGAGCTCCAAAGGGATGACGCTAAGGGGAAAATAATACTGGGAATATGCTATTGGGCCCCTTTAACATGAGTGAGGAAGGGGAGCCAGATCTCCTATAACAATTTGGATTAGCAGCAAGGATAGCAAGTGTTTATCATAATGGGGGATTATCCAGACATAGACTGCATGGGGGGAACCATGCATTTATCTAAGGTTCGCCAGGGCAATTTAGGTAACAGCTATCACAAGTCAATTGGCTTCAGTATAAATCACACAAATAAGAAACATAAGGAGCATACAAAGACACTGAACTTGAAAAGAGCCCACTTCCCTAAAACTATGAACCTTGCTAGAAGGCCTAAATTGGGATAAACTCTTAGAAACAAAGAACACAGAGGAGAGATGCGTTTGCTTTAAGAGAATGTTAAATAATTGCATTACCCAATGCATCCCATTGGGTAATAAATTCAAAAGGGCGAACAAAAGTCCTGGATGGCTTAACTCCAATGTAAAAATGCATATAAAGGCAAAGGAGAAGGCCTTCAAAAAATACAAGGTTGCGGGATCATCATCAGCATTCAGACTTCATAAAGAATGCAACAAGAAATGTAAGGGTGCAATAAGGACTGCTAAGCTAGAACATGAGACGCATAGCGGAGAAAAGCAAAAAAAAAAAAACCCAAGAAATTCTTTAAGTATGTAAATGGTAAAAAAGGGAGGACAGGCCATATTGGCCCCATAAAGAATGAGGAAGGACATCTGGTTACAAAGGATAGGGAAAACTGCAGTGTTTATCCTCATGACCCATCACAAGAAGCACCTCCATGGTTAAGAGGACAGAATTAAAATTAGACTTCGGAAACTTTAACATTTTAATAAATCAGCGGGACCAGATATCTAGCTTGCACCTGAGTCTACTTGAGGAACTCAGTCAAATAATTGCCAGAAAATTGTTCCTAATTTTTACTGACAGTCTGACTGGAATGGTACTAGCTGATAGGAGAAAATGTAATGTAGCATCAATATTTAAAAAGGGCCCTAAATACATCCTTGGGAATTGCAGACCAGTTAGCCTAACATCAATAGTATGTAAACTCTTGGAGGGGATGAGAAGGGACTATACAATATTTTAGAAATGAGAATGTTATTAGCAGTAATCGGCATGGATTCATGAAAAATCATTCTTGCCAAACCAATCTATTAACCTTCTATGAGGAGGTGAGTTGCCATCTAGATAAAGGAAGGTCCGTAGGTGTGGTGTATCTGGATTTTGCAAAAGCATTTGACACAGTTCCCCATAAACGTTTACTGTACAAAATAAGGTCAGTTGGCATGGACCACTGGGTGAGTACATGGATTGAAACCTGGCTACAAGGGCGAGTTCAGAGGGTGGTGATAAATGGGGAGTACTCGAAATGGTAAGGGGTGGGTAGTGGGGGGGGGGGGGGGGGCCAGGGCTCTGTGCTGGGACCAATCCTATTTAATTTGTTCATAAACGACCTGGAGGATCTGAACAAATTAATGGGGTGGGCAACTACATGGCAAACGAGATTTAACCCTGTCATGACTAAGCCTATTTTTGACATTTGGTGTTTACAAGTTTAAAATCCATATTTTTTGCTAGAAAATTACTTGGAATCTCCAAACATTTTATATAGATAGATAGATAGATAGATAATCAGAGACTCTAGAGAATAAATCTTGCAATATTTTATGTCACACGGTATTTGCGCAGCAGTGTTTTAAACGCAACTTTTTGGAAAAAGGGAAACTTTCATGAATTTAAAAAAAACGAAACAGTAAAATTAGCCCAATTTTTTTGCATAATGTGAAAGATAATGTTACGCCGAGTAAATAGATACCAAACTTGTCACACTTTATAATTGCACGCACTCGTGGAATGACGACAAACTAGGGTACTTACATTTTTTTTTCCGGTTACCAGGTTACAGTTAGAGGAGGTCTAGTGCTAGAATTATTTCTCTCACTCTGACGATCGCGGCGATACCTCACATGTGTGATTTGAACACTGTTTACATATGCGGGCGCGACGTCCATATGCGTTTTCTTTGCTGCGCAAGCTCGTGGGGACGGGGGGCGCTTTTAAAAAAAATTTTTTTTTTTGTACTCATTTTTAAACAATTTAAAAAAAAAAAACATTTTTATTGCTGTCACAAGGAATGTAAACATGCCTTGTGACGGTTATAGGTGGGGGACAGGTACTCTTTTTATGGGGGGATCGGGGGTCTAAAAGACCCCCGATCCCTCCTTTTACACTTTAAAGTATTCAGATCGCCGTTTTCGGCGATTCTGAAGACCTGTATATATTTTTTAAATCCGGCGCCATTGGCAGCTGAGTAAACCGGAAATGACGTCATGATGCCGCTTCCGTGTTTACAATTAGGAGACTGGAATGAAATCGCTTACAGCTTCATTCCAGTCCCTCCCTAGCCGCCAGAAGCAGCGGATTGTGCATCGGTGCTCCTGATTGAACGGGAGCCCCGGTAAGAGCGGCGGGAGGAGGGGGGGGAGTCCCCTCCCGCTCCTCCGGTATAACAGCCGAGCGGATTTTAGCCGCATCGGTTGTTATGGCTGGAAAGCTCTAAAAGTCAGTATCGGGATGATGCCTGCAGGTGTGGGCATCATCCTGGTATAACCCCGCCGAGCATACACAGATGTGCGTACTCGGCTTCCGGGGAAGGGGTTAATGTAGAAAAAATGTAAAATAATGCATTTGGGTGGCAGAAATATTAATGCAATCTATACACTGGGGGGAGAACCTCTGGAGTATTCTAGGATGGAAAAGGACCTGGGTGTCCTAGTAGATGATAGGCTCAGCAATGGCATGCAATACCAAGCTGCTGCTAACAAAACAGAATATTGTCCTTCATTAAAAAGGGGATTAATTCCAGAGATAAAGCGATAATTCTCCCACTGTACAAGACTCTGGTCCGGCCGCACCTAGAGAATGCTGTCCAATTCTGGGCACCAGTCCTCAGGAAGGTTGTACTGGAAATGGAACGAGTACAAAGAAGGGCGACAAAGTTAATAAAGGGTCTGGAGGATATTAGTTATAAGGAAAGGTTGCCACCACTGAACTCATTCTCTCTGGAGAAGAGACGCTTGAGAGGGGATATGATTTAAATTTACAAATACCATACTGGTAACCTCACAATAGGGATAAATCTTTTTAGTGGAAAGGAGTTTAGCAAGACACGTGGCCACTCATTCAAATTAGAAGAAAAGAGGTTGAACCTTAAACTATGTAGAGGGTTATTTACTGTAAGAGCGGCAAGGATGTGGAATTCACTTCCACAGGCGGTAGTCTCAGTGGGTGGCATCAATAGTTTCAAGAAACTATTAGATAAGCACCTGAACGACCACAACATACAGGGATATACAAGGTAATACTGACATATAATCACACACATTTGTTGGACTTGATGGACGTGGGTCTTTTTTCAACCACACCTACTATGTAACTATGTGTGCGGTAAAGAGAAAATTGCAGGGATAGTTACCTGGTGACCTTGCACAGAGCTGTGCTCTGACACGTGATGTGAATGTGTGAGGCGAAAACCAGAGTGTGAACAAGACTCCCAAGGGGAATGTGCCATTTGCCTTGTATATAGACAAAAATACTCATGTTCAACCATGTTTCATATGTTTGAGGTATGCTTTTGTTTGTATGTCAATTAAACAATTTTATAATTTCTCCTACCATGTGTCTTGTACCTCACTCAAAGTCCCAAAAAACCCTTTCTTATATTGCACATTTTATCCAGGCATTTTCAATTTGTTTTTTTATTTATAGGAACCTGTAAAGCATTTCAACCCATGATCAGCATATCACGGCCATAATGCACGACTCCTACAAGACTGTCAGTGTAAGCTGTTTTCCTGTAACATTGTCCATACAGGCAGTTTCACACACGGGGAATAAATTAACTACCTAGAGCCCTCAACAAGCCAAAAGCCACAAAGGCTGTAGTTAATTCATTCACAAAACTTTGTGACTGATGCAGCCGTGTGGGCGGAGCCCCGCACAGCCACTCTTATTTTTAAACAGTGACAGCAGGTACAGGGAGAAGATCCCCTGGCCTGCTGTAATGGAGTGCAGGGAGCGGCTGCAGGATCGGGAACACGTTGCATGTCTCTCCCTAAAATCGGGTGGAACATATAACATGTTCCCAAAGGTGAACTTCTCCTTTTTAAGGGTGGGAGGGTATCTGTTGCACTTTACATTTCTCTGGGTCACAGACCTCTCGGATTTATGGGTTCAATTAATGGTCTCAAAAGGGCACAAAATAGACTTTCCATTTTTACCCCCTCACCATTTTTTTTTCTTTTTTTTTTTTCTCTCAAACTAGTCAAAATCTGCCTAAAGACAGTCCTGAACTATCTTTTTATCCTGGTTGTTCCATCCCTTCATGAGGTACCAAACATAAGAGTTGTAGGTGACCTCACATGGCATGGACGAGAGAGGATGCCCAGCGGGAAACCGCATGCCAGAACAGAACATATGGCAGCTTCCCTGTGCCACTTTGCATGAGAAAGCTCTTTTGAAATGTAGACTGCCCCAATGTATTGTCCCTTTCTGCCATCTGTGCAGAAAAAAGCAAGCGTAAGTTTCACATTTGATAGAATAAATACTTGTACTCGTGCAAATGCTCTGATGTCAGGAACGTTCAGTGCAGCGGTGGGGGAGTTGCAATCAAAGATCTCCCTGCGCGGCTTTCAGTAAAGCACCTGACGGCTGCTTCTCCTTCTTTCCCTCCCACATCTGTCAGATGCTTTATTGAAAGCCGCGCAGGGAGATTGGTGTTTGTAACCCCCCCCCCCCCCCCTCTCCATTTTTCTTCAGTGCAGCTGAGGCTACAGGGGAGTCTGTGTCCTCTGTCCCTTTCCCTGTCTCAAATGGGAGATGTCAGGAGTCTGTTTAGACCCCTGATAGCTCACCAGAGAGTAAAGAGCCTTTCCTGATTCTTCACAAGGATAAAGTGGTCTGGCATCTAAGATCCTTCTTTCTACCTATTGTGATATTGGCCTTCCACCCTAATAAGGACACCGTACTTCATTTTATCCTTTGTGCCCTGCTCCAAAGTAGCCTTAAACAATTACTCTCTGTGCGTGATCACAGCTGTCGGGGTCTTTTTGACAGCCCTGGCCTCTACCTGAGAAATGGACACAATCATGGATTATCGACAGAGCTTAGTAAAGGCCATCCTATTTCTAAGTCCACAACTGCAAGGTGTGTTAGACAACTGGTGAGGGCTTATGCTCTCAAAGATAAGGTACTCTCCAGTATCTAATACATGCTCAACTCCACCAGATCAGTTGGATTTTCCTGGGCTTTCAGACCTCAAGCATCAGTTGCCCAGCTTTGTAAAGCCACCACCTGGTCTTCAGTTCATGCTTTCTCTAAGTTTTACCAGGCCAAGGTCAAGGCCTCTGTAGATGTAATCTTCAGTCGCAGGGTTTTTAGCTGCCCTCTGGGTTGGGTCTTTGACCTTTTGTATTGTTGCCCACACCCTTTTTCATTGTTTGGGGATATTCCAGAATGTATGGATATTTAACCTGTAGTTTGTACTATTTCTAAGTCCACAACTGCAAGGTGTGTTAGACAACTGGTGAGGGCTTATGCTCTCAAAGATAAGGTACTCTCCAGTATCTAATACATGCTCAACTCCACCAGATCAGTTGGATTTTCCTGGGCTTTCAGACCTCAAGCATCAGTTGCCCAGCTTTGTAAAGCCACCACCTGGTCTTCAGTTCATGCTTTCTCTAAGTTTTACCAGGCCAAGGTCAAGGCCTCTGTAGATGTAATCTTCAGTCGCAGGGTTTTTAGCTGCCCTCTGGGTTGGGTCTTTGACCTTTTGTATTGTTGCCCACACCCTTTTTCATTGTTTGGGGATATTCCAGAATGTATGGATATTTAACCTGTAGTTTGTACTGTAGAGTTAAGATAATTTTGACCTGCCTGTAAATTCAGTATCTTGTAGTACAGGACACCCTCCCCTCTGTTCCTGTGCCACTCTGCATTGTTTCTAAAAAAAACTGAGGATACACGGAGCGGGTGGAGTTACAGTATCTCACAAAAGTGAGTACACCCCTCATATTTTTGTAAATATTTTTATTATATTGTTTCATCTGAAGAAATTACACTTTGCTACAATGTAAATTAGTGGGTGTATAGCAGTGTAAATTTGCTGTACCCTAAAAATAACTCAACACACAGCCATTAACATCTAAATCGCTGGCAACAAAAATGAGTACACATCTAAGTGAAAATGTCCAAATTGGACCCAAAGTGTCAATATTTTGTGTGGCCACAATTATTTTACAGCACTGCCTTAACCCTCTTGGGCATGGAGTTCACCAGAGCTACACAGGTTGCCACTGGAGTCCTCTTCCACTCCTCCATGATGACATCACGGAACTGGTGGATGTTGGGGGCCTTGCGCTCCTCCACCTTCCATTTTTGAGGATGCCCCACAGATGCTCAATAGGGTTTAGGTCTGGAGACATGCTTGGCCAGTCCATCATCTTTACCCTCAGCTTCTTTAGCAAGGCAGTTGTCATCTTGGAGGTGTGTTTGGGGTCGTTATCATGTTGGAATATTGCCCTGCTGCCCAGCCTTCGAAGGGAGGGGATCATGCCCTGCTTCAGTATGTCACAGTAAATGTTGGCATTCATGGTTCCCTCAATGAACTGTAGCTCCCCAGTGGCGGCTGCACTCATGCAGCCCCAGGCCATGATACTCCCACCACCATGCTTGACTGTAGGCAAGACACACTTGTCTTTAGTACTCCTCACCTGGTTGCCACCACACACTTGACACCATCTGCACCAAATACGTTTATCTTGGTCTCATCAGACCACAGGACATGGTTCCATTAATTGATGTCCCTAGTTGGCTTGTCTTCAGAAAGCTCTTTGGGGGCTTTCTTGTGCATCATCTTTAGAAGAGGCTTCCTTCTAGGATGACAGCCATGCAGACCAATTTTATGCAGTGTTTGGTCTGAGCACCGACAAGCTGACCCACCCCACCCCTTCAGTCTCTGTAACAATGCTGGCAGCACTCCTAGGTCTATTTCCCAAAGACAACCTCTGGATTTGACGCCGAGCATGTGCACGCAACTTCATTGGTTGACCATGGTGAGGCCTGTTCTGAGTGGAACCTGTCCTGTTAAACCAATGTATGGTCTTGGCCATCGGGCTGCAGCTCAGTTTCAGGGTCTTGGAAATCTTCTTATAGCCTAGCCAAGCCCTCAAAAATTCCACTCGCCCGCTCGCATTATGCGTGTGTATTCGGGCTGGGGGGGGGGGGGGGGCGAGCACCGCCGCTCAGAGGGGAAGAGAGGAGAGCCGCCGGCTGGATGATCAGAGCAGGGAACATCACAGCTTTAATTTCAATAGCTGTGTTCCCCCGCCATGCGCCGTCACATGAGCCCCTCCTCTTTTTTCCGAGACTGAAAGATCACTTGCCCAATCCTAGAATGGGTAACATGTATCAAAGTTCCCTGGACAAGGGGAGGGGCTTATGTGATGGTGTGCGGCGGGGGAACCACACACAGCTATTGAAATGAAAGGTGTGATTTTTTGATTTTTTTTCCCCTGCTCTGATCATCCAGCTGGCGGCTCTCTTCTCCCCCTCCACAGGTAGGCTGCATGGTGGGCAAAAACTACATGGGACACAGGCTGCATTGGTGGGCACAGGCTGCATCATTGGCTGGCACAGGCTGCATTGGCGGACACGGATACATTTGTTAATATTTTTATAACTTGGCTCTGCATAAAACATTTAAGTGTCATTTCATGATTTCATGTTGAACTGTCAGTGACCAGTATGGAGAGTGAGAGCAATAACACCAAATTTAACCACTTGCCTACTGGGCACTTAAACGCCCCTCCTGCCCAGACCAATTTTCAGTTTTTGGTGCTCCCACACTGTCCTTTTTTTCCCACAAATGGAGCTTTCTTTTGGTGGTATTTGATCACCTCTGGGTTTTTTATTTTTTGCGCTATAAATGAAAAAAGACCGAAAATTTTGAAAAAAAACACATTTTTTTTGTTTGTTTCTGTGATAAAATTATGCAAATTATAATTTTTCTTCATAAATTTTGGCCACAATTTATACTGCTACATATCTTTGGTAAAAATAACCCAAATTAGTGGATATTATTTGGTCTTTGTGAAAGTTAGAGAGTCTACAAGCTATGGTGTGAATCATACAAAATTGATTACATCTGATGTACTGGTGGCCTATCTCGCTTCTTGTGACCTGAACAAGTCGGGAAAGTACAAATACCCCCCAAATGACCCCTTTTTGTAAAGTAGACATTCCAAGGTATTTAATAAGAGGCATGGTGAGGTTTTTGATTTTTTTATTTTTATTTTTTCCCCACAATTTTTTGCAAAATGAAGATTTTTTGATTTTTTTTTTTTCCCACAAAATTGCCATTGTAATAGGTTATTTCTCTCACATGACATGTGTGTACCACAAATGACACCCCAAAATAAATTTTGCTACTCCTTCTGAGTATTACGATATCACATGTGTGGGACTTTTTCTCAGCCTATCCACTTAGAGAGGCCCAACATGCAGGGAGCACCGTCACGTGTTCTAGGAGCATAAATTACACATCTAACTTGTTGGCTACCTATTACACTTTTTGAAGGCCCTGGAGCACTAGGACAATGACACGTGGCACTGATGACATGTGACACTGATGTGGCACTGGTGACGGTGACACTGACGCATGACACTGATGACAGATGGCACTAATACGTGACACTGATGACAGATGGCACTAATACGTGACACTGATGACAGATGGCACTAATACGTGACACTGATGACAGATGGCACTGATACATGGCACTAATATGTGGCACTGATTACACGTGACACTGATATGGCACTGATGACAGATGGCACTGATGTCACATGGCACTTATACGTGGCACTGAAGGCAAGTGGCACTGGGGGCAGGTGGCACTTTTATTTTACTAATTTGTTTTTTTAATTTTTTTTTTTTAATTTTTTTAAACTTAGGGCCGCTGCAGCCGTTCATCTCTCCCTCCTCACACACTGTCTGTGTGAGGAGGGAAAGCGGCGCTGAGAGATGATCTCGTATGTTTACATATGAGATCATCTCTCATTGGACACGCCGATCGTGCTGTAAACGGCCGCTGTGATTGGACGTTTACAGTGATCTGTGATTGGCTGTGTCCGAGGGACA
Source organism: Lithobates pipiens (assembly GCF_037356315.1). Lineage (NCBI taxonomy): Eukaryota > Metazoa > Chordata > Amphibia > Anura > Ranidae > Lithobates > Lithobates pipiens. The sequence goes on along the minus strand of NW_027507790.1, from coordinate 54,347,402 downwards.
CGGCCAGCACAGAACTTCCCTGATGCGTGCTCTCAGGAGCGCGCATTGTGGAAGTAAATGGGAGGACGTCCAGGGACGCCCTCCCGGCAGGTAACGTCTGCGCTGTAGCCGTCTTTTGACTATAGGGCAGGCGGGAAGTGGTTAACACACCTGTTCTCCATTCACACCTGAGACCTTGTAACACTGAGTCACATGACACCGAAAAGGGAAAATGGCCAATTGGGTCCAATTTGGACATTTTTGACTTAGGGGTGTACTTACTTTTGTTGCCAGAGATTTAAAAACGAATGGTTGTGTTAAGTTATTTTGAGGGGACAGCAAATTTACACTGTTGCACAACCTGTACACTCACTACTTTACATTGTAGCAAAGTGTCATTTCTCCAGTGTTTTCACGTGAAAAAGATGTTATAAAATATGCACAAAAATGTGAGCAGTGTACTCACTTTTGTGAGATACTGTATATGCAAAAGCTTTTTCACTGTTAAGCCTAGTACACACGATCAGCAAATCGGATGAAAAATATAGCTTTTGACACAATCGTACAATAATCTAATCATTAGTACACAGTTTTCTAGAGCCAATCACAACAGTTCATGCAAAGTTATCCAAAGAGACAGTCACAAAAGTTTTTTTTTTTTTTTTTTTTTTTTTTTCTTGAACAATACCAGATTGTACCATTTTCGCTTAATCAGCACAGTTTTTGTCCCAAAATACAATGCAATATGTTACATCACTTCTGAATTTCCATGTGTACCAGGTTTTAGCAGTCCACAACCCAGAGCTATGAATATTCAGCCGATGTCCTGTACTCCAAGATATGGAATTTACATATTTTTTTTCTAGCCTGCACATAAACTGTATAATTTGGCCACTATACTCCATGTATATAGATACTTCCATCTAAAATGATCATGTGGTTTCTCTATAAAATTGGTGGTGATCCTTTTTCTCTCAAAAATTGACAATTTTATATGATTAAATAATTGTTCAGAGAAGAGGGGAAAATTTACGTTCTCCATACAAATGTAGAGATCAGTCAACAATTACAGTACTGTGCAAAAGTCTTAGGTGTAAAATAACTGTAAATTAACCACTTGCTACCCAGGCCAATTCTGACATTTCTCTCCTACATGTAAAAATCACCTTTTTTTTTTTTTTTTTTTTTTTTGGCTAGAAAATTTCACAGAACCCCCCCCAAATTCGCGCGTGTGTGCGTGTTTTTTTTCTTTTTTTTTTTTTTCTTTCATGCATTTAAAAAAAAAAAAAGTTAAGTTAGCTCAATTTTTTTGTATAATGCGAAAGATGTTACTCCGAGTGAATTGATACCTAACATGTCAAGGTTCAAAATTGCACACGCTCGTGGAATGGTACCAAACTTCGGTACTTAAAAATCCCCATAGACGATGCTTTAAAAAATTTTTTGTAGGTTACATGTTTTCACATACAGAGGAGGTCTAGTGCTAGAATTATTGCTCTCGCTCTAATGTTCGCTGCGATACCTCAAATGTGTGGTTTGAACATTTTCATATGCGGGCGTGACTTACATATGTGTTCGCTTCTGCGAACGGGGACAGGGGCAATTTTTTTTATTTATTAATTTTTTTGTTAATTTTACTTAGATTTTTTTTTGTTTTTTGTTTTTCTTTTTAAATCTTTTTTATTACTATTATTCCTATTACAAGGAATGTAAACATCCCTTATAATTGGAATATGGCATGACAGGTCATCTTTACAGTGAGATCTGGGGTCAATAAGTCCCCAGATCTCACCTTTTAGGCTGGGAAGCCTGAAATAAAAAAAAAATAAAAAAAATCTCAGATTCCCACCCGAGGTGGCGGAACTTTTTCAAATGCAGCGGCCGGGCGTGACATCATAACATCATGCCAAGCCTCTGAACGACCATAGAGACTTCGAGGACCATCTGGTCTGCTGAAAATCTATCGCCAGCATCCAGTGCCAGCGGATTCGTTCTCCAGCTCCTTGATCACATGGATGAGTCAGTAGAAGCATCGGAGGAAGGGACGTCTCCTCTCGCTACCTATAAGAATTATCATGCGGCGAAGGGAATCGCCAGCTCTAAAAGAAGATATCTGAATGATGTCTGTAGGTGCAGGCATCATTTAGATATCACCGCTCAAACCCAACGATGTCATATGACGTTGGGCGGAGACAAGCGGTTAAGAATGCTTATAAAAATGTTAATAGCTTATTTTTATCAATTAACAAAATGAAAAGTAAACAGAAGAAAAATCTAAATCAAATCCATATTTGGTGTGACCACCCTTTTGCCTTCAAAGCCGCATCAATTTAATTCTTCTAGGTACACTTGCACCCAGTTTTTGAAGAAACTAGGCAGTTAGGAACTAACCACAGATTTTTTATGAATGTTGGCTGCCTCAAATCCTTCTGTCTATTCATGTAATCCCAGACAGACTCAATGATGTTGAGATTAGGGCTCTGTGGGAGCAAAACCATCACTTCCTGGACTCCTTGTTTTTCTTTACACTGATGATCGTTAATGATATTGGCTGTATGTTTGGGGTGGTTGTCCTGCTTCAGAATAAATTTGAGGCCAATCGCACCCCTCCCTGATAGTATGGCATGATAGCTAAATAGCTGCCTGTATTTCTCAGCATTGAGGACACCTTTGATCCGGACCAAATCTCCAACTCCATTTGCAGAAATGCAGTCCCAAACTTGCAAGGAACCTCCACCATGCTTCACTGTTGCCTGCAGACACTCATTGTGCTGCTCTCCAGCCCTTCACGAACAAACTGCCTCCTGCTACAGACAAATATTTAAAATTTGGACTCATCTGTCCAGAGCACATGCTACCACTTTTTGCTCCCAAATTCCTTTGTTTTTATGCATATTTGAGTTGCTTAACACTGTTTCCATGTCCTGTAGGTCATCCAATTTAAAAAAAAAAAAAAATAAAAAAAAAAATACCTCAAAGCCCGACTCCATCAAATACGTTTTTTTATACCGCTACTCCAACAGTTTTTTTGTTTATTAAGTTTAAGTCATATGATTTAAAGTTGATTATTCCTGCCAGTATAATAGGGTTTGTCCCAACTATCCAAATGCCGCTTTTGGTGGACCACTTACTGGAAGTGGCAAAATAAAATTACTGGCAGAATCAGCAGGTAATACTTTTGTTACAGGGAAGCTCAAAACATAAAAACTGCAGTGTTAATCCTAGTGGCATACTGCATCATATGTCATTGCTTGTTGTAGAACATTGGACCTTTGTTTAACTACTGTATGCTAGCAGTATGTCATTTATTTTGCGTATTTCATACAGGTCTACATCATTTGCAGTCTACAGCCCAGAAACATATGAAGGCCACTGGAAACAGCTGACTGTCCGTAGCAGTAGAAGGGGCCATGTCATGGTCATTGTGTATTTTCATCCTCAGGTATACAATCAATTGTCTGGGAGGTGTTGCTACATGGGAATTTCTGTGAATAGGCATTTTTTTTTCACCAAACACATCAAGTGCAATACACATGAGCTCTTCATTTCCTCAGCAAGGAGCAATAGAGAATTGTATCATTTTTTTTATTTTTTTCCCCTGAAGAATTTATCCTCATACACAGATTATCACACATTTTAATTATTGTTTTGCTGTGTCATTAAAAAGAAAAGGGGAAAAAAAATCATATAATATGTGTGTAATAAAATAATGCATCGTTTATTTTCCACAGAAACTGACCAAGGAAGCCCTGGCAGATTTAAAATCCGCTCTGGCAGCTTTTTTTTCAGAGGGACCTGGAAAAGATAGCGGTATCACCTCTATTTATTTTGTTGAGGAGGGTCAAAGGTTAGTTTTTCAGTAAATGTTTTTTTTTTTTTTCTTCATGTGAAATAGAATATAAAAGCCCCCAAAAAGATGGTGCATGTACAGTATATTGGTGTATTCTGTGCAATAATATTCAGCGTGTGTGTCTATACAGTATATGAATGTATATTGTGTGTGTGTGTGTGTGTGTGTGTGTGTGTGTGTGTGTGTGTCTTTATGTATGTGTAGCTGTCTTAAGGCAGAACCTCGGAGAAAAAGAAATACCTTTTTTTTGTGACTTGGTGTATCCAAACAAGTTGCCTATAGTGATGCCTATGCCAGTTACAGATTGCTGCTGTGTGCCAGATGAATTGGTCTGTCCTAGGACTGGACTACCCTGTTTCACAAAAACAGAATGTCATGCTTGTAGTGGTCTGGTTTGAAATTGGGTATATTGGACTGCTTCTAGGGAAACTAACATCAGCACCATGATTGTCATGCAGAAGCAGAGAGTCAGGCAGATCATGGACTAAAGAGTATTAGTCTGAAAGTTAACTTGAGCTTGTAGCCTCTGGAAACCATCTCCTGCACCCAAGCATCTGAGATGCTGGCTGTCCAAACTAATGGAAAAGCTAATGCATTTCATCCCACTTTGGAAAGTGTGGATGCACCCCCAGGCTGAAGAAGCTTGGCCTGGAGATTTGGAAGACTTGGAGGTTTAAGGGCGGACTGGGAACCAGACTTGAACTGGACATGGAGTTTGAGGCCATGGATTAATGAAAAGGACTTTTATTGGCCTCAAGCAAGAGATGAAACTTCCCAAACTGGGCCTTAGTATTTTGTGGCTTAAAAAGAAAACACTGATGCGGATTGAGCAAACTCCTACGCTTTACCCAAAGTATCCTCCCCATGATCACTGACAGACTTCTACAGGAAATCGGGTGGGGGGGGGGGGGGGGAGAGCTTCAACAACCCACCCATGCTGTAGCTAAAGACTGCAGGCCTTTTTCTAATTGCTTAATGATCAAGAGAGCAACTACTGTAATGATCAGGTCCCTTCTAATAGCCTGGGACCAATCAGTCATCACTTGTCAGATCAAGGTCATAGCTAAAACTGGTTGCAGAATATGACCTGCCAGAGAGAGAAGCTTTAAAGAGGGCTTTCAGCTGTTTATTGCTGAGTCCTTTAAACAGATGCATCCTCCACAGGGATGGTAGACCCTTTTAAGATGAGGTACTTCCATCGGGGCAGATCACTTATCAACAAAGTCCTCCTCAAACAGATACAGGACTGATGGGCACCTGGGAGGTACAAACATCTTGTCGGAATGTTTACAGTTTTCATAAAGGTAGACTGAGAACAGCAGGTGCAACAGAAAGGTCTTTGTGGGCTTAGGAGTGTGAAAGGACTCTAGGCTGAGGACCTCAGTCTAAGTAGAAGTGGCAGGCAGATTCAAAGGTTCAAAGTAGTGCATTCTGCAATAACAGGAACTCAAAACAGTCTCTTATTTTAGGAGTGCTGGCAGAAAAAAGCGATGACTCATAGGCAGGTTCCTCTGTTAAGGACTGGACAGACTTGGCATCAGACAGAGCCTCAGCAGCTGAAAGCTTGGAGGCCACTGAAGATGCAGGCAGATCAGATAAACAATCTTTGTGAAGGAGCAGAAGCATGCTTGTTGCCTCTGCAGTCAATAAACATCTGTGCTTTTTGGTCCGTAAAATTCTGCGTCCCTACAGTAAAATGTCCCAGAAAAGAGCAGAGAAGGTGGCCATCTACGATGTAAAGAGGACTCCAAAGACGGCATAGCATTTAGCAGAGGGCAAAGTTCCAGGTTGAAAACTTCAGGCATATCAATAGGAACATTGCAAATTAACCTAGTGGAGTTCAAACTGGAGGGGACCCAAAACATGCTGCAAACAAGGTGGAAAGCAACTTGGCACAAAGTGGGAGGCAGCCCCTGGAAGCAGGTGAATGGTGAGACAGCCTGAGGTGACCAGTTCACTGTAGGGGGCAGTAGGACTGGACAGAGGATTGGCGTTTTGGTCTATTGCAATGGATGGTTCATGCAATCAGGAGCAGCAGCAGGAATCCTGAACAATGGAAATGAGAGAATGGAGCATGCTTGTGACAATCCACCCAGTGGATGATGTCGGTGCTCTAAATCCTTCAGCGCAGGGCCATCTTAATAGCATCATGGGGCCCTGAGCAAAGTAATGCTCTGGGGCCCCTACAATGGAGACAGCGCAGGTAAACCGACATAAAGTAGGTAGGAGGCAGATAAGCGGAGCTTCCCCTTTTGGGTGGAGCTCCGCATTAACTACATGTACAATCGTTTTGTACAGCAAAGAAACAATGGGGAAAATATTACATTAAAGTCGCAAAGCTGTCCTGTGCCTCTATACCCCAGATATCCCCATATACCATAAGATACCCCTTGTATTGTGACCCCACTACATCCCTGATACCCCCTACACTGTGGCCTCTCTACATCCATGATACCTCTAGCACTATAGCCACCCAAGCTACCCCAAGCATTGCTACCCCCTGTACACGCCAGATCCCCCCTTAGCATTGATTTTTTTTTTTTTTCCCCAGCACCATTATTCCATCCATGTAGTACCCCCTTTTCCAGTGGAGATGCAGTGCATGTAAACTTTTGGCTATGCGTCACCCATACCAATCAAGCGGGCAGTAAGAGGGGCGGAGGAGGGAGCATCCCCCCAGGCATTCATAGCCCTTCGGTGCAAACGGTGCTGGACAGCTGGGCTCACCATGACACCATCCACAATGCTATTTCCACAGAATTGCTTTTAGTGCTGCCGACTCAGCAGCTCCCATTCCAGCTCCCATTCCAGCTCCTACCCCGCAGCCTTCGAGTCACGAGCATTCAAGCTGCACGGGGCGGGGTCAGAGCAGCACTGGAGCTCCGGCCCTGCCACTCCCTGCTGGCTGTGGAATAATAGGTATTGTTCTGCACAGCGCACCGCTGCCAGCCTGCCTCCCCTGTGTATCCATAACTCTCAGTGCCATCATGGGGCCCCCAATTTTGGGGCAGCGTGGACTCAAGGACCAGCTGCTTTGGGAAAAGTGCAGGGGCCCCCCATGCAGCTGGGGCCCCTGGGCAGTGCCCAGGTGTGCCCACTCATTAAGACAGCCCTGCTTCAGCGTTTAACCTATTCTGCAGTGAAACTGATTGAGGTAGCTCCCAGGTGCTAAGCCCAAACGGTCTACTTACAATGTCTTAAGTGATAGGGCAAACGCTGAGACAGTGCCAAGGTTCTAGACCTGGACATCGCTCCATGGCTAATTTTTACCAGTAGCTGATGTCTACAAAGTGTCACTGGCAGAACCCAGTACTCGCAGGTCACTGAATAGTGCTGATCTAGAAAGCTGTCCTTTTAAAGATCAGCTCAAGCTGTGATGCAGCAGGCATCCTAAAGAAAAATAAAGTAAAAGGTAGCAAAGAATGTTAAACATTTCTCAATAGAGCTGGAGAAAAGCCCTCAATCCCCTAGAAGACTAGCAGAAAACTGAGACATGCTGGAATTGAGAGGGTGTTATGCTGGGCTGACCTACAAACCCTCAGTGCATCAGAAAGAAATGAGAAATTAGCATTTTGAATTGTACAGTCATTGCATAATGACTGTTACAAGTATGTAGCAATGAAAACCGTAACATAACACAGAAAACAGAGTTATGTTTATTAGCCCAATTCTTTAACATCATATCCGTAAGGAGCTGAAACGCACTATTGCCATCTGTTACATGTTATGGTGCCATTCATTTTGAACGCCACCTCAATGCACTAGGGTAATTCCGATCTGATGCACATGCATAGCAGCAGACCACAAAGCACATTATACACACTACCATGAGTTGTTGTGCATTGCATCCTAAAAAACTACAGGTCAATGTGTATTGGCAGCCCATTCAAAATGAATGTGCTGCTTAAATGCAACACTTGTTAATGCATGACATAAAGCATGTTAATGAACAGGAATAGAGAAATCTGAATGGGCCCTCAATATTTTTTGTTCAGAAAAATTTAAGGATAGCTAAACCCCCAAAATAAAAATGTATAGATTCTTCAGTCATTAAAAAAAAAAAAAAAAAAAAAAAAAAAAGTCAGAATCTACAAATACTCCAGCTGCTGACTTTTAAAGGGACACTTACCTGTCTAGGGGTCCAGCGCTGTCCTTACCCGAGCTGATTCATCGCTGATCTTCAGATCTGACACCCGCATGTTTACTGTGGGAATTGTACTTTGACTCCTTGTGGCTTCACTGCCGGCTCCCCACTGTGCATGCACAGGTTGCATTGTGATTTGTGACTGGACCTGCAGCCTCCCGAGACCCGTGACATGTCCCAGGAGGTTGCAGATGGTGGGGTGGGTGACAACTTCCGGTAGAATCTCCTAGGCTATTCCAGTCAGAGCGGGTATCTGACAAAACTAGGTACCCACTCCCCCAAAAAAATAAAAACAAGTTCCAAAAGCGAGGGGGGGAGGTGGGGTCATAAACCGTTCCGCTTTAACATATTGCAGCTGAATTTCATTTTCAGACTTTTTATTTTCTGGTGATTCCGCCACTAGGACGCTTCTGTCCTAGGGTGAAAACTATATAAACCTCTCCACTCTACTTTTCCATAGCATAAAGGGGAGGGTTTTTGTAGTCTTAGGAAATAGCTGGGAATAATGTAACTCATAAGAGTGCTGCACATGAATATATAATCTGAAAAAGTTTCTGACTGAATTATTTTGCTTGTATCTGGGTTTATTTTGAACTTGCCACAGACTTGAGAAGACCTGTTTTTTGAATTGTTTATTTAACTGACCGAAAAAAATTCTGTCTTCTAGAAAATCCCCAAACCTGGAGGGTTTACCTGTGGAGCACGTGAGTGGGGAGAAGTACATCCACGAGGAGCTGCTGGGCCTTACTTTCCGCATTTCACCCCATGCTTTTTTTCAGGTAAATAATTCTGAGCAGATGTATTGCAGAAATATTAACAATTGTGTAGGTGAAAAAATTATAGTTGTACAAGAAATGCGATTTAATGCAGCGTACTGCTTTTTTTTAAATTCCTACATTTACATAACCATGTTAGCTCTCACACTTGGAGGTCTTATAGTCCAATACATTTTATTGTTCAATTTTGTCATGTTCATCACAAAAATAACCTGATATTGTCACAACACATGGCGAGCAAGTTTTATTTTTTTTGCACACTTTTGCACCAGAAAAGGCCTCTGTTTTTTCCTTCTCATCAGGCACAGCTACAGTTGTGCTCATAAGTTTACATACCCTGGCAGAATTTTATGATTTCTTGGCCATTTTTCAGAAAACATAAATAACACAAAAACATTTTCTTTCACTCATGGTTAGTGTTTGGCTGAAGCCATTTATTATCAATCAACTGTGTTTACACTTTTTAAATCCTCATCACAACAGAAGCTACCAAATGACCCTGATCAAAAGTTTACATACCCTGGTGATTTTGGCCTGATAACATGCACACAAGTTGACACAAAGGGGTTTGAATGGCTATTAAAGGTAACCATCCTCACCTGTGATCTGTTTGATTGTAATTAGTGTGTATAAAAGGTCAGTGAGTTTCTGGACTCCTGACAGCATCTTTCATCCAGTGCTGCACTGACGTTTCTGGATTCTGAGTCATGGGAAAAGCAAAAGAATTGTCAAAGGATATGCGGGAAAAGGCAGTTGAACTGTATAAAACAGGAAAGGGATATAAAGATATTCAAGGAACTGAGAATGCCAATCAGCAGTGTTTAACCACTTTCAGACCGGACCATTTTGCTGGTAAATGACCAGAGGTCTTTTTACACTTTGGCACTGCGCTGCTTTAACTGGTAATTGCGCGGTCATGCAATGTTGTACCCAAACAAAATTTGCGTCCTTTTCTTCCCACAAATAGAGCTTTCTTTTGATGGTATTTGATTGCCTCTGCGATTTTTATTTTTTGCGATATAAACGTAAAAAGACCGCAAATTTTGAAAAAAAATGATATTTTCTACTTTTTGTTATTAGAAAAATCCAATAAACTCAATTTTAGTCATACATTTAGGCCAAAATGTATTCAGCCACATGTCTTTGGTAAAAAAAAAGTCAATAATTGTATATTTATTGGTTTGCGCAAAAGTTGTCACATCTACAAACTAAGGTACGTTTTCTGGAATTTACACAGCTTTTAGTTTACGACTGCCTATGGCCTCTTTCACACCAACGTGCCGTTCAGGCCCGCCTGTCAGTTTTTCAGGCGGACCTGAACGGGTGCTCCATAGAGCTCTATGGAGCGTCGGATGTCAGCGGGGACATGTCCGCTGACATCCGACCCGCTCCGATCCGAAAAAGTGTGACGGAGGAAAAAGCTATTTTTCCATCCGTCTGCGGATCGGATCGGATGACGACGGGCACTGCGGTCCGTCGTCATCCGATCTCCCATAGGGGAGAGCGGCGCTGTGACAGGTCCGTCCCTGCGCAGTGTGCAGAGACAGACCTGTCATCTCCCTGCTCAGCGGGGATCGGCGGAGTGATCCCCGCTGAGCAAACGGACATCCACGGGGCGGATCAGAACTGATCCGCCCCGTGTGAAAGGACCCTATCTCATTTCTTGAGTTGCTAAATTGGCAGGGCAGTACAAAACCCCCCCAAATGACCCCATTTTGGAAAGTAGACCCCCTAAGGAAATTGATAAGAGGCATGTTGAGCCCATTGAATATTTTATTTTTTTGCCTCAAGCGATTGAATAATGACAAAAAAAAAAAAAATTTTTTTTTTTTTTTTTTTTACACAAAGTTGTCACTAAATGATATATTGCTCACACATGCTATGGGCATATGTGAAATGACACCCCAAAATAAATTCTGCTGCTTCTCCTGAGTACGGGGATACCACATATGTGGGACTTTTTGGGAGCCTAGCCGCGTACGGGGCCCCGAAAACCAAGCACCGCCTTCAGGCTTTCTAAGGGCGTAAATTTTTGAGTTCACTTCTCACTACCTATTACAGTTTTGAAGGCCATAAAATGCCAAGATGGCACAAAACCCCCACAAATGACCCCATTTTAGAAAGTAGACACCCCAAGCTATTTGCTGAGAGGCATGTTGAGTCCATGGAATATTTTATATTTTGCCACAAGTTGCGGGAAAATTACAAACTTTTTTTTTTTTTTTTCACAAAGTTGTCACTAAATGATATATTGCTCACGCATGCCATGGGCATATGTGAAATGACACCCCAAAATAAATTCTGCTGCTTCTCCTGAGTACGGGGATACCACATATGTGGGACTTTTTGGGAGCCTAGCCGCGTACGGGGCCCCGAAAACCAAGCACCGCCTTCAGGCTTTCTAAGGGCGTTACAGTTTTGAAGGCCATAAAATGCCAAGATGGCACAAACCCCCCCCAAATGACCCCATTTTGGAAAGTAGACACCCCTAAATTTAGGGGTACACTAGTGAGACTAGGTAATAAATGGCGGGTGCCCTGAAACTATAAAAAAATAACTAACCAACCAGCGTCACCTGTAACAGTTATATGGTGATCACTGGTGAAAGGGTTAACTAGGGGGCAATCAGGGGGCTTTATGCGGTAGTATATGGGGGTCCCTGGCGCTATAAAAAGCTGCGGCGAACCTAAATACCTACCTGCCTAACTAGCGTCACCTGTGACACTAATACAGCGATCAGAAAAACGATCGCTTATTAGGCTGGGTTCACACTGGAGCGATGCGGGAACGCCACGAATGCGCGGCGGGTTCCCGCATCGCATGCCTCCCGGCGGCAGTTCACACTGCCCTATGCGAACTGCTGGGAGTGTCAGTGAAATGTTAATGACACCCCCAGATCAGTTCGCATATCGCAGTGCGATCTGCAAACTTGGATCGCATGGTGTGAACACCCATGCGATCCGATTCTGCTGCGGACCAAAAAAAGGGTCCCGTGCGAGTTTGCGGCGGGTGCGACACGAATTCAGCCATACTATCTGTATAGCTGAACTCGAATCGCACAGAGATCGGATGTGATTTGCACTGCAGTGCGGTGCGAATCACATCCGTTCTCATAAACCGCTGCAATGTGAACCCAGCCTTAGTGACACTGGCGACGGGGGGTGATCACGGGGTTAAACCTTTATTGGGGGGGTTAGGGGGGTACCTTAGAACTAAAGGGGGCTAACCCTAACTGCCCTAACAGTTATTAGTCACAAATGACACCCGCCGGGTGATCAGGGGGTTAAACCTTTATTAGGTAATAAATTGCGGGTGCCCTGAAACTATAAAAAAATAACTAACCAACCAGCGTCACCTGTAACAGTTATATGGTGATCACTGGTGAAAGGGTTAACTAGGGGGCAATCAGGGGGCTTTATGCGGTAGTATATGGGGGTCCCTGGCGCTATAAAAAGCTGCGGCGAACCTAAATACCTACCTGCCTAACTAGCGTCACCTGTGACACTAATACGGCGATCAGAAAAATGATCGCTTATTAGGCTGGGTTCACACTGGAGCGATGCGGAAACGCCGCGAATCCGCGGCGGGTTCCCGCATCGCATGCCTCCCGGCGGCAGTTCACACTGCCCTATGCGGACTGCTGGGAGTGTCAGTGAAATGTTACTGACACCCCCAGATCAGTTTGCATATCGCAGTGCGATCTGCAAACTCGGATCGCATGGTGTGAACACGCATGCGATCCGATTCTGCTGCGGGCCAAAAAAAGGGTCCCGTGCGAATTTGCGGCGGGTGCGGCGGGTGCGGCGAATGGCTGAACTCGAATCGCACAGAGATCGGATGTGATTTGCACTGCAGTGCGGTGCGAATCACATTCGTTCTCATAAACCGCTGCAATGTGAACCCAGCCTTAGTGACACTGGCGACGGGGGGTGATCACGGGTTTAACCCTATATTGGGGGGGTTAGGGGGGTACATTAGAACTAAAGGGGGCTAACCCTAACTGCCCTAACAGTTATTACAGTCACAAATGACACCAATGCAAAAAAAAAAAAAAAAAATGACATTGGTGTCACTGTGACTGGGGGGCAGGGGTAATTGGGGGGGGTGATCGGGGGGGTGTGAGTGTGCCTGGCATGTTCTACTGTGTGTGTAGAGTGTTGGTGCAACTCACCGATCCGCTCTCCTCCGTGTCGGAACGAAAAATACCGACACGGAGGAGAGAATACATCACTTCCTCTCCTGTGTTTACATTACAGGAGAGGAAGTGATGTCACGGGGGATTCCTATTCGTCGGGAGCGATCGCGTGGGGGTGGCCATGAATGAATGGCTGCCCCCTCGTCCCGGATCGCTCCCGGACGAAAACCGACCGCCGCAGGCACCGGGCGGGGGCCCGGTCGGGCCCCCGACCCGCGGGAGGCAAGGGACGTACAGGTACGCCAATATGCCTGCCCGTGCCATGCTGTCAACGTACATCGTCGTGCGGCGGTCGGCAACTGGTTAAACTCTAATCGAGAAGTGGAAAATGAGGGGTTCTGTTGAACCCAAACCACGGTCAGGTAGACCAACTAAAATTTCAGCCACAACTGCCTGGAAAATTGTTGGGGATGCAAAGAAAACCCCACAAATAACTTCAGGTGAAATACAGGACTCTGTGAAAACATGTGGTGTGGCTGTTTCAAAATGCACAATAAGGAAGCACTTGAAGAAAGATGGGCTGCATGGTCCAGTCACCAGAAGAAAGCCATTACTACGCAATTGTCACAAAGTATCCCACTTACAATATGCGAAACAGCACAGAAACAAGCCTCAAACCTTCTGGCACAAAGTCATTTGGAGTGATGAGACCAAAATTACGATTTTTGGCCACAACCATAAACACAACATTTGGAGAGGAGTCAACAAGGTCTACGATTAAAAGGTACAGAGGTTGATCGCTGATGTTTTGGGGATGTGTGAGCTACAAAGGCACAGGAAATTTGGTCAAAATTGTTGGCAAGGTGAAAGCAGTATGTTATCAAAAAATACTGGAGGAACATTTTGCATTCATCAGCCAGGAAGCTGCACGTGGGAAACACTTGGACATTCCAACATGACAATGATCCAAAACACAAGGCCAAGTCGACCTGAGATTGGCTACAGCAGAATAATTTGAAGGTTCTGGAGTTGGCCAGACAGCGGGGTCGACAGCCCTATGCTTCAACCTTCCTCTGGATAAGTTATTCAGGTGTAGGACTTGTATTCATCTGAGAAGCGGAACAGGTTCCAGTGTGTCCGAGTGTTGTGTTCCTCTTCCCCCCTTTCCCCCCAGTGCATCTGTGAGATGCTCCATACGCTGGTATGTAAACTTTTTGATCAGGGTCATTTGGGTAGTTTCTGTTGCCATTTATGATTTAAAGAGAGTAAACACAGTTCATTGATGATGACAAATGGCTTCAGCCAAGCATTAACTATGAATGAAAGAAAAGTTTGTTTTCATATTCTCTGAAAAATTGCCAAGAAATCATAAAATCTGCCAGGGTATGTAAACGTATGAGCACAACTGTATTTGCCCTCATTCAATATTTGTCTCAAATGATACTATGTTTTCTGTTTTAAATTACTATCATTGATTTTCACATGTTTAAACATACATATGTTTAAAGTGGTTATAAAGGCTAAATTTCCTTTTCCTGAAATAAAAGAAGTTCTACTTGCCTGCTCTGCCAAGTGGTATTGGTCCCGCACTCTTCTCTCCTCCTCCTTCTCTGAGTGCCCCCACTGCAAGCTGGCTGCTATGGGATACTTGTGCAGGCGCTCCCTAGCCAGAGTGTGTGTCCATAGATGCACAAAGTGCGGCTCGGCCCCCGCTCCTTTCTCTCAGACTTTGATTGACAGTAGCACAAGCTAATGGCTCCCAGTGCGGCCTCTGTGTCCTGTTCAGGGTAGAGAGTGCCGATGTGGACAAGCACATTGAAAGAGGACTCAGGTAGGTGTATAGAGAGCTTGGAAAGTGTGGGGGGAGAGCCATACTACTACCAAGACATTTTTACCTTAATGCAGGCAATGCGTTATGGTAAAGGATGGTCCTTACTTTAGATCCACTTTAAGCAAACCTAGTTTGAGCAGTAGAGTTTTTAATTGCTGTGCCTTACTACATAGAATGAAAACCTATAATCTTGTTTTCAAAAAGTCAATCATATTTGTTATGCAATAACTAAAATTCTGATTCTCTAAGAGCTGTAAATATTGCCTAAGTTACCAGATGGATTCGTTTTCATTAGCAGCTTTGAAAGGAGGACCATTATATCTTATAGGTTAACACACCTGCAGCAGAGGTTTTGTATTCAACAATCGGAGACTGGGCTCAGCTGGACCAGAACAGCACTATATTAGATGTTTGCTGTGGGACAGGAACCATTGGCCTCTCCTTGGCTCAGGTAAAACCTTTCTGCCCTCCAGTAGCCTGCTCTTACGCATCTAACCTTACAACCTGCTGCATCCATTGGCTGTTTTACCTGTCAATTAACATTTTTTTTAATTTTGTCTTGGGGAAAAGAGAGTGAAGAAAGTAATAGGAATCGAGCTGTCTCAGGAAGCTATTGCAGATGCCAAGGCTAATGCCCAGTTAAACAGTAAGTACCATTGTCTCGCACTTTTTTGCTTTCATAGAATTGTATTAACGAACACCAGTACTCTAAAAACTCAGTAACTATTGTCAGCTAGTAATATGACCTGCTGTTGTGGTATCCTTATAGGATATAGGTATATTGAAGAGTCTACCTATTGATACACTTTTTTTTTTTCCTTTTTTTTTTATTAAAGCTGAAGTTTGGGTATGAATTTTATTTATGTAGTTAAACTGGTACAGCTTGGACTTATGTAAGTATACATATCCCACATTTGATCGATCCTAGTGGAAGCTGCTAATCCCTTTAATAGTCACTACTACTACAGTGATTCTACTACTACATCATTCATAGAAGATGTACTACAGCTTCTATGACTGAAACTTGATCTGTGAATGGAGGACAGGAGATTGAAAGGTCTGCCCACAAACAAGGGTTTTTTTTTTCATTTGATAATTGAGACTATAAATAGGGAACTGGAGACTAATAGCTTAATATAGGAATAAACAAATTGCTCTAGTTATTTTATAGGTCATACATGGAGGAGGTGAGTGGGTTAATATACAGGTCACATACAGTGGCAGGATAAGGAGAGTGATGAATACAATTTATATACAGATACAGCATTTAAATCATATATGTAGCAGAGGCGGGGTAATGAAGGGTGAAAAAAAAATGATCCCAGTTGCAGTGAAACTAAATTAATGGATTTACAACTGCTGCTGATTTTATTATCTCTGTTGTAAAAGGAAGGGGAGGGATCAACTGTGCAAACAATAGCATGTGATCCCTTTGATGACCAGTCACATGATGCCAAACTTCTCAGATAGGCTAAGTACAGTGTCTTTGTATCACTGCCCTTTCTTATCGTACCTCAGGGGACACAGAGCCATAGTAGTTACTATGTGGGTTATAGGCCACCTTCAGGTGATGAACACTGGCACACCCTAAATTAAGAAGTGCACTCCCTATATAACCCCTCCCACTGGTGGGAGCACCTCAGTTTTTTCGCCAGTGTCTAAGGTGTTGGTCACGAGTAAAAATGTGCTGTGCTGAGCTCCACTGGAGCAATCCTTGCTGGGGCTGGCTGTGCAGACTGATCCATTCAGAGTGTCTAATCTTGGCCATATTCAATGGTACCTAGGCCTCATATCCGAAGAAACAAGGTTTTTGCCTGTGAGTGCTCTCCTTTGGGAAGCTGGACCCTGGGATTCAGTACTTTTTTTGTATTAAGGCCATAAAGTTTTTACTGCCAGGGTGCTGTTGCAGGCCCAGGATTGTGGGTTTTCCTTTTTGAATCCCCAGCTCTTGAATGTGTAACAGAGCCCACCTTGAAGGGTGAAGATTGGGTCTGTTGTTTTATCACAGAAAACCCTGCGGTGGGAAAAGATAGATGGAGTTTTCTAAGAAATAAAAAAAAATTCTTATGAAATGTCTCCTTTTTATATGTATTCAATGATGTCATGCCTGTGTGTCACCACTGGGGGCTGTATTGAGTACTCACGTCTCATGCTTCTCAGAGGCACGTTGTTTTGAAGCAGATGCTTCTCCAGCCGAACTACAGAACTCCGGTAAGTCTGGGGGGTTCCTCTCCCCCCACAGACACCCCCCTATGCCAAAATTTCTTCACCTCTTCTTTGTAGAAGGAATCACTGCTTTTTTGGAAAACAAAAAAGGTGCGAATGGCACCTTACGGACAACCCCACGCCTCCTTCCTCCCAGGAATCCCAAAGGATCGTGAGCCCCCGCCGCTCGCGCGGGAAAGAGGATCTTTTTGAAAAGCAAGGCCGTAGGTGATGCAGGGGGCCGGAAAGTAAAGGAGTCCCCCCTCTAGCTCCGGTAAGCCTACTCATCTCTACAGATGGCATCCTCCCCTGAGGAGTGACTGGTTAGAGTGAGGTTTAGGGGCATGAAATGTTTACAATTGTTTTCAACACTGCAGCCCCTGTGTATTTTACCAAAGGTTCTTTTTTTCCCTCAGCCAAAAAAAAAAGTTTAGCGACTTTAATTGCACAGGTTCTCTTTCATTGCCCAGGACCCTCCCACGGGGGAACTAGTGGTGGGAGAAGGCGAATCCCCTCAGCGGACTGTGGATGACTCCTCTTCTGAGGCGTCAAATGTGGGAGAACCAGCTAGTTTCAGTGTCCTCCTATTTATGCACCCTTAACTGAGTGTTTGGGTTCGTTAAAGCCTCCTCAGACTGCGCATACTTTTTCCTGTGCATTTATTGTCGGAAAAGCCTTTTATGTATCTGTGAAGCTCTCCCAGAAAAATTTTATTTTCCTCCTAGGAACGTTTTTTTTTTTTACACTTTATCCTATGGTGGAGGAAATTTACTAAATACGGTATGCTAGCATTTAACGCAGTATATCCTCTGTGAATAAGAGCTGTTATTGACAGACAGTAATCAAATGCTTAGGCATCCAATGAATAACGTTGGAATTCCTGTAAACACAAAAAACAAACTTTTTTTCTCTGGCAGATTGAGCAGCCTGCTGACAGTAATTGCTTAATCATTGTGAGGCCAGTTTAACAGGTGTTCTAGGTGTCCTGCTCAGCGGGCCCAGAATTCTGGCAGCTTTATGCTTGCAATAATTGCTTGTGAGTTCCTTTTTGTAGAACTTCCACAAGGTTCTCACGCAGGTGCTGGCTTGTAAACTAGCCAAACGCACAACTGTTGAGATGCCTGCGGCAGTTTGAACCAGTATAGGAGACCACCTAGAAATAACAGGTGCTATACACGGTTCTGTGCACATTGTTGCTAAACACAAATGGCTAAAACGCATGAGTGCAGGAACGCATATCAGCGGCGGATAAACTTCCTTTCACCATGCAGAAACTCCTGGCTAGTCTTCCTTTGTGGTGAAACAGCTATTTGATGATGTTTGGATAATTCATCCAAATACATTTTAGTGGGAAAGGTACCCCCCTTTTTTTCCATTTAAGTAAAGGAGTATATTTTTATTTTTAAAAGCTCCTTCTGTTTGTGCCAGGGGCATCAGCTGGCAAGCAGTCACGATGGCTTCCGCCATCAGGTTCAGTAGATAATCCTCAGATTTAACCCTAGGGGATACTGTAGCCTCCTTATCAGGAGGAGCCCCGCTAGCTCAATAGGGGGAATTCTCCTGCAGTTCATAGATCTGACAGGAAGACAAATGGTGGACTTCCTCAATAGCTCCAATCTGGAGTTCCAAGAGTTTTTCCGTCTCCTCGTTTTTTCTCAGTTCAAACGTTCCTAAAGATCCAGAGAAAAAGAAGTCTTTCTCTCCGCATGGAATTTATCTGATCAGTAGTCTGGATGCTTATCTCCATGTGCCAATCTTCCACGCTCACCAGAAATTTCTACACTTTGAGGTAGAAAATCTTCATTTGCAGTTTGTAGCTCTACCTTTTTCAGGCTAGCTTATGCACCTCAAGTGTGTATAAAGATACTGGCCACTCCTTAGACGATCTACTCTTGATGGGTCAATCAGTAGCCCGTTTAAACCAAGGTCTGGTTACCACAGTCAGCTACCTGAAATACTTTGGTTGGCTCCTTGACCTAGTAAGATCCTCCTTAAAACTATCAAGGAGATTGCAGTACTTAGGGCTGATCATAGATACAGTCCACTAAAGGGTATTTTTACCCTAGGAAGGAATCGGTTCCTTGAAGGAACTGATTTGGTGGATCAAAACAAAGAAGAATCCTATTTATCTTTGCATGTGTTTATTAGGAAAGATGGTGGCTTCTTCAAGGCCGTTCCTTATGCGCAGTTCCATTCAAGACTGCTGCAAAACAGTATCTTGTCAACTTGGAACAAGAAGATCCAAACTCTGGACTTCCTGTTGCGTTTATCCGCCAAAGTGTGTCGGAGCCTCAATTCATGGTCGATATCCAAAAATCTTCTAAAAGGAAGATCCTTTCTACCAGTTACCTGCAAAGTAGTAACAGATGCCAGCCCTTTGGGCTGGGGAGGAATCCTGGAAGAAGTGTCTGTCCAAGGGAAATGGTCAGATCAGAGGGGACCTTGCCCATCAATATTCTAGAGATTCGGGCAGTACGCCTGGCCCTGGAGGCCTGGATGCTTAGGCTATTGTCCTGTCAGGATCCAGCCTACGGCCACATCACCTTGAAATCGCCCAATCTTGTCTGATCTCGGAGGCTAAGCAGGGTCGGGCCTGGTTAGTACCTGGATGGTAGACCGCCTGGGAATACCAGGTGCTGTAGGCTCAATCCAACAATGCCACAGCTGTGGCTTATCTCAATCACCAAGGGGTACGAGAAGTAGTGCGGCCCATAAAGAGGTGAATTTTTTTCTGTCTTGGGCAGAAGGCAACATTCCTTGCCTATCAGCAATTTCATTCTAGGAATGGAGAATTGGCAGGCGGACTACTTGAGTACTATTGTTTCCGGGAGAATGGTGCCTTCTCCCCGGCATCATTCTGTCAATATGCCAAGGGGAGTTCCGGACGTGGGTCTGTTGGTGTCCGGGTTCAACAACAAGATCGACAACTTGTGTCATGGACAAGGGATCCGATGGCATGTAAAACGGATGCTTTGTTATCTCCATGGGATCAGTTTTCACTGATCTATGCTTTCCCTCCCATTCTGCTTCTGCGCCGGTGATTCTTGTGGCCCAGGAGATCTTGGTTTGCCGGGATCATAAAGATGGGGGTAGGGGACCCTTTTTCACTACCACTGTGGCCAGACCTTCTTTCGCAAGGTCTGGTATTCCATCTTTCCTTATAAACGCTAAATTTAACGGTTTGGCTATTGAGATCCACATTCTAAAATAAAACCGTGGGCTGTCAGCTTCAGCAGTTATTACTTTAGTTATGCTAGGAAGCTGGCCTCCAGTGTTGTATACTAATGAGTCTGGAAGGCATATGTCTCCTGGTGTGAATCCAGGGGTTGGCACCCCAGGAAATATGTCATAGTAGGATCCTTGAATTCCTACAGATGGGATTATAAATGAAGCTGGCCCTGAGTACTTTCAAAGGCCAGGTATCGGCCTAATTTGTTTTTTCAATGACCACTTGCTTCTCGCTCTCTGATTCGTAACTTATTCAGGGGGAAACGTGGATTAATCCTCCAGTTAAGTCACCCCTGAATCCTTGGGATTTAAGATTAGTCCGGTCGGTTTTACAAAAACAGTCTTTTTTTTTTTTTTTTTTGAGCCAATAAGGAATTTTTCCCTTGGTACTCTTGACGAGGAGCATAATTTTCCTGGTTACCATATCTTCTGCAAGAAGAGTATCAGTATTGGCTGCTCTTTCTTGTAAAGAGTCATATTGGATTATTCTTAAGGATAAGGTTGGATTGCGGCCTCATCCTAATTTCCTTCCGAAGGTAGTGTCAGTTTTTTTTCATATTAAACCAGGATATTGTTCTGTCTTCATTTTTTTTCAGAAATTCGTTCTCTGAAAGAAAGGTCACATTCTCTTGATGTGGTGAGAAAGGTCAAGGTACATTTAAAGGTGACTGCTCGGATGCATAAAAATGGATGTTTTTTGTTTGTGTTGCCTGACTGTCCTAAGAGGACAGTCCGCATCGGAATCTACGATTTCTAGGTGGATTCGTCAAGTGATTGTTCAAGCTTTTGGCTTAAAAGAAAATTCCTCCTTTCATTTTAAAGGCACTCCACCAGGGCCATTAATGCTTCCTGGGCAGTGCCTCACCAAGCCTCCATGGCTCAGATCTGCAAGGTCGCAACTTGGTCTTCAATCCATACATTTGCCAGATTCTATCAAGTAGATGTAAAAGATCATGATGCTCTACTATTGCTGTGTCTCCCTCCCTTCAGTTGGCATTGCTATGGGACATCCCACATAGTAACTACTATGGCTCTGTGTCCCCTGATGTATGAAAAGAAAACTGAATTTTTAAAAATGGCTTTCCTGTAAAATCCTTTCTCTTTCGTTCATTGATGGACACAGCTCCTTTAATTCTTGACCTTAGGGTTATCATGCCACCTTCAGCAGAAGACTAGTCAGAACATGTAGCATGTAAAAACAACAAGACTGCACAGTACCACTCAGGGGGCGGTCCCTCTGGCTATAACCCCCTCACCCTGCTTCGTGCAGCTCAGTTTTTTTTCTGCCTAGTGTAGGAGACAGACCTGGCTCCCTGAGGGGACCATTGGTCCTGGAATTTTTTTTTTTCCTTTTGGGCTGGGTGACGGGCTGGATAATATAGATCCTAGATCCTAGATCCATATCTAAAAAGATGGCATCCTCCTCTGAGAGTGATGTGGTCAGAGTGAGCCATCCGGGGGGGCTGGTGTTGCAGGAGGTTTTTTCTTCTACCATTTTAATTTTGGAACAGAAGATTGATGCTTTATTCTCTTCCCAGAGTGGGCCTAAGCATAGCAGATCCCCATCCATTGTTCAGGACCCTCGTACTGAGGAACAAGGGGCGAGAGATTGTGAGGTTCTCTCAAGAGATCAGGAAGAGGCTGACGACTCCTCTTCTGAAGATCCTAATATGGAGGGATCGGCCTCACAGGAGAAACTGTTGGTACACTCCCTCACTAAGCTGGCCCGCTCAACTTATTTACTGCTTGTAACGCAGTCAATCGATGAGCCCACCTCTGGTTTGGGATCACTAAAGACTCTCCAGTCTGTTGAGACCTTTCCTATCCATTCATGGCTATAAAAAGTGGGAGCACCCCCCGAATAAACATTTTTTTCCTCTGAAAAAGTTTTCTATACTTTATCCTATCGAGGAGGAATTCTATAATAAATGGGGGATTCCAGCAATTAATGCTGCTATATCCTCTGTAAACAAAAACCTGACTTGTCCTGTAGCCAATGTTCAAATGTTGAAGGATCCAACAGATAAAAAGTTTAAATTTCTTTTTAAAAACAGCATTTCTCTTGCAGGTTCAGTCTGTATTAGTGGCCATTGGAGTATCTCAGTCCATAAAGGACCAGTTTGTAGAGGTACTCAAAATTATTCCTCATCAGCAGGCCTGGCAGATGGCTGGCATATCAGAAGCACTGTGTTTCACAATGGATGCTAGGGCTGGTATATATGCGTAGAATACTATCGTTGAAAAATTGGTCAGCCGAAGCGGCATGTAAAAAGCTCTTGGCCAGTTTCCCATTTCATGGTGAACGGTTGTTTGGAGACTATCTGGATAGTCCAAAGAATTTCTAATGGAAAAGTTCTCTTTTACCAGTAAAGAAGAGGTTTAAACATTTTTCCTTTTTTAAACGTGCATCTTTTCCAGTGCCGGGAGCATCTGCCTCCGGGCAGTCACGATGGCCTCCACTCTCGGGTTCAAGAGGAGGACCTCGAGGGCAGTCCCAGTGCCAAATGAGGTCCTGGGGCAGGTAACCTGCAAAGCAAAATACTAAAGCTTCCTTATGAAGGGGCGCCCCCGCTCGCTCGAGTGGGGGGGAAGGCTTCTACACTTTTCAAATATCTGGCAGGAACCTTGTCAGATAGGTGGCTTCCTCAATTTCTCTAGGTTACAAACTAGAATTCCAAGAATTCCCGTCTCCTTGTTTTTTAATATCAAACGTTCCCAGGGACCCAAGGAAAAGGAAGTATCTTTCTGGCTCTGGATCATCTCTTGTCTCAGTGATATCAGAGGTTCCCACAGAAGAGCAGGGATCAGGGTTTTATTCAAACCTCTTCACGGTACCAAAATCAAATGGGGAGGTAAGACCCAATTTAGATCTCAAGGATCTAAACCGGCACTTTGAATATCCATTCCTTTTGCATGGAGTCAATCCTATCGGTTATCTCCATTCCAATGAGGAGAATTTTTGGCATCAATAGGTATCCTTGATGTCGATCTCCATGTGCCAATTTTTCCCGCTCATCAGAAATTTCTGCGCTTCGAGGTAGAAAATCGTAATTTTCAGTTTGTGGCTCTGACTTTCGGTCTAGCCACTGCACCTCGAGTTTTCACAAAGATCCTGGCCCCTCCTTTAGCCAGGTTAAAGCGGAGCTCCACCTAAAGTGGAGCTTCCGCTCATTGGAACCCTCCCCCCCTCCGGCGCCACAATTGGCACCTTTCAGGGGGGTGCAGGTACCTGTACAGTACAGGTATCTGCTCCCACTTCCGGCATAGATATCCGCAGAATCTACGCCCCCTTTCCACAGAATCTACGCCCCTTTCTGCAGGTCCCCCGCTGTCTGCTGGGAAACACACGGATCCCAGAGACAGCGGGGACCATCCTTATTGCGCATGCGCAGTAGGGAACCGGGAAATGAAGCCGCAAGGCTCCACTTCCTGATTCCCATACCCAAGATGGCGGCGGCAGCACCCGAGAGACAATCGAGAGATCGGCTTCGGGTGCCGACATCGTGGGCGCGCTGGGCGGGTAATTGTTCTTATTTTAAAAGTCAGCAGCTGCAGTATTTGTAGCTGCTGGCTTTAAAAAAAAAAAAAAAACGGCAGAACTCCACGCTTTAAGGGCTCAATTCTAGCCTACTTAGACAATCTGCTCTTAGTAGATCAGTGAGTTACCTAGATTTCCTAGGCTGGATTCTTAACCTGGAAAAATCCTCCTTTAAAACCATCAAGGAGATTACAGTACTTGGGGCTGATCATACATACAGTTCAAAAGAAGGTATTCTTATCCCAGGGAAGGATCAGTTCCATAAGGGAACTGATTTGGCTTATCAAAACAAAGAAAAATCCTTCCATTGGGCTTTGCATGAAGTTGTTAGGAAAGATGGTGGCCTCCTTCGAGACTGTTCCTTATGTGCAGTTTCATTCAAGACTGCTGCAAAACAGTATTCTGTCAACTTGGAACAAGAAGGTCCAGGCTTTGGACTTTCCAATGCGCTTATCCCCTGAGGTGCATCAGAGTCTCAATTGGTGGTTGATATCCAGCAACCTTCAACTGGAGAGAACCTTTCTACCAGTATTCTGGAAAGTGGTAACAATGGATGCCAGCCTTCTAGGCTGGGGAGCAGTCCTGGAAGAAGTATCTGTCCAAGGAAAGTGGTCCAAGTCAGAAAGGACCTTGCCCATCAATGTACTAGAAATTCGGGCAGTACGTCTGGCCCTAGAGGCCTGGACGCTCAGACTATGGAATTGTCCTGTCAGGATTCAATCCAACAGTGCCACGGCGGTGGCCTACATCAATCACCAGGGGGGCACGAAAAATTGTGCAGCTCAAAGAGGTGAATCATGTTCTATCTTGGGTTGAAAGCAACGTTCCTTGCTTATCTGTGACTTTCATTCCAGGGATAGAAAATTGGCAGGCAGACTACTTAAGTCACCAACAATTGTTTCCGGGAAAATGGGTCCCTTCATTCTGACATTTTTCTGTCAATATGTCAAAGATGGGGTGTTCTGGACATGATCTGTTCGTGTCCAGATTAAACAACAAGGTCAACAACTTTGTGTCAAGGATGAGGGATCCGCTAGCATGTGGAACAGACACACTGGTCTTTCCGTGGGATCAGTTTTCACTGATCTATGCTTTCCCTCCGGTTCTGCTGCTTCAGTGCCTTCTTCGCAGGATCAAGCAGGAAGGGAAAAAGGCAATTCTGGTGGCCCAGGAGATCTTGGTTTGCCGAGATCATAAAGATGCCGGTAGGGGACCCTTGGACCCTGCCACTGTGGGCAGAACTTCTCGCGCAAGGTCCAGTATTCCATCTTGCCTTACAAACACTAAATTTAAGGGTTTGGCCTTTGGGACCCACATTCTAAAGGACCGTAGGCTGTCGCCTTCAGTAGTGTCTACTTAGGTTAATGCTAGGAAGCCGGCCTCCAGAGTCGTATACTATAGAGTTTGGAAGGCATATGTCTCCTGGTGTGAATTGGCGCCCCAGAAAATGTCATGGGTAGGATCCTTGAAATCCTACAGATGGGATTGGAAATTAAGTTGACCTTGAGTACTATCAAGGGCCAGGTGTCAGCCTTATCAGTATTGTTTCAACAACCTCTTGCTTCTCACTCTCTGGTTCGTAGCTTTATTCAGGGGGTAACATGGATTAATTCCCCAGTCAGGACACCCCTGAACCCTTGGGATTTGAATTTAGTCCTGTTGGCTTTACAAAAACAGCCTTTTGAGCCTATACGGGATATTCACTTGGTCCTCTTGACAAGGAAAATTATTTTTTTGGGTTGCCATATCCTCTGCCAGAAGAGTATTGGAATTGGCGGCTCTTTCTTGTAAAGAGCCATATTTGATTATTCATAAGGATAAGGTGGTATTATGGCCTCATCATAGATTCCTACCAGGTAGCGACAGGTTTTTATTTAAAAGGCGGGATATTGTCCTACCTTCTTTTTTTTCCAGAACCTCGATCTATGAAAGAGAGGTTAATACATTCCTTTGATGTAGTGAGAGCGGTCAAAGTCTATTTAAAGGTGACTGCTCAGATTCGCAAAACAGATGTTTTGTTTGTATTGCCAGAAGGTCCTAAAAGGACAGGCAGCGTCAAAATCTACTATTTCCAAATGGATTCATCAAGTGATTGTTCAGGCTTATGATCTAAAGAGGAATATTCCTCCTTTTCATGTTAAAGCGCACTCCACCAGAGCTGTGGCTGCTTCTTGGGCAGTACATCACCAGACCTCCATGGCTCAGATCTGCAAGGCCGCAACTTGGTCTTCAGTCCATACATTTACCAGATTCTATGAAATCGATGTAAAAGGTCTTGAGGACATCGCCTTTTGGTGCAGTGTAGTGCAGGCTGCAGTATAAGTCCTCTAGTCTCTTAATGCCCTACTTTTTTGTTGTCTCCTTCCCTTCAGTTGCCATTGCTATGGGACATCCCACATAGTAACTACTATGGCTCTGTGTAAAAATAGGATTTTTAACAGCTTACCTGTAAAATCCTTTTTTTTTAAGTACATCACGGGACACGGAGGTCCCTCCCTTATTTGGTATACACGTGTATTGCTTGGCTACAAAACTGAGGTACTCCCAGTAGTGGGAGGGGTTATATAGGGAGGGCACTTTTTGTCTTGGGGCATGCCAGTGTCCATCACCTTGAAGGTGGCCTATAACCCACATAGTAACTACTATGGCTCTGTGTCCCGTGATGTACTTTAAAGAAAAGGATTTTAAAGGTAAGCTGTTCTAAAAATCCTCTTATCAGTGAATAGTAGAGCTGCACAATTAATCGTAAAAAAATTGTGATCTCTATTCACCCCGACATCTCTACTGCAGAGTTTGCCAATTCTTTCATATAAACAAGTGGAGAGACTTATCTGCTCACTCAGCTGTCAAAAAGTATCTGGGCAGTCTGCCAAGTCTTTAACTTGAAACATTGTAACTAAGCTTCCTTTTTAGATCAAAGGAATAGAACTTCTATGTAAATAATTTGGGCAGGCTTCCTGTGCTAATGCAGGAAGTTTAACCACTTAAAGTCTAAATCTTTTCTGACACTTCTTTCTTAAGTTAAAATCAATGTTTTTTGCTAGAAAATTACTTGGAACCCCCAAACATATATATAAAATTAGCAGAGACCCTAGGGAATAAAATTGCAATTGCTGCAATATTTTAGGTCACACTGTATTTTCCCAGAGATCTTTCAAATGCAATTTTTTGGGCAAAAACACT
The DNA here is from genome assembly GCF_037356315.1 of Lithobates pipiens. NCBI lineage: Eukaryota > Metazoa > Chordata > Amphibia > Anura > Ranidae > Lithobates > Lithobates pipiens. Next base: position 54,320,533 of record NW_027507790.1, on the reverse strand, counting down.
TCAATAAATAAAAAAAATAAAAAAAATAAACCGTAAAGTTAGCCCAATTTTTTTTGTTTTAATGTGAAAGATGATGTTACAGAGACTCGTGATTCTCATTTTAGCCAGAATCGTGCAACTCTAGCGAATGGCAGACAGAATTGCTGCCTGATGACTATTTATCCAGTGCTGTTTATCAATGGCACTGGGTAAATAATGGGCCAATCTGTTGTCCCTTCAATGTAAAAGTAATCCTACCCAAGAAGCAGCTGAAATACTTATACAGGCGACAAAAGGGGGTCCCACCCCCCTACTGCCACCCTCTCCTTTACCGAGCTCTCCCATGCGATCAGGGAACCTAGTAAGGGCTGCAACCGGTGGCATACGGTTCCTGGGACACTGTGGAACTGATGTTGTTTCTCCCACTATGTGACATCAGAAACCAGAAGTCATGAGGATTTTGTCACTTCAAGTTTCATTCTCATGTAAACAAGCCATTCCTGGCTTGTACAAAGCAAACCGATCTTGCTTTTATCAGATGCTTTGGAGGGTAGAGAAGATATTTTGGGTCTAATAGACCTCAGATGTCTCAGTAAAGAGTGCCTGTCACTGCCCATGCTTTCACAAGGGATAATGGTTGTCCTTTGTGATAGCAATAAAGTTGATAAAAAATAATAAAAGACAGTGTAAAATAAAATCTAATAATATATATGTATGTTTTTCAATGAAAGTGCCCCTGTCCTTTCGTCCTCCCGTGCTCACACGCAAAGTCAAACGCATACGTAGATGGTGTTTGCACCACACATGAGGTATTGCCACAAACTTTATAGTGAGAGCAGTAATTATAGCATCAAGGCCTCCTGTGTAATTCTTCTTGGCGAGGGTACTTGATACCATCACTGCCTATCAAGAAGCCATAACGTTTTGCCAAACCACCCTGACTGCCAGGATCGAGGAAGTAGGCTGAGCACTGTGGAGGATCACACACACACACACACACACACACACACACACACACACACACACACACACACACACACACACACACACAATATTAGACAGCATGCAGCTGCAAGTGAATTAACTGCTCCAGGAGCAGGACGAAATGGAAAACAGGCTCAGAAGGAGCAACTTAAGATTTATTGGACTGCTTGAAGGAGAAGAGGGAGCAGAACCCACCCCATTCTTGGAGCAACTCCTGTACACTAAATATGGTAAGGAGGCCTTTTCCTCCATGTTTGTTGAATGGACCCACCATATGTCTGGGTGACCACTTCCAGTTAGGGCCCCGTCTCACACATTCATTGCAAAATTCCTTAATTGTAGAGATCGGGACACCATATTGCGCTTGAGCAGAGAGAAGGAAAATCTTCCTTATGGCAAAAAGATGATAGCGGTGTTCCCGGTCTTCTCTACAGAGGTTCAGTGTAGACGCAGAAGTTTCACAGAAGCTAAAAGATGCTTCCGTATCAAGCACATCAAGTATGCCATGCTTTTCCCTGCCTGCCTCTGAGTGGAAGGTGATGACAGAGTGCACTTTTTCGATGATCTGGATGCAGCCATTTCCTGGCTTCAATACAGGGAAACTCGCAGCCAAGTGTCTTTATGGTTCATTTTTGTGCCTTCCCAAATTTCCCACTTGACTAACTTTTATTCCACGGGCTCGGGAACCCTGGATGCAGGCCATCTGCCTACCCACCTTGCTTTCATAGATGCTGCCTGACTGTACTCAGCCCTTTTATATCTTCAATCCCCCTAGGTTCAAGGATGCTCTTCTGTTTTACTCCCCAGTTGATACACAGAAAGTAACACAGAGAGTATGTCTGACTTTTAGACCCACAGTTGCACATTCAGATGCAATCTTGTTCTCGCCTAAACTCACCACCGGAGGTCACTGCTGCCTTGCAATTGCTCACATCTATACTACACAGCCTAATGGCAGGTACGTTTGGAAATGTTCAGTTTTTCTCAGTGACAAGCTTTTTGTCTTCACCCTTTTTGGTGTCGGTCCAGATCAGTTTTTTCCTGTGGAAGCGGACAAACAATTCACCAAGTTGCCCACCTGAAAATATGGGGTTTGTCCTATGTTGTGATTCGTTAAACAGCAAAGTTTCGCCCCATCTGACTCTTTAAGTAACCTGTGTTGGAACGCAGTACTCTCCATGTTCTACTTTATATCCTTTCTATCCCCAGCTAAAGTGTATTCACGGCACCTGTTTTTGTGCCACACACAATGGCTTCTTTACATTTCTTTCACAGGTTGGACTGTCTTTTTATATGTTAGTTTGGGTATAATGCCTGCACAAGTTGGGAACAGTGCAGGGTAGGGAGGGGGGAATTATATCTTCAAATGGTTGGAGACACGATGGTACAGTGTGTGCAAATCGGAGACAAGCGGTATGGTAGAATAGGAAGTCACTAAATATCATTAATAATAAAAATAATATTATTCAGGATTTATATAGCGCCAACAATTTACGAAGCGCTTTACAATATAAAAAGGAGACAATACAGTTACAATACAATAAAATACAAGAGGATTAAGAGGGCCCTGCTCAGAAGAGCTTACAATCTAATAAATATTCTTCCTCTATGTGTGTCATACATGTATCTAAAACATGCTGTGGAAGCCAAGAACCCTGGAGCCTCAAAAATATTTTTATTTGCTCTATGGCCTCTTCGAAACTCCTCGCTTGGAATGTGGGGGCATGAACAATAAAATTAAGAAGTCAGCTGTCTTCTCCTCCCTTTAAAAAACAGCAAGCTGACATAACTGTCCTTTATAGAAACACATACAGAGGCCGGGTTCACACCGCTGCGATGCGGGAACGCCGCGAATCCGCTGCGTTTTCCCGCATCGCACACCTCCCGCCGGCAGTTCACACTGCCCTATGCGGACGGCTGGGAGTGTCAATGATATGTTAATGACACCCCCAGATCCGTCCGCATATCGCAGTGCGATCTGCCGACTCGCACAGGAATCGGATCGCATGGTGTGAACCCCCATGCGATCCGATTCTGTTGCGGACCAAAAAAAGGGTCCCGTGCGAGTTTGCTGCGGGAGCGATGCGAATTCAGCCATACTATCTGTATGGCTGAACTCGCATCGCTACGGAGATCGGATGTGATTTGCGGTGCGAATCACATCCGGATCTCCCCGCGCAGCAGTGTGAACCCAGCCAGAAGGTCGACTCCAGTTGGCGCTTAAACGACCTTGGATAGAATGGGCTTATCACTCCACCTATACCACTCACTCTAGAGGTGTTATTCTTGTAGCTAAATCTACTAATTTCGATCTCCGGGGTTCTAAGGTAGATCCACTCGGTAGATGTTTTTTTCTACATGCAGCCTTACAGTGCCTTGCAAAAGTATTCAACCCCTTGGCATTTTTCGTGTTTTTTGTTGCCTCACAACCTGGAATTGACATGGATTGTTTGAGGATTTGCATCATTTCATTTACAGAACATGCCCACAACTTTGAAGATTTGTTTTATTTTTATTGTGAAGCAAACCACAAATAAGACACAACAGAAAAAGTCAATGTGCATAACTAGTCACCCCCCCAACCCCCCCCCCCCCCCCCTTTAAGTCAATACTTTGCAGAGCCACCTTTTGCAGCTATCACAGATCCAAGTCGCTTTGGATAATTCTCTATGCGCTTGCCACATATTACCACTGGGATTTTTGCCCATTTCTCCTTGCAAAACTGCTCCAGTTCATTCAAGTTGGATGGTTTGCGCTTGTGAACAGCAATCTTTAAGTCTGACCACAGATTATTGGATTGAGCTCTGGGCTTTGACTAGGCCATTCCAATACATTTACATGTTTTCCCTAACCCACTCAAGTGTTGCTTTAGCAGTGCGTTTGGGGTCATTGTCCTGCTGGAAGGTTAACCTCTGTTCTAGCCTCAAATCACACACAGAGTTGCACAGGTTTTGCTCAAGAATATCACTGTATTTAGCATCATCCATTTCTCCCTCAACTCTGACCAGTTTCCCAGTCCTGACTGCTGAAAAAACATCCCCACAGCATGATGCTGCTACCACCATGTTTCACAGTGGGGATGGTGTTCTTTGGGTGATGTGTTGGGTTTGCACCAGACAGCATTTTCTTTGATGGCCAAAAAGTTAAATTTTATTCTCATCAGACCAGAGCACCTTCCTCCATACATTTTGGGAGCCTCCCACATGCCTTTTCGCGAACTCAAAACGTGCCATTTTGTTTTTTGCTGAAAGTAATGGCTTTCTTCTGGCCACTCTGCCATAAAGCCCAACTCTATGGAGCGTACGGCTTATTGTCATCCTATGTACAGATGCTCCAGTCTCTGCAGCTCCTCCAGGTTTACCTTAGGTCTCTGTGCTTCCTCTCTGATTGATGCCCTCCTTGCCCAGTCCGTGAGTTTTGGTGTGCGGCCGTCTCTTGGCAGGTTGGCTGTTGTGCCATGTTCTTTCCATTTGGTTATGATAGATTTGATGGTGCTCCTAGAGATCATCAAAGATTTGGATATTATTTTTTATAACCTAACCCTGACTTGTACTTCTCAACAACATTGTCCTTTGTTTGGAGAGTTCCTTCATGGAAGTGTTTGGTTAGTGGTGCCTCTTGCTTAGGTGTTGCAGCTTCTGGGGCCTTTCAAAAAGGTGCGTTTATGTAATGACAGATCAGGCGATGCTTAGATAGCACACAGGTGGACAAAATTTCTCCAATTATGTGACTTCTGAAGGCAATTGGTTGCACCAAAGCTTTTTATGGACTTCATAACAAAGCGGATGTGAATACATAAGCACATGCCAATTATGAGTTTTTTTTTATTTCTAAAAAAATTGTTTTATGTATATATTTTTCTAATTGAACTAAAAGCTGTAATGTAACAAAATAGGTAAAAAACCAAGGGGGGGGGGGGGGAGGCAATACTTTTGCATTGTGTATATATCGCTGTGTAAATTGTTGCCACTATATAAATGCATATACGGTAATAATATGCTGCCAGGGTACCCAAATGTAATTGAGAAAAATAGGATTTTTACTTACCATGAAAATCCTTACATTACAGGACAGCATGGAGTTTAAAAAAAAAAAAAAAAGGTACACAGACACCATCAGCATAAGCCTGTGTACCTGAATACTCATCCTGTGTGATTGTGTTCATTAGGCTGCAAGCCTATATATTTCCCGAAACCAAGCTGGGGGGTAAAAATAATCCAAAACAAAACAGTTTGTAATATCAAATTTTATTGCTTAAAACTATTAAACCGAAAAAAAAAAAGGTTTAAAAACACAATATGCAAGAATAAATGCACAAGTTTTACATCTGCATTAAAAGCAAAGTCCCTTTTTGAAACGGGTGACAGACATGACAAAATCACAAGCATCTAACAGTCACTCAATTCATACAGCAACCAAAAAATATTTAGAACACAAGTTTTCAGACAATACTTACACTGGTTACTGTGTTTTTTTTTTTTTGTTTTTTTTTTGTTTTTTTACTGGGAGCAAAAGCACCGCTTTGATTTTACCAGTGGTTACACATTGTTAGAACAGTGCCTTGAATGTTAACATCCAAACTGCTATTTACCGTATATACTCGAGTATAAGCCGAGATTTTCAGCCTCTTTTTTGAGGCTGAAAGTGCCCCCCTCGGCTTATACTCGAGTCATCGCTGTCTGCCTGCTCGATCAGCGTGTCGAGCAGACAGACAGCGGCCATTCTATAATTCAAAAGCCGCGCCTCCGGCTCCGCCTTCGCCTGTGATAGGCGGAACACTGAATTTCCCAGCAGCCTGTGTTCCGCCTATCACGGACATCGTCTCATCCTCGTACTACGGACGAGGATGAAAGGATGTCCGTGATAGGCGGAACACAGACTGCTGGGAAATTGTGTTCCGCCTATCACAGACAGGGAGGCGCGGCATTTGAACAGGGGAATGGGCGCCGACGAAGAGCGGTGATCCTGGGACGGGACCGGACGGAGGCTCGGCTCGGGACGGGACGGGACCGGACGGAGTCTCGGGACGGGACGGGACCGGACGGAGGCTCGGGACGGGACGGGACCGGACGGAGGCTCGGCTCGGGACGGGTCGGGACACAGGTAGGCTGGACACACACACACACACACACACACACACACACACACACACACACACACACACACACACACACACACACACACACACACACGGATGGACACACACACAGGGATGGATGGATGGATGGACACACACACAGGGATGGATGGATGGATGGACACACACACACACAGGGAGGGATGGATGGATGGATGGACACACACACACACAGGGAGGGATGGATGGATGGATGGACACACACACACACAGGGAGGGATGGATGGATGGATGGACACACACACACACACAGGGAGGGATGGATGGATGGATGGACACACACACACACAGGGATGGATGGACACACACACACACACAGGGATGGATGGATGGATGGACACACACACAGGGATGGACAGGCATATCTCACCCTCGGCTTATACACGAGTCAATAGGTTTCCCAGTTTTTTGGGGGTAAATTGGGGGCCTCGGCTTATACTCGGGTCGGCCTATACTCGAGTATATACGGTAGTTTATTTAATTTTAGTTTAAACCCTGGACATCAGGGATTACATACAGCAAAGGGTAACAGCAGGGTTACAATGTAAACCAATGCAGTACACTTTCCATAATAGTTTACACAAAAAAACAAACGCACCAATGTCTTACGTGTATGCAGGCAGTACCATAGCTTACTGTAAACACTTAATATTCCACAGAGCTAAACATGTCATGTGTACCAAACAGGTAAAATTTGGACAAAATGCAGACAAACTGACCATACAACTGCCATTTGTAATACTATAAAATAAGGGGCACAGATGCTGAAAAAGGTGTGTGTGTATATGTAATTACAGATCATGTTGCACACAGGTGGACATCATTTCACTAATTGATGTTACTTTTGAAGGTAATTGGTAGCCCCGGAGCTTTTTATGGGCTTCATAACAAAGGGGGTGAATACATGTGCACATGCCAATTCTCAGTTCTTATTTCTAAAAATAGTTTTATGTATATATTTTTCTAATTTTACTTCACCAACTTAGACTATTGTGTTCTGGTCAATCACATATAATTGATTATAGTATAATAGTTCAAAAACATTGAACTACATGTAACAAAATATGTAAAAAGCCAAGGGGGGTGAATACTTTTTGCAAGGCATTGTATATTGAGAACCAATGCTGCTACTGGCATTGTCTGTCTATACCTCCACCCTTTTTTGACTATATGGCATTATTCCCTTCCATTCCAGCTATTTGGCTGGGCGACTTCAACATGACCCTTAACCCCAGCCTGGATAAGCTGCATAGCAATGCACCTGTGCCAAACCAACTAGGTTTGCAAAACTTGTTGAGAGTTTTAACCTTGTTGACACGTGGCGGTTCGTGCACCCCAGTGCCAGTGCCTTTTTGCATTTTTCTTCTGCATACCACTCCATGTTTAGAATAGACTTAATCTTAATCTCCAGCTCACTATTACCTAGACTACAAGACGCAGGTATAACTCCAAGGTCACTCTTGCACCATAGTCCTTGCTGGACCACGTTGGCGTTGCCGTACATCCACCCTCCGGCTATGTGGCGGTTAAATCCCTTTTGGCTTGCATAGCTGCCAGAAGACGATGACATCCTGACTGACTGGGGGCAATACTTTACAGATAATGAGGGATCGGCCCCACTACACACGTCTGGGACGCCTTTAAAATACATGTTAGCTCTACCCTGGTTACACGTATAAACAGATTGAAACCAGCCTCGGCAACTGATCTAGAAAGTGTTGGCAGACAGCGATGGCTGAGCGTGCGTTTTATAGATGACCGTCGGCAGAAAGGGCTAACATGAATAGATTACATTCTAGGGTAGTCGCTCAACTACAATAGGAAAAGTCCAAGCTCAAGTTGTTTATGAAAAAACACAAATTATTTTAGCATGGAGAAAAAGCTGGTAGACTGTTGGCCTACTTGGTGCACTGTGAGGAGCATCCAGCGGTTGTAATCTCCCTTAGAACCCGAGAGGGTGAACTCATGTCTGCGCCTAGGAAGGTCACAGCGATCTTCAGAGATTTCTTTGCCTCATTATATACCTCTACAATTACAGTAGGTAATTCTACTAAGGATTCTTTTCTTGATGAGGTGCATGTTCCACAGCTCACGGCGCAACAAGCGGCGGAGCTGGACAAGCCCCTTTCAACAGAGGAAATAGCCAAAGGTATAGCGAAATTCCCTTGCTCGAAATCGCCGGGCTCAGATGGTCTCCCAGTGGAATTATGCTCCAATTACTTGGAATTCTTGATACCACCATAACTTCGAGGCCTCCTCATTACCTGCCTCTGTGTGAGGCCTCAATAGTATTAATTCCTAAACCAGGCAAAGACCCACACCTCTCAGAATCTTCCCATCCCATATCATTATATATTATATTATAGCTTATTATATATGGGATGTCTGCTTTAAACGCTTGTTGGTAACATTGTCATTCACATCTGACACCTGTGAAATGCATTATCTGTACATTTTAGTTTTTTGTTCTAATAAGAACCTGCTTTGAATCATAAATACAGTGGTGTGAAAAAGTGTTTGCCCCCTTCCTCATTTCCTGTTCCTTTGCATGTTTGTTTGTCACACTTAAGTGTTTCGGAACATCAAACCAATTTAAACAATAGTCAAGGACAACACGAGTAAACACAAAATGCAATTTGTAAATGAAGGTGTTTATTATTAAAGGTGAAAAAAAATCCAAACCATCATGGCCCTGTGTGAAAAAGTGATTGCCCCCCTTGTTAAAACATACTATAACTGTGGTTGTCCACACCTGAGTTCAATTTCTCTAGCCACACCCAGGCCTGATTATTGCCACACCTGTTCACAATCAAGGCATCACTTAAATAGGAGCTGCTTGACACAGTAAGGTCCACCAGAAGATCCTTAAAAGCTACACATCATGCCGAGACCCAAAGAAATTCAGGAACAATTGAGAAAGAAAGTAATTGAGATCTATCAGTCTGGAAAGGGTTATAAAGCCATTTCCAAAGCTTTGGGAATCCAGCGAACCACAGTGAGAGCCATTATCCACAAATGGCGAAGACATGGAACAGTGGTGAACCTTCCCAGGAGTGGCCGGCCGCCCAAAATTACCCCAAGAGCGCAGCGACGACTCATCCAAGAGGTCACAAAAGACCCCACAACAACGTCCAAGGAACTGCAGGCCTCACTTGCCTCAGTTAAGGTCAGCGTTCATGCCTCCACCATCAGGAAAAGACTGGGCAAAAATGGCCTGCATGGCAGAGTTCCAAGGAGAAAACCACTGCTGAGCAAAAAGAACATCAAAGCTCGTCTCAATTTCTCCACAACACATCTTGATGATCCCCAAGACTTTTGGGACAACATTCTGTGGACCGATGAGACAAAAGTGGAACTCTTTGGAAGGTGTGTGTCCAAGTATATCTGGCGTAGAAGGAACACTGCATTTCATAAAAAGAACATTATACCAACAGTAAAATATGGTGGTGGTAGTGTGATGGTCTGGGGCTGTTTTGCTGCTTCAGGACCTGGAAGACTTGCCATGATAAAAGGAACTATGAATTCTGCTGTCTACCAAGAGATCCTGAAGGAGAATGTCTGACCATCTGTTCGTGTACTCAAGCTGAAACGAACTTGGGTTCTGCAGCAGGACAATGATCCTAAACACACCAGCAAGTCCACCACCGAATGGCTGAAGAAAAACAAAATGAAGACTTTGGAGTGGCCTACCCAAAGTCCTGACCTGAATCCTATTGAGATGTTGTGGTATGACCTTAAAAAGGCCGTTCATGCTCGAAAACCCTCTAATGTAACTGAATTAGGACAATTCTGCAAAGATGAGTGGGCCAAAATTCCTCCAGGACACTGTAAAAGCCTCATTGCACGATATCGCAAACGCTTGGTTGCCGTTGTTGCTGCTAAGGGTGGCCCAACCAGTTATTAGGTTTAGGGGGCAATCACTTTTTCACACAGGGCCATGATGGTTTGGATTTTTTTTCACCTTTAATAATAAACACCTTCATTTACAAATTGCATTTTGTGTTTACTTGTGTTGTCCTTGACTATTGTTTAAATTGGTTTGATGTTCCGAAACACTTAAGTGTGACAAACATGCAAAGGAACAGGAAATGAGGAAGGGGGCAAACACTTTTTCACACCACTGTATTAAAATGCGTAACCTAAAAAGCATAATTTCTTTGACAAATTTGTATTTTTAATTGCGTTAGTCATTAGTCTCCAGTGACTACAGGAAATACTACAAAAGCTATCAATGGTTGTGAACTTGATAGTGGAAGCTATATTAATAATTCTGTAATTGGTATGGTACTGCAATTCTCTGAGAGTATGCTCTGACCCATTGCCCAAGAATTCTAAATTTGGGGTCGCACATCTGCCTGACTTTTGTAGTATTCTACATGGATATACAGTATGCATTTAATGAATATGGTTATTACATTTTGCTTACAGACCTGACCAATGTTGAATTCAGATGTGGCAAAGCAGAGGACATCTTCCCTACTTTGATTAACACCCTTGTATCTCACAATCCTATTGCTATAGTTGACCCACCAAGAGCAGGCCTTCGTAAGTAATTGCTTGCTAGTAGAAATGTTATCTTTGATTCTTGTTTTTATTTTATTTTTTTAGGCAACAAATACTGCTTTAGAAACCAATCTGAATTACAAAACTGATTTCCTTGTTTTTTTTTTTTTTTTTTTTATGCAATTGCCTAATTCGTAAAGCATGATTATTTAAAAAACAAAAAAAATTACACTATGCAAAAATCCATACTTTTCTTGGCAAAGGATTTTAAAGCTGTCATGAGTGATAGTAAAGGCTGCCATCACTAAACTCTTCTTTTGATAATACTAGCACACTGGCTTTTATTTTGATGCTTTTGACATTTTGATGGTTACTCGCTGACCTCTTAGTGTAAGGATAAGACGTTTTGAGTCAAAAGTACAGAAATCAGACACAGCAATGCACCTAGAATTTTCAGTAGACAAAAATGAGTCACTGTTATGAAAAAAAAGGAAACGAGCCAAAAGGTTTGCAAAGGGGCTTCAGTATGGATCTCTCAGCGGTATAAATAGACAATTTATTTATTGAGAAAAACAATTTCAATAACATGTGGCTAGAAGCCAAAAGACAGTAAAAACCCCCGCCATTATTAAAATATCATGACAATGTCACAATAAAAATGTAAAAAATAGCAGCCCGGGCTCATCTGCGCACACTGACACTCTTCAAACGTACGGGGGAGGGGTGGGTGTTAGACTCAATGTTGAAAGTCTAAAATCAGCCTCCAGTGACAACAGGTATAGATATATCAAAAAAATCAGGTGGCCCCTGAGTATAGATAAAGTAATGGTGTCATAGCATGAAAGACAGAAATGTCAGTCTGGAAAATCGGCAGTATGATTAGGTCAGCAGTGAAGAGATTACTTCAGTGTATAGATCAAAGTTACTGACACATGTACATATGTGTAGATGAGCTTGAAAATATAAACAGCATCTGGACTTGGCTATGAAGAGGCATGTAATATACAGTAGGTATATTGTCCTTTGGTGCAGGAAGCTGCCACAGCTGGATGATACAGGACTTTGCATATACAATGCATAGAAAGTGATTTAGGTAACGAGACTGCAGCATCCCTGAAACCATCTCACCCGCCGTGCTGCATGCTTCCTTGATCCAATACCGATTAGCTTCTCAGATGTCTAAAAAAGCCAGTCTGTAGGATGGTTCAGTTTGTTGAAGCGATCATCCTTTGCCTGACTAGAGATATAAATGCACTTTGATTCTCCGTAGTTGCCTCGCTTCGTGCAGTGATGAGTGGAGAATATGGAAGCTGCATGTGTGTGGCCCCCAAGGCCAGGCTGCTAAAGACTGATGTTTATGCATTTCGCTCAGCTGTGTGAGCTCAGAACGATGCAATGGACTGGTCAGTAGGCTTATAATGTGGATACTCCTCCCTTTTCAAAGTTACCCCCTTAAAGGGCCACTGCTTTTCTATTTAGGTGTTAAAATCTTAAAGAAATCAATGTATCAAAACAGCCTAGTTACATCACAGGAGGCCAAGAAAAATAGATTTTTAAATGTTGGCCAAGTGGTTGATAAAATAAACATTCATTCCAAAACGCACTTATAAAATATAAAGCCTGAAGTCTGAAAATGGATTGAAATTTTTGGAAGCGAGGAGGAGAGAGAGCAGAGGGAGTAGATCATAGACATTATTTTTGAGGAACTAGAGTGGGATATTTTTCTCATAGCGAGTATTTGAGTACCAATTAATCAAGTACCAGCACACCTATGATGACATAAAAAAGAAGAAATAAAAATAGTAAATTTCTCCTAAGCCAAAAGATCAGTCTTGGTTCAAGGAAAGGCTGCAGGATTAATTCAGTATTTAACCCCTTCGGGATCATAGTTCAGAGACGAAATATCCACTCCTTTTCCTTTCCCAAAAGGATTGTGTCATAATTCCCTCTGCGTTTAGCTAAGGATAGGGCAAAGAAGCCTTTTATTTTTAGTCACTCAATAGAAGGTGTATGGAACCTCTCAAAGTGCTGCGCTATGGTGCCCCATTTTGGATTATCTTTATCCTTGTTTTGTTGAATATTTCTAATACTACAAAGGTGTTCGGCTATACGCGTACGCAGCTGTCGCTTCGTTTTGCCCCCCCATAAAGCTTTTGACAAGGGCATTCCAAGATGTACAAGACTTTTTTTGTGCCACCAATTAACCTTTTAATCTGGTAGATTTTTTTTCACCATCCATGTCGGTAAATTTATCTGTACGTTCAACATGGCGACAGATGGGGCAATGGCCACATGGAAACATACCTTTAGAGCGAGGAATTTCCGTCAGCCAATTCTTGGATGGGGTGCATGTAAACTCAGAATGTACCAGATTATCATTGAGGCTCCTGGCTCTCTTGGAGATCAATAGAGGTTTTTGGCAGCTTCCTGTACCAAAGGACAATATATCTATATCGCATGCCCTTTTATAGCCAAGTCCAGATGCCTGTTTATATTTTTCAAGCTCATCTACATGTATGTGCATGTGTCAGTAACTTTGATCTATACACTGGAGTATTCTCTTCACTGCTGACCTAATCATACTGCCGATTTTCCAGATTGACATTTCTGTCTTTCATGCTATGGCACCATTACTTTATACTCAGGGCCGCCTGATTTTTTTATTTTTATTTTTTGGTATATCCATACCTTTTGTCACTGGAGGCTGATTTTAGACTTTCAACATTGAGTCTAATACCCACCCCTCCCCCGTATGTGTGAAGAGTGTCGGTGTGTAAGTGTAGATGAGCCCAGGCTGCTATTTTTACATTTTTATTGTGACAACGTTGTCATGATGTTTTAACTGCTTCAGCCCCGGAAGATTTTACCCCCTTCCTGACCAGGGCACTTTTTGTGATTTGGCACTGCGTTGTTTTAACTGACAATTGCGCGGTCCTGCGACGTTGCACCCAAACAAAATTGACGTCCTTTTTTTTCCCCACAAATAGAGCTTTCTTTTGGTGGTATTTGATCACCTGTGCGTTTTTTTTAACGTTTTTTTTTTGCGCTATAAAAAAAAGCGAAAATTGTGGGGAAAAAAAGCAAAATTTTTTTTACTTTTTGCTATAATAATCCCCCAAAAATATATAAAAACTATTTTTTTTTCCCTCAGTTTAGGCTCATATGTATGCCTCTACATATAAGTGTATATTGATTGGTTTGTGCAAAATTTATAGCGTCTACAAAATAGGGGGGATAGTTTTATGGCATTTTCATTATTTTTTTTCTTTTATTAGTAATGGCAGCGATCTGCTATTTTATTTATTTTATTTTTTTATATCATGACTGCGACATTATGGTGGACACTTTTGACACTATTTTGGGACCATTGTCATTTATACAGCGATCAGTCTTATAAAAATGCACTGATTACTGTGTAAATGACATTGGAAGGGAAGGGGTTAAACACTAGGGAGCGGCGATCAAGGGGTTAAGTGTGTCCTAGGGAGAGATTCTAACTGTGGGAGGAGGATGGGCTTCCACTCACATGACATCAATCACTGCTCCCGATGACAGGGAGCAGTGATCTGTCATGTCACTAGGCAGAACTGTGAAATTACTTGTTTACATAGGCATCTCCCCGTTCTGCGGCTCCCTGACATGATCACCGGGACACAGAGTCTGTGGGCACTGTGACGCTGTACGCGGCGGCGCACGCCCGCTAGCCATGCCAATTAAAGGGGATGTACAAGTACGCCCATTTGCCAACCACCGCCATTGTGCAGACTTATATCGGTGTGTAGCGGTCAGCAAGTGGTTAATAATGGTGAAGGTTTTTACTGTCTTTTGGCTACTAGCCACATGTTATTGAAATGGTTTCTCAATAAATACATTTTGTATTTATACTGCTAAGAGTTGAATACTGAAGCCCCTTTGCAAACCACCTTGGCTTGTTTCCTTTTTTTTTTGTATACTTTGGCTTTGGGAACCCCAACCTATTAAGTTGAGTCGGTAATATACATATTTTCTAAATTCTCAGTGTTGTTGTTTTCCTTATTTTACTATCTATTTTTGAAGTCTCTGTACTCCCTTGATAGTCACTTTGTTTACAGTTTTTATGTGCAAGTTTGATACTTTTTTCCTCCTAGTTTTAATCCAGACTCTTGTATTGCCACTTGTACTTCTTTGTGCAGAAATATATCATAGACCTCACTTCTGTCACCATTTCATCTGTATGTGTGTAAAACTACCTCCTATTTGTGCTGTTGCTTGTAGATTCCAAAGTAATTATTGCAATCAGAAAAGCAGAACATCTCAAACAGCTGATCTATGTGTCTTGCAATCCAAAGGCTGCCTTTAACAACTTTGTAGAGTAAGTATTGCACTATTGATGTCTTTGCAGTGAATATTTGAAGCCTCAGAATCCAAAAAGCTTGTAGTGATTTGGCCCTTTGAGCTCAGTATGTAACAATGACCTTCCTTCCATTAGCCTCTGATAACTGTTCTGAGTCCCATGCACCTCATCGCTCTGGAGCTGTAGTATTACTTAAAATGGAGCTGATTAGGCTCATCTTCACTGTCATTGCATTGTAATAATATGGATCTCATGAGTGAGCGGATGAAAGTGGTTCAGGTATTTTCAGTCATGGATGTGTTTTTTCGTGTATTTTTTTCTTTAAAGTGAGACTAAAGGATATCCTTATTCTCCAAAGAATAATTCATACAAATCCACCACTTAGTGTTACTAAAGCCAAAAACGTATTCCTTGTTAGGAAAAAAAGAAAAATAATAAATTTGACTCTAGTAATACTTTAATGATTCTGTAATCTGTTTTACATCAAATAATTTCCACTGCTTTTTTTTGCCTCCGCGTATGAGAGCTCATGAATCTATCCTTTTCCCTCTTCTGTTTGGAACAAGCTGTACACATAAGATGTGGTCACGTGCACTACTCTATGCACACTACACATTTCATCGTCCCTAGTCCATCTCAGTAGCAAGCAAGAGAGGGTGGCTATTAGGGCTGCAACTAATTATTATTTTTTTTTGGATTCTTTTTAATTTAATCGGATAAAAACCTAAAAAGAAAAGTGCGTTTAGTTAATACGCAGAGTTAAAAAAAACACAATTTATCCTTGAATACCTACTGTATATGCAATGGTAAATATAAATAACCATCTGTATGGTTAGGGAACAAAATATCTGATCCACTCTGAGAATAACAGAAGAAATACTTTGTGTGTGTATATGTATATGTATATGTATATATATATATATATATATATATATATATATATATATATATATATATATATATATATATATATATATATATATATATATATATATATATATATATATATATATAATGTGTGTGTATATATACACACAGTTGTGCTTATAAAGTTACATACCCTGGCACAAACTACCCAAATGACCCTGATCAAAAGTTGACATACCCTAGTGATTTTGGCCTGATAACATGCACACAAGTTGACACAAAGGGGTATGAATGGCTATTAAGGGTAAACATCCTCACCTGTGAACTGTTTACTTGTAATTTTGTGTGTGTGTAAAAGGTCAATGCGTTTCTGGACTCTTGACAGATCCCTGAATCTTTCATCCAGTGCTGCACTCACATTTCTAGATTCTGAGTCATGGGGAAAGCAACAGAATTGTCAAAAGATTTGTGGGAAAAGGTAGTTGAACTGTATAAAACAGGAAACGGATCTAAAGATATCCAAGGAATTGAGAATGCCAATCGGCAGTGTTCAAACTCTAATCAAGAAGTGGAAAATGAGGGGTTCTGTTGAAACCAAACCATGGTCAAATAGACCAACTCAAATTTCAGCCACAACTGCCAGGAAAATTGTTTGGAATGCTAAGAAAAACCCACAAATAACTTCAGGTGAAATACAGGACTCTTTGAAAACATGGTGTGGCTTTTTCAAGATGCACAAAAAGACAAACACAGGCCCGTCGACCCCATAGTGCCCTTCCTGCTGCATTTGCCAATCCAAATTGGGAGCGCAGCACCCTTCCCCCATTCACTGCCCAGCCCGGAATTCAGGTGAAAATAGTTGATTTTACGTCACTTAATTTTTATTTGCGGTTTTTCACGGAAGATCTCTCTAGATCTGTTGTGGACCAAAGCAATTTGTATGCTGGTGAATTCATCGCCGCTAATCCCCAGTTGGCCCTTGCCAGAGATTGGAGACCTATTACGGTCTTTGAATTTAAGACCTTCCTGGACCTATCCCTCCTAATGGGCATAACAAAAAGTGAGTTGCGTTCATATTGGTCCATTGACCCAATTCACTATATGTCTGTGTTCTCTGCCTCCATGAACAGGACACGATATGAGCAGATCTTGCGGTTCATGCATTTCAATGACAATTAAATCTGTCGTCGTCGGGGTGACCCTGGATACGATCGGCTCCACAAAATTCGGCCCCTCGTAAACCACTTCAACAGTTTGCAGCCTTGTTTTTCTCCCGATCAAGTTGTCTGTGTTGAGTCCCTGATTACGTTTTCTGGCTGCTTGTCTATCAAACAGTATCTTCGCAACAAGCGTGCCAGATATGGGGTCAAGAGTAGGGATGAGCTCAGGTGTGTTCGCATAGACCATTTGCAGAGCCCGCCAGGAAGTCGGCGCAGTGCTGCGCTAATCACAGGCAGTGAGTGAGACATTGCCTGACCTCTGCAGCCTCGAATCGGGGCAGTGTCTCACTGCCTGTGATTAGCGCAGTGCTGCGCCGACTTCCTGGTGGGCTCTGCACGTGGTCCAGGCAAACACGCCTGAGCTTATCCTTAGTCAAGAGGTATAAGCTCTATGACAGAGCAACAGGCTATACATATTGTTTTATGGTTTATGAGGAAAGAGAGTCACCTGGAGCCGGAGAACTGCCCAGACTACAAAGGGAGTGCTTAAGATTGTGTGTGACTTGGTATCACCCTTATTTGGAAAAGTACAGTCCTAGGGCACACTTAGGGTCTTGAAATATGAGATGGCCATCACATTTTGAGAGACCCTAATCTGGAACGTTTACGGTTTTATATAAAGTGCAAAAAATTTAAATAAAAGAGCCAAAAATTGTTGTGGTTTTATTATTGTTCTCCCTCTGTTACTGTATTTTAGACCGGTAATGTTTTATTTTTACTATGTTTTTATAGTATTTGCTTTTAGTTATGCAATGTATGTGTTACTGTTATACTGTAATGTTATTTTGTTTTATTGTTAACCATCATTTGCTTAGCAGGAACGCAATTCAGCTGCAGCACGTTTTTTTTTCTGACTGCAACAGCATTTGCTCCCACTATACGCAAAGCCGTGACTCCATCGCTGTAGGAGGTGATTTCACCACCACAGTTATAAAAATAAAAGTGGTGCATGCATGCCAATCATTAGAAGTGGGTGGATGAAGGGCATACCCACCGATCAATCTCTTTTTTTTTTTTGTTCAGCCCGCAGGTTGCATGGAGAAAAAACATTACAATATATGCCCAACAAGGAACAGCAACGTACTGATATTTTGCTGGACTTTGAGTGGTTATACCAGAATGATGCCTGCAGGTTTAGGTATCATTCTTTTCAGCCAGTGGTCGGCTTTTGTGTAAAAGCAATGCTAGTTGCTAATTAGCCTCTAGAGTGCTTTTACAAGCAGTGGAAGGAAACACTCCCTTCCACTGTCTTCCATGGATTTACTCTGGCTCTCCTGTCCCAACAGGGAACCCGTGAATGCAGCAAGTGGTTCTGCCAGCTGACCATAGAGCTGATCGGAGACCAGAACGGCTCCAATCATCTCTATGGCCTAAGGGACCGAAAGCTATGAGCATTTCATAACTTGGGTTTCGCTGGATATAAACAGCGCCATTGGTAAAGCATTTTATCACACTGATCTTGGTGTGGTCATGCTTTGAGGGAAGAAGTGAGCTCTAGGGACTAACAAGTCCCAATTTTTAGTCCCCATAAATCCCAAATTTTTTTTCAAAAAAATAGTAGCTGTCACTACCTATTGCTATCATATTTACATTCCCTGAGATAACAATAAAAATGATTACAAAAAAATGAAAGGAACAGTTTAAAATTAAAATAAAAAAAGCAAAACAAATCGTAAAAAAACAGCCCTATCTAACACCCCCCCACGTTGGTCTGGCGTCATATGTAAACAGCAATTGTACCATGCATGTGAGGCATCACCACGAAGGTGCAATCGAGGGCAGTCATTTTAGCAGTAGATCTCCTTTGTAAATCTAAAGTGGTAACCTGTAAAGGATTTTAAAGGCTTTTAAAAATGTATGTAGTTTGTGCGTTATTTTAAAGCATTTTGTGTTTGGTATCCATATACTTGGCTTAAGATCTTTTTTTTTTTTTTTTTTTTTTTTTTTTTTTTATTTCATGAAACATTTGGGTGTTTTAGTGCATTAAAATTAAAGAGAGTAGTAAAAAAAATTGAAAAATAACTGTGCAAATACTGTGTGAAATAAATTGCAACACCCACCATTTTAATCTGTAGGGCCTTTGCTTTAAAAAATATATAATGTTTGGTGGTTCAAAGTAATTTTCTAACAAAAAAAAATATATATTTGTTTCATGTTAACAAAAAATGTCAGAAAGGCCGTTGTATTCATGTGGTTAGAAGAGTGGGTGATGTGTGACATAAGCTTCTAATCTTGTGCATAAAATGCCAGGACAGTTAAACCCCCCCAATGACCCTTTTTTGGAAAGTAGACACCCCAAGCTATTTGCTGATAGGCATGTTGAGTCCATGGAATATTTTATATTTTGCCATAAGTTTGGGGAAAATTACAAACTTTTTTATTTATTTTATTTTTTGCACAAAATTGTCACTAAATTATATATTGCTCAAACATTCCATGAGCATATGTGGAATTTCACCCCAAAATACATTCTGCTGCTTCTCCTGAGTACGAGGATACCACATGTGAGACACTTTGGGAGCCTAGCCTTGTACAGGAACCCGAAAACCAATCGCTGCCTTCAGGCTTTCTAGGGGCGTAAAATGGTGAATTTACTCCTCACTACCTATCCGTTTGCATTTTTTTTCCTGCCCATTTTATGGCCTTTGAAACTGTGATATGTAGGGAGGAGTGACATCAAAAATTTACCCCCTTAGAAATCCTGAAGGCGGTGCTTGGTTTTCAGGGTCCTGTACACAGATAGGCTCCCAAAAAGTCTCACACGTGGTATCCCCATACTCGGGAGAAGCAGCAAAATGTATTTTGGGGTGTAATTCCACATATAGCCATGGCAGGTGTGAGCAATATATCATTTAGTGACAACTTTGTGTAATTTTTTATTTATTTTTTGTCATTGTTCAATCACATGACAAAAAAACATTCAATGGGCTTAACGTGCCTCTCGGCAATTTCTTTGGGGGTGTCTACCTTCCAAAATGGGGTCATTTGTGGGGGTGGTGGTACTGCCCTGCCATTTTAGCACCTTATGAAATGAGTCATAAACTATAAAAGCTGTGTAAATTCCAGAAAAATGTACTTTAATTTGTAGACTCTAACTTTTGCGCAAACCAATAAAGATACGCTTGACTTTTTTATTTTTATTTTTTATTATTATATTTTTTTACCAAAAAATACATTTTGGCCTAAATGTATGACTAAAATTGCGTTTATTAGATTTTTTTTTTATATCATTTTTTTTCAACATTTTCGGTCTTTTTCCGTTTATCACAAAAAATAAAAATCGTAGAGGCAATCAAATACCATCAAAAGAAAGCGCTATTTGTGGGGAAAAGGGATGAATATTTGGTTTGGGTACAGCATTGCATGACCGCGCAATTACCAGTTAAAACAGCGCAGTGCTAAATTGTAAAAAGTGCTCTGGTCATTGAGCACAAATCTTCTGGGGCTGAAGTGGTTAAATTAATTTGATCTACTTCTGTTCTCTGCAGTCTATGCCGTGCGCCTTCAAATCGGGTAAAGGGGCGTCCCTTCCGGCCGGTCAGAGCTGTTGCTGTGGACCTCTTTCCTCAAACACCACATTGTGAACTTCTCATTTTGTTTGAAAGAGTGGAGTATACAGATGTGGATTCCAATTCCCAACCACCTTGTGAAGACATGGAGCAACAGAAAGACAACAGTATGGAAGCAGAGAACAAGACTGAAGCAAAGCCAGTCATATAAGTGGATGTTTTCTATCTGATGAAATGTAAAACAAAGTTTTTAATTTTATTTTATATACATATCAGTTAAAATACTAATTTTGTTCCTAGAAAAAGAACCGCCCACCATTTGGATGGGTGATGGCTCAGTTATCCTGCTACAGTCCAACCCATACAGCAGATGTTAGTTGACCAAAATCTGGATACTTGGATGGTGCTACACCAGCTATCTTACCCAAGCTGTTAAAAATGTTAAAGTGGTGAAGCTTTAAGGCAGTATGACCAACAAAATGAATCAATCCTTCAAGGAGTGTATTGGTGTCCAATCTTATTCCCATTAATATATTTTAGTTTTTTTTTCAATGTAAATCAGGATGGCTCAGACTTTCTACTTTGTATATAGCATGCGGTTTGTCAATACTTTCCATCAAGTAAAGTAATAAACATGTATGTGCATGAAGGATATTTAGCTACATATAAATTGTATTAAAAAACATTAACTATGTTGTCAGCTCACGTAATTCTCCTTCTATACTGCTAGAGACATGGCATTCTGAAACAAATGACTATCTATATTGCACATTGTTGACAAATGGCTGCTGACTTAGTATTACTTTATTTTCTTCAATACCTAAAGGTACAGTGAGGGGGGAAAAAAAGCTTTTGATCCCCTGCTGATTTTGTACGTTTGCCCAATGACAAATAAATGATCAGTCTAGAATTATAAAAAAAAATATCCAGAAAAGTGCATTTCAAAAAAGTTTTATTAACTAATTTACATTTAATGAGTGAAATGAGTATTTGACCCCTTTGCAAAACATGACTTGGTACTTGCTGGCAAAACCCTTGTTGGCAATCACAGAGGTCAGATAATTCTTGTAGTTGGCCACCAGGTTTGCACTCCTCTTGCAAGTCATTAAGGTTTTGGGACTGATGTTTGGTAGCTCCCTCCACATATTTTCTATGGGATTAAGGTCTGGAGACTGGCTAGGCCACTCCAGGACCTTAATGTGCTTCATCTTGAGCCACTCCTTTGTTGCCTTGGCAGTGTCAGTGTCATGCTGGAATACCCATCCAAAACCCATTTTCAATGCCACGGCTGAGGGAAGGAGGTTCTCACCCAAGTTTAGATGGTATATGGCCCTGTCCATCGTCCCTTTAATGCAGTGAAGTTCTTCTTTCCCCTTAGCAAAAAACACCCCCAAAGCATATAATGTTTCCACCTCCATGTTTGATGGTGGGGATGGTGTTCCTTGGGATCATAGGCTGCATGCCTCCTCCATACACGGCCAGTTGAGTTGATGTCAAAGAGCTTTATTTTGGTCTCATCTGACCACAACACTTTCACCAAGTTCTCCTCTGAATCATTCAGATGTTCATTAGTAAATTTCAGACAGGCCTGCACATGTGCTTTCTTGATCAGGGGGACCTTGGGAGTGCTGCAGTATTTGTCCTTCACGGTGTAGTGTTACCAATTGTTTTTTTGGTGACTAGGACTATGGTTCCAGCTGCCTTAAGATCATTGACAAGCTTCTCCCGTGTAGTTCTGGGCTGATTCCTCACCATTCTCATGATCCTTGAAACTCCACGAGGTGAGATCTTGCATGGAGCCCCAGACCAAGGGAGATTGATGGTTATTTTGTGTTTCTTCCATATGCGAATAATCGTACAAACTGTTGTCACCCTCTCATCAAGCTGTTTGATAATGATCTTGTAGCCCATTCCAGCCTTGTGTAAGTAGGTCTACAATCTTGTCCCTGACATCCTTGGACAGCTCTTTGGCCTTGGCCATGGTGGAGAGATTGGAATTGGATTGCTTCTGTGGACAAGTGTCTTTTATACAGGTAACAAGCTGAGATTAGGAGCACTAATGCTCCTAATCTCAGCTTGTTACCTGTATAGAAGACACCTGGGAGCCAGAAATCTTACTGATTGATAGGGGATCAAATACTTATTTCACTCGCTAAAATGCAAATCAGTTTATAACTTTTTTGAAATGCATATTTTTTTTTTTTCATTTTTTTGTTATTCTGGCTCTCACTGTTAAAATAAACCTACCACTAAAATGATAGACTGATCGTTTCTTTGTCAGTGGGCAAACGTACAAAATCAGGAGGGGATCAAATACTTTTCTCCCTCACTATATGTAGTCAAAAATTTGATAAATGTGCAAGCTATACACTGAGTGGCCATGCTTTTGCTGTAAAATAGGAATACTAGAATATTACCAATTATAAATTGTGCAAGTTTCTATTTATTTTAGAAAAAATTCTGCTCTCCTGGCTAGCCCATGTAGTATGGAAATAAGGTGTGGTCTGTGACTAAGCCCCAGTGGGCAGTGTGAAACACATCAGTGTGTTTGGAGAACCATAGGCTGAGGCTACTCCTTATTTCCATACTACATGGGTTGGCTGGGAGAGTGGTGTTCTTTCTTTTCACATGCCTGTCACTTTGTGGATGTGTATACTCAGACACTGGCACCCTGTCTCCTGATGGCAGAGTCTCCTCTTCATCTTAGTGGCGCTCCAAGCTCTCTAATTAGTTATATGGCACGGTTACATAAAAAAAAAAAAGAATGTCCCGATGTTTTGTTAATCTTTTCTAATTAAAAACAGGATACTGTGTTTAATTAAAATGACAAGCTGTTGAAATAAAGTTAAACATTTTACCTACTTTATTTGCAGTTGGAGATTTGTCAAAGTGCTTTGGTTTTGTAAATAAACAGAGGTAGAGGGGGTGATGTGTTCTGAGAATCTAGGAGCTTAGCTTATTCCTTCAGTAGAAGACTGTATACACAGCACTGTTTTTGGTATGTAATGCTTTGGGAAAACCCCCATCAAACGCTTTGCCCTAGATGTATAGTAAATCAAATGATTGCAGCCATCTTTAGATCCTCCAGCCAACATCCTTATGGCCACACCTCTGCATTAGAGCCCCATAGAGTTCCAAAGAAGAAGTGAAGCAATACTACATTAACCTCTTCGATGAGGACATGGCCAAAAGAAAGGATGATGGCTGGAGGATCCAAAGATGCCCACAGGCTTTCTATGAAAGTAGTTTTTTTTAATTGCTTATTTTTTGTTTCTTCTGTGTCAAGGGTGTTATTGTCTGTGTTTTTTGAAAAATTCTCCCTTGCTGTCCCAGCAGAAATTCTTCATGGGAAGTGTTTTAATATTCATTTCATACAGAGTTCATGTTGTCATGATCTGCTTTTGTGTTTATGCCGGTCATTGCCAGAAGATACTGCTTTACTCCCTCTTAAAGCCTTAATAAAAATAAAAAATAGACCCTGCAAGGCAAAGGCATAATGAGCTAGTATGCATAGCATAGTCGCTCTTTATGAACAACTTACCTGAGATGGAAGCCCCCGAAGCAACCCTCGCATTCCTTCGACGCAGCCATGATACCCAGAGTGACTTTCAGGTATCGCGACTCCTGCACTGTGACTGGCAGGAGCCGCAATGACGTCACCCCCACGCATGCGCGTGGAAGCCGCCACTAACTGTACGATTGCCGTTAGCAGCGGCATGCTTGGTGCGCCTGTGTGCTGCTGTCCGGCGCGGTGCCTGTCATTTGCAAATATCTCTACGTGGCCTTAATTATTTATTCTGTACGCATCATATGTATTTACTAATACATTAGCTGAGTGATGGAGAGAAATTGAGGGAGAAAAAAAAAACAATGCTAGTCAGTGACAGTGTACAAAGGTTTTTTTCTGTTCTAAGAATAAATTATCTCAAACTTTTGGTTTTCCTAAAGGTGTGGATGTTGCTGCATTTTGTAAAACTATTAGTTTAGCTTTTTACATTTTATAAGATATTTGAGATTGTGCTGCATTTTAAAAGGCGCCTTGAAAAAACAAAAAGTTGAGAAACGCTGCAATTAGTCTGACTTTGAACCTGTCGACGAGAGGTGCTTACCTGGTATAGGCCAGAGGGTAAGTGTCCATTCTTTAAGCAGAATCTCTAGGTCTCCCAGTGATTTAAAATATCTAATCTTCTTCTCTACATGTTTCCTGGCAGTTAATAAGGCACTTACACACCATGCAAAGGTACTTTAAAAGAAAGATGCAAAGTTGTCATTGGATTCCATCAAGTGGCCATTTAGCCTGGGTTTACACTTTTATGATGCGTGATTCCAGTGCCACTTTTCGTATCACATCTCTCCCACAGGCAGTTCACACTGTCCTCTGTATTGACATCCCCAGATCGGGTCACAGATCGCAGTGCGAACTGTGAATTTGGACAGGAATGTGAACACATGCGCTCTGATTTCAGTTTTTTTTTTTTTTTTTTTTGGTGCAGGAATCCAGCCATACAACTGTGTGGCCGAATTCCCATTGCACAGACATCACATGCAATGTCTAAGCTTGGGTTCACACATATGCAAACACAAAGTGCAAAATAAAGCCTTGGAGAGGTAAAAGAAAAACAGGCTGGATCTATTAATCCTCTGTTAAATGGATAACAGTGACGCAGATGAAAGGAAAAATGGAATCACATGAGTAATTTTCTATAACTCAATTTCTTAAGATTTTTATTTTACAATTTTCCAAACAAAAACACAAAATAGAAACTTGAATATCCAATATTGCAATTTTCCTTTCTGGACTTGCTCCATGTCAGCCTACCACTGGGTATGCCCCGCCTATACCCCCCACTTGCAGGACCTAACTCATAAATTTGACTTCCTCAGGCAGGTCTTCTGTAACTAGATTGATGCACCGGGCTGGGAGTCTGTGCTGACATAGAGCATGTCAAGGAAAGAAAAATTGGGGTAAGTAATTGATATTCTATTTTCACGACGGCTCCATGTCAGCCTACCATTGGGAATTAACAATCTAACGAGGGTCGATAATGTGGAAACAAAATAAGGTTAATTATGGCCCCCGGCTCACGAAATCAGTTTTGACAATATTTAACAGTTGTCAAAAAATGCTGGATCTATGCGATAATGAAAAATAAAAGATGTGTATAGATTATCATGTTGCCGCCTTCAATATTGACTACAGGCAGCTACCTAGGAGGTTGAGACTCTTCTTGTGGAGTTCCCCATTTTTCCTTCTCCCCATTCCCTCCCCCCCCCCCTTCTTCTTTGCATCAATCACAAACAGGCAATATGATGACCTGAAAGTTAGGGCTGCATTGATGTCTTCAACATCTCCCTAAAATGCATTGGACTAAATTCTTGTCCATCTTCCAAACAAGTACGTAACGTGATTTCTTGACTTAAGTAGAATCGTGAGGCTACTTGGAATAGAATCCAGCATTGGGAGCAGAACAACGCCAAGGACATATGGGGGGGTTCTTTATACCCTCTTGTCTGGGGCTACTGCCACCAGGAAAGCCATCTTTAATGACAATTGCCATAGTGACAACTCCATCATGGATTTTTGGAGCAGACAGGGAGTACTATTGTGAGGTCCATGTAGAAACGCGGGGCTCTGGGAGGCCTTAGCCGACTATGGCCTTAAGAATTGACGAATCAGAGGCCTACTGAGTTCTGGTAAGGGCAGAGATGTGCCCTTTAAGTATGCTTGCGCCCATGTTGAGACCTCATGGAAGAAAAATCTAGGTCATTACAAACCCAGGCTTCCCTGGAGAAATCTTCTCTGAAAGCATATTCTTGGTATTTTAACCAGACTTTGTCCATGCTGCTCTTCTGTGCTCTCATGAGGTTATCTAACATTGTTGAAGAGCAACCTAAATCCGCAAACCTTTGCCTCTCAATCCAGGCTGCTAACTTTAGCTTCTTTAGAGCCAAATGGAGAACTGCACCTTGTGCCACTGTCTGGTAACACAGAAGATTTTTGTACTAGGTGCCTGTGAAATAGTCTTGTGCATGTCTACTGTTGAAGAAAAACATTTCTGAAAGGGGTACCTTCTCCACTCAAACAGAAGGGATATGGTCCCAATAATCATCAGGCATGCAGCCACTGACAGGTGAAGAGAGGAACGCCAGGACAATTTAGCACCTTGCTACCAGCATGTTCTTTAGCAGGAGAGCATACTTTGAACCACAGGTTAGGAATCTAATTACAGAAGGATTATGTACGAGTCACATGACCCTGTTCTTTTTTCACCAACCAGCAAAATACCCATCCTAAAATCTCATCTGCTGGCATTGTAAATATCATCCACTGTCACCATAGCAAGGAATTCTTGTAGCACAATCAGAGATAAGGATTGATGCTCTTTCAAGTATGGCCTTAAGTTCTTGCTGTGAGGGCTCAAGCTTCCAAGATCAATATTGTATCCATTTTGAAAGGAGTAAGCAAGTGCCCTAAGACATGTATGGGTGATACAATCCCCAAAATAGCAGGAAGCATTCTTGTATTGATTGCTTTGCTGACCTTCTGGGTGATATGTTGGCATTCCAATTTTTTCCTGGACTCCAAGCCAGGACTGCAGAGGCTAACTTTCAGTGGAAACTGACTCTTGAACTGCAGTCCTCTCATTCAGACATTCACCTTGAGGCAGGGTAGCCAGACTATCTGCAATCAGTGAACCTTGTTTTCTATGTAAGATTCGTCTTCTATGAGCAATGCAGTAAATTATTTTCTGATAGTAAAATCATGTATCTGGCCAATCCCATCGGGTGACCCCCAAACGCTGAGCACCTTCCTCTTCACAAGGTCATACTTGGCTTCTCTGTGCAGTGGTTTTGCACAGAGCAGCCCAGAACCTCCTTTTCTTGGGTCCCTCGCAGGCGCTATGGGGGCACCCGAGCCAAACCACTGCTCTGTGTCCATTCAGAGACAGCTGTGGCTTCACTCCACTCTCCTCATTGGGTCACTGACTTTGACAGCAGTGGGAGCCAATAGAGGGAGAGTGCTGTACAGCCCGGTGGAACATCGCTGGATTGAGATTTGAAACACTTGAATACTTCCACTGCTATCTTAAGGCATCTCACCAGCCTCACAAACTGGACAAAGGTCACCCTCAGCCCCATCTTCTTTGGAAGAGTCTGAAGAAGGATAGTTGGCCTGAGAAAGCTGTGACACCAGTTACTGGTTTTGGAAGGAAAACTGGGCCTTGCCAGACTCGCTAACCTTTGCACAAGACAAGGTCAAACAGCTCAATTAGATTGTGTTGACCACATGCTTAATGAATTTTGACAATTGTGCTCAACATGATCTGAAATAGTGACTGCTTGATCAAAGCAGGATCCGTACAGGAATGCTCATCTGCATCTTCTTTGGAAGAGTCTCAGGAGGGTTGATTAGCCAGGGAAGGCTGAGACAAGTTGACTGGTTCTGGTAGGAAAATTGGCTGATGCCAGAATAGATAATCCCTACACAGGTTGAGGGGAAACAACTCCTTTAGAATGTCTTGACTGAATTGACAACTGCTTGGTCCTCATCATCTTCCTCACTAACTGCTTGAACAAAGCAGGATGTTTCATGTCATGTTCATCTGCCTCTTTCTCTGTGGAAGAGTCTGAAGAGGGCTGTTTGCCTGGAAAGCCAATGGGCATTGTCCCCTACCTTCTTTGGTAGCACTGGCCTTTTTTGGGGGTTGCATTTGTTTTGCTGCACAGAATGTGGGGGAAAAAAAAATAATTGAGCTTGTTTGATGACTATTAAGCAGAACAGTACCTCAGTAATAAGGCAAATGTCCACTCCCGCTATGATGTTACACTACTTCCCCATTGAGAGTGATTTACACATCATATGCCACCCCAGAGACCAGCAGAGGGGGTCCCTGATAGACAATGCATTTAGCATGCGAACACAGTGACTACATCTCAGCAGAGCAGGATGTATAGCCCAAACTATATTCAAGCTAGGTAGAAGACATGACAGTTTCCTGGATCTTGTCCCTTCACAGAGTGAGTGGAAACACCTTTAGAGTGCATTGACCACGTGTTTAATGTGATAGTCTGTTACGTGTCATCATCTTTGTCCTTGGCTGCTTGAACCAGCAGGATTCATAGTGCACAAGGCCTGCCAATCCAGAGGGATTAAATGGCAAGAGCTGATCACTCACTTCACAAACACCTAAAAGAAAAAACTTAGCTGAACAGTGCCCCTTACCTTCTTTGCAATGAATCACTGGCTACCAGAATAAGACGAGACTCATGGCTTAGGGTTATAAACAAATGGCTTTGTGGCGAATGGGCAGTAGGAAAAACAAGTAGTAACGGCATACAGTTTTACTGCTTTCTGCACAAGCACCTGTCTCAGTAAGATCAAATCCTTAACAAACAGGGAGACTTAACAAGTCTAATCAAGAACTCCACAGTAAGAAGAATATAACATGTACAATACTATTCAAGTCACCTGGTAACTTAAGATGTTAAACGTTACCCATCTACTTCAAATTACAGCCCCACAGATGATAAAGCAGTTACAAAACAAATCCAATGCAATAGGAATTAACCTGTTTGGGAATAACCCACTAAAGGGGTTAACAACTGCTAAAGGGAAGCCTATACTGCAGCTTCCCAGACCAGAGCTCTGGCATTTCACCAGGTAGTCAAATAAATTAAAACCCAGCCAGTTCAGATGGTGTCAAGTGTATGTGGTGGAAACCAGGTGAGGAGTACAAAGACAAGTGTGTCTTGCCTACAGTCAAGCATGGTGGTGGGAGTGCCATGGTCTGGGGCTGCAAGAGTGCTGCCAGCACTGGAGAGCTACAATTCATTGAGGGAACCATGAATGCCAACATGTACTGTGACATACTGAAGCAGAGCATGATCCTCTCCCTTCAGAGACTGGGTCGCAGGGCAGTATTCCAACATGATAATGACCCCAAACACACATCCAAGATGACCATTGCCTTGCTAAAGAAGCTGCGGGTAAAGGTGATGAACTGGCCAGGCATGTCTACAGCCCTAAACCCGATTGAGCATCTGTGGGGCATCCTCAAATGGAAGGTGGAGTGCAAGGTCTCTAACATCCACCAGCTCTGTGATGTCATCATGGAGAAGTAGAAGAGTACTCCAGTGGCAACCTGTAAAGCTCTGCTGAACTTCATGCCCAAAAGGGTTAAGGCAGTTCTAGAAAATAACAGTGGTCACACAAAATATTGATATTTTGGGCCCAATTTGGACATTTTCACTTAGGGGTGTACACCTCTAGATTGTAGCCTAGGGATACAGTGGAGAGAGTCCGTCTAGAATCCTTCATAGCAGGGATCTAAAACTGGCGGCCCTCCAGCTGTTGAGAAACTACAATTCCCATGAGGCATTGCAAGGCTGACAGTTACAGGCAGAGGCATGATGGGACTTGTAGTTTTGCAACAGCTGGAGGGCCACCTGTTGGAGACCCCTGCTTTATAGCATCTATGGCAAAGCATGCTTTAGGTAGCGCAGCCAACTCCTGAGCTTGTTGTGCAGGGACCTCTTTGAGGGCATCTGTGAACTGGTCCTTTAAGGACTGATAGATGCTTATAGCTGCGATTGCAGAGTCCCTGCTAAGGAAAAAGAGGATTTTAACAGACCTTTTATCTGTTGGATCTTTAAACATATGTGCATTGTTCACTGGACAAGTTAAACTTTTATTCACATTTGAAATCGCAGCGTCCACTGCTGGAACTTTCCCTCCATAGGCTAGCGATTTGAGAATCTCTTTGGAGGGGAAAAATGCTTATCCGGATGAAGCCATTCGGAATAAATAAGCTTTTCTAGTAAATGTTTCAAGGAACCCAAGGAGGAGACCAGACCTTCAGCTAACTCTGTTAGGGGTAGCATGAAAGCGGAGCAGACCATCTCTGTAAAGCTCTGTACTTTAGATTGTGAAGCTGAAACAAGTATTGTTTCCTCCACAGAGGAATAATCAGCTTGTTTTGCCCAATCATCTGAAGGTAATACCTCATCTTGTCCCCATAGTTCTTTTGGACCCTCCACTGACTGTACAGAGTCTAAGGTGGGGGAGGGGAATCTAGGAAGTTTCCTATCCACTTGGATGGAGGATGCGATTAAAGTTGCTAATCTTCCTTCTAAGCCCTGCAGGGCAGAGGAAAATGCTTCTTCAGTCACGTATACAGGGGCTAGCTTCCAATGACTCACCCTGGCTTGCCATTTCTGATCTCTCCGAAGAGGATGACAGTATGGAGGCATGACTGGGGTTCCCACTTTAAGTACCTTTACGGTAGGTCTGGAAGACATAATGCTAAGTACAAAAGCAGAGGTACATGAATTGGGAGGAGTGGCCCTACCGGATTTTAATTTGTATTATCTGGCGGCGCAGATTTTCCACTTTTACCACTTAGACAAGCATGATAAGACTGGGTATCTAGCACCAATATGCTCTCCCTACGGCCGCATACTTAGCCACCCCTTTCAGGTTATATTTAGAGACCGCACTGCAGTAGGGGCACTGGAGGATCGGAAGGGACTGCTTTATCACCATTGCAGGGTCTGAGACATTGTGACGCACAGACTGAAACTCCCCTCTACACACCCTGGCTTACGGGAATTACAGATGTTACCAGACCATGTGCTATGGCTTAAACAGGGGGTGAGATATCTGGCCGATGTCTACCAGGGAACTACACTAAAATCATTCCAGCATCTTAAAAGACGAATTTGACCTCCCGAATACCATGAACTTTCGCTACCTCCAGCTCTGCTGCGCCCTGCAGGCACAATTTCAAGCGCCCCCCCCCCCCCCCCCCCTCCAATGTGGCGATCCTGGAAATAGTAGACACCATTACAGGGCAGGATCCACGCAAGTCAACTTCAATATTCTACAGTTCTCTCCTAAGCCCCTTGGCAGCGATACAGGCATACAAGCTGTAGGAGCGATGGGCCGGGATGTGGGGGGAACTGGAGGATGCACTTGTTGCCTGTAAGAAAGTCTACTAAGCTATCCGACCGCTTCACACAATTATACATCCTACATAGAACATACCTGACGTAGGGGCAAATAGCTAAGTACAAACCAAACTATAATCCCCTCTGTCCCAGATGCAGTGACCCAAGCAGCACCTTCTTCCATATTTTATGGGCATACCCGAAGGCCCAGCACTACTGGACCCACAGTGTACAATTCATTCACAATGAAATGGGTTCGCCCCTGAAGCTGTGCCCTAAGCAGGCTGTTGGGAATTTTCCCAGACCCGGACAAGTTCCATAAAATATTTCTCCAAGAATCTCTCTATATGGTCAGATTACTTATAGCAAGGAAATAGTTACAGGCTGTACCCCCCTCTCTTTGGGAATGCATAAATGCAGTCAATAAAGTGCTCCCATACAAAAAAACAAAGAAGAGGTATACACTCACAGGGGATGTTAGGCCTGCCACATGCAATGAGGTCCCTGAATAGAGCCTGTGTTGGGGTTTTATATCCCCCCCCCCCCCGTTTGCTCTTGTGCCATGTTCTTTCCCTTTGGTTATGATAGATTTGATGGTGCTCCTAGTGATCAAATATTTTGATTTTTTTTTTTTTTTTTTTTTTTTTTTTTTTTAAACCTGACTTATACTTAACATTGTCCCTTGGTTGGAGAGTTCTTCGGTCTTCATGGCAGTGTTTGGTTAGTGGTGTCTGTTGCTTAGGTGTTGCAGCCTCTGGGGCCTTTCAAAAAGGTGTGTTTATGTAATGACAGATCAGGCGACACTTAGATTGCACACAGGTGGACAAAATTTCACCAATTATGTGACTTCTGAAGGTAAATGGTTGCACCAAAGCTTTTTACAGGCTTCATAAAGCGGGTGTGAATACATACGCACATGCCAATTATTTTTTTAGAAATACTAAAAAGACTGGTTTTATGTATATATTTTTCTAATTTTACTTCACCTTACACTATTGTTTTCTGATCCATCACATATAATTCAGATTAGAAAGAAAATTGAACTAAAAGCTGTAATGTAACAAAATAGGTAAAAAGCCAAGGGGGGGGGGGGGATGCATTTGCACTGTGTATATGTATATATCTATCGCTGCGTAAATTGTTGCCACTATATAAATGCATATAATAATATGCTGCCAGGGTACCCAAATGTAATTGAGAAAAAAAAAAAGCATTTTACTTACCATGAAAATCCTTACATTACAGGACAGCACGGAGTATTAAAAAAAAAAAAAAAAAAAAAAAAAAGGTACACAGATACCATCAGCATAAGCTTGTGTATCTGAATACTCATCCTGTGTGATTGTGTTCATTAGGCTGCAAGCCTATATATTTCCCGAAAACCAAGCTGGGGGGTAAAATAAAAAAATAAAACAGTTTGTAATATCAAATTTTATTGCTTAAAACTATTAAACCGAAAAAAAAAAAGGAAGAAGGTTTAAAAACACAATATGCAAGATTAAATGCACAAGTTTTACATCTGCATTAAAAGCAAAGTCCCTTTTTGAAACGTGTGACAGACATGACAAAATCACAAGCATCTAACAGTCACTCAATTCATACAGCAACCAAAAAATATTTAGAACACAAGTTTTCAGACAATACTTACACTGGTTACTGTGTTTTTATTTTTATTTTTTTACTGGGAGCAAAAGCACCGCTTTGATTTTACCAGTGGCTACACATTTTTGGAACAGTGCCTTGAATGTTAACATCCAAACTGCTATTTAGTTTATTTATTATTAGTTTAAACCCTGGACATCAGGGATTACATACAGCAAAGGGTAACAGCAGGGTTACAATGTAAACCAACGCAGTACACACTCCATAATAGTTTACACAAAAAAAACAAAAAAAAAAAACAAACACACCAATGTCTTACATGTATGCAGGCAGTACCATAGCTTACTGTAAACACTTAATATTCCACAGAGCTAAACATGTCATGTGTACCAAACAGGTTAAAATGACACCTTCATTTTTACCATATAATCATTTTCATATAATAGAATTTGGACAAAATGCAGACAAACTGACCATACAACTGCCATTTGTAATACTATAAAATAAGGGGCACAGATGCTGGAGCATTTCTGCACTCAAATTCATTCAATTAAGAAGCATTAAAGAAAAAATGTCATGCATTAGAGGTCTCAAAATTGCATTAAATATTATCAACAAATAAGCAACAAACATTGATTTGCAGGTCAAACCTTGTGCAATGAGTCATAAAAGACAGACATTTGTTAACATTTTG
Organism: Lithobates pipiens; assembly: GCF_037356315.1. Lineage (NCBI taxonomy): Eukaryota > Metazoa > Chordata > Amphibia > Anura > Ranidae > Lithobates > Lithobates pipiens. Next base: position 54,286,758 of record NW_027507790.1, on the reverse strand, counting down.
TACCAGTGAATAAATTGGGTGCTCAAATTTCTGAGAAAAAGAAAAAACACTAGGTATGGCAGCAGGACTTGCATTGAAGATCATTACAGCAGTTAAAGGGAACTGGTCAGGATAAAAAAAAAAAAAAAGTATAATATATATATATATATATATATATATATATATATATATATATATATAATTTATTTTATATGGGAGCTGCCCTGTATCGAGTGTCTTAAGTATTTTGAAAGTTACAGACCTAAAAATAGACAAGATTTCACTTGTTGAAAGTCCACCTTAAGTCAGTGTCTCCCTACATAGTAAAGCATGATTGAAAAGAGGCTGCATAATTATAGCAAGCTTAATTTCCTGCTACAAGTCTGATTTTTATAGATGATTTTTTTTTATCCACACAAAAAAAAAAAAAAAAAAAAAAAAACACACAGTAAAACCTATTTTTAGGTGATATTTCATTGCCTTTGATACTGAAAAGGTACATAAAAGCTTAAACGTTGTATCAGTATATTAGTGACCATACCTATCAGATCACCATTTCCCAAAGTATAGACTGTACCCCACTGGTAGTACCAAGCCTTAGGATTTCTCTACATTGCAACCGACCAATCCTCACTACTGACACTCGTCAATGACAGGCACTTAAAAGTTGATTTAATCTTTCTTGCTAGAACTGGCTCCATTGACTATCATACACAAGGAAAAGCTCTGACTGGCTTTGCAGACAGTTAGTACATACAGTCATGACAGTAGTAGAGAAAAAAAAAAGACTGCACTTATGGTTCTTTTTTTTAACAAATCTGATACATAAATTCATAGTACATTAGCACAGGCTAGGCATTATGCATGTGCCTGCTTCAGGAACTAAGGGGCATCTGACTAGCCAACTGACATCACAAAAAGGTATCAATTGTTTATATCAGCTATAGACTGCTAAGCCCTCATTTAGGGCTGCACATAGTGGTCACAAACATTCTGCTGAAAAATACATTGCACAAAATGTGGGCATAAGAACTATATTTAAAAATGAGCTGGCTACTGACCAGTTTTAGGTGAAGCCTCACCAGGACTGCTGTGTGTGGAATATTAGCAGGATACCAAGGAAGGGGGGGGGGGGGGGTGGGGTGGGAACCAAAAAAGGCACAGTGTTTAGGCCCCTTCCACAAAGGGCTGACTCTGCCAGCTCAGCAGGGAATCTGTTCGCTGCTCCCCACTGAACCGGTGGATGGCTGGTCCGTGTTAGCTCTGCTTATGGCAGAGTGGACACAGGCCCCTTTCCTCTATGGGCGGTCAGGTAAAACAACCGCTTGTCTGTTTACACTCGACTGCTATCCGATCCGCTAGATGGATGGGGGAATGGATCCCCCATCTCTTTGTTTTCAGCAAATCGGATTGGATGTCGACAAGTGTGAAGGTGTCAATTTACACCCGCCATTGCATAGAGCAGGGATCCTCAAACTACGGCCCTCCAGCTGTTGCGAAACTACACATCCCATGAGGCATTGTAAAACTCTGACATTGACATGACTAGGCATGATGGGAATTGAAGTTCCTGAACAACTGGAGGGCCATAGTTTGAAGACCCATGCCATAGAGGGTCCTCCTGAAGCGATAGGTGGATCTGATCAGTTCACTAGTGTGAAAAGGGCCCAAGTTGAAAATGAAAAAGTCCAACAAAGCCATGAAAACAAAAATAATAAAACAAATGACAATGGTGTAGAGTAGATTGAGGTTTCAGACAATGAACCTGCCTGTATTCATATTTAGAAGACATTATATACGCACACTAGAGAATATAGTTATTGCATTACTCTACAACTGCATAGACTGCATACACTTCTCCACTGTCATACACAAATATACAGTTCACACTCAGTTAAAGCTTTGACTGGCCTGACAACTTTTATATAAAGCTTGTAGCAGTATAGTATATACAACGTTTAAAGATTTGACTATCAATTAATGCAAAATATCAAACAGCTTATATGGAATAAATAGATTTTATGTCCATGAAATTAATATTATCCATAATAAAGTATGGCACTTTCTGACCTATAACAAAGGCAAGTAACTGAAAGCTCTCTTCTACGTGTCCAGATAATAAAAAGGTCCCATACTGTGATCACTCCTGCAGTCTTCATGCTTCCTGAAAGGAAGCAGCCATTTTGTACTGAAATGAAAGACGACCATGGTCACAACTTCTGCCTCTGATTGTCTGCAGAAAATGGCTTCTGTCACACTGATCCAGGGCAACAGCCAAGGACTTGGTGCTGATCAATACCAATCGGCTCTTCAGTAAACATCAGAAAGAAATGCCGGCAAGCATAGGTTAACCTTCGCTCTTTTACACATGAAAATATATATTTTCTTGCCACATTTAGCCCCTTTAGAGAAAATATACACAAAAAGTAGGATTCAAGTATTATACAGTCAGTTTGCTGTTGCATAAGATATAGGTAGCTTGGCAACCAGCATTAATTAAAAAAAAAAAAAAAAAAAAAAGAAGAAGATGCTGCTCAACAGAACAGCAGCAAATCATGTTAAGTGCTGATCACATGATATGTTAAAGTCAGCCTAAACCACTCATTTTAATGCGCAGAGCTGTTCCCTGTCCTTTCTATCAGTCTTTGAAATTTTATATTTCCTTTCCATTTTTCTCTTATTCATCAAAACAGTTCTCCTTACATTATAATATAAATGTAAGTATTTATCGTTCTGATTTGATGTTTGCTTTCTATATTTCATAGCTGTAAGACAAAAGGACATGCAGAGACATTGTATCATATGTACAGCAGTTGCTATTTTGTTACTTTCTTCCAGTGCATATTATAAACACAATACTTCTAGAGGTATTAAACACAGCATATTCCCCATTCATTTTAAGCGACCTCTATTGGGAACATTAATAAATGCCCCTGCCTGTAGTATTTATCATTGGCTTTCGGCACACAAAGAATGGGATACTGCGTCACATTCAACAAATGCAGTGAACTGAAACCATAGTGGGTAGACTATATGGAATGAATATCAAGAAAGGAACATACTGAAAGCACTGTTTAACTCCATTGTGCAAAACACACAGAATTTGGTGCAACTGTGCATCAGCTTCTAGGTTTTATCGGCAAAGCCTAAGAGCACTTTCACACTGAGCCTTGCTGGGTGTCAGCGGTAAAGCACCGCTATTTGTAGCGGCGCTTAACCGTAGTTTTGCCAGTGCATCCCATTGATTTTAATGGGTAGGGGCGCTTTAGGAGTGGTGTATACATTGCTCCTAAAGTGCCTCAGAGACGCTGCTTGCAGAACTTTTCTTAGCGTCCTGCCAGCGCACCGCTCCAGTGTGAAAGCCCTCGGGCTCTCACACTGGAGAGGCAGGGGAGGTGTTTTTCAGGTGCTTTACAGGCGCTGTTTTTAGCCCTTTAGCACCTGAAAAACACCTCCAGTTTGAAAGTAGCCTTACTGAACAAACTGAAGTTAGAAGCTAAATCGGTTACTATGCACAGTTGCACCAGTTTTAGTAAATCTCCCCACACTATCTGGAAGCTTTACAGCTCAAACATAGGGGGCAGGGTGACCATGCACCGGTCATTAAGTTCTAAAATCTTTGGCCTCAAGCCTGTCAGACTTCTCCCGAGGGCTAGCACAGAAATTACAGATGCATAAATTCCTGGTGCAGGCCTCAGGCACAGGTCTTGTCAGTAGAACATACAGGCTCATATATTCAGCCATTTCATTTACTTTACGCTTTCAGCCCCAATGGCTGGAGTGTGCTTGGCAGTCATCCCCAGTTACAAGTGTGCAGAAACTCCTAGGAATGTTGGATGTTAACCCTATACTAGATTTCACTAGGACAAGTTAAAATGGGCTCAAGTCGTGTTTTTTCTGGGAAATTGTTTGAGTGTGTCATCCTACGTCCCCCAAAGAAGGTGGTGACATGTCAAAATTACCCACGTATGGCTATTTTTCAGAACAATTACAACAAAAATTATCACGGAATAGAATCTGTGAAAATGGTTTTCCAGTTCTCTGCTGAGAGTTGTTTAGGAAACAACTGTTGTGAGTGCAGGGCAACTACAATCATCTATAGATATTTAGAACTGTTTAAAAGCATAAGATATAATTACTCTAAATTTGTACACACCCAATTTTCCAGTACATGTTATGAGAAGAATGTAAAGTCAACCAGTTTGTATATGCTATAATAGTTAACCAATGTGGGGAATAAACCCTAGATAGCACCACTGGACAGTAAAAATAGGCATGTCAGCATACAGTTTTACCACCTGTCAAATGCTAACACTACAGCCTGACAGAGCTGTATACATGCCGCAACTGCAGCATTTTTCTTAAAATTCTCCTATTGAGATCAGTGGGGTTGCTCATAATGTAAAATTTCTATTCAGCAATTTTAAAAAATGGGGAACAAAACCTCAAAAAACAGCGTCACGAGAAGGCAGTAGCACCTCCTGTACAACTGTCAGGAGCCCCACTGAAAGGCTATTATATATTGCTTTTTACACCTCGATCTCACTGGGCGTACTATACACTTGTGGGGGGTAGTGTTGACCCACCACGGGGATGCACATGTGCTCCATGCAGGCAGTCCCATTGCTGTCAGTTGGGATGAAGTCGCTGCACAGAAACAGCTGCTGCTCCCCTTCAGACGTGTGTGTGTGTGTGTGTGGACACACCTGCACAGATGTCAGACTGGGAGCAACAACTGTGTCCGTGTGGCCATTGCATCCAAACGAACATCAATGGGACTGCCTACACAGGTCTTACAGGGCAGTAAGCACTGCTAACGGTCTTGAAAAAGACCAAATGGCACCAGAGCAACGTTTACATTTTGCAGCACACTTTATGCTGGCAGTAAGCTATTAGGGAGAAAAAATGCATTTGTTTGTGCAGGCCAGTAGGTGGAAAGTGCTTTTTCTAAACTGAAAAGGGTTATACTTTATTTACCGTATTTATCAGCATATAACACACACTTTTCCCCCCTTAAAATAGGGGGAAAATCATGTGTGCGTGTTATACGCCAAAAGACTGCCAAGGGGAAATAGAGCTGGATCTCCTGTGTACTCAGCTCAGTGTCATGCTGAGTCCCGCCCCTCGGACATCTAGCATTGATGCCCAGGCATTATGTCCATCATAGGATCCGGCCAAGGGGCGGGACGCCGAGCCGAGCCCACAGGAGATCCTGCTCTATTGCAGCACGCTTGTCTCCTCCTTCCCCTCGGTGGCAGCCTATATTTCGGCAAGGCTGCAGATGGACACTGAGTAGGCTGCATACAGATGGGCACTGATCAGGCTGCACTGAAGCTGCAGATGGGCACTAATCAGGCTGCACCGAAACTGCAGATGGGCACTAATCAGGCTGTATTGAGGTGTTATACGCAGATAAATACGGTACTTACTAATTTGCAGCCATCAATATTTTTCTGTTCAATAATTATACTTTTTTTTTCCATTCATCCAGTAGGTTGAATGAAAAAAAAAAATTGACATTCACTGTGTTCTGACAACTGGAAACCTTTCCCAAAAATCAGAGCACAATGATCAGTGTTGCCGGCTACAGCTGGCAGGACTGCTCGTTCATAAAAGTTCAGACAGGGCACACACATGGATCAAAGTTCCGCTGGTCTCTACTGAAAACAGCCAGATTCCAATCCAAGTATGGCTGGCTTTACACATATCCTTTAAATGTTATGCTTTAGAACATCACTGGTTTTATATATACTAAAACGTAATCTTATCAGTACAGAACTTTAGGAATATTATTTTCACACACAATAAATCTAGGTGCAGACTTTAGTCCTGTTAAGGCTATTACTAGAGACTGCTGACTAAGAAATGTAATGAATTATTGTTGTGCCATTATCAGCAGTTAACATGTTCTTAATTTTTCATTTAATGAACGTCCAATAATAAAGTTTAAAAAAAAGTTATATGTATATAAAAATAATTTAGTTTAAATAGTTCAAATATTAAAGCCAAATTGAAATTTAAGTGAAACAAGGCCATTATTACCATAGGGTTTTCATTGCTGGTTTGTATCATAGCTGGTCATAGCCTTCACAGTTGTGATCATTAGCTACTTCATGTTGTAAGTTGTATCTTGTGGTTCTATTAGAGCAAAGTAAATCTGTTCTACAACACTGAACAGCAATGCAATGTTACTCAGAAGTGGGAGATTGCTATAAGAAATTCAGCAAAAAAATATGGAGTTGTCCTGTGTGATTATCTGAACAGGTCAATGAAATCTAAAAGACAATAAGCTCTGTGCCAGTAAATGGACAGTTCTCAGTCATATGACAATTTCTACTAAGTGAAAAGTCTCACAAACATAGATGAGGGTATAAAGCTGGCCATACACTTTATAGATTATCTGCAGATTTTCTATGGTTAGATGGAAAAAGTGCAACAGATTTCTCCATGTATGTTAAACTGTGTGGGTGGAGGAATCTCCCACTGGACCAAGCTTCAGTATCTTGCTAGTCGGCCCTGCTGGCTCTCAACCTAAAGAACACCTGCACCCAATCAGAATGTTCAGGTATTGTGAGAGCCAGTGGGGCTGACTAGCAAGATATGGAAGCTTGGGCTAGTGGGAGATTCTTCCATCCACACAGTTCAGCGAAGATGGAGGAATCTGTTCCACTTTTTCTGACCATAGAAAATCTGCAGATAATCTATAGGTGTATGGCCAGTCTAAGAATTACTTGTGACACATTCATTGAATTTTCAATTGTTTGCGTCTGAGGAAGGCTGCCCACAACCATGTGTGCACCATTCAGTATGTCATCTGTGAAAGGCTTTTCTTTCTCTTCTCACCAATGAGAGAGGATGGCAGCAGTACAGATAGCGTGAATGTTACCCTCAGAGTGCCATCAAATGCTTTTCACATCCACAATCCCCTCACTGCATTGAGCATCAGACTGGGGTGGGTTAGATGGTTTATAGTCTCCCAGAAATTGTTTCAATTTATTGCTGGTTGAGCTTTTAAAAAGAAGCCAAACTATCCAATAGGGGTCAGTTCACACCTATTTTATGGTTTCCACAAAAACGCAAAAAAATTCACCTTCCATAGGTGTGAATCGTGAGATATTAAATATGCTTGGTGCCTAAACAGGTGTAAGTTTTGAAAAAAAAAATAAAAAAAATGAAAGCTTCCATAATATTCCCATCTCCTATCACTTTTTTTTATTTAAGCACGAGCATATGGGCATAGGGAAAAATAGCACAGAGATCCGAATCTGTTGCTTTTCCTAATGTCTCTACAATTGGGAAGCACAAGGTACTGCAATAACCTTACCCACATAAATGGTGAGCAGATCTGGAAAGTCTCAAGAGGTTCATAAACCACCAAGACCTCACTGCCACCATAAAGCATTGCTTGCCACTATGCTGAACATAAAATGTTTTCATAGCTTGTCAAAAGAACAGCGAGTCTGTGGGGTAGTGAAACTTCCTATACATTCCACAATACACTTACATAGAACAGCTACATAACATTCACTGAATCTTTACTGGATAGGCACAAAAACAATTACATTTTAATAGCTTCTTGATGATTCTCCCTCATTGTATAATGCAGAAAAAGAAAAGAAAAAACAAACAAACAATGGTAGTATCTTGTTACCCTGCATTTTTCAAAGAAGCAAAAGAGTAGAGTGAGCATGGCCTGGCCCAGCCTCTATTGCCTTTGGTTCACATAAGGCCTTACTAAATACATACACTGCAAAAAAAAAAAAAAGGGTCAGTGAAGAAAGCGTACAATGCACGACAAATTCACCAACATTCATATTTGTAATAGTGACAGGAATCCACTAACACTTACTGGCTATCATTCAAATCTGGTCAGACGTAATTTGTTAAATAGAACTGAACAAAGACAACATAAGCAGCTTGCAATATTAAACTAAATACAAGTAGAAAAATGCATTAAATACAAGCACATCTGTCTTAAAACTAATACTTAAAGCCTCGGTTATTGAGGAATATTAATTGCTTTCTAAAAACATATTGATGCTCAACAGAACTAAACAAAGGTTTCAGCTAGGGTTACCTTTGTAATTCTGAAACAGCTTGCCCCCCTTTGTGTGCTTAAAAATTGAACATAATCAGACAGCTTGAGCACCCTTAATGTATCTTCCTGCTCATGTGACTTCTACAATTCAAGGCAGTGTGACTGCACAGGCCCCTTACAGTGACAGAGTAGTATTTGCATTGCAGACTGATGCAGCCATTAAAGGGCATAGGACAATGGCATACCATTTGCATACGGAATGTGCTTTCAAAAACGTCCAGTGAGCAAGTATTCTTGACAAGAAAAAAAAAAAAAAAAAAACAGCAGTGTATTACAATGAACTTGCCAATTAATAGAAGGCACATCTGCAGCACAAAGCATTCAGTGCAGTAGATGCGACAGAGCAACATTTTGTTTAGGATGGAACAAGCAGCCAAGATTGTGTGCAAAGCACTAATACCAGATAGCCAAGTATGTGCTGAATATTGTGCTCTGTGTCTCACTTGATTCGGTCACACCTATGTGCAAGGATCTTATGTCATGATTCAAATATTTATTACGTATCCATTGTGTGTGTGTGTAGCAACCACAATGAAAAATATTGCAGTGGTTACTTTAGCATGAAGCAGTCCTTCAAATGTTTTAACGATTGATTTACAGAAGCTTCATATTACAAGGCCAATGCATGGCTACCAGATTTGTCCCTTTAAAAGGGGAAAGTGCTTGATGTCCTAAACATAATGCATAATCCTATTAGATGTGCACATCCCAGCAATGCTCTTTTGGACCACAAGACAGAATACAAACAAGGTGAAATGGCACACGATTTCATAAGGGAGGTAATATCTCTGCAGTGTTTTGCAGACGAAGGAAAACTGATTATGCATAAGGAAGCAGCCCTGTTTGCATATCACAATCATCTTCAGCATCCTTTGAACAGTTTAGTAAAGCAAGCCTCCCAAGTTTCTTATTGCTCCATCAGTACAGCAGTCAAACGTCTACTGTGCACAGGGGTTCATTGCCAGGCTGTGCAGATTCAACAATTGTCATCTTCGGCTTTTTCCTCGTCTCCTCCTAAAAATAAGAGAAATTGTATCTGAGAAACACATTTAATTTTGTTTTTTTGAAAAGTTTTGTTTATTAACATAACAAGTAAACACAAGACCCAATGGGCCACACATAAAAATAACCATTTACATTTCTTCAGCATTAACTCTCTCCTCCTCCTTCCAGACCCTCACTCAGTGACAGGATAAAAATAATAAGGCCACCTTTCCCAAATGACATTCAAGAATACATTTCAATATGTCAAATAGTTACATACATGTTGAATCCCACAGCAGGTGCATTCCATTATGTGCCACTCAATTCGCCACCGTAGTTTCACTATTCATCCAACTGCCCCACACTATCAAATTTCTGTGGTATGCCCCTGCTAATGTATGTAGCCTTGTAGAAAGGTGCAGCTCTATTTACCACACCCTTCCACGCTGATACAGATGGAGGATTAGGCTTTTTCCATGATAACACTATCGTTTTCCTAGCATAATAGATTAAGATTGTCAGTAAGTACGCGTTAACTCTCTTTGGTGCTAGATTGTTTATCAAACCCAAAAGGCACAAAGCTATTGTGGGCTGTATAGGAATGGCTGTTACTTCTGCTATACATTCCATGACCCCCTTCCAAAAAGCCTGGATGCTCGAGCAATTCCAAAAGATGTGCAAGAAATCTGCAGTGAGGGAACTACACCACCAGCAACCAGGCGACTGGGTATGGAACATTTTAGCCAATCTATCTGGCTTAAGATAGATACGATGTAGGAATTTAAATTGGATTAGTTGGTCCCTAGCAGAGACCAATCTAGTAAAATTTAAGTGGTTGTAAACCCTTACAACACACTTTAACCTACAGGTAAGCCTAGATTAAGGCTTACCTGTAGGTCCAAGAAATATCTCCTAAGCCTACACGGTTTAGGAGATATTTGCCAAAAGACAGGCACCGCTGTCTACGGCGCAGCACCCGTCAACGGCGATATGCCGCGCGTGGCAGCTCCCGCGCGCATGCGCTGGAGTGACGTTATCGCGGCTTTGGTGAACGCCAGCGGAGGAGCAGTGAGGCTCACCGAGAAGATGGATGCGCCGAACTACAGGGGACAGCTGTGACATCGCTGGCTCCTGTGTCAGGTAAGTGACACATAATGGACTACTATGCGATGCATAGTAGTACATTATGCTTTACCTTTGCAGGGAATGAAAGAGGAAGTAAACCCATCAGGGTTTACTTCCTCTTTAATGTCCCATATATCATCCCAGTCATACCCATCCATCTGGGGGAACACCTCAGCCTACACTTTGCAAGGAGATCTCCTCCCTCACTGAACATTTGTTTATATATTTTGTAGACAGGGCCTTGTCCAATGTGTCCACCCTCAGCAGAGACTCCAAATCACGCATTTTCAGGGTAATACCAATATCTCCAAATTGGGCATTGTATGCATGTCTGAGCTGAAGATAACAGAACAAGTGAGTGTTGGGAAGCTTAAACTTAGTTTTCAGGGGTCAAACTGCAGGCGTTTCCCACCACCCACTGTGTCTTTCAACATCCTAATACCAAATTTAGTCCAGATGATTGCATCGGGGTACGCACAGAAGTGTATTGATTTAGGATTCTTACAAAGTGGTGTGTGAGGAGAAATCTCAGAAGTGCTACCCATCTTGGTAACTGCTACCCATGCCCTACTAGTTGCATGCATGGATATCATGAGCCTATATGAAGCCTTGACACGGGAGGTGCGCCTCATATGAACCAACAGCTGCCTCTAGTGTATTGGCAGTGTCATCCTCAGGTAGAGTAAACCATCTGTGTACAAATACTAGCTGATCCGCTAGGAAATATCTGTGAAAGTCCGGGACCACCAGACCCCCTGGTTTCCACAGCAGTTGTAACAACTGGAGTTTAACACATTTAAGTATTTGATCTCAATATTATCTTCAAAAATGTTGGGGGAGAAAAAAAAAATAAAAGGCAAGAGGGTGGCAAAACGATGTTGTACAAGTAGTGGAAACTCATTTAGTATGATTAAAAATGCTCTCACTATGCTTCAACATTGCTACAAAAAGTTTTTTCTAAATTATTCTTATTCACTTAATGTGGAACCACTATGGGCAGTTTTAAGAATGTTTGTTCAAATTAACATTAGATTTCATCCACTGTACGGGAGAAACCGTGAAGGAGCAGGATGGAAAACTTATTGGGTGAACAATTTTACAGTGTGTGCGGTTTTCCATTCAGGAAATTACATTCATTCCAAAATCAAATGTTAAGAGCAAACAAAATTTTAAATAACTTTAAAAAAATGACATCCAGTCAAATGTACAAAGAATTTTCATCTAAACATTCACACAAATGTTCGGCTAAAACCTACTAGTGTGCAGTACAGCTAACTTTACTGAGCTGTATTGCCCCTCCCCTGCATTTTGGTGACTGTGCTCATCTCTGGAAAACACATAGGCACAAGTGATGTCAAATGAGAAATCCATCGCCTTAGTGCAGCATCAGCTGAAATGGGTACCGCATACTGTCGCACCATGGATCTTGGCTTCTGAAACAGGTAGAAAAGTAGCACTCCACTAGGATTTATGCAGAATTTCAAGCTGGAGGAGCCACACATGAATAATAAGAAATCCTTAAGGAGCAGGTCTCCCTCGACCCACCCAGTCTAATTTTTCTGGAGACCAAAATGACTATCGCAAAGGCATAGAAATCAACTACCTTAATACTGCCGCAAGGGAGAACAAAATCTCATCCTGGCCACAGGAGGCAATTATCTATATTCTTCACCTTCTCTTATTCATCCTTTTATCTTTTCCTCTCTTCTATCACCTAATGTTTTTTCCCCCAAATCTTTATACACATGGAGGAGTAAAATTATGGATGCTATGTCTTTCATTCCAAGTTAAAATTGATCACTTGTTTGGGGACTACAGATTGGAATAGAACCCCTGGAACCCTTCCGACTCCAGAACAGGCACTATCACTCCACGACTTACGAGGTCCCTTACTGCCCCCGTTAGGGCCTCCTGGCGAGCCAGGAGTAAGGGTATGCTGGGAGGGGAAGAATCTCTTTGGTGACCAAGAGAGGAACTCTATCTTGTAGCCAGAGGAAATCAGTTCATAGATCCATTGGTCAGACAGCTGAGAGGCCCACCGAGCTGCAAACTTCCCAAGGTGACCCCCACCACCCAAGAGACCGGCGGGGGCAAACCTTCATGCGGTAGCACTTTTGCTTGCAGCTCCCTCAGAGGTCATCCTGTCAGGCTGGAGGGCGTTTTGCCAAAACCCGGGGGGGGGGGGGGGGGACGAAAAAGCCTCTTGAGCAGAAAATGAGGGCCCTTGCCTGTGGCGTGGCTCAGTCTTCCTGGTCTGTGAGAGTAAGGTATTCTTCCCACCTGTGGCATTCTTAATGATGTCATCCAATGATGCTCCAAAGAGCCGCTCACCAAGGAAGGGTAGATCCGTCAAGGATTTTTTTTTTTTTTTTTTTTTTTTTTTTTTAAGATGCTTGGTCCGCAGACCAGCATTTTAGCCAAATCAGGCGCCTCAGCACCACTGCTGACACTGAGGCTCTGGATAACCGAGGGAGCGTATACAGGGCCACGTCACAAACGTACTTAAGGCCTTGCACTAACTGGTCTGCTAGTTCCACGCAGACAGCAGAGGCCTTTTGCTCCCCCAATTCGGGGTGCAAAAGTTTTGATCACTCAGTAAGTGTCTGCGACACAAGTGCCGAGGCCAGTACTGGTCCCATTGCTGACCCCACAACCGTAAAAAACAAGAAACGGCCACTGCCTCAGCCTTCCTGTCTGTGGGGTTCTTAAACGCAGGAGTCCCCTCTACCGGGATTGTGGTTACTTTATTTAACCTCGATACTGGGGGGTCCACAACCGGAGGAGCCGACCATTTTTTGAGAAGGCTCTCCTCAAAAGGGTGAGGCCATATATTTGGGGACCAAAAGGTCAGTTGCGGATGACCCCATTCCTTGTAAATTAACTTGTCAAAATAAGTCAGATATGAGAACACCTTAGGCGAACGTGCTGGCTTGCAGGACCTAAAAGGGGCCGATACATCAGCAGAGGGATCTGCTGGCTCCTGAATCTCCTGAAGGGGGTGGGAAATCGGGAGCCGCTTTTTACCACCTTTGCGCCTGCACACCGCCTCCATCCTGGCAACAAACTCATCAAGGACCGCCGACAAAGCGTCCAAAGGCACTGCACCGTTTGCAGACAAGCCGGTTGCAATTGCTGGTATTTCGGGGGAAGAAACACCAGTTTCTAAAGCCATTCTGACCCACCCCGTCTGCCACCCTTGGGGACTTAGGACAGGTGCACAGTCCCACCCTCCTAGCTGCTGCAGACTGAGGGGCCCCCACCGCAGGACTCACCACCCTGACCGAGTTCCATGCCGTTCAGCTACTAGTGCCTGTGTCAGCTCCCAGGTGTCCTGAGTGAGAAACCGCGCTGTTCTGAGTAGCAGGGACCAGCGTTGAGCATAAAAAAACGCACTGGGCTACAACAAAATGGCTGCCGAGCATCCAGTATAAGGGACATAATCACAGGGAAAATGGCCGCAGAACTACAGTAAAATGGCTCCTGACCATGCTTTCCACTGAGGCACACCAAACATGGCCGACAAAACTGTACACAGGGGAAAAAAAAAAAAAAAGAGACAGTGAAAATGGCGGCAGAACAGCGCTATGGCGATCAGCAGATGCAGACCACAGCCACCCAAGCGCAGCCCCCCAGGGAACCCCTGGCTATAGGCACACATACCGCCCAGCAGCCCATCATACAGCATCCTCCATGGGGGGGGGGGGATAGGGACCGGGAGAGGAGAGGGAGAAGAGGGACCCCCAAATTGACCTCCCAGGGAATGCCCAACTGCTCAACCCCGCCGAGGCAGGGAGAGCTGTACTTACCATCCGGACAAGCTGGGGACATCCCACCACAGACCCACTCCCGAAGAGTACGGGATGGCTGCTGGCCAAAGCACACTGACGCAGACATCAGTAGCCCGGTCATGTGTGCCCCAGAGCGTTGCGCTCACCGACCGCCCCTGGAGCCTGAGGAGCATGTTGTGGCCGACCCAGTGCATAGCTATGGTCTGTACACTATAGGATAAGGGTATCCAGCCTGTCACCCAGCCGGCTGTTGATAGTAGATTACAGGATCCAAAAAATCTTGCGCAAAAGGCAAACTTTTGCAAAAAAATTCCAGAACCGACAGTCCTGCACGATTCCTAGGTCCATCTCCTTCACTAGATGGAAAAAAAACTGAAGCTGCAGGAAGCAGGCTGGGTGTTTATTACTGAAGGGACCACCCCCTGGGCGGAACTAGAAAGTTCTGTTTTTTCACATGTATAACATGTTCTTCCTAGTCCTCTCCTGAAGGTGGACTATGGTCAAGAATATGGAGCTGTGTCAGTCAGTGAACGAAAGAGAAAAGTGCATCTTCTGACTTTTCTCGTTCAAAAGTTTTTATTTTATGTTAAAATAAATTACATGTACAGAATATAAGACAAATTATTTGATACCAGAAATAAAAAGACATATTGAAGTACGGATGATATAAAAGCAAAGAAGAATTTCAAGATATTCTCGTGGGAATGACAATAAATGGCCTTATATATTTTAGAATTTGAAAACAATCTTATAGCTGAGTTTTAAACATTTTAATCCCAAGAAAATATAAATAGGTCTAAAAGAAAATATATGATTTTAAAGTTTTGACCATAACTTCTAAAGTATGTTTATAGTAAGTATTATATAGTAAGGGAGGAACATAAAAGGTATATAGGAGGGGAAGGGGAGGGAATAATTCTCTGGAGGAGGTTTTATATATCAGCTAATGTTGTAATTCTATCAAAAAAATCTTAATCACCATAACAATAAAACTCGGTTATCAATAGCATCTTCTGACTTTTAATAAAAAGACACTCAGCCGTTCCTCAATCTGGCAATGTGGCAACCCAAACCCTCCATTCTCTCCCCCGCCTGTCCACGGCGCTGGCAATACTACTGTGGGCATCCGGCTGTGACAGCTTGCAGCTTCACAGCAGGGTGCGCATGTCTCACTGCGCTGTCCTGCATATGTGATGTGTCCAAGAAGATTGCAGGGTGGAAGGGCCGCCTAGGCAGCCCAGGCGGATGTAGCAGCTTGTCGGTAATCGTGATGCATCACGGAATCGAATCGTGAGACCAGTGAAAATGGGCACCCCTAGTGTCCTCTGCTTGTAACATCGTTACTCCTTTTACACATCAGCTATGTTCTTCAAAACAGTTGAGATTGTCGACTTCCCCAGCTTGTACTCCGAGGCCATATCAGTCACATGGATACCAGTCATGCTTTTCTAGAATTTCCTTCTTCAGCTCAATGGATATTTTCTTCACAACCCCATTCTTAGAATTCCTGCTCTGCACAGTCTCATCACCTTCATTACCGCTCTGCACAGTCTTGTCACCTTCATTACCGCTCTGCACTTTCTTACCACCATACTTGCTCTTAGTTTTCTTTGGAGCCATACTGGATGTCCGGTACAGTACACACAAAAGCAAGTGTGCACAGGGATGTGTACAGTACTGTACAGTATGTGCTAAAAAGCACACCAAAACACTTTAAAATACTGTAAGTGTCTTACAGTACTCTTCTGTGACCGCGATCCACCTACAGGAGGTCACAACCACGTGTCAGAGCAGGGAAAATGGCCATGGCTCGTGTTCACGAAGCGGGTTTCACGTACCAAAGCAATTCTTTAATGAACTTTTCTGTTCGCAAACTAAGTTGTTCGTGAACCGAGGTATCACTGTATTGGTTCTACCAGAAGAATATGAGGATCAAGTGATGGGTAACCTGATCAAGGCAGTGGCAACAGAGTCAGTCCACCTTTCAGTTGTCTACTCCTGGGATGTGGACTGGCAGAGATCACCGAACAGCAAGTTTCTATCCATATTATTTGGCTTGCTACCTTCAAAAGGTTGCATGACTCCTGGTGCCCCTTAATGGCTGATTTAGGCCACAACTGTGGCATTGATGTCTGACTGAAACCTGACTGGGTGTCCTCACAGAAAGGCGGTCAGGTGCTGCAGAGCAGTTTATACTGCATGTTTCCAGGATATGGATGGGGAAGCTTGGCTTCCACAAGCAACCATACTCCCTGGACGGCAAGGGAATGGTCACTTCTTCCTAGTCTGAAAGACTGCCATCTGTTTTCCAGTGATAAGGAAGCAAAGACTTCCCTACCGTTAAGGCTGGAGATCCACCAAGTTAGGAAATGTGCTAGACACGAGCATGGGTAGATTGAGAGAAGAAGCAGTTTTCAGGGTAAAAAGATATGCTGGAAAAGTTGCAAATCAAATTGGGCAAATTGTACAGCCTTGAAGGAGGCTACCATGATGCCTAGGAATCTTTTCGGGCTGTTTTGGACCTCAAAATATTGCCATGTGCTTTAGGAGAAAGATGATTTCTCTGGAAGGATGTGTCCAGAACCAGACCCAGGTATTTCTGGCAAGAAGGTTAGAGAGCAGATTTTTAGAATGTGAACACTCAACTGAAGGCCTGGAGCATCTGAATTGTCCTGAGGATGCGTGCTGTCAGCTGTAAAGAGGAGCACTTCAAAAGAAGGTCATCTAGATCAGTGGTCATCAACCCTGTACTCAGGGCCCACTAACAGGCCAGGTTTGCAAGATAACTGAAATACATAATAGGTGATATAATTTGCTGCTCAGTGATTGCAGTATTCTAGTCTGCATCTCCCCAAGGTAATACACAAAACCTGGCCTCTTAGTGGGCCCTGAGGACAGGGTTGATGACCACTGGTCTAGATCAGTGGTTCTCAACCCTGTCCTCAAGTATCCCCCAACATACCATGTTTTAGGAACTTACTGACATACAGCAAACAGACATAAATTCTGAAGGGTAACAAGGGAGGTTCAGGATATACAATGGCCACTTACCCTCTCGTCTGCCAGCTTGCTCATCTCTTCCTGCAGCTTATTCAAAATATGAAGATTTGGCCTATTCTTTTTCGCATACTGATGTAGTTCTATTACACTTTTATCTGCATTTTCCTGAAAAAAAAAGAAGAAAAGAAAAGGCCAAAACCAATCAAGAATTAGTGGAAGGAAAAAAAAAAAAGGCAACACAATGGTCAGCTTCATTGTTACATAGAAGTACATAAGTGGTCAAAATGTTGACATCATACTTTTATTATCGCTGCATGGACATTTCTATAACTAACCTGTTTCACCATCTTGGTGCTCTCTCTCCCATACATACGTAATAAGGATCCCCAGTTTTTCACATGAGGATGGAGGAGCTGCAGGATTTTCTGTGATGCTAACTGTTTTCCAACCCTCTTATTTTTGCCTAAAAGACCAGACAGAAGAATCCATATTAAAAAGTAGACCAACATCAGTTATTACAAAATTACAGAAATCCAAATTGCTAATGAAATAAGAGAAGAACTCTGCACTCACACCAGCCTTTCACAGTATGCTTTCCACAAGTCATAACGTATTCACTCTTCTGGTTCTTTCCAGGAATTACTTCAAACTTTATAGATGTATCACCCATCCCATGGTTTCTGAAAACAAACATAAAACAGTTGAGCAAAGCAGGAAAAACAGGTAAACCGGGGGGGATGGGTGCAACCTTGCCAACAGGCTCACTTTTAGTATTATTGACTAAACGGGTGTGCATTTTCTTAAAGTGATTTTAAAGTAGTTGTAAAGTAGTTTTGTAAATTTTAAATTTTTAAAAAAATAACAAAAATGTTCTACTTACCTGCTCTGTGAAGTGGTTTTGGTTTTGTACAGAGCAGCCCAGATCCTCCTCTTTTCGGGTCCCTCTTTGGCTCTCCTAGCCCCTCCCTCCAATCGAGTGCCCCTACAGCAAGCAGCTTGCTATGAGGGCACCCAAGCTGAGCTGCAGTGCTTTGTGTCCAGACACGGAGCCGCAACCTGGCCATTTCCCCTCTCCTTATTAGCTCACTGAATTTGATTGACAGCAGCAGGCGCCAATAAGGGAGTCTTGGGCAGCTGAGAGTCTACTGCAACATCACTGGATAGAAATGGAGCTCAGGGAGGCTTCTGCACACACAAGGCTTTTCATCTTAATGCATAGAATGCATTAAGATATAAATCCTTCTGACTTTACAACCACTTTAACTAGTGTGGAGTACTTGAATTCAACTTGATGCTGCCTAACCCTCTCCCAGGATGAACACATAGGATTAGAAGAGTCTGATACCTAATAACTAACAAACAGTCAGTAAGGTGGCTTTCAAGCTTAATTTTACATTGGTATTACTTGCCAATCCTGACTTTGATTTTCTTTAACCACTTCGATACTGGGCACTTTCACTCCTTTCCTTCCCAGGCCAGCTTTCAGCGCTCTCGCACTTTCAATTAGAATTGCGTTGTGATGCAACACTGTTTTGGTCATTTTGTTCACATAAAGAGCTTAATTTTGGTGGCTTTTATTAACTACTTTTTTTTTTCTTATAGCCAAAAATAGAAACTAAGAAAAAAATATAATAAAAACATATTTTCTACATTTTATTTTAAACCACTTGGCATCCGTAGGCCGTCATATGACATCCTCGGGTTGTGGTGGTATATCTGAATGATGCCTGAGGCTAGACATAATTCAGATATCTGCATTTTCAGCCAGCAATTCTCTACACCATAAGAACGATCATATCGGCTGTTCCGCCGCTTGATCATTCTTACGGGCAGCGAAAGGGGCGTTCCCCCGCCGGCCCCGGTTGTTCATCATAGAGATATCCGGTGGACCAGATGGTCGCTGGAGTCTCTATGATCAGAGGCAGGGCGCGATGTTATGACGTCGCGCCCGGCCTCTGAGATCAAAAAACCGGCGGCACCTCGGCTGGGAAGCGGTTATTTTTTTTTTTTACAGGCTTCCCAGCCTAGTGGTGAGATGTGGGGTCTTATTGACCCCACATCTCACTGTAAAGAGGTCCTGTCATGTCATATTCCTCTAACTCAAAACACGTAACCAGTACAATTTTTTAAAGCGTCGCCTATGGGGATTTTTAAGTACCGAAGTTTGGCGCCATTCCACGAGCGTGTGCAATTTTGAAGCGCGACATGTTAGGCATCTATTTACTCGGCGTAACTTAATCTTTCACATTATGCAAACTGCTTTTGAAAAATTACTGTGCAAATACCGTGCAAGATAAAAAGTAGCAATGACCGCCATCGCATTCTCTAGGGAGTCTGCTAAAAAAACATATATAATGTCATTTTAGAGCAAAAAAATTATGATTTTTAAATGTAGGAGCGAAGTGTCAGAATTGGTTAAAAGAAATCCAATAAAATCTAATTTTGTTGTAAATTTAAGCCAAAATGTATTCTGCTACATGCTAAAAAAAAAAAACTGATAAGTGTATAATTGCTTTGTGTGATCATGGACACTGTGCCGATTTAGCAGTGTGTAAAAAGCAGTAAAAAAACAGCTCATACTCACTGATCACCGGCCGCCTGCAGCGATCCACTCTAGCTCTCCGCACTGACAACTTCCGCGAGGAGAAGAGAGCTGATCGGCTAGGAACCGGCTCTCTATTTATGTCACATGATGGTTGTGATTGTACGCAGCAATCATATGATCAGGAGGGCCAGTCAAAGAACCCTCCTGCCAATCTGAGATGTGCCGTGTCCGTGTGACACTAGCGCATCGGGAACGCGACGCTGCGCGGGCATGATCCCTCTCCTTCAGAAGGATGTTCCTGAACGTCCACTCAGGAGGAAGTGCCCACCCGGCCGTATGTGTGTAGTGGACGGATGGGAGGTGGTTAAAAACTTGATTGACTTTAAAAAGGTAAAAGTACGTTTTTAGGGATTACATTCTATGCAATGGATCACTATGAGGGATTAGGTTACCTTTAAGGTAAAAGGAAGGGGTCAGTGTTGGTGTCAAATCAGTTTGAAAAAAAATGAAAAATTCCCCAGTCTCTGTACTTAAGTTATTGATAAGATATCAGATCAGCCGCATAGGAAAAGGGCTTGTTTTAAGTGGATGTGCAAACCAGTAGACATGTATTGTTGAAAGTAAAGCACAGCCATTTTTAGCGACACAAAGCAAAACATGTGCAAGAAACCAGCAAATATGGCTGCCACATATACATAATTACAAAACTATAAATTAAGCCAATCAAAAAACTTTTACATTATTGCTGACAAGGGGCTTTGTGTGGATTTACTTCTTTGTCTTCCTGTCCAAGTGACAACTGCTACCTTGTTTGGTCCTGCTTTCACAGGGACAGGAAGGTGAAACTGCCCTAAATAGGGTCAAGGTCAGCAATAAAAAAAAACTTGAATAATCACTATTACAACATTAACTACTAAAGAGAAAAAAAAACCAAAAAACGTGGGATTTAAACTGTAAGAAATCTACCTTTTAAGGCACTCAAGTAGAATCTGATGTGGTGACAAAAGTCCAGCTTTATTGGTCAACTCATACACTCGTGAATCTTCAATACTGATGTGGTTGAAATACTATAAAAAATAAAAGTATGTCATTGAATAATATACATATGTATTAGGGATATTTAGTTTACTTGTAAAATACTTTTGCCTACTCAAAGACACCAGGAAACTTTCATATTTATAACTACTTTTGTATAAGAGGGAGAGAGATTAACCACTTGCCTACTGGGCACTTAAAACACCCCTCCTGCCCAGATCAATTTTCAGCTTTCAGTGCTCTCACACTTTGAATGACAATTACTCAGTCATGCAGCACTGTACCCAAATGAATTTTTTGTCCTTTTTTCCCCACAAATAGAGCTTTCTTTTGGTGGTATTTGATCACCTCGGGGTTATTTTTTGCGCTATAAATGAAAAAAGACCGAAAATTTAGAAAAAAAAACCTGCATTTTTCTTGGTTTCTGTGATAAAATGTGCTTCCTACAGGTTCTTATTGTTTATAGCCACAATGTAGTATTGCTATGTATATTGTTACTGTCAAGCTATCATTATGGCAGATGAACATAACCTTATCTCATGGAAAGTGAGGGGTCAGAGTGATGTGGTGAAAAGTCAGGCACTTTTTTCCCTACGCAAATTATAATGCTCTGCAGTTGTGTGTCTGCAGGAGGAAACACTTGCAATCCAATACCTTGCCTTGAAGTATCAAAAAAGCTCCATAGAGAGGTGGGTGCTGTGTCTGTCAATTAACTCAGAGAAACGGATTTTAGGGCAAGTAAAAAATCCTATTTTCTCAATCGTTCATTGACAGACACAGCCTTTTTCTTCAGAACCACAGGGACGTCCCAAAGCAGTGCCAAACTTGAGGGGTGGGACAAGAAAAATTCCTAAGGCTAACACAAGAGCCATGCAGGTAACAAGATTTTCACATAGGACCAACAACCTGGACGCTACCCCTTCAAGAGGGAATAGACCCTCTAAACAGCAGCCTGCAAAAACTTGCAGTCAAAAGAGGCATCCGCAGATGCCAACCCATCCACTTCGTAGACTTGTAAAAATGTACGCTGATGACCAGTGGTCGCCTTGCAAACTTGCACAATGGACACACGATGACAGAAGGACCAAGAAGCACTAAGCGCTCGAGAAGAACGTGCCATAAAAGATAGGACAAACCCCAAAAAATTCTTCAAATATATTAATAGTAAAAAGGTCAAGTCTGAGCATGTAGGCCCTTTACAAAATAATCTGGAGTGGGTGACTGGGGACAAAGAGAAGGCCAATTTATTAAATACTTTCTTCAGCTCTGTGTATACAAAGGAGCATGGGAGAGCTCATGTCCATAATGGGGGTGGTAGCGACACAGCCCCAAATCCACAATGGCTCAAAAGTAATATGGTCCAGAAATATTTGGACAGAATAAAGGTGGATAAAGCACCTGGACCTGATGGCATCCACCCACGGACCCTAAAAGAATCGAGCTCTGTAATTTCAAAGCTGTTATATCTAATTTTTAGGGACTCATTAATGACAAGAATAGTACCACTGGATTGGTGCAGGGCCAATGTGGTGCCTATATTTAAAAAGGGAACAAAGTCTTTACCAAGTAACTATAGACCTGTTATTTTATCTTCTATAGTTGGGAAGATACTGGAGAGATTAATAAAAGACCACATAGACGAGTCCTTGCAGGAAAAAAATATTTTTTGAGCAACAGAAAGCATGGATTCATGAAAGACAGAAGTTGTCAGACAAACCCGATTTCTTTTTACGAGGAGGTAAGTAAAGCCTTGGACAGAGGGGTGGCTGGGGACATGGTATACTTGGAATTTGCAAAAGCGTTCAATAGAGTTCCGCACACACGGCTCATGTGCAAGTTAAAGTGTACAGGTTTGGAAATATCAGTTTGTAAATGGATAGAAAACTGGCTAAAAGACAGAATTCAGAGAGTAGTGGTTAATGATTCTTACTCTGAATGGTCTAAGGTTATCAGTGGTGTACCCCAAGGTTCAGTGCTGGGACTCTTACTTTTTAATATCTTTATAAATTATATTGGGTCTGGGATCAAAAGTAACATTTCCGTCTTTGCAGATGACACCAAGCTATGCAGTGGCATAACGTTCTTACAGGATGTCTCCAATTTACAAGCCAACCTCAATGCTCTGTCTAATTGGGCGACTGTGGCAGATGAGGTTTAACATTGATAAATGTAAAGTTATGCACTTGGGGGAACATGTAAGAATATGCATGCATCATACATCTTAGGGGGGGGAGTACAACTGGGGGAATCCGTAGTGCAGAAGGATCTGGGAGTTTTGGTAGAGCATAATCTCAATAGCATGCAATGCCAAGCTGCGATTTTCAAAGCGAGCAAAGTGCGTTCTTGTATTAGGAGAGGTATGGACTCCAGAGAGAGAGATCATTTTGCTCCTGTTCAAATTGGGGTCCTTCCTCCCACAGTGGGAGATTATTCCTTCCAACCAGTTTATTTTGTGGATCATAAGAAAAGGATACAGGTTGGAGTTTTTAAAACCCCCACCACTCAGACTTCTGGTCACCGAGCTGCCAAAATGTGCAAGAAAAGGCTTCAGCTCTTCTTTCCTCCCTACAGGAGTTGGAGGAACAGGAGGTGGTAGTACAAGTCCCAGCAGAAGAGGCCAGCAGGGGCTTCCATTTCCACATCTTTGTGGTCCGCAAACCGTCGGGAAAGTTCAGGCTTATGCTGAACCTGAAGGCTCTGAACATCTCAGTTACCTACAACAGTTTCCGAATGGACTCCATCTACTCTGTGAAAGCACTTCTTCCCCCGAACGGCTTCATGGCATCGATAGAATTGAAGGATGTCTATCTGCACATTCCCATCGCAGAGGGGTACCAGAAGTTCCTCAGGTTGGCGGTAAATACCACAGAAGGGATATTTCATTTACAGTTCAAGGACCTCCCCTTCGGGGTATCCTCTTCCCTCTGTATCTTCACCAAGGTCATGGTGGAGGTTCTGGCCTTTTTGCGACTCAGACATCTCAGTAGTGGCATATTTAGATGATCTGCTCCTGTTTGCCTCTTCCCCGGAACAACTGTCTCAGGATCTGCAGGTAACGAGGGATATCCTGGAAAATCTAGGATGGCTCTTGAACCTGGAAAAATCCAGCTTGACCCCATCACAAAAGGTCATTTTCCTGGGCTACATGTTGGATTCAACAGAGCAGAAAGTCTTCCTTCCGGTGGAAAAAATCCAAAAGGTAGATAGGGCAATGTTACTACAGGGCAGCCAGCAGATCTCTGTAAAAAAAAAAGCTATGTCAGCCCTAGGGTTACGGATATCCTCGCTCCCGGCAGTGCAGTGGGCAGGGCTACATTTTCGCCCTTTACAACTCTTCATCCTGGGGGTTTGGGACCACAATCGGGGTTCTTTGGACTCCCCGATAGTGGTGCCAAGTCAGGTCAAGAGATCACTCTGGTAGTGGAGAAAGGGGGCCAATCTTTCACAAGGGCTGGATTGGGTCCTTCCAGTATCCAAAACTATCACGACCGATGC
Source organism: Lithobates pipiens (assembly GCF_037356315.1). Taxonomy (NCBI): domain Eukaryota; kingdom Metazoa; phylum Chordata; class Amphibia; order Anura; family Ranidae; genus Lithobates; species Lithobates pipiens. The sequence continues at coordinate 54,262,709 of NW_027507790.1, read as the reverse complement.
AAGCGGCACGGGTTGGGGCACACATCTAGATTCCCGGATGGTTCAGGGCACCTGGCTGAGGAAGGAAGCAAAGGAGTCCTCGAACTGGAGGGAACTGAAGGCTATAGCCTAGGCACTCAGAGCCTTTTAAAGGGAACGCCAGGGATAGCACATGAGTCCGATCGGACAACTCCTCAACGGTAGCCTATGTCACCACCAGGCAGGGAGGTACCAAAAGCAGATCCCTGTGGATCCTGACAGAAATTATTCTCAGGTGGGCCGAAGCAAATATTCTGTCCCTTTCGGCAGTACATCTAAAAAGGGGATCAGAACCAGGTTGCGGATTTTCTCAGCAGGAAAATGCTGAGAGAAGGCGACTGGGTTTTGAACCAGGAGATCTTCGAAGCAATCACTCAGAAGTGGGGGATGCATTGTGTAGACCTATTTGCCACGAGCGAAAACAGAAAGACGCGTCTTTTCTTCTCCCTGAGCAGATGGGACAGGGCACTTGGAGTGGACACACTGGCTCAGAACTGGGGGTTCTCCAAGTGTTATGCCTTCCCCCACTTCTGTACTAATCCCAGCAGTACTGAGGAAGTTCCAGGTGGAGAGCAAAACTCTCATTCTGATTACACCCCAGAAGGCCGTGGTTTTTCCATATTAAAGGGCTACCTGAAAGTGTGGAAACATTTCAATAGCTGGTGCTCAGAAAGTTTCTTTGATATACGCAGCTCTGTAGCAGTATTAGAGTTTCTACAGTCTGGGGCGGACAAAGGGTTGGCCATTAGCACCCTGAAAAGGACAGGTATCCGATTTGAGCGTCTTTTTGGAAAAACAACTAGCAACGGATCCATGGATAGCCAGGTTTTTTTAAAGCCCTGAGCAGGCATAGACCAGTAAGAGTCTCCCCCTTCCCTATATGGCATCTCTCTTTAGTTTTACAAGCCCTCACCGGGGAAACTTTTGAGCCGTTGGAGGCTTGTACGTTGAAATTGATCACCTTCAAAACAGCGTTTTTGGTGGTGATCACTACGGCAAGGAGAGTGAACTTGAAGCCCTCTCAATTAGGACACCTTTTTTTCCAGGTGTTTGCGGACCGTGTGGTTTTTAAAACCGGTCCGGCCTTTTTGCCCAAAGTGTATTCTCTCTAGTTTTCATAGAGGCCAATAAATTATTTTGCCTACCTTCTGTGCAAACCCTGGAACGTATTTTTCATAAATTGGATGTTAGAAGGTGCATCTCGTGTCTCCCCAGCTGGCCGGAGGTACTCTTGAAGAACTGAGGGGCTGCCAGGACGGGGAGGTTTAAATCTTGAAATCTAAGGCGGTGTTTCCTGAGATGGGAGGAGCCAGGGTCTCTCTATAGTGCTGTCCTGAATGACTCCCGGAAAAGGATGTTACCGGTAAGTAACTCCATTTTTTTCTGAAGTTCACTGACTGACAGCTCCTTTATTCTTGACCATTGGGCTGTTATGCCACCTTCAGGAGAGGACTAGGCAGAACATGTTATACATGTGAAAAAAACAGAACTTCCCAATTCCGCCCAGGGGGCAGTCCCTCCAGGAACATCCCCTCAGCCAGCTTCCTGCAGCTTCAGTACGTCAACAAGCAGCACAACGTAAATCAATAGGAGGGGAGGGTGCTGTGTCAGTCACTGAACTTCAGAGAAAAGGATTTTACGGCAAATACAAAAATCCTATTTTCTCTATCGTTCACTGACTGACACAGCTCCTTTATTCTTGACCATTGGGACGTCCCCAAGCAGTATCATAAGGAGGGGTGGGAAACAGCATAACAGAACTTCATCCCCAATCAGAAGTGCTCTCTAACAAGGGAGTCACCACCTTATCTAACCACATCAGAACTTGCGGTAACATTATACTCAAAAAGGTAACTATTTTCTTTAAACAGAAAGAGTAGTGCAGAATTGCAACATTACACGGCCGTCCGCGAACTTTACGGCCAAGCAGGCAGACGATTCGCTTACATCCACTCTGCAGAAAGACTTGCAGCCAAAACAGGCATCCGACAATGCACTTACATCCACTCTGTAGAATTTGGTAAACGTGTGAACGGACGACTAACTCTCCGCCTTACACACCAGAGCAACTGATACTCGATGTCGGAAGTCCAAGAGGCCCCAATTGTCCTGGTGGAATGAGCCATGGCAGGAAAGGGGGGCACCTGCCCCTTCAAGGCGTAGGCCTGTACCACATCTGTCTGAATCCACCTGGAAATGGTGGTCAACTAGACCGCCATACCTTTTTAGGACCAGCTACCGAAACGAACAGAGATTTAACTCCCGAAGGGGAGCCGTGGCAGACAAATGTATCGTAGCCCTGACCACGTCCAGGGAATAAAGGGGCACCTCTTAGGAGAAGGGAAGGTTGCAGACGCACCACCACCTTATCCTTATGGGTACCCATATAGGGCGACTTGTAAGACAAGACCACCAGTTCCGAAACCCTCTGGCCCGATGTAAAGGCCACTAGAAAAAACATTTTCTGAGAAAGTCAAACAAGGGAATTTCTCTTGTGTTCTCAAAAACTGCGGTTTCTGAAGCACCGAAAACACCAGGTTCAGATCCCACGGGGGTAACGGTGGACGCACCGGAGGAACTACAAGTCGGTCTCCCTGAACAACAGTGCTCACTAGAAATTGAGACAGGGGTCGCTTAAAAAAAATAAAAAAAAGACAGCCAAGGCTGATATTGGTCCTTTAATGGTGCGGTGCTTAAAGCAAACTTCTGGTCTACTCTTCGCTGTAGAAACAGCAGTATCCTGGAAACTCAATAGGTGCACGGATGCCATCCTTTCTCCTCACATAGAGACGTATGCCTTCCAGGTACGATGGTATATCTTCCGAGAAGAAGATTTCCATGCTCTCAACATAGTTCATAGTTGGGATCACTGAGTCGGATAGGCCTCGGTACCTTAGCATCTGGCTCTCAACAGCCATGCCGTTAAAACCAGCTATGGTAAAACAAGATGGAGAATCAGACCTCGACACAGAAGGTCCTCTCGCACGGCAGTCGCCAGGGAGCCTTCGCAACCAGGCGTACTAGGTCGGCGTGTCAGGGACGCCAAGGCCAATATGGGGCATTAGTATTACTGTATCCCCTCGGCCTCTAATCTGCGGAGCAGACATTGTAGTAGCTTTAGCGGAGGAAAGTCGCAGATCTCTTATCCTGGCACCTTCCAATTGAGATGGGAAGCCAGGAGATCCACGTCTGGTGTTCCCCACCGCAGGCACAGTATCCTGAACATCTCTGGATGCAACACCCACTCTGCAGAAAAAATCCATGGACCAATGGGCCAGCAGGGTTACTAGGTCCATCTCCTTCACTAGGCAGAAAAAAACTGAAGCTGTAGGAAGCAGGCTGAGGGGATGTTACTGGATGGACCACCCCCTGGGCGGAACTGTAAAGTTCTCTTTTTTCACATGTATAACATGTTCTGACTTGTCCTCTCCTGAAGGTGGCTTAACAGCCCAATGGTCAAGAATAAAGGAGCTGTGTCAGTCAGTGAACAAAAGAGAAAACACGCTGGCCAGAGCTGAAGCCCGGGTCAGGCTCAGATAATCCAACGATCTGGCAGGGCCAAGCAGACTTCCGATATACAAACCTTGACTGATTTCAGTGGAGTCTAAGAATTATGTTGCTCCTCGGAGTAATCGATGAGTCGGAGAAGAAGATCGTCCAGGCAGTCCAGGATTGCAAACCTCCACCAACACAACCACGCCAGATCCGGGGCCAAAAACTCGTGAACACCCAAGGAGCGGTGGCCAGACCCAAAGGGGCAACACCACATGCTTATAGACAGTCCGTCATGTGACTAGATGACTCAGATTTCCTGCCCTCTATATTTAATAATCCAGATAAAAAGGGCACCATTTCTCATATATATACCTGCCTGCTAGCACATATCCGAGCTCCAGACCTTCTGCCCTGTAGGGAGAAGTGGGAATTAGATGTTGGTCCTATCGATGGGGATAGATGGGAACAGATCTTGCATCAAGGGACTCTGATTTACTCTTGATCTACTCTAGAAGTGCCCCAAACTGGTACGATATTGGCATGAGATTGTTGCGACTATTAAAGTGGTTGTAAACCCCACTTTGAACTACAGGTAAGCCTAGATTAAGGCTTACCTGTAGGTCCAAGAAATATCTCCTAAACTTATATGGTTTAGGAGATATTTGCCTGAAAACAGGCACCGCTGTCTACGGCGCATGCGCTGTAGACTGCGGCTCGCAGGCGCACTGAGCGCGGCATTTTCAACGGCAGAGCTGCTGCGCGTGTTAGCTCCTGTGCGCATGCGCGGGAGTGACGTCATCGCGGCTTCGCCGAATGACAGCGGCGGAGCTGCAAGACCCCACCAAGAAGATGGATGCGGCAGACTACAGGGGACAGCGGTGACTTCGCTGGCTCCTGTGTCAGGTAAGTGACACATAATGGACTACCATGCGATGCATAGTAGTCCATTATGCTTTGCCTTTGCAGGGAATAAACTTATCAGGGTTTACTTCCTCTTTAATAACATTTATCAATTGCAGTTACCGGTAGACCCAGTTACTTGCCTGCTAGGGGGCCTGGAGGAGGAACTATACCCCCTTCTACATATATAGCTTTAACTAGACTGTTCTACCCAGCTAGAAAATTGAGCACACGGTATTGGTTCTCCCCCTTGCCCCCAAATCCACTCAATGGATACAAGAGGTGAATACAATACTTTTTAGAGAGAGAAAATTGCATATCCGCACAGAAATGTGTCGGAAAAATTTACCAGAATCTGGCATGAATGGTTGAAGAACCCAGGAGTGACTCCTCGTCAACATGTTCTTACCAGACTGCTTTAGAGCTAGGCTAGAAATGGGCATGCTATTGGTTACAGTTTGAATGGCCTGCATAGGATTGGGGATTTTGAACTAGTATGCAACGGATACTGTATGGAGATTCCCCTTGTTTGTTCAAGATGATGATTTTTCTTCTTCTCTATCAAAATGATAAACATGCCCCAAGGAGTGTACTATTTTAGGTTTTCTATATGTTCTTTAGTAACAAGTTAGGCAATATGTTTGATACTAGACTTATTGTGCAGGCTGTATACTTTAATTTATAACTTTGCACAGTACCTTTATTATGCAACGTTTATGTCATTTTTATGCTCTTTATTCTAGAGCCTATTTTCTTTGATTGTCTGTACCTTTCTAAATTTTCTGCGCAATAAATTTATTTTTATATCGGAAAAAATAGGATTTTTGTACTCACCCTAAAATCCTTTTGTCTGAAGTTCACTGACACAGCTCCAGTAATCTTGACCGTAGGTTATTACACCACCTTCAGGAGAGGACTAGGCAGAACATGTAATACATGTGAAAAAAACAGAACTTTACAGTTCCGCCCAGGGGGCGGTCCCTCTGGTAATAACCCCTCAGCCTGCTTCCTGCAGCTCAGTACGTAAACAAGCAATACAAAGTAAAACAATAGGAGGGGAGGGTGCTGTGTCAGTCAGTGAATATCAGAGAAAAGGATTTTACGGTGAGGGAGTACAAAAATCCAATTTTCTCTCCTTCACTGACCGTAGGGACATCCCCAAGCAGTATCATAACGAGGGGTGGGAACAGCAACATAACTTCACCCACAACCAGCAGTGCTCCCTAACAGGGGAGTCACCATCTCACTAGCCGCATCAGAACTTGCGGTCAACAAACACAAACAGTGCATTGATACTCAAAAATAACTTATTTTAAAACAGAAGAAAGAGTGCAGAATTGCAACATTACACGGCCACCTGCAAAACTTTGAGGCCAAAACAGGCATCAGATGATGCGCTTGCATCCACTTTGTAGAATTTTGTAAAAGTGTTAACGGGCGACCAAGTCGCCGCCTTACACACATTCGAGCGACTGACGCTTGATGTCGGAAAGCCCAAGAGGTCCCAATTGCCCTGGTCGAATGGATCATGACAGGAAAGGGGGGCACCTGCCCCTTCAAGGTGTAAGCCTGGTCCACAATCTGTCTGATCCACCTGGAAATGGTGGCAGACGAGACCGCCATCCCTTTATTCAGACCAGCTACCGAAACAAACAGTCTGACTTCCGAAAGGGAACCGTGGCAGACAAATATACCCTTAGAGCCCAGACCACGACCAGGGAATGAAGGGCCACCTCTTTAGGATGTGTCGGTTTAGGACACAGATGGCAACACAAAGTCTTTGATGTGAAAAGCCAAAACCAACTTCGGTAGAAAAGAAGGTTGAGGACGCAACACCATCTTATCCTTGTGGATAACAAGATAGGGCAACTTGCAAGACAAGGCTGCCAGTTCTGAAACCCTCCTGGCCGATGTAATGGCCACTAGGAAGACCACTTTCTGAGAGAGAGTCAACAAGGGAATTTCCCTGATGTTCTCAAAAGGCGGTTTCTGAAGCGCCGATAGCACCAGGTTCAGATCCCATGGGGGCAAGGGTGGAAGCACCGGAGGGACTACATGCTGGACCCCTTGTACAAAAGTGCTCACTAGAGAGTGAGACGCCAAAAAACAGCCACAACCTACATCTGTCCCTTAATGGTGCTTAAAGCCAGTTTCTGGTCTACTCCTCGCTGTAGAATCCTGGAAACGGAATAGGTTCACGGACGCCACCCCATCTCCTCACACATGGAGATATAAGCCTTCCATGTATGATGATAAATCTTTCCGAGAAGATTTCCATGCACTCAACATAGTTGAAATCAGAGTCCGACAGGCTCCGGTTCCTTAGCACCTGGCTCTCAACAGCCATGCCGTTAAAATCAGCGATAGTAAAGCAGGATGGAGAATCGGACCGAGGCAGGTGGCCTTCTCGCATCGGTAGTCGAAAGGGAGTGTCCGCAACCAGGCATACTAGGTCGGCGTACCAATCTGGGGCAATCTAGGGACGTCGAGGTCCAATCTGGGGCAATCAGTATCGTTGGAATGCCATCGCCCTCCACTCTGGTGAGCAGACGTTGTAACAGTTTTAGCAGAGGAAAAGCGTAGATCAGTCAGTACTGATCCCATGGAGCCACCAACATGTCTGAAGCGTCCACCCAAGGATCTCTTGTCCTGGATACGAATCTCTGCACCTCGAGTTGGGAGGCCAGGAGATCCATGTTTGGTGTGCCCCACCGCAGGCACAGCAGCCTGAACACCTTTGGATGCAACGTCCATTCTCCTGGGTCCAGCATCTGGCGACTCAGTCTGCCTGCCAGTTTTCTACTCCCGCAATGTAAATGGCCGACAGGGCTGGTACATGTCGTTTTGTCCACTGAAGGATGTGAGCGACCTCCAATGCTGCAGCCGAGCTTCTTGTTCCTCCTTGATGGTAAGCATATGCGACCGCTGTGGCATTGTCTGACTGGATCCTGATCGGACGCCATCTTAGTCTCATCGACCATGTGGAGAGGCATAGCCTGAACGCTCAGAGCTCGAACACATTGATCAGCAACTTGGATTCCTCCCCCGACCAGAGGCCCTGGGTCAACTGTACTCCCAGTACTCCACCCCAGCCGGTCAGGCTGGCGTCCGTTGTGATCACTGTCCAATGCAGAGAAAGGAACAACTTCCTGGACCAAAGTGCCGGGGACCTCAGCCACCAGAGCAGGGAGTCCCTGACTGACTCACCTGAATCTGTCGATCCAGGGAAAACAGAATTTGTCCCATTTTGTCAATTTCTCCCTCTGCAAGACTGTGAAACTGGGTGTATGGTACCGGCTCGAAGGAGGCCACCATGAGACCCAGGACCCGGTTCATCAATAGCTTTACCGCGGCTCAGAGTCTGCAGTTTGTCTGAAGGGAGAAACACTCTTGCTTCCACGGAGTCCAGCTGTAAGGCTAGGTACTCCAGGCACTGAGTCAGTATAAAACACAGACTTTTTGTGATTCAACAGCCACACAAATTCTTGCAGAGTTTGCATGATGATTGCCACATCCTCCTTTAATTCTGAGGCGGAAGCTGCTCTCAGGCGGAGACCGTCTAGGTAACACATGATTGCGATCCCGCGTTGTCGCAAAAAACGCCAAAATTGTAGCCTTGGTAAAGACTCAGGGTGCTAAAGCCAAGCCAAAAGGGAGAGCAACAAACTGGTAGTGGGCTTCTCCTACTGCAAATCGTAGAAACCTCTGATGCCTGAGGTATATGGGTATGTGCAGGTACACATCCTGGATGTCCAAAGATGCCAGGGAGTCCCCTTGATGGAGTGCAGCGACTACTGGGCCTAATCGATAACATTCTGAACCTCTGTACTTTTACAGGGCAATTGGGAGCTTTCAGGTCCAAGATTCGAAGCACCCCTTCATTTTTGGGGACTACAGATTGGAGTAGAAGCCCTGAAACCTTTCCGATTCCGGAACAGGCACTATCACCCCGCGGCTTAGCAGGTCCCTTGCTGCTCCCAATAGGGCCTCCCGGCAAGCCGGGAGTAAGTGTATACTGGAGGGGAAGAATCTGTTTGGTGGCCAAGAGAGGAACTCTATCTTGTAGCCCGATGAAATCAGTTCGCAGACCCATTGGTTGGACAGCCGAGAGGCACACCGGGCTGCAAACTCCCAAAGTGGACCCCCCACCCGAGTGACGGGCGGGGGCAAACCTTCATGCGGTAGCACCTTTGTTCGCAGGCTTGTTAGGCTTGTGGTTCCAGGTACTTTTTGTCTTGCGTGGATCCCGACAGGGAATCATCCTCACAAGTCCTGGTCAGCTTCATCTGATCTATCAGAGCAGGGGCCGCCAGTCACTGAAAAAATAGGGACAGGGAGAGAAGAGAGAGGAGAGGGACACCCCAAATCGACCTCCCAGGGAATGCCAAGCTGCTCAATCCCGCCGAGGCAGGAAAAGCTGTACTTACCATCCAGACGAGTTGGGGGCATCCCATCACAGATCCACTCTCCAAGCAGTACGGGGTAGCTGCTGGCAAAGGCAAACTGTGACAAAGACATTGGTAGTCTGGTCATGTGTGTGCCCCGGAGCGCTGCGCTCACCGGCCTCCCCTGGAGCCTGAGGGGCATGTCGTGGCCGACCCAGCTCGTAGCTGACCCAGCTCGTAGCTAGGGTCTGCACACGCTCGATGGCCAGGCTGGGCAGACTACAAGGATCTAGATTATCCAGCCTGTCACCCAGCCGGCTGTTGATAGCAGATCACAGGATCTTAAAATCGTGCGCAAAAGGCAAACATTCAGAAAAAAATCCCAGGGCCGATGGTCCCGCAGGGAGCCTAGGTCCTTCTTCACTAAGCAGAAAAAAAACTGAGCCGCAGGAAGCAGGCTGAGGGGTTATTACCAGAAGGACCACCCCCCTGGACAGAACTGTAAAGTTCTGCTGTTTTCACATGTATTACATGTTCTGCCTAGTCCTCTCCTGAAGATGACGTAATAACCTACGGTCAAGATTACTGGAGCTGTGTCAGTCAGTGAACAAACGAGAAATAAGTGTTACTAAACCCAGGACCCGGCATTCACTATATCTGGTCTCCCACATTACATAGAAATGCACAACAATTGCTAAACACCTTTCCTCATCAGCAGTATATAGCAGTCTTGTAACTTCCATCAGTGTCCAGCCAAGCACTGGCTAAAGCTTGTAGGAGTTTTCTGACTGCCCTAAAAAGCCCCATGCACACTAAAAGATTTTCTGCCGATTTTTGTCTTCAGAATTAGCAAAACCATGTAGTGCAAGGGCCTGCCTGATTGCATACAAATTGAAAAGGTTTGACCTCATATTATATGGTTTTGCTAAATCTAAAGGAAAAAAACAGCAGAAAATCCGATAGTGTGTATGGGGCTTAAGACTGCAAGAAACCTGACCCATTTGGACAGGGCTGATTGGCCTCGTGCTGATCACATGCACCTTCCAAAGAAAAAAAGAAAACCTCTCTAACAATACACACCAAACTGAGCATGTGCAGGCTGACTACATAGACAGTGGAAGGAGGGGAGTATCCGAGAAGACAGGATCAAACAGCCGTTTTACACAATGCAGAGGATTAACCCCTTGGGTTCCACAATGGGTATGACACGCATGCTTTACTGCATATACAGACTGATTTTACTGTTGTGGGTTTAGTAACACTTTAAAGAGGTAGCAATTCGTACTATCAAAAGCACTTAAAGCCCAACTACAGATTTACTATGACTTTAGTTTGTTTGGGCCAAGCTGGTATTTCCTTTTGTAACAGATGCACGTGCTGGTAACACTGCGTGATCTATCTGTAGCATCAGCTACATAAAGTATTATAGGGTTGTGCTTTGGCAGCAGGAAAAAAAAAAAAAAAACTTGGAGTCAGGCAGAGCACTGCTCAGCCATTTACAATTAGCCTTGTATTTTAGCAGTACAAGGGTTCCTCTGATTGGCAAAGAGGTAAAGATGGTGACATCCTCTCTCCTCTCCACCCCAGACAATAGGGGAAGCCTTGTATTAAATTTATAAAATACAAGGTTTTCTATGAGAATGGTTTAGCAGCACTTGGCTGGACTCAATTTTGTTTCAGGCATGGGAAATCCCTGTCCAACTGCCAGAAAACTATACTGCATTAACTGAAGCTACATGCAGTTTAACCAATGCTACTAGCAGGTGTATTGGTTAGCTAAGGAAACTGTTCATTTGAGCTAGCTTGGCCCAAAAGGAACCATTTAAAGTAATAGTAAACCTAGGAGTTAAAGCTTTACCTGAAAACCCATAACCTCAGCAACCCAAGACCATTACATGTATGAGCTAAAACTGGCAGCCCTCCAGCTGTTGAGAAACTACAAGTCCCATGAGACATTGCAAGGCTGATGGTTACTGACATGACACCCACAGGCAGAGGCAGATGGGACATGTAGTTTCGCAACAGCTGTAGGGCCACAACTTTGAGATTCCTTCAGGCCCCAGTAAATGGCTGTAACATAGAACTAAGAAAAAAATGCTCCCTGATCCCCTCTGACTGAAGAACCCAGAAGCGACAAAAACAAAAAAAAAAAAAAAAAAAAAAAAAAAACACGACACTTCTGGGTTTAGACTTGTCATTTCCCAGATACTACAGCTGGAGTAGCAGCGAATAAAGTACAATCTGTGCTTGAATATCTGCAGTGGGGCAGGGGAGACATTAGGGGCGTAATAAAAATAAAACCTGTAAAAGAACCCCCAAAAGCAAACGCACAGCATAGGGCATGCGTGTAAAAATAACATTTGCAATACATGTGAAGTGTTACAAACATTGGATTGAGAGCAATTCTAGGGCCATAACTCAAATCTAAACTGATAATTTTAAGTGTCGCCTATGGAGAATTTTGGGAACCATAGTTTCACAGGTGCACACAATTTTAAGGCTTGACATGTTTAGTATCTATTTTTTTTTTTAGTTTGCAACCCTATAATTTACCAAAAATTTGATATTGATTTTTCCTGAAAAATATGTGTTTGATAACAGCAGTTGCTTTTTTTGTGATTAGCCTTCATACATTCAGTGGAACCATAGAGAACCAACATAGTCACCCTCCAATAGAAACACAGCCAGTCTTGCTCGGTCCTGAGATGGACTAGGTACTATGAAATGTTTAGTGTGCATAGAGGAATGCACGACTGCAGATAATGCATACATCAAGTCCAACCTATGTGTGTGATTATGTGTCAGTATTACATTGTATATCCCTGTATGTTGTGGTCGTTCAGGTGCAGCAGAGGAGCGGGGGCTCACAGAGGATGTTACTGTGTTCTTCTGCCTCCTTACAAAAAACGAAAAAGTTAGAGGGGTTTTTAAACTAGGTGACGGGAGGGGGTCAGAGGTAGAGATAGTCAGCAATGAACATATTCCAGAGGGCAGTTTTGGGACATCAGTGGTAGGTTTACTAAAGAACATAAACCCAAGTATAGTAACAAATCCTATTGGCAATCTCAGAACACCCAATAAGAGGACAGTATGCGACCAGTCCAAACCATGTGGCATGTTCACCAATGCCAGTAGCCTGACAGACAAGATGGGTGAATTGGAGATACTGTTGAACGAGGAGGATATCGATTTTGTGGGAATTTCACAGACCTGGTTCAACAGCTCTCATGATTGGCTGGCAACCATTCAAAAGGTATTCCCTTTATCGCATGGATAGAGGGGGTAAAAGAAGGGGGAGGGGTATGCCTATATATCAAAAATAATGTACAAATGAATGAGAGAGATGACCTCAATAAGGGAGCTAGGGAGGAGGTGGAATCCTTATGGGTAGAGCTCCAAAAGGGATGAAGCTAAGGGGAAAATAATACTGGGGGTATGCTATAAGCCCCCTAACCTGAGGAAGGAGGAGGAGACGGACCTCTTATCACAATTTGGATTAACAGCAAGGTTGAGAGGTGTTCTCATAATGGGATATTTATATTATCCAGACTGGGCGGAGGGAACCACAAATTCGTCCAAGGCTCGCCAGTTCCTAAATGTCTTGCAGGACAATTTAAAGCGGGATTCCACCCTAAAGTGGAACCTCCGCTGATCGGATCCCCCCCCCCTCCGGTGTCACAATTGACACCTTTCAGGGGGGAGGGGGGTGGAGATACCTGTCAAAGACAGGTATTTACACCCACTTCTGGGCATAGACTCCCGTGGGAGTCTACGCCATTTCCTGCCCTGCCGCGCTGTCTGCTGGGACACACACGGGTCCCAGTGACAGCGCGGAGATTTCCTATTGCGCGGCGCGACTTGCGCATGCGCAGTAGGGAACTGGGAAGTGAAGCCGACTCGCTTCACTTCCCGATTCCCTCACCTAGAATGGTGGCGGCAGCAGCCGAGAGCCGAGCGATCGATCGGCCTCGGCATCGCTGGAACCCGGGACAGGCGAGTGTCCATTTATTAAAAGTCAGCAGCTGTAGTATTTATAGCTGCTGGCTTTTAATATTTTTTTTTTTTGGTGGAATCCCTCTTTAATGGCTCATATGGTAGACGCACCAACTAGAAACAAGGCGTTACTAGATCTGATTACCAACAATACAGACCTACAGGGCAATTTAGGAAACAGTGATCACAGGTGAATTGGCTTCAGTATAAATCTCACAAATAGGAAACAGGGGAACACAAAGACGCTGAATTTCAAAAAGAGCCAACTTTCCTAAACTACGAACCTTGCTAGAAGATATAAATTGGGATAAAATCTTAGAAACAAAAAAAAAAAAAAAACGGGAGGAGAGATGGGTTTGCATATTAAACAAGGGCATTGGCCAGTGCATTCCATCGGGAAATACATTTATAAGAGCGAACAAAAGTCCTGGATGACTTAACTCTAATGTAAAATGCATATAAAAGCAAAGGAGAAGGGGGAACACACACACACACACACACACACACACTATAAAAAAAGTGTTCTGGGAAGCCAAAGTCTATTTTATAGAAGCACCTCACCTCCAGCTCATCGCCATCTTTAGGCTTCTCATCAGCGGTCTGCTTTATAAAATCAGGAATAAGGATTTCTAATGTAGCCCGAGCTGAAACAAGATTACACAAAACTGTTAACAGAAATCTGTACTAAAGCATGAATTATGGACAATTTAGGAAATATTCAATGGACCTTACCAGCTTTATTCTTTGCCAGTTTTTTGCTGCTTGCTGTCCCACTACCATAGGTTACACCATCTATAATTACAGAGGCTCCAAAAGGCTCACTTGGGTTCTCTAGAATATTTTTTAAAAGCAAAAATTAAACACAAATCAACCACATACATATTTATAAAACCTTTACTAAAATAAAGTAAATAAAATTGCTAACCTCAGGGGGCTGATTGAAAATAAAGCTCTAAGGTGGAGTCCCTGCACTAAATCTGATTTTAGTACAGCGATCTTTCCTGCTGAGCTACTGCGTTCTGATACCAGAACACACCAGTCAGCGCTCTCAGCCATTGGCTGAGAGCACTGATCGGCCAGGCTGTTTTGGTCTGGTTTCTGGACATACAGGGTTTCTATTGAGCCGGCCGATGCCACCCCATATTCAACCAGTGTGTACAGCCACTTAGCATACAGATCAGCAAAGTCACAGAAAGGAATACCCCCATGAAATACTTTGGAATAATTCATGATGTTCTAAAGCAGGGATATGCAATTAGCGGACCTCCAGCTGTTGCAAAACTACAAGTCCCATCATGCCTCTACCTCTGGGTGTCATGCTTGTGGCTGTCAGTCTTGCTATACCTCATGGGAATTGTAGTTTTGCAACAGCCGGAGGTCTTCTAATTGCATATCACTGTTCTAAAGTGAAGCATCTTCTTACTGCCTTGACCCCTACGGACAGGGTTTTTACCCAAATGATCAGCGCAGTCATCGAATAAGAACAAAAAGAAAAAAAAAAACATTTTTTTTAAACAAACCTGCATGTAATGGCAAATATCTGAACCATTGTGCTTTGCGCCAAATGCTCTCTATGGCTATATAAAATCAAAACAGTCTTTAAAAAGGATTAGTATAGCCAAAGCTGGTTTGGCTGTATATCTCCTGTGGATCACAGGTGTGCAGTTTGTTCAGCACTCCTGCAACCCATTTTCAGCAGACAGCTGGCTGAAGTCTGATCTCAGTAAGCCGATGAGAGCCTCAACTGGCTGCTCCCGCCCCCTGCACAGGCCAGCACTCCAGAGCCCTGGGAGGGAGGGGAAGGGGGCAGAGCAGAGAGCTGCTGACAGTCACCAGGGCTCTGCTCGGGGAACTCCAAGCGATTGGTGGCATTAGATCGCCCTGTTCTCACTCTTAGAGGCGCCGGGGAACAGATGTAGCATCAGACCGATGCAAGTGCGATTCTTAAATAAAATTTGGAGAAAAAAAAACAGACCACATGAAAAAACTTAAGGCTCAATGAAAGAGGCTTAAAAGAGAAGTATGGTTTTTTTTTTTTTTTTTTTTAATAATCATACTTGTGCATCAGACCGATGATGCAGCTGTCCTGCAGCGTCTCTGCACTGAGAACCGAGCCACCGAACCGCTGATGGCCCTGAGCGGAAGAGATGCTGCCCATCAGTCAGAATCTCTCCTGTTCTGATCCTACAGTCTTATTGGAGTGCTGAACAGGGAGCGGCTGTCTCAGTGGCTTACTGATACTGCCATCAGTGAAAGCAGCTGGTGGGTCCAGACTTCAGATGCCTCGACTGATAGCAGTTACGTCAGCGGAGAGTGGACTTCAGACCGCTCTTTGCTGAAAACTAGTTACAGGAGTGCAAAATGAATTGTACTCCTGTGACCCTTAGGAGAAACCCAGCCTAAAAAGCTTAAGCTGGACATTTCCTTTAAACATTGTACACACGAGCCAAATGTCGGTACAACTGCTGGTTCAAAAAAAAAAAAAAATTAAAACAGCCGACATTCGCCCCATGTGCATGGAAGCCAGTTGTTTGGCCAGCTTCTGTCAGATGAGCATGCTGGAAAACCAGCAGCCGATCAGCTCCCAATCAGCAGTCTCAGCAAATGGCTGAGAGCGCTGACCAGAGTGTTCTAGCGGGGGGGCATCCCCTTGTAAGAATGCAATAGCTCAGCAGGGAAGATAGCTATACTAAAGTTGGATTGTTAGTACAGCTGCTCTGACCTGAGCTGTCGGGTTTTGTTCTTCCAACTCTGGGTTGGAAAAAAATAAATAAAACCTGATATAGTGTGTACTAGGCTCAAGTGAAGCCCTAAAAAAATTAAAATAAAGCCGTCAACACAAAAAAAGTAGAAAAACAAAGATATGCACAATTTAAGTGTGATGTTTACTTTAATAGAGCTCAAGCAAATCATATTTCATTACTACTGCCCATCAGTCTTGAGTAGGGAATGGTACTTTTGAAGAAAAAAAAAAAAAGTTTAAATGAAAAACCATTACAGTAACAAAAAAATATGGAAAAACATTGAGGGTATAATTGCTCAACAGAAGATTCCAGAATCCTTCTGGCAAAAGTCATTTCAGGGTGAACACCCCAAGCCTTTTAATGGAATTATTAGGAAAACGTCCCAATGATGGAAGTATATGAACTTTTACCTAATCTGAAAATACTAGTTGATTAGTTACTGTACAATTTACTTATTATTTAAGAGAATAAGTATACACCTCAAGAGTCCTGATTTCACTGTAAGCATGCTTGTCCTTCATAAGGGAAACAGATGTATTTGATTCATTAAAGTACAACTAAAAAGACCAGACTTTTTTTTTTTTTGGACAGTAGAGATTAGAACACCTATCCATTTTTATTGGCGTTTGTGCCACCGTTGAGGCGATTCGCCCTCTCTATTTGTTCTGTTTGCCATGATCAATGAAAGTAAAAAAGGGGAAAAAAAAACCCAAAAAACCCCACACACTTTTTGGGTTGTCCCCGGAAATGTAAAGGGAGAAATCTTCTAATGGGGACACCAGTTCTGGTGACCAGGGAGACCCCAAAGGATTCCTTGAATTTGCAGGGATTTCCTCTCACTTCCAGTTTTGGCTATGGGACAGGAAGTGAAGGGAAATTGCCCCAATACAGCACAGATGGCAAATAAAAAAAACACCCGTTAGGGGTCGAAAAAAAAACAAACAAAAAAAAAAAAAAAAAAAAGTTTTGTCTTTGGTTTAGCTTTAAAGCAGAAAAACGTGTAGTCAACTTGCATTTGGAAAATAAAAGTAGAGAAAACAATATACTTCTCCCAGAACAAATAAGTTATCCACAGTTACAAGAGAGGTTTGGGAAACCCTTTATAAACTTCTGAAATGTGGCCCAATTGGAGCACCTTTCAGAAATGGTACTCTTTTCTGGGTTTGTTGAACACACTCTTCAAAACTTCTCCAGGCTGAAAAAAAAAACCCCACAAAACACCCACCCACCATATATTTAGGAAATGAAGGAAACGCATTCAGCAGTGATAACTCCTAAAAAGTAGCTAGCCACATTCAACGGGACATGAAATGTTGAAAATGTTTAACTACTTATCAAGTAGCAGGAAAAACGTCCAAAAGAAGCAGCTTGAATAAGCAGTAAAATATTTTTGTTACAGCACAAGTCCAGTTGAATTCAATCACTACTACTAGCTATGTCATAATCTGGATAAATGAGAGGCTTAAAGGCAACCTCTAAACATGTCCTGTACTTTAAAGTGTTACTAAACCCAGGATCCTGCATTCACTATATCTGGTCTCCCACAGTACACAGAACATGGAAACGCAATATTTTTTGTAAATCTAAACTGAAAAATACCTTTTCTCATCAGCAGTATATAGCTTATGACGTCTATCAGTGTCTGGTTAAAGCTTGTAGGAGGAGTTTCCATTCTCCTCTGACTGTCCTATAAGGCTGCAGGACCCCAGACCCTATGTCTGGATAGTGGCAATTGGCCCTGTGATGACCACATGCAACCTCCCAAGAAAAAAACAAAAAACACTAGCAATACACAAATGGAGCATGTGTAGAGGGACTACAAAGGCTCTGTTATCAGGAGATGGATTGGGGACTGTGGAAGAAGGGGAGGATCAGAGTCAACAGGATCAAACAGCCTTTTTACACAATGCAATGGATTAACCCCTTAGTTTCAACAGTGAGCATAACAAGCATGCTTTACTGCATATACACACTGATTTTACGGTTGTGGGTTTAGTAACACTTTAATAGCTTAATCCAGTGATGGCGAACTTTGGCACCCCAGATGTTTTGGAACTACATTTTCCACGATGCTCCACTACACTGCAGAGTGCCAGAGCATCATGGGGAATGCAGTTCCAAAAGATTTGGGGTGCCAAGGTTCTCCATCACTGGTTTAATCTATATCGCCTTTAAAAAAAAAGACAAAAAAAAAGAAAACCCCCAACACCTTTTTTTTCCTCCAGGGATCCACAATGGCGATTGTGACTTGGCCTTTCTAAAATATTTTATAATTTCCTGCTTTAAAAGCCAGCCTGGTTATTTGTGTTTGAGTAATGAAAACAAGAAAAAAATGGCAGCTGTGTGGCAAAAAGAAAACACACACACACAAAAATAGCAGCTGACAAACCACATCATCATCCCTCTGCCAATAGGGGACCAATGGTCATACCAATTCCTTTAGTGCAAGCACCTCAGTCACCCCACTGCATCTAAAACACATGCGGCTGATGCAGTTGATCCAGAAACATGTCAAACATGTCATCAGGCTCTGCATGCACTGAATGGCTGACTTTAAAAATACAAGTGTTCTGAAATATGCAACTTGTCACCTAGTCAGCAGTTTATACTAGATCAATGTGGAAAAAAAATGGCACAGCTCGCGTGAAAAAGACTAGAAGAAGAAATAAAAAAATAAAAATAGATTTTAGCCCCTCAGACTTTTTTTTTTTTTTTTGTTGAACAGGTGGCGATACAGATCAACTGGTTTCTGAAGGAGCCATGTCCCTCAATGAATGACAGAAAAACACATTTATATTCCTTACCACATTCAAAAAAATTGTAAACAGGGCGAACTTTAAGGACTCTCTGCATATATTCATGGAGAATGCAGACTTCAGACTTCCCATTAGGATTGATAACAAATTCTAGGAGACAAAAAATATTGCTTAGTTGCAAAAAAAATAAATACAAGTCAAACAGGTTTAAAAACTCAGAACATTAACCACCTTCAGACCGGACCATTTTGCTGGTAAATGACCAGAGGTCTTTTTACAATTTGGCACTGTGCTGCTTTAACTGGTAATTGCGCGGTCATGCAATGTTGTACCCAAACAAAATTTGCGTCCTTTTCTTCCCACAAATAGAGCTTTCTTTTGATGGTATTTGATTGCCTCTGCGATTTTTATTTTTTGCGATATAAACGTAAAAAGACTGCAAATTTTGAAAAAAAATGATATTTTCTACTTTTTGTTATTAGAAAAATCCAATAAACTCAATTTTAGTCATACATTTAGGCCAAAATGTATTCAGCCACATGTCTTTGGTAAAAAAAAAGTCAATAATTGTATATTTATTGGTTTGCGCAAAAGTTGTCACATCTACAAACGAAGGTACGTTTTCTGGAATTTACGCAGCTTTTAGTTTACGACTGCCTATCTCATTTCTTGAGGTGCTAAAATGGCAGGGCAGTACAAAACCCCCCCAAATGACCCCATTTTGGAAAGTAGACCCCCTAAGGAAATTGATAAGAGGCATGTTGAGCCCATTGAATATTTTATTTTTTTGCCTCAAGCGATTGAATAATGTTGTCACTAAATGATATATTGCTCACACATGCTATGGGCATATGTGAAATGACACCCCAAAATAAATTCTGCTGCTTCTCCTGAGTACGGGGATACCACATATGTGGGACTTTTTGGGAGCCTAGCCGCGTACGGGGCCCCGAAAACCAAGAACCGCCTTCAGGTTTTCTAAGGGCGTAAATATTTGACTTCACTCCTCACTACCTATTACAGTTTTGAAGGCCATAAAATGCCAAGATGGCACAAAACCCCCACAAATGACCCCATTTTAGAAAGTAGACACCCCAAGCTATTTGCTGAGAGTCATGTTGAGTCCATGGAATATTTTATATTTTGCCACAAGTTGCGGGAAAATTACAAACTTTTTTTTTTTTTTTTCCCACAAAGTTGTCACTAAATGATATATTGCTCACGCATGCCATGGGCATATGTGAAATGACACCCCAAAATAAATTCTGCTGCTTCTCCTGAGTACGAGGATACCACATATGTGGGACTTTTTGTGAGCCTAGCCGCGTACGGGGCCCCGAAAACCAAGCACCGCCTTCAGGCTAAGGGCGTTACAGTTTTGAAGGCCATAAAATGCCAAGATGGCACAAACCCCCCCCCCAAATGACCCCATTTTGGAAAGTAGACACCCCTAAATTTAGGGGTACACTAGTGAGACTAGGTAATAAATGGCGGGTGCCCTGAAACTATAAAAAAAATAACTAACCAACCAGCGTCACCTGTAACAGTTATATGGTGATCACTGGTGAAAGGGTTAACTAGGGGGCAATCAGGGGGCTTTATGCGGTAGTATATGGGGGTCCCTGGCGCTATAAAAAGCTGCGGCGAACCTAAATACCTACCTGCCTAACTAGCGTCACCTGTGACACTAATACAGCGATCAGAAAAACGATCGCTTATTAGGCTGGGTTCACACTGGAGCGATGCGGGAACGCCATGAATCCGCGGCGGGTTCCCGCATCGCATGCCTCCCGGCGGCACTTCACACTGCCCTATGCGAACTGCTGGGAGTGTCAGTGAAATGTTAATGACACCCCCAGATCAGTTCGCATATCGCAGTGCGATCTGCAAACTCGGATCGCATGGTGTGAACACCCATGCGATCCGATTCTGCTGCGGGCCAAAAAAAGGGTCCCGTGCGAATTTGCGGCGGGTGCGGCGGGTGCGACACGAATTCAGCCATACTATCTGTATGGCTGAACTCGAATCGCACAGAGATCGGATGTGATTTGCACTGCAGTGCGGTGCCAATCACATTCGTTCTCATAAACCGCTGCAATGTGAACCCAGCCTTAGTGACACTGGCGACGGGGGGTGATCACGGGGTTAAACCTTTATTGGGGGGGTTAGGGGGGCACATTAGAACTAAAGGGGGCTAACCCTAACTGCCCTAACAGTTATTACAGTCACAAATGACACCAATGCAAAAAAAAAAAAAAAAAAAAAAAAAAAAAAAAGCAATTGGTGTCACTGTGACTGGGGGGGCAGGGGTAATTGGGGGGTAAAGGGGGGTGTGAGTGTGCCTGGCATGTTCTACTGTATGTGTGGTGTGTTGGTGCAACTCACCGAACCTCTCTCCTCGGTGCCGGAACGAAAAATACCGACACGGAGGAGAGAATACATCACTTCCTCTCCTGTGTTTACATTACAGGATAGGAAATGATGTCACGGGACATTTTCATTCGTCGGGAGCGATCGCGAGGGGGTGGCTCGTCCGGGATCCCCTCGTCCGGGATCGCTCCCGAACGAATACCGACCGCCGCAGGCACCGGGCGGGGGCCCGATCGGGCCCCCGACCGGCGGGCAGGCAAGGACGTACATGTAAGCCCTTATGCCTGCCCGTGCCATTCTGTCGACGTACATCGTCGTGCGGCGGTCGGCAAGTGGTTAAAGAATATTTTTATAAAAACGGCGATAAACTTCTTTGCCACCAGCATTAACTGTGCAGGATAGGTGGCAGCTATTTTAATGGATACATTTTAAAGAAAATTAAAAACAATTAGCTAATTATATTTGTTTAGTCAAGTACAGGCTTAAGATATTGTGAGAATTTTGTTCAAATCTGAGTGCCAGCCTTTTTTTACCCCCTAAAAAAAAAAAAACCCTCGCATCTTACATAATATATTCTGACATATGTAATAAAGGTAGTCTTTTTGCTTGATAGTTCTTCAAATTGCTCACTGTCATCTTCAGTGTGGGAAACTGAAGTCCGCTCGTAGCTCTTTCTGGGATATGGTGTAGCTGGCTAACCAGGCATGCACCTCCAGATCTTGCGCATGGGCACAAAGCACGGCACATTCATTGTATTGTGGAGGCTGCCCATTGACTCCTGGGATTAATGACACTTCTATCCCAGGAGCCAGTGGGCAGTCAGATACGACATAACTCGCCACAGCATAGTACAGCGGAAGTGCATCTGTCTTGACAAAAAAAGAAAAAACACGGGGGAGGAGAGTTTCAAAAATTGGGTGGAACTCCGCTTTGAATACATGCACTCTTGGATTAAACAAACCTTTCTTTGTTGGTGCATCTTGAACAGCCAAAGTTATAAGTTTCTGATTGGCAGGTAAAATTGGTCTTTCAGATTCTGCTAATTTGCGTTTTACATCTCGATTAAACTGCCTTCTTTCTGCCCATGTCCTGAATTTCTTGACAGTAACTTGTTCAAAATCAAATCTTTTCTCCAAGTAGCTTCGGAAATCTTCAAGGTCTGATATAGAATAAAAAACATTTAAGAATGTAAATGGAAACCATCACATTATTCAATCTCTTGACATTATAGATTTCAGTAAAACATCACAGTGAAATACCAATAGAATTTTTTTTTCCACTTCACAGACAATGGGGCATCAATGACTACTTTATTTTGTAAAGGAAGAAAACAAATGGTCATTACCAATAGAAGCATAACCAATCTTAACATGGCGCAAAGACCCATAGCAAGCACAGCAGGCCATAGAACTTTTATTCAAGCTTTAAAAATTCACTAAGCTGTTAACATACAGAAAAGGGTGGGGGATATTGAACCTTGGGTAAACTAAGTGACTAAAGATTACAACAATGAAAATATTTTTATATATATATATATATATATATATATATATATATATAGCGATATTAAAAAAAAAAGTCAACCAGAACGCAATTTATAGCAGGGCACATTGGTTTCCCATTAGGCCCCTAATGGGAGACCAATGGGATGAGGCGTTTTAATCCATAAGCTGTCTTCATGTATCCCACAAATAGTCGCAGTCTGCCAAGACTTTACAAAATGGGTACCCTTACTTCCCCCATTCACTGGCCAACCTGGAATTCAGGTGGAAAAAGTTGATTTTACGTCACTTGATTTTTATAAGCCATTTTTCACAGAAGATCTCTATAGATCTATTGTGGACCAAAGCAATTTGTATGCTGGTCAATTCATCGCCGCAAATCCCCATTTGATCCTTGCCAGAGAATGGAAACCTATTACAGTTTCTGAATTTAAGACCTTTCTGGGCCTATCCCTCCTCAAGGGCATAGCTTAAAAAAAAAAAAGAAAAAAAAAAAAAAAAAGAAAGAATGAGTTGCGGTCATATTGGTCCACTGACCAAATTCACCATATGCAAATGTTCTCTACCTCCATGGCCAGGGCACGATACAAGCAGATCTTGCGGTTCAGGCACTTCAATGATAATGAACTCTGTTGTCCTCGGGGTGACACTGGATACGATTGGCTCTACAAAATTTGGCCCCTCATAAACCATTTCAACCAACAGGTTGCAGCCTTTTTTTATGCCCGATCAAGTTGTCTGCATTGATTAGTCCCCAATTATGTTTTCTGGCCGCTTGACTTTCAAACAGTATCTTCCCAGCAAGCGTGCCAGATATAGGGTTAAGATGTGACAGGGCCAAAGGCTATACATATAGTTTGATAATTAACGAGGGAAGAGATAGTCCCGTAGGGCTGGATAACTGCCCAGATTACATAGGGAGCGCTGGTAAGATTGTGTGGGACTTGACGTTGCACCGATTCGGAAAGGGGTACCATGTGGCACCGTGCAATCTAATTGCCGGGGCTTATCCCAGCAACTTGTAGATGCCCATCTTAGGCCGGGGGAGAGAGCCTGCTTGAAGTGTAATTTGCTCGCTGTGAAGTGGAGGGATAATCGGAATGTTTTTGTTCTGTACTCCCTTCACGCAGACACGACGGTCCAAATTCCACGGCGACTGGTGTTGTGGAAAAACCCCTCGGTGTCCACGAATATAACCTTAATACGAGAGGGGTGACCTCCATGACCAGTTGTTGGCACCGTACCTAGTTGCTCGTAAGGTACTAAAATTATATACATACATATACACACACACACACACTCCTTGATTATTGTATTTATACGTCAGTGTGTGTAGTAGGATTTTACACAAGCCGGATGTAGCCTGAAAAAAAAAAAAAAAAAAGAAAAAGAACCTTCTAATGTATGCCCAACAAGGAACAGCGACGTACTGGTATGTTTCTGGACTTTGAGTGGTTATACCAGAATGATGCCTGCAGGTTAGGTATCATTCTTTTCAGCCAGCGGACGACTCATGTAAAAGCAGTCCCAGCGGTTAATGGCCTCTAGACTGGTTTTACAAGCAGTGGGAGGGAACGTCACCCGCCCCCCCTCCCACGTCTTCCAAGGTTTTCTCAGGCTCTCCTGTCTCAACAGGGAACCCATGAATGCAGCCGGTGGTTCCGCCAGCTGACCATAGAGCTGATCAGAGACCAGAACGGCTCCAATCATCTCTATGGCCTAAGAAACCGGAATCTACGAGCACTTCACAACTTAGGTTTTGCCGGATATAAACAGCGCTATTGGGAAATTGGGAAAGTATCTTGGCGTGGTCAGATGCTTTGAGGGCAGAGGAGAGACCTAGGGTCTAATAGACCAATAAAAAAAAAAAAAGGGGGAGGAGGAATACCTGTCACTACCTATTGCTATCATAGGGGATATTTAGATTCCCTGAGATAACAAAAAAAAAATAAAAAAAAAAAAGTTTAAAAACAAAACAAAAAAGCAATAAATTAAAAATAAAACCACACACCTCTGTCCCCCCCCCCCCCCCCAACCCGCTCACACGAAAGGTGAACACAAGCGTTGGTCTGGTGCCATATGCAAACAGCAATTGCACCATGCATGCGACGTATCACTGCGAAGGTCAAATCAAGGGCAGTCATTTTAGCAGTAGAACTCCTCTGTAAAGGCTTTTAAAAATGTAAGTTGTTTGTCGCTGCTGCACATTTGTGCACAAATTTAAAGCATGGGGTGTTTGGTATCCATGCACTCGGCATAAGATCATCTTTTTTATTTCATCAAACACTTGGGCAATATAGTGTTTTAGTGCATTAAAAAAAAATTCTCCAAAATAATTGTGTTTGAAAAATTGCTGTGCACATAGTAGACACCCCAAGCTATTTGCCAATAGTCCATGGAATATTTGATATTTTGCCACAAGTTTTGAAAAAATTAAAACAAAAATGTTTTTTTTTTTTTTTTTTTTACACAAAGATGTCAGTAAATGTTATATCGTTCAAACATGGTATGGTTATATGTGGAATTACACCCCAAAATACATTCTGCTGCTTCTCCCGAGTATGGGGATACCACATGGTAGACTTTGGGAGCCTTGCCACGTACAGGACCCCAAAAAAACAATCCCCGCCTTCAGGCTTTCTAAAAGGCGTAAAATTGTGATTTTACTCCACTACCCATCACAGTTAGAGGTCCTGAAATGTCCAGATAGCACAACCCCCCCCCCCAAATGACCCCATTTTGCAAAGTAGACACCCCAAGGTATTTGCTAATAGGAATGGTGAGTATTTTGCAGATCTCCTTTTTGAAAATTAAGAAAGAAAATAAAAATGTATTGGTGATACCTAGCTGTGTACAGGACCCCGAAAACCAAGCACCGTCTTCAGGATTTCTAAGGGTATAAATTTTTGATTTCACTCCTCCCTACCTATCACAGTTTCAAAGGCCATAAAATGCCAAGATGGCACAAACCCACACCCCCAAATGACCCCATTTTGCAAAGTAGACACTGAGGCCTGCAGAGTAGAGGTTTTTCAGGCAGCACTAATTTTTTTTTAAGTGTTGGATGAGAATCATTGTGCTCGTGTTTGAGTGTTACTACAAAAAAGATATCAGGAGAATATCCATTGGTGGTAAACCCAGATAACCTTTAAGATACTAAAAGGTTTTGATTCCATGTACGGTTAGAAATTATGCCTTTTTCTGGACATCTATTAAAAACTTATTCTTATGCCATTAAAAATTAGGAAAATGTTTAAAAGAATATTGTCAACAACTGAAACAGGTTTTGTGATGAACTCTTGCCATTTCTACCCTCTATATGGGGGTTGACTGGATGCCTGTCACTAAAAGGTTTCAAGACCAAAATGAACAACAACGAGGAGAAGTGACAGCCTCATTAGGAACAATTTTCATTAACAAATACACTTATTACTGAAAACACTATCTAATGGGTTACAAAAGTGTTACTTCACAACTGTTAGTTCTTAAAGCAGATGTAAACCCGATTCATGAAATTTGAGCTGGGCACAAATTATTATTATACACGATTTATAGAGAGCCAACAGCAGCGCTTTACAATGTATAGGGGGACAGCACAATTACAGAACAATACAAAAAGGTACAGGAGGGCCCTGCTTGTAGAGCTTATATTCTAAAGGGAGGGGGTGGTGGTAAAAAAAGGTAATAGCTGCAGAGAATGATTTGATGGGGGGCACAAATATCTGTAGTGTTTTGCCATCTCTCTTCAAAGCCCTTTGTCCTGTAGCCTTCTGCCTCTTCTGTTATCAGCATGAGAATTACTGAAAAGTTCTCCAACACAGGAGATAAAAGCAGCCAGAGCTTTGTGTTGGGGAGGATGCTATAAATAGATTAGCAACACGCTAAACAATTCAACAAACAGATCTGAAAGTCCCTACCTATGAGGAGATGGGCTGTGTGCCTTTCCTCCAATCAGCTGTCTTGGCTGTATGCCCAAGCTTCTCTGCAGTGCTATCCAGGAAGGGAAAATCTAACATGATCCGAACTTTCTAAAGAACACATAAAGCTGAAGACAGCAGATATACATGTAAAACTTATGTAGGGACATAGGTTTCATCCCCGTGTATCATCTGAGGCTGTTCACTTCACTGGGTATATGTGAGGGTTTACGTCCACTTTAGCCCCGGAAGATTTGGCTGCTCAATGACCAGGCCATTTTTTGCGATACGGCACTGTGTCACTTTAATGGACAATTGCGCGGAAGTGCGACGCTGTACCCAAACAAAATTTACGGCCTTTTTTCCCTCCACAAATAAAGCTCTTTTAGTGTTATTTGATCACCTCTGAGGTTTTTATTTTTTGCGCTATAAACAAAAGAAGAGCGACAACTTTGAAAAAAAAACAAATATCTTTTCGTTTTTGCTATAATAAATATCCCAATTTTATTTTTTTTTTAAAACTAAATTTTTTCCTCAGGTTTAGGCCAATTTGTATTCTTCTACATATTTTTGATTAAAAACAAAAAATAAGCATATATTGGTTTGCGCAAAAATGATAGCTTCTACAAAATGAAGAATAGATTTACGGTATTTTTATTATTTTTTTTACTAGTAATCTCTAGTAAGTCAGCAATTTTTAAATCGAGACTGCAATATTGCAGCAGACAAAATCGGACACATTTTTGGGACCAGTGACATTTATACAGATTTAAACAGAGACTAGTGTTATAAAAATACACCAATTACTGTATAAATGACACTGGCAGGGAAGGGATTAACACTAGGGGGCGATCAAGGAGTTAACTGTGTTCCCTAGGGGACTGACGAGGGGAAGAGAGATCGGTGTTCATACTCAGTATGAACACACAATCTGTCTCCCCTCCCTGAGAGAACCAGGATTTGTGTGCACACACAAACTCTGTTCTGTAAAGAGCAATCACGCATGTCCATCGGTCATCTCGCCCGGCAGGCACTCACATTGGCTCCGGGGACACGCAAGCGACATCAGAGGCATTTTAAAGAGCCGACGTACAGCTACGACGGGTCGCGCAGGGGAGCCAACCTACCACAGTATAACTGCGACGGCTGGTCTGGAAGCAGTTAAAGAGTTTTAGTTTTACAAGACAAAAATTTGAATAGAGTTGGAGTTTAAACCTTGTCCTTGCTACCCAGTAGTGGGGTGGAGGGTGCAGACTGTGGGTTTTCAGATGGAAGAAATTAGCTGGTTGTACAGCTCCTCGTTCACTTCCACAGATCCCAATCTTTTTATGTCACTAAAAATAGGGATATATTTCGCATTTATACACAGTAAAATTAACATTAGTGTATTTTATTTATTTTTTTAATTGAAAATTTGCTTTAATATATCACCAACTGCACTATTGTGTGACAAAACATGCAACTACCACCATTTTATTCTTCTCCAGAATCTCTTCTTTCAGAAAAAAATGTTTTGGGGGTTAGAGTGGGTAAACCTAAAATTTCTGTTGGGTTTATCTATTCCACCTACTGGGAGCTTTATTCTCACTTCCAGCAAGAAATAAAGAATGCAGAACACGTCAAGTTGTAAACCCTCCCCACAAAAAACACACACACACACACACACACACAAATCCAAAAACACTTTTCAACCTTTAAAATCATGGTGTCATCATTCTTAGCCTTGTAATATTTATTTGGCTCACCAATGGATTCATCTTTGCAAACTTCAACTTTGGCCTTGACTTGTCCAAGGGCTCCTTGTGCGACTTCACTTGGACGTTCTCGGCCATCAGGAACAATGCCGTCGGCAGCAGCAGGATCAGCTTCCTCAGAATTGCACTCAGACTTTTCACCAACAGACTCTGAGGGGCCAGGGACTGGTGTTAGTTCATTCTTCTCCTTCTCTTCATTATCCTTCATTTTCTTGTAGTGCAAGCAAGGAATACTGCTTACGGGAGGATCATGTCTCTGGAAGCAAACATTGCACCAGATGGCAAATTAACTATACTCTATTTTTCATAATGCACATCCTAGTTAGATTAGTTACACAGAAGAATACCATACAACCAGTGAGATAAGACTCTAGTCACCAAACATTATCAAAGGGATGTGCCTTTACTGACCTTCTAGACTCTGCCCTCAATACACATCATTTAATTGACTGGGAATAAGTATGTAGCCAGCAAAGTTGTGCAAAGTTGGGGTGCACCGAATGGGTTTTTTGGTGCCGAAACAGATACCGAAAATGAAAAATACACTAGGCCGAAAACCGAAACCGAAACAGCACCGATACCGAAAATGACTGTTTTTAAAAAATATTTTCATACAGGAGATGGTCAGAGACTGCAGGCATGGTGCAGGAGATGGTCAGAGACTGCAGGCATGGTGCAGGAGATGGTCAGAGACTGCAGGCATGGTGCAGGAGATGGTCAGAGACTGCAGGCATGGTGCAGGATATCAAAGCAGCCTCACCAGTTCCCCTCAGATGCAGCCTGCCTGATAAAAATACGGTGCGGAAACTGACTGCATGGTGTGAACTAGAGCCATTGGAAGACATGGAAAACAATGTGCATGCATTTTGTGCAAAAAAAAAAAAAAAAAAAAGAAAGCACACGGAACTGCATCTGGTGTGAACTGGCCCCAAGCAAGCTACCTGGTTCCGTTCCAACAGACTTCTATTGGGAATGCTCATATCGTTACCTCTACTAGCAATAACTTAACCCTTCCCCATTCTATCACATGGAGATAAAAACCTAGCTGGGTGAAAATCAAGATTATTATTATTTTTTATTATATGGTCAATAAAGGGAGTACAGCCTTTGTCCTGTGACCTGGTGTTATATAGCATGGCTACATTCACACAAGTGGCCAGAGGTGGATAGTTTCAGAGGCAAACAAATGACTTTTGGATGCAGCAGCACTGTGGGAACAAAAAACGTGTGATTTAGCTGCGGACAAAACTCTGCAATGCTTGCCCTGGGCACACTCTTTCCCCCTCATGCAGCTTGCCAGTGTCTAAATGCAGCCTTACCCATGCCCGGATCAGAGCGGTGATCTCCGTGTGTCACAGAGCTGTGCATTGAATTGCCCGGGCGGCTGCAGTAACAATGTCCCGCCTCCTGTAATCACGTCACGCTGATTCAATGTCCCGCCATTGGATCAGTGTACCGTCTGTCACAGGAGGCGGGACATTGTTACTGCAGCCGCCCAGGCAATTCAATGCACAGCTCCGTGACACACGGAGATCACCGCACTGTCGGGCGGGACAAAAGGAGGACAGAGCACTGGGGACGGACAAGGAAAACACCCGTGCAATGGGCGGCACCAGGGGGGCGGAGCCCCGCACAGGCCCCGCCCCCATTTCCAGCCCCATTATCGGCAAGATTTTCCTTTCGGCATTTTGCCGAAAACACAATTTTCGGCGGCCGAAATTTCGGTGCATCCCTAGTGCAAAGCGATAAACTTCTGATCTGAATACTTGTTCCAGGTAAGTGACAGTGTCTAAACCACTGAATGAACCTGACAGTCAAAAAACTGAATTTTTAAGACAGCTGACCTGTAAAAACCTTTTCTTTGATGTGCAATCAGGGGACACAGAGCCATAGTACTTACTATGTGGGTTATATGGACCACTGATAGGGGCATGCCAGTGTCCATTGCCTAAGGCAAGACGTGTACTCCCTATATAACCCCTCCCACTACTGGGAGTCCTCAGTTTTGTAGCCAAGCAATACAAGTGTATATCAAGAAGGGAGGGACCTGTGTGTTTGATGTACATCAAAGAAGAGGATTTCACAGGTAAGCAGTTTTAAAAAATCCTATTTTCTTTTCTTATATCAGGGGACACAGAGCCATAGAAGTTACTATGTGGGATGTCACATAGCAATGGCAACTGAAGGGAAGGGGGATCACTTGATGAATCCATTTGGAAAAAATTGTGGATTTTGGCACTGCCTGTCCTCTTTGGACCCTCTGGCAGTACAAACAAAACGTGTTTTGCAAACCTGAGCAGTTGCCTTTAAATAGTCGGATTGCTCTTACTACATCAAGGGAATGAAGTGCATTCTCTTCCCTAGATTGAGGCTCTGGGAGAAATAAGGAAGAATATCATCTTGGTTTAAATGAAAACCTGTTACCACCTTTGGTAGGAATTCAGGATTAGGACATAAAACAAACTCATCCTTATGCATGATCAAATATGGCTCTTTACAAGACGGAGCAGCTAATTCAGATACTCTTCTAGCAGAAGAAATTGCAACCAGAAAGATTATGTTTCTTGTCAAAAGGAATTTATCATAAAGGCTCAAAACGGCTGATTCTGCAAAGCCGATAAGGCCAATTTTAAATCCCAAGGATTTAGAGGTGCCTTGATAGGGGGATTAATCCTTGTTACCCCCTGAATAAGCTACGCACCAAGAGTGGGAAGCAAGAGGCCATAGAAAAAAAACACTGACAAGGCTGGGATCTGGCTCTTGATAGAACTCAAGGCCAGCTTCATTTCAGATCCCATTTGCAGAAAATCAGGGATCCTGCTTATGACATACTTCCTGGGGTGCAAACCCCTGGATCCACACCAAGAAACATATGCCCTCCAGACTCTATACTAAGTGATTCTGGAAGTCGGCTTCCCGGCATTAATCAAAGTAGACACTACCGAAGGAGATCACCCACGATCTTTTATAAAGTGGGATTCAACAGTCAAATCTGTTAAATCTTTTAGTCCGTAAGGTAGGATGAAATACCGGACCTTGTGCGAAAAGGTCTGGCTATAATGGCAGAGTCCAAAGGATTCCTAATGCCACTGGGGCCACCAGAATCACCTCCTTCTGTTCCTGCTTAATCCTGGCGCGGAAGTAGCAGAACTGGAGAAAATGCACAGATCAGTGAAAACTGATCCCATGGGAAGATTAATGCATCTGTTCCGCCTGCTATCGGATCCCTTGTTCGACACAAAGTTGTTGACATTGTTGTTGAATCTGGACGCGAATAAGTCCGGAATACCCCATCTTCTGACATATTGCTAGGAAGATGTCGGGGTGAAGAGACCATTCTCCCGGAAATAATTGTTGGCGACTCAAGTAGTGCGCCTGCCAATTCTCTATTCCTGAAACGAAAATTGCAGATAGGCAAGGAATGTTGTGTTCTGCCCAAGCTAGAACATTATTCACCTCTTTTTTGGGCTGCACACCTCTCATACCCCCCCCTGGTGATTGAAGTAAGCCACCACCATGGCATTGTCACACTGAATCCTGACAGGACAGTCCCATAGTCTGACCGTCCTAGATTCTAGGGCCAGACGTACTGCCAGAATCTTCCAAAAAGTTGACAAGGTCCTCTAACCTTGGCAATCTTCCCCTGGACAGAATCTTCTTCCAGGGCTGCTTCTCAGCCTAGAAGGCTGGCATCTGTTAACACCTTTCAGGATAAAGATTATTTTGCTGGATAACCACCAATTTAGGCTCTGACTTGCGTCAGGAGCCAAGCGTATTGGAAACAAGGTCTGAATCTTTTTATTCCAGACCAACAGGATGGTGTTTTGAAGCAGCTTTTTGAGTAAAAACTGCACATAAGGGATGGCCTCGAATTTCCCCTAACAATTTCTTGCACAGCCGAACAGAAGGAATTTTCCTTTGTTTTGATACGTTGAATTAGTCCTACAATGGAACTAATTCTTGTCTGGGGTAAGAATACCTTCTTCTGTATGGTATCTATAACCAGCCCCAAGTACTGTAATCTCCTTGATGGTTATTAATGTGAATCTTCGTAGGTTGAGTATCCAACCCAGAGATTTCAAATAGTTATGGCTGTGATCAGACTCTGGTTTTAGACCCGAGACCGATTGATCTATTAAAGGTAGATCGTCTAAATAGGCTAGGACTGTTATGCCTTGAGCCCTTAATCTGGCTAAACGAGGTGCCAGAATCTTTCAGAACACCCATTGTGCTGTGGTTAAACCAAATGGCAGGGCCACAACAAATGATAATTTTATATTTCAAAACGCAGAAATTCCTGGTGAGCGGGAAAAATTTGGCATATGTTGATATCAAAAATACATATCGATTAAAGCCAAAAAAAAAAAAAAAAAAACTCCCCTCCTTGCAGGATGGGCACAACCGATTGGATTATGAAAAGGATCGGATGTTTAAGTGCCGATTCAGATCTTGAAGATCTAAAATAGGTCTTACCTCTGTTTGGTTCTGGAACCGCAAAAGGTTTAAACCAAACTCTGTGGCCTGTTCCACTAAAGGAACCTCTAATATCAAATACTGGGATAATAGCTGACCCAGAGGCCAGAAAGAAAGTTATTTTTCTCTGGATCCTAGGGAACATTTTCCCTTAGAAAAAACAAGGAGACGGAAACTCTCAGAACTCTAGAGAAAAAAAAAAAAAAAAAAAAAAACTGCAGAAATCTATCTGTCTTGATAATGTTCCTACCAGATCTTGAGAATCGCAGGACCTTTCCCCTCACCTGAACGAGTGGGGGTGCCGCTTCATAAGGCTTTAGCATTCTGCTTTGTGGACTTTCTGCCCCAAGATCTCTTCTGACCCTGGTGCTACCCTTTGGGACTTTCCCATGAACCTGACGGTTGAGGCCGTCGAGACTGCCTAGAGGCAGATGCCCCTGGCATAGGAGAGGCAACACAGATAAAAAAGGAGAAATGTTTGAACCTCTTCTTTACTGGTAAAAGAGTGCTTTCCCCATTCAAGGTCCTTTGGATGTACTTATCCATCTCATCTCTAAATAGCTGTACCCCATGAAGCGGAAAAAACTGGCTAAGAGCTTTTTACACAGTGCTTTCGCCTGATCAATATTTCAGCCACAGAACTATGCGAGAATGCACTAGTCCAAGCATAAGCCATAAGACTTAAATGATACAGTCTTTCATAGCATCTACTGTGAGACATAGTGCATCAGATACAACAGCCCATTGCCGGGCCCGCTGATCAGGCAGAATTTCAAGTATCTCCACAAACTGTTCCATAATGGACTGAGATACACCAATTGCAGCAAGAACCGGCTGCGCTACTGAACTTGCAAGACATATAGTCTTTAAAAAGAAGTTCCAACTTTTTTATTTGTTGGATCCGTTAACATCAGTGCATTATCCACCGGACATGTGAGACTCTGCTCACTGAGGTGATTGCAGCATCAATTTCTGGAACCCCCCCCCCCATTTTCTTCCTAGAAATACTCTTTCATAGATAATGTGTGGAGAATTTCATGGGAGGATAATATAGTTTATCCGGATGTTCCCATTCAGAATACATAAGCTTTTTTAGCCATGCATGAATAGGAAAAAAACATCCCTAGATGGGGGAGGTTCTAATGAACCAAATTAGAGGTAGGTACCTCAAGAGCCTGTGCTGCAGGCAGCAAAAAAGGTTGAGAAAGGGAGTACACAAGCAACTTGTCTTGTGATGTTACTCCTTCCATATTAGGATCTTCCGAAGAGGATAAATAAGTATCTTCCAAATATTTGGGAAGAACTACCTAGTCCCCAGCCTCCTGCACCTCAACAAGAGGGTCCTGAGGACTAGATGGGAATCTGCTATATTTAGCCTCACTATGGAGAGACATCATAGCATTATTCTTCTTTCCACTTTACTAATGGTAGAAGAAAAAAAAAATATCTTTTGTATGATATATACAGGGACTGAAGTGTTTCATGCAACAACAGTTTCCCCTGACGGCTCAATCTGACTAGCCGTATCCCTCTCAGAGGAGGAAGGCATTCTTTTGGAAATGGATTAAGTTTATAATGAAAAAACCATTGACCCCTTTCGAGAAGTTCCTGGTCCTATTACCATTCATAGCCTGAAGCATAAAGCAGAGGCACTATGCAAAAGAATGTACATTACTAGGGTATAGTTCAGCGCCATTAGCTGCTATTAATCCTAGCCTGGAAAAGTATAATGTGTCAAAGGGAAAAAGTCTGTGTTCACTAACCTGAACAAGCCATCCTCCTGTTCTGTCCCTCCGCAGCAAGCAGCAGCTTTCACATATACAGCGCTAAAATCAACTTCCTACATGTGTGGCCGGCGTCTGACGCCCTTAGCCACACCCCCTTTCCTTTCAAAGGAAAGTGCTTTCCCGTGCGAGCGGCGTCCTGTGGACATGCAGCATGGCAGGGGGGGGTGGGGGGTTAAAACCTCTGCTGAACAGCTGCGGTCTGTGTCTGTTTTAAAAAAAAAAAAAAGAAAGAAAAAGGAAACTAGTTTGGCATCTTTACCCCCGAAGGGGGAAAAACTATTTTGGGGGTAGAGGAAGAGAAGCAGACCCCTCTTCTTACTGGAGGATGTGTTGTGGCTGGAGGAGAGGAGAACGAAGGCTCCTGTGCGGTTTCCAGCATCAGGACAGTGAGTGCTCAATACAGCCCCCAGTGGTGACACATAGGCATAACATTATACATAGGAGAAATTCCTGAGAAAATCTCCCTTACCTTATCCGCACAGCAGGGTTTTATCAGAGATAAATATCTAATCTTCACCCTTTACGGTGGGCTCCGAAACTTTTTCGAAAACCTTCAGGAACCGGGGAACCTTGGATTACCCACAATCCTGGACCTGTGACAGCACCCTGCCATTAAAAACTTTATGGCCTTACTACCAAAAAAGTACTGGATCCCAGGGTCCAGCTCTCTAAAAGAGAAGCGTTCGCAAGCAAAACCTTGTTTCTTCGGACACAAGGCCCGGGTACCATTCATTTAGCCCATGAAAAGACATCATAGCGGATCCGGTCAGCACGGCTAGCCCCAGCAAGGATTGCTTCCAGTGGAGCTCAGCACAGCACATCTTTACTCATGACCAACACCTTAGACACTGGCGAAAAAACTGGAGGACTCCTAGTAGTGGGAGGAGTTATGTAGGGAGTACACGTCTTGCCTTAGGGGCGTGCCAGTGTCCATCACCTATCAGTGGTCCATATAACCCACATAGTAACTACTATGGCTCTGTGTCCCCTAATGCAAGAAAAGAAAGCTAGCATTTCCAATTGTTCAGCAAAGGCAGCCCTCCGTTTTCTCCCCGAAATGGTTCTCTTTAAAGAGAAACTATAATCCCCTCCACTGCAGTGATGCAGTCCCTCTCTGGCTGATGTCCAACCAGTCTTAAAAAGAGGGGGGGAGGGAGGGAAGGAAGGAGGGAGGGAGGGAGGGAGGGAGGGAGGGAGGGAGGGAGGGAGGGAGGGAGGGAGGGAGGGAGGAGGCTAAGGGTCACTTAGTCAGTTCAGGCTCTGGAGAGATCCCAACTTTTAAAATGTCATGATCCACCCAGATGCTTGACCGGAAGCTGGCTTAGCCTCTTAGCGCACCGGTGAGAGCTTAAGCCAGTCTCTCCAGTTCCTTGCACAACCTAGCACTCCAGTGAGTGTTGGGTGGGGCAAAGCAGAGTCACCGACTCACCGATGACTGAAGCCCGAAAACAGAATGATCAGCTGTCTTTGATCGCTTGGTTCTCGGTCTACGAGGCGGCGGGGGACAAATGCAGCATCCACCTAGGTGATTATGAATCTTTATTTTTGCTTTTAATTCCCATATCTCTCTCTTAATCTGTGTTCAGATGTTTGTCCACTTTGATTGGCCAGGCCAGGATGATGTTATTCCTGAGGGGAGAGTTCCGTTATCTGGCCAGATGCCAAAATCGTTCGGTGAGCCATGCATGAGCAACTCAATGTACATTGTAATCAGGTAGGCAAGACAACATAGTCTCTTCTGTATAAACATCCTGCCTGTTCACAACTATTGTGAGTAAAGTTGCACTTTAATCTGTGAGATCTGTTTGACACACTGATTAGACATTAGTAAAAGAGCATGTGCAGACAGGCTTTAATAGCAAATACAGTATTTCTTTTATCAATTTGAGATGTTTCCGAGACCACAATAGAGTGCGTGTCTGTGCACAACATCCATCCATAGATTTGAGAGAGATATAACTAACACACACACACACACACACACTCTCTCTCTAAATGAGCATATAATGTGAAATTTAGCTGAAACAATCCAATTTTTGTAAACATCACAAAAGTAACTGGGGGCAATACCTTGAATAGGCTAACTGCTGTGAAAATAAAAAGTAAGCTTCCAAGGCACAGAGCCCCATCTTGAAGCAGATATGCATTTGACATTTACTGTCTGTAACAGAACATTTTTAAATAGCACATGCACCTGCTTTGTAATAAACAAAAGTGCATAAGACAGCAAAGTCCACATTTACAATAACATAAGTCTAACATTTCATCTAATAGTTAAAAGCAGAAGTTCCTTCAGAACATACTCTGATGCTTCCAGTTCCCAAGAAGTAAGGTCTGGACCAGGTCACCACTCGTGTTTCTCTGTGCAGGTAGACAGGAATGCCAGAATTATGGAATGTCATTATCCATCCTTCAGGCAAGGGCTCAGTTGGAGGACGTCCTCGACCTACATAATGAAGTTTAAATAAGGAAAAAAGAAAAAAGAAAAATATTCAAAGTGTTAACAGGTCTCATTCACAGGGGTGCTGTGGCCCATACTGCACGAATCACTAATTTGTTTATATGGCTAGAGCGGCCAGGAGTTGCATACAGGCAGCCTATGTGCAAGCCTGTCAAATTAGGATGATCGGCTATGTCTGTACAACAGCTACATCCTAGTAGAGTAGCATCGGCTTCTCCCAAGCAGCTCCAGCCATGTAACTGGCCAACTCATGCTGTACAGGCTACAGCACCTCTCTGAATGAGGTCTTAAAACAGTTTACCTTTATTTTCCTTTATCCTGCTGAATACAAACACATGGAAAAATGACATTTAAGCAATGGGTATATACAAAAGAATCTCACTGAACCATTTCTGAATCTTACTGCTTCCTCCTCCTTTGCTATAGGTTGAGAAGCTGCTCAGTTTATTCATTCAGCTTCTTAGAAGGTGTAGAAGTTTCTATGCTTTAGCAATTACAGTTGATGCATAGCACATGAAGTTGCTTACTTTTCAGAACAGTTTTTATCCTGGTTATCATTGGTTGAACACCGGTCTCCCCGTCAGAATGGTGGTCACTGTCTTCATCGAATTTCTCTTCTAGCCTTCTCTTTTTTGGAGTATGAAGACTCTCTTCCAACAGTGCATCCACATCATTATCAAAATCATCCTGCAAAACAAACTATCAGGCACGTCCCCTCTTCCAAAAAGGTGGGAGAGGTCAAATCCCCTTTACACTTATCACACGCATGTACCTCCACTCTGGAGCTAAAGATGGCAAAGAATGGGTCTACAATATGCTGCTGACTGCACAACACTTTGAAACAACTGAGAAAATACAGTAAACATATCTGACCAGCGCATGGTTAAGATGCATATGACAAAGCACAACAATTCAAAACACAGGCAGGCTGCTCAAATAACAAATGAAATGTTAGTACTTAGTAAGGAATTGGTTTGGTTAGAATTACAAACATACCTCATAGTTGTAAATAAGAGATTCATCTTCATTCTTATCACTCTGTAGGATAGTTTCTGATACAAATTCAGCTCCATCCTCATCCACATCCATCACATTCTCTGTAAAATCCTCAAGATCATCCAGAACAGCGTATTCCACTTTATTCTCCAGATCGGTTTCTGGATCTTCATTTCTGTTACTTGCAATTTCATCATTACCCAAAAATTCACCATTGCTACTATCAGCAAAAGGACAAACATGCAAGTCTCCATTGACAGTTTTATTGCTACCTAAGTCTGTTGGACTCTCTGAACCTGTTCCAGTGTAAAGCACCTTTCTATCTTTGCTTTTACAACTCTCTGTAAAGCTTACACTAATTTTAACATCTTTAAGTAACTTAAGATCAGGGGTAAACCTCTTAACTGGTGGGGCATGGCGAGCGGTTCTGGGGCTTTGGTCACTTTGCAATGGATCTAGTACTGTAGGATGGCTCTTGTATGTAGATGACCCTTTAGTAAGTAGCTGTTCTCCGTTGTTTAGCTGCAGGTCCTCAGCTGGGGTTTGTGACTGTCCATCACCACCAGAGCCAACGTCCATTACCTCTGCGTCACTGGACGTTTGCAGGGGAGGTGGTGGAGGCTCTTCATTTGGCGGCAGTGGTGGGGGACAAGCAGGTGTGAACTCCATTTCCTTGCATCCAGGTTCATCGGGGGGAGGGGGGATATCCTCACATTGCTCCATACTTAATACTAAATCTAAAGACTAAACAAATTTTTTCCTAAATTACTAATTTTAACTTTAAAAAGGTGAATGTCCAGCTTGTATAAAGCATTTTTCAACTGGGAACTCAGATGATTCAGTTAAGCTGACTACATTGCTCTTTTCATTAATGTAGACAGCCTTCAGAAATACTGTCTCTATTACTGGAAATCACAATGTATTCAGCTTAAGATGAGTAATCATTAGGTAGACATTTTGGTTCTTGAAGCTTTGTTCCTTCCTGTAGAGAGAGAGAGAGAGAGAGAGAGAAAAAAAAAAAAAAAAAGAAGAAGGAGGGTAGGAAGAGAAAAGTAAAGTATTAGAATAAAAACAAAAAAAAAAAAACGGTTTCATTTTCGTAGGACTTCTGTTAGTTCTATCCTCCATTAGTATGGGCTAAAATAAACAGTATAACATGACCAAACACCACATTAAGCATCAGTTATGAATATAAAATGGCAACTTAATATTTTTCAATTTCTATAAAAACAATGTTCATACAGCCAAGGTCACCAAGCATTTTTCAGAACAAGACAGGAAGGCTGTTGGTGCAGGGAAAGTACATTTTCAACAGTTCAAAAACAGTAGGAATAAGGAGTTCAACCAAATTTTAGCAAAGTCATTTTAAATTTGAGACTTGCTACTAGAAGAAGAAGAAAAAAAAAAAAGTATTGAATCCATTAAAAAAATAAAAACAAATAAAAATTATACATAACCGTCCAAAAATTCAGGTATTCTCTCCCAATTCCGGCGCGAAAGATCGTCACAGTATCTACACCATGTCCTGCCCCTCCTTGGGGCTCCCCCCTTCCCCACACACTGTCTTCTGGGAGACACACAGGTCCCAGAAGAAAGCAGGGACCACTCAGAATGCGCATGCGCAGTAGGGAACCAGGTTGTAAAGCCATAAGGCTTCACTTCCCGATTCCCTGACTGAAGATGCCGGCGCCACCACCCGGGATGGGTCGGCTTTGGGTGAGGACAATGCTGGCGCCCTGGACAGGCAAGTGTCCTTATTTTAAAAGTCAGCAGCTGCAGTATTTGTAACTGCTGACTTTTTTTTTTTTTAAACATTTTCAGGCAGAACTCCACTTTAAAAATGTCAGTTTCTGCAATTTAAGAAAAGGAGATAAAGAAATAATTTCAGAACTTTTGTCCATCTTTAACCACTTCCTGACCGGCGCACACCGATGTACGTCGGCAGAATGGCACGGGCAGGCATATTGGCATACAGGTACGTCCAGTTTTAAATGCCGCCCTGCCATCACTCGCGTGCTGCCGGCGGCGCGCTCGCGTGCCAGTCGGGACCCCTGTGAGTCCGGTCGCGGGTCCCGCGGACTCGAAAGCCGCGGGCATACCCGCGATCGTCTCACGTGGCGGCTGAACGAGGAGATGTCGTTGTAAACAGCATCTCCCCTTTCTGCCTAGCAACAAGTGACGCTGATCTCTGCTCCATGTGATTGAAGCAGAGAACAGTGTTCACTAAAACAAAGCCCAGCCCCCCAGTTAGTAACACGCCCCTAGGAACACTTAACCCCTACACTGCCACCCATTTGGTTAATCCCTTCACTGCCAGTGTCATTTACACAGGAATCACTGCATTTGTATAGCAGTGATTGCTGTATAAATGGCAATGGTCCCAAAAAAAAAAAAAAAAAAAAAAAAACGCTGATCGCCGCCATTACTAGTAAAAAAAAAAAAACTATCCCCTATTTTGTAAACGCTATAACTTTTGCGCAAACCAATCAATCGCTTATTGTGATTTTTTTACCAAAAATATTTAGAAGAATACGTATCAGCCTAAACTGATGGGAAAAAAAAGTTTTTTTTTTTTATATATTTTTGGGGGATATTTATTATAACACAAAGTAAAAAAATAATGCGTTTTTTTAAAAATTGTCGCTCTATTTTTGTTTATAGCGCAAAAAATAAACGCAGGGGTGATCAAATACCACCAAAAGAAAGCTCTATTTGTGGGGAAAAAAAGGACGTCAATTTTGTTTGTTAGCCACGTCGCACGACCGCACAACTGTCAGTTAAAGCAACGCTGTGCCGAATCGCAAAAAGTGGTCTGGTCTTAAGCCAGCAAAATGGTCCGGTCTGAAAATGGTTAATGTGATCTATAAACTGTGCAACTCGATTGAACAACAAACTGAAATCTTTTAGGTGGAGGAAAGTAAAAAAAAAAATATATATATATATATATATATATATATATATATATATATATATATATATATATATATATATATATATATATATATATATATATATATATATATATATATATAATGATAATAAATATGGTTGCATAAGTGTGCACACCCTTACACTAATACTTTAGTGAAGCACCTTTTGGTTTTATTACAGCACTCAGTCTTTTTGGGTATGAGTATCAGCGTTGCACATCTTGACTTGCCAATATTTGCCCACTTTTCTTTGCAAAAACACTCCAAATCTGTCAGATTGCGAGGGAATCTCCTGTGCACAGCCCTCTTCAGATCACCCCACAGATTTTCAATTGGATTCAGGTCTGGGCTCTGGCTGGGCCATTCCAAAAATGTAATCTTCTGGTGAAGCCATTCCTTTGTCGATCTGGATGTAGGCTTTGGGTTGTTGTCATGCTGAAAGGTCAGCTTTCTAGCAAAAGCCTGAAGTTTTTGTGCAAATATTGACTGGTTCATAATTCCCTCTACCTTGACTAAGGCCCCTGTCCCAGCTGAAGAAAAACAGCTCCAAAGCACGATGCTGCCACCACCATGCTTCACTGTAGGTATGGTGTTCTTTTGGCGATGTGCAGTATTATTTTTGCATTTTTTTGCATTTTTGTCTTCACTGTGTTCCATGGTAAATCTAATGCCTTGGATTCTTTTGTACCCTTCTTCTGATGGATACCTTAACAATGAGATCCCTCTGATGCTTTGGAAGCTCTCTACAGACCATGGCTGTAGGATGCGACTAAGAAAATGTCAGGAAAGAATGACCTTTATTTGGCGTTAATTTAGAGGCACTTTAAATGATGGCATGTGTGTACTGACTCCTATTTTGCCCTGGGTCACAATGGAAAGATTTGACATGTCAAATCAGCGGCAATGGCACCATCCTAATTGGTGTGATGCTGCATTTACGGCATAGCACCATTTTTAAAAAGTAGTTTCTGTACTACTTTTTGTGATCTTGGGCTGCGGTTTACATTGACATCTGTGCAGAAACCTACAGAGATGTCTGAAATCTCTGAACTCGCACAGCTTCATTCCCACAGCTCAGTGGGAACCTGGGCTTAACATGCATTTGAATGCGATTGCTTAATTCTGAACATGGTTACATCCCCAGTTAGAGGGTGTGCACACTTATGCAACCACATTATTATTATTATTTTTTAATCCCCCCCTAAAAGATTTCAGTTTGTTTTTCAATTGAGATATAGTTTTTATAGGTCACATTAAATGTGGAAAATGTTCTGAAATCCTGGTCTCATTTTTTTCATCACAAAAACCTGACATTTTAACAGGGGTGTGTAGATCTTTCACATCCACTGTACACACACACTTAGGCTGGATTCATACCTATGCATTTTTAGTGGCATTTTGCAGATTTGCACTACAGTCCATTTAACATGGTTTCCTATGGAACACGTTCTGTAGTGCAAATCTGCAAAATACAAAAAGCACTGAAAAATTCATAGGTGTGAATCCAGCCTTATGTGGATGCAGCATTGGTTTGATATGGCATCTGTGCCCAGCTAACTCTAAGACAGAACTGAGAGCAAGAACTGAACGACCAACACACTGCTGATCGCTCAGCTCGGTTTTCAGCCTGCAGAGAGCTGTTGACAGTCAGCGGCTCTCTCTTCTGCCCCTTCAGGGCTCAGTGGAGTGCTGGGCTGTGGAGGGAGCAAGAGGGTCTGGCTCAGGCTCTGAGCAGCTTTCTGAAAGCCTGAGCTAGCTGCTGGTTCAGGCATCTGGGTGAATCTCAACCATATGGTTGGGATCTTTTCAGAGCCTGGACCGGCTCTGGGATGTCAACTTTAGTCCACGGTCAGCTGAAAACGGGTCAAAGAACCAAACTGCACTCCTGTGATCCATTGAAGTACAGCTAAAAACTAGTGTGAACCGAAACCAAGTGAGGATACCGATGGCCCACCCACAACCCAAAACGCTGGAGAAAATAACTGAACCAGCTGCCAGAGGAATGAGGAGTAAGGAAAATAAAGTTTATTTTTGCTTGGTACACTAGGCAAAACAATAATTTAATGTTTTCAATTCCCTGGAGTTTAGCTGAAGCAAAAAAAAATAAAAAATTCATAAGAGAAATAGGAAGACTACCATTACGAACCCCTTTTCTGAAAAAGCTTGCTGTATATATCTTTCTTCACAGATTTCGTTGGTCGCCCCCGGATCCCCCTGGTTGACCTCCATGTCACTACAAGACAAAGCAGATGTCAACATCTGTCTCTACAATGTCTAGGAGTCATGCGCATGGGTGCATTCGCACATACAGCGTAAAAATACACTGCTGTATTTTGGTGCCTGGCATGTCTTGGTGCAATACTTGCATGACAGAAATGCACATACGTAATATGTCTGAAACACAGATAGTGTGTGCTCAGGATATTATATTTATGCACACGAGACACTTTTACACAAGTAGCAGTGCATAGCTGCTTACAGTCCTATAGTCTATGGGTG
This sequence comes from Lithobates pipiens, assembly GCF_037356315.1. NCBI lineage: Eukaryota > Metazoa > Chordata > Amphibia > Anura > Ranidae > Lithobates > Lithobates pipiens. The sequence continues at coordinate 54,219,729 of NW_027507790.1, read as the reverse complement.
GGTGTACATGGCATCAGCACAACCCAGGCACAAAAATACAAAGTGCTTATGCTGTACAGATAATTGTGCCCATGTGCATGAGCCCTAACTTGATACAGGGACTCCCTGTGCACTCAGACCTTCTAAAGCAGTCTGAAGTGCTGCACAACAGGATCACTGTGCTGGTAGGCTGGGTAGCATAAACTAGTGCTAGATTATCTCCAGAAGCGGTCTACTGTATATTTAAACTGATGCAAAAGATGCATACTATCTCATTATGCCTTTGTCTTACAGGTTTGTTTTTTTGGCCATACAATCGTTTTAAAACGTTAGGTCACCTTCAATTACTTTTTTGTAAAATTCCATATGCATTACAGCTTTAAGTGTACAATAACATGCTACCCTCCTGTTTTTAAAAATTACCCTTTCTTAAGAAATTAATGCCCAAGCGATTGACGTACCTAAAAGTGTTATGAGTTTACAAGTGTCAAGTGGTTTTCCTGCCCGAAGGCCTGCTGCTGGGAGGAAAGGAGTCTGGGAGTGTTAACAAAGCAACCTGTGTGCATGAGGCCCAAAAAGTCATTTCTGGCTGTCCACTATTGTAATAAAGTATGATCCACTCAAAAAAAAAATTTTTGCACTCATGTACTGTCACATAAAAACGAAAGCAAAGTGTAAAAAGACTCTGTAACCAAACTTAAAGCGGTAGTAAACCCGCAATTTTTTTTATTTTTTTTTAAACCTGCAAAGCAAAAGGCATAATGAGCTAGTATGCACCGCATACTAGCTCATTATGAAATACTTACCTTAGAACGAGGCCCCGACATCTGGCCCGATCCACGCCGAGGGAGCTGACATGCTCCCTCGGCATCTCTTCCGGGTATCGCGGCTCCGGCGCTGTGAGTGGCCGGAGCCGCGATATCGTCACTCCCGCGCATGCGCGCGGGAGATTTCAGTCCGGCCGGACGAGCGCTGCCGGATTTTCACGGCGAGAACCCCCTTGTGCGCATGCGCCGCTGCAGTCAGCGGCGCATACCGAGGGGAATATCTCCTAAACCGTACAGGTTTAGGAGATATTTTTTTTACCTACAGGTAAGCCTTATTATAGGCTTTCCTGTAGGTAAAAGTTAAAAAATTGACCATACAACCACTTTAAGAAAAAAAAAAAGTGGATAAAAGCAGGTATATTTGCAGCATTTTAATTTCGCTAAACTTTCTTTTTCATTAACTTCCTATGTGTCTCTGAACGTAGTAGAAGATTATAGTCCCTTCTTCTTCTAAGCATGTGTAATAACAGTTTATACTGGCCCAACTCCCCTTTCCTCCCACTAACACCACCATCATTTTAGCAGCTGGGGGATGATTAAAAGGGGCATTCTAAAGAGTCACTTGAGCAAAAACTGTCTGCTGGGGCTGCTTGTCACATAAAGATAGTAGCACCCAGCAGCAGTCCCAAAGCTTTTTGATGTCTATACGATAGAGGCTTTTAAAACTGACATGCCTAAACTGTTATCAGCTATCCATATAACCCTTGGGCCTCATGCATACTGGAAGTTTTTACAGTTGCCATTTTCGGCTTCAGACATTTTTTTCTGCAGCCAGTAAACTCCCCAGCATGTTATCCTATGTGTCCATGCACACATAGGGAGTGATTTACGAAAGCCGCTCAGCTTCAGTAGAGGCGCAACGCACATTTCCATATTTACAAAATGGTGCGCCGGTAACAGCGTGAATCCCCCATTTACTATAGAAATCTCGGCACATGGGAGAATGCATGAATCCCGTTTCCAATGCTCCTGACTCCCCCCTCTAACCTCTTGGATTTCCATAGGCTTACTTTTTCTTTTAAAGGGGAACTCCACACTCCATTCTACAGTGCTCTTGTTTCTCCCCTCTAACTCCTTGGATTTCCATGGGCTAACTTTTGCTTTTAAAAGGGAAACACCACACTCCACTATTATCCAAAGGCTGTGGAGCTGCCTTCACCAATCCAAACCTGCTATTTCAGAGTGTATAACAAGGACAGCTAGAAAAGGGGTGAGAAAAGCGATGGTCCCTGCTGAACCATACAAGGCCACACACATGCACTCAACATAGCTGGTTGCCTTTGGGGCATCTTGGGTTAAGTTTGGGGTCGTATTTTTGATATGGGGGTTCTCATTTTAAGCCTTAAAAGACCCAAATGGCCTTGTATGTATTGGGGGGGGGCAGGCTATATTTTGTTTTGGGTTAAAATCTCGCAGCTGCAATGTAGATTTGTAAGTTTTCTCTAAAGCCGTACATCTGAAGCAGCATTCTGGATACATGCTACACTTTACAGGCAGAGAAAGTTTGTGGGCGTAGTCCTTTTAACTCCTGTTAATTGTCTCTGCAAAATGGTCAGACCTCAAAACCATATTCTGTTAGTGTCTCAAATCAACATAGATGTGTTTTTTGCTTTCCTTGCTCTTTTATGTATTTTTCAGATGCATGCTCAATTCAAGTAATGCATTTTACACTCCCCCACCCCAAACAATTTTGATGCAACAGATTTCCCATCTGCAGCTTAACTAGGCTGCTGATTGGCATGGCAAAACAAAAAAAGGTGTGCTTTGCCTAAAAGCTACTTTCCTGGTGCCTTCATGGTAGCATATGCATGGATTGTGCATATGCTACCATGGATAGGCACCAGGAAAGGAAAATTTCAGAGAGGCAAGTATTCAATTTTCCATTTTAGACCCGTGGATCTCAGCCTCAGTCCTCAAGTACCCCCGACAGGACATGTTTTGGGAATTTATCTTAGCTAAAATAGCTGTCCAAAATACCAAACCATTGACTCCGATTTAAAGCACCTGTGCAAGATTAAGGTAAACCTGCAAACATGGCCTTTTGGGGGTACTTGAGGATAGGGTTGAGAACCACTGAGTTAGAGCGCTGAGCTAAAATCTAGCTCAAGACAATCTTATTCTAATTATGGGCATTTGAGGGAAACCAAGTAAGTGTTAGTACCCCTGATTGTCTTTTTTTTAGGTTGGGCTTTGTGTCCCTTTTCTGAAAATTGGCTTCACTTCCTGTCACATAGCCAAACAGGAAGCGAGGGTAAAACCCTACCAATGTCATTCCTGGGGGACACATGGGTCAAACTAGTGTCCCCATTAAGCTAATTGCACTCTAGCACTTTGTTGTGTACACCCAAAATTATTATGTATTTTGGGGTTTATTAAAGGCAAAGCCACTCTGCAATACAAGTGTACTCGCTGTAAATCTGAGGGGAAGCACTGGCGATTTTATCATCCAATCATGTACACGCAAAGATGCTGTTTTTTTTTTTCTTCGTTTCCTTGCATGTCGACCTCGGATCTCCACCAACTGCACTTGTAGTGCAAAGTGGATTTGCCTTTAGTAAATAAACCTCAAAGTCCAAAATACCTAATAATTTGGGGTGTACACAGCAAAATGCTAGAGTGCAATTTACTTAAATGGGGAAACTATTTAGATTGACCTGTGTGTCCACAAGGAAAGACATTGGTAAGATTGTACCCTCACTTCCTGTTTGGCTATGTGACAGGAAGTGAATAAATTTGAAGGAGAAACTGGCAAAATTTGGGAGGTGTCTTCACCCTATCAGGGGTGCAGACATCCCCAAAAACTGACAAGCCTTCTAATCCCTCTGCACTCTATCCCCAAGCAAAAATAAGAAAGGATTTCATTTAGCTTAAATTTGCAAAGACACATTCCTAAATTCAATTGTGATACATGTCAATGGCTCATTTAGACATTGTTTAATAGAAAACACCAGGTGCCTTTCACTATAAACATTTGTTAGTCCAGTCCTGGAAATCTGCATCGGCTTTACTATTAATTTCCATAAAAATTGGGTTCCTGCAGCTAGATGCACAACTGATGTGTGCACGGAGGTATGTACCCGTGTCGCATATCTGGTTCCCGGAAGCGGTGGCCAGCACACGGGAATGACATCACGCCCCTCTAGGAAGTTGCTTGTACTGCTGCCAATTTCTTCCCACCACCATGCCTAGCTCACTGTTCTGAGGAAGAGATGATCCTTATTTGCAAATTAAGAGATTTTTTTAAATTATTTTTACATGGGGTGGTGTTTGTGTGCATCTAAATGATTTGGCCTCAAAAACACACACACCTATTTCCTGTGTACAGATTCGCTTCCGGGCCAATGTATATTGTTTCAGTGTGTGTAATATATATTCAGGTGAAAAACAGAGGGAAAAAGCCTAAAGTAGGGTGCACACTGAGAAAAATCAGAAGAAAAATACAGTTTGAGGCACGATCGTTTGATTTTTGCATAGTGTGTGCATAATTTTCAACATCCAATTTCAGACTTTCCAAACAAATATTTAAGAAAGGTCAAACTCTAAATTGTTTCTCGTACGTATGAACAGAACTAACGCTTTTCATTTAATTTGTAGTTTTCCTATAAGGCTTCATGCAAATTGGGGCGTTATAAAAACACCAGTAGCGTTAGCTGTAGAATGTGTTTTGCAGCAGCGTTTAGCTTTTTTTTTTTTTTTTTTTTTTTTTAAGCAAAACTATACTCCCACAAAAGCTTATGGCTTTATCAGCACAGCATCTTTACAGATGAAAAACTCCTCTTAAAACCCACTAGTTCTCTTTTTTTCCAGCCAGAAAACGACCTGCCGAAAAAAAATAAAAAAAATAAAATAACCGATAAAAGCCTATGGGGGCGATTTACTAAGAAGGCACTGCACCAGTTCATACATTAATTGGTGCGCAGGAAAAGCCGTTAATTGAATATGCAAACCAGCACACATTGAAGCGCAAATAACGACAATAAATAACCGCATATGTATACTGCAACTGGCGCTAGGGTAACTGCGGTTTTCTCATTAAGAATAGCGCATGCCCAATACAATTGGTTAATTTCACGTCATTGGATGTGTCTTGTTAGGCAATTAGTAGGTGTACTCAATTAACCCTTTTGGTGCTAATCTCATTACTATTACTTATTTTTTTCCTTTTTTTACCCAACTCTTTCAATGCATTACAGAGAAGTGTTTCTAAACCCAATAAACTTTTTTGAGATCTTGATCTTTAAAAAGGTGAATGTTCTTGTATCCACCAGCAGAGAGTAGTTGGGTAGATGCCACACTCCCAATTCTGGAGGCATATAATGGTCTATCACAGGGGTCTTCAAACTACGGCCCTCCAGTTGTTCAGGAGCTACAATTCCCATCATGCCTAGTCATGTCTGTGAATGTCAGAGTTTTACAATGCCTCATGGGACGTGTAGTTCTGCAACAGCTGGAGAGCCGTTGTTTGAAGATTCCTGATCACTCTGGCATGTCTTGAAGAGGTGGTTTTTCATGTGCCTTGGATAATGCCCAAGAAATATCATTAGGAAAATACAAGTGGGTCATGGCACATCTACAGTCCAAATTTGGCACTTAAGATGGTCATGCACTATGCAATCTGATTGGCCAATCGCTGTACAAATCGATATTGAGGCAAAATAGGTAATAGGAAGACACACTTGAACAATTAATTCAAATTATAGGAAATCAAAACAGGCTCTTGCACTAAATCTAATTTATTGATTGCAGTGTATGGTCACCTTTAAAGATCAAGATCTGAAAATATTAATTTATTGGGTTTAGAAACACTTCTCTGTTCTTTGTAATGTATTGAAAGATTTGAGTAAAAAAAAAACCAAAAAAAAAAAACACACATTTCAAAGATATCAGAAGTAATAGGAATGAGATTAGCATCAAAAGGGTTAATTAACTGAGTACACCTATTAATTGCCCAACAAGACACATCCAATGAGAAGAAATAAACCAGCTGTATTGGGCGTGCGCTATTTTCAATGAGAAAACCGCAGTTATCCTAGCGCCAGTTGCAGTTTACATACAGTATGCGGGTATTTATTATCGTTATTTGCGCCAGTTTGCATGTTCAATTAATGACTTTTCCGGAGCTCCAATCAATTTATGAACTGGTGCACCCCCATAGGCTTTCATCCGTTTTTTTTTTTTTGGCAGGGGCGTTGGTTATGTTCACGAACGAGAAAAAAAATTGTTTGTCCTTTCTAAAATATGTTTGGAAAGTGTGAAATTGGATGCCAAAAGTTGTGTACACACCATGCAAAAATCAAAGGATTGTGCCACAAACAATTTATCTTCCGATTTTTTAATAGTGTGCACCCTACTTTAGGCTTTTTCTCTGTTTTCACCTGGTGATCAAGCCAGTAACACCTCCTGTATTAGAGAGGCTCCACTGTATGAAGGAACACGGGGGCACCTTTGGACAGCAGCACTGTTAATCTAGGGCAGGGGTGCCCAACCAGTGGCCCGCGGAGCCCACTGATGTGGCCCTCAACCTCCTGCTCTAAGATGGCAGGCTGGCAAGCCCAGATCACGGGTTGCCAACCAGCCATCCCAGAGTAGAGGTTTTGTGAATGAAGCCACTGGTAGTGGAAGCAAGTGGCTGCGTAGCAGAGCCACATAAGCCAATGCTTCCTGTATGGTGCCCGCTCCTGTCACAGGCGGAGTGATACCAAATGCACTCCGCCTGGGACACCAACAGCCAGCGATACCAGAATGGAAGACGGTTATTAAAGTTAAGTTTACTACTAAATTCACAGTATATATGGATATATCTGTTTTGCAGTGGTTACTGGGCTGCTTTCAAACTGATCCGCAGGTGCAGCGCAGCTGCGGGTTACCTGCATTGAACCATAGACTTCTGTTATTACCTGCGGGTTTGTTGCGCCTTCAGAAAGTGTGCCACACCTGCAGAATATAATAGAAGTTTATGGCAAAGTGCAGCTAACCCACAGAAAATCCACAGGTTCACTGCGCTGCAACCACGCTTTGGGCAAATCGCAATTGGATTGGATCAGAGGGCCCATAGAGTAGAATGGGCTGCGTCTGTGGACACGGACCTGTCTTATCCTCCTGCTCCGCTCATTGTGGCCCGCGACCAGTTACCAATTCACTTAAGTGGCCCTCGCTCTTCAAAAGGTTGGGCACCCCTGATCTAGGGGAAGGTAAGCGTTAGATCAACTAAACGATTTAGATACACTAACAAAGTAATCTCTGTAACTAATAAAATTCTGCTGGAGAGCTTGTTCCTGTGAAAAACAGACATGCTGGATCATCAGGTTAATATAAAAGAAAGCCTAACAAAGCTGAAATAGGGTTTCTATTGGGTTTAATACCTCTTTAAGGGCTTCTATTTTTTATTTAACCCTTTCATGACTAAGCCTATTTTTGGCATTTGGTGTTTACAAGTTAAAATCCATATTTTTTGATAGAAAATTACTTGGAACCCCCAAACATTATATATATTTTTTAGCAGAGACTCTAGAGAATAAAACGGCGATTGTTGCAATATTTTAAGTCACACGGTATTTGCGCAGCAGTGTTTTAAACGCAACTTTTTGGGAAAAGGGACACTTTCATGAATTAAAAAAAAAAAAACGAAACAGTAAAATTAGCCCAATTTTTTTGCATAATGTGAAAGATAATTTTACACCAAGTAAATAGATACCAAACATGTCACACTTTATAATTGCACACACTCGTGGAATGACAAAGTACGGTACCTAAAAATCTCAATAGGCGACGCTTTAAAAAATTTTTTTACGGTTATCAGGTTAGCGTTACAGAGGAGGTCTAGTGCTAGAATTATTGCTCTCACTCCGTCAATCGCGGCGATACCTCACATGTGTGATTTGAACACCGTTTACATATGCGGGCGCGACTTACGCATGCGTTTTTTTTTTTTTAAACAATTTATTCATTTTAAAATAAAAAATAAAATAAAAAATCTGATCACTTATTGCTGTCACAAGGAATGTAAAACATCCCCTGTGACAGTAATAGGTGGTGACAGGTACTCTTTATCTAAAAGACCCCCGATCCCTCCTTTACACGTCAATGTATTCAGATCGCTGAAAACTACGATTCTGAATACTGTATATTTTTTAAAAACCGGCGCCATTGGCAGCCGAGTAAACGGGAAGTGACGTCATGACGTCGCTTCCATGTTTACTATTAAGAGACTGGAACGACGCCGATTATGGCTTCGTTCCAGTTCCTCCCCAGCAGCCGGAGGCATCGGAGCGTGAATCGGTGCTCCCGATTAAGCGGGAGCACCAGTAACAGCGGCGGGAGGTGGGACGTCCCCTCCCGCTCCTCCGGCATAACAGCCGAGCGGCCAATCGCCCGCTGTAAAAAACGGTACCGAGATGATGCCTGCAGGTGCGGGCATCATCCCGGTATACCCCCCGGAAGCCGAGTACGCACATCTGCATACGCTCAGCGGGAAGGGATTAAACAAGTGATGCCTAAAACAAGACCTATACATACTCACACACATCATTCAGATCTTCTAAGTCAGACTGTTTTAACTGCCTCACGCCAATGTACGTCTGCAGAATGGCACGGCTCGGCACAATCACGTACTTGCAAGTTCCCTTTAAGTGCCCAGCCATGGATCGCGAGCGCACCGCCGCCGGCGCACTCGCGACCCGGTCTTGAGCTCCGTGACCATGGCTGCGGGACCCACGATCGGGTCACAGAGCTGAAGAGCGAAGAGAGGTAAGTGTAAACAAACCCCTCCTCGTGCTTCCTACTGAGGAAGTCACTGATCGTCTGTTCCCTGTTACAGGGAAAGACGATCAGTGATGTCAGACGCCAAGCCACGCCCCCCTTCAGTTAAAAAAACCCACACACACACTTAACCCCTACCCTGCCCCCTAGTAGAGATGAGCGATTAATCGCGAAACGATCGCAATCTCGATTCATCCCCCATGTGATCTAAGTTCTGGGCGACCCTCGATTTTCTTTTAGTACCGCCGGTCCCGCGTAACCAGCGTGGAACGCAAATGGCGGATATCGGAACTGACGTCAGCCACCGGAACTGACGTCAGTCATTGGAGGGTGCGATGTGGCGTGCCGCTGCCTGGTTGTGGGCGGGTACAGTGGCCGGGAAACAGCAGTGTGAGTGCGCACTGCTATACACAGTAGTAGGGGTGCAATGGATCATCAGCGGTCTCAGCTTCGGCCTAGCTCTGAAGCAGCGGCCATCTTTCTACACCCAGGCTGTTTACACTGTGATCGCTCCTTAGGATCTGTACAGTATCTGTACAGTGGAGGGGAGATATACAGAGATGGAAGCAGCCATCCCTCCATACTCCAGCAATACCCTTCCTGCCAATACCCTGCCTGTAAATTTTTCAAATAAAACAGTCTTTTGAGAATCGTGATCTTCCTTCTAAGCAAAAGAATCGCGATTCTAATTTTTCCCAGAATCGTGCAGCTCTACCCCCTAGTGGTTAACCCCTTCACTGCCAGTGACATTTTTACAGTAATCAGTGCATTTTTAATTGCACCGATTGCTGTATTAACGCCAATGGTCCCAAAAATGTGTCAAAATTGTCCGATGTGTCCGTCATGTCGCAGTCACAATAAAAATCACTGATCGCCGCCATTACTATAAAAAAATTTATAAAAATGCCATAAAACTATCCCCTATTTTGTAGACGCTATAACTTTTGCGCAAACCAAGCGCTTAGAGATTTTTTTTTTTTTACCAAAAATATGTAGAAGAATACGTATTAGCATAAAACTGAGAAAAACATTTTTTTTATATATTTTTGGGGGATATTATAGCAAAAGTAAAAAAATATTGAATTTTTTCAAAATTGTAGCTCTATTTTTGTTTATAGCGCAAAAAATAAAAACTGCAGAGGTGATCAAATACCACCAAAAGAAAGCTCCATTTGTGGGGAAAAAAAAGGCGCCAATTTTGTTTGGGAGCCACGTCGCACGACCGTGCAATTGTCAGTTAACATGCTCCGAATCGCAAAAAGGGGCTTGGTCCTTTAGTTGGAAAATGGTCCGGGGCTTAAGGGGTTTAATGGAAGATTTTTTTTTCAAGTCAATCTTGATTCTGCTGTAATCAATACTCCTGCACAGTTATTAAGTAGGGGCTACTTTTTGTTGGAAACAAACCACACCTCCTACAACATTATATTTATTGGGCATTTTACCTAGCTGTGGGAGATGTATGTGCACATCATCCCACGATTTCATCCCTGCTGTGATTAAATTAAGAAATGTCTGTAGAGAGCAGGCTGGTCAGACAAAGGGAGTTTTCTGCCTAGAAATACCGAATCATTAGCTTTGACAGTCTGCAAGTATGGCCCCATGAAGATTACTTAAAGAGGAAGTAAACCCTGATGAGTTTACTTCCTCTTTCATTCCCTGCAAAGGTAAAGCATAATGGACTACTATGCGTCGCATAGTAGCCCATTATGTGTCACTTACCTGACACAGGAGCCAGTGAAGTCACCGCTGTCCCCTGTAGTCCGGCGCATCCATCTTCTCGGTGGGTCTCGCTGCAAGGCAGAAACTCCTTAGCAATCAGATAATGTTGAAAATATATTTAGAAATATATTTTAAACAACATTTATCGGATTGCGAAGGAGTTTCTGCCTTTCAAAGTCCCATAGAGGAAACTGTTTTTGTATTAATAAAAAAGGGATGTGGGCAGAAACTACTATTCTATAGATCTATGGCATAACTGCAAAAAATTAAAATTTTAATAAAATCGGACACTTATCTGTCCTGGAGTCCAGCGATGTTGGCACCGCAGCTGAGGTTTCCATCAGCTGTCAGGTTCATTCCGCCTCCATTGCGAGTAAGGGAACCCAGCAGTCTAGCCTTTCGGCTTCACACCGGGGACCCTACTACGCACGCTTGAGGCTCGGCTCCTCTCTCCTACTAGCCCAGCAACAGGGGGAGCCCTAGCCATGCCATTAACCACAGCTGAGGCTCCCAGAAGTGGGGAAAGCATACCTGTGAAAGACAGGTATGCCGACTTGACTCCACTCCCCCCCCCCGAACCGGGGGGAGGGGGGGAGTAGTACAACGCTTTAAAGACCACCCCCAGGACCTGTACTGCAGCCCTTAAGTGCAAAATCGTGCACCTGTGATTCCGGTTGGAGGCTCTGGGGTGTGCACAGCCAGAGCCACACTCCTGCTGTAATTGGACACAGCTGAAGCCAATCTGCGTGTCTGTCGGCCCCTGGGACCCACCGATCATTCACTGGGAGAAGCAGAATGGCGATCTGCTTATATATAAACAAGGCAGACCGATGTTCTGTCAGAGAGGAAGAGAGACCACAATGTCACATTCATGATAGAAGGAAAAAAAAAAAAAAAAACGCAGATCGCCATCATTACTAGTTAAAAAAATAAATAAAAAAAATAAGAAAGAAATCTATCCCCTATTTTATAGACGCTATAACTTTAGCGCAAACCAATCAATATACGCTTATTGCGATTTTTTTTTAACCAAAAATATGTAGAAGAAAATATATCGGCCTAAACTGAGGAAAAAAAATTTTTTTTTTTTTCCCTTTTACAAATTGGGATATTTATTATAGTAAAAATTTTAAAATAGTGTTTTTTAATCAAACTTGTCACTCTTTTGTTAATAGCGCAAAAAGTAAAAACCAGAGGTGATCAAATACCACCAAAAGAAAGCTCAATTTTTGGGGGAAAGAAAATAAAAAATACATTTTGGTACAGTGTTACATGACTGCGCAAATGTCATTCAAAATGCTACAGCGCTGAAAACTGAAAACTGGCCTGGGCAGGAAAGGGGTGAAAATGCCCTGTATTGAATTGGTTAATATTCATTTTTTACCCACTGGTGCTGATATTAGGAAGAAAGAAGCCTTCTTCTAATCATATCAGCTTCTCTCCCAGATTCTCCATCTCTGAGCTGGTGAATCTGGAGGGGAGATATTTCAGTGTAACGGCTGTGAGATCTGAAGATCTCACTGTTATGAACTGGCCTTTTGTGACAGAACAGTCATGTACTGTGATGAGAAGCAGAGAATATGTTGTCTGCTCCTTATCTCAGCTATATAAACTGGTACACCCCAGAGATCAGCCGCAATCCTGAGGATGACACTGATATGTTTTATAAATGGACACCAAAGTGTTTGCCTGCATCAAGTAACATGGTACAAAAAGTACCATGCGATCCGTTTGCAGCAGGTTTCCAAATGTAGTGCATGCGCTACTTAGGTGCGATTTGAGCCTATTCAAAATAGATGGAGCACTCTGAAGGCAGTAGGAGCCAGAAGCGTCGGTGGGGGCACTGATTGGCAATGTGTTGGGCACCTTTTTGGCAGCTGTGGTGGCACATCTGATGGGGCTGTTCCGATAATCATTGATTAAAAACAAAAGGAGTGAAACTTGCGCTTGGTAAAAAAATTTGTTGATATAGGAAAAATCAATTAAGAAAATAGCAGCTGAGCACAAAAAACCAGATACTAGGTCCAACTGACAGAAATGTGAAAAACAGTGCAGCGCTTAATGTATAACACGTGACTGAATGTAATGAAACAATAAATCAGGAAAAAAACTTTCAAAGATAATGTTTCCAAAAAGTAAAACATCAATGATAAACAATACACATGTGCATATTGTGCAATAAACAAAAAATGGGTTATTAAACCAAAAGAAGGGTCAAAAAAACACTTTTAGAAGGACAAATAATTATTTAAACTACAGCTTAATGCTGTGAAGCACAAACTTGTGATTAAGTGAAAAAAATAAACAACAAAATTGAAAAACAAATCAAAACAAATCCCATGCTTTGGATAAATGAAGTGATTTACAAGGCCCCATAAATGTGAGGATATAAGTTCATTAGGTGGAACGTGAATGGAACTTTATAGTTGAACGTGAATGAAACTTTAAAATTGGTCCCAGGTATCACTGGTATAGGTGCTTGACCACGTAAATTCTTTCACTGTACAGTTTAAGTAAGTAGTAAAGGCTTACCAGAGCCACCTTTCGTGTGCGCAGATACGAACTCCCCAACTGTTGGGATCGGACAAGATCGTTCCTCCGACACTCCTCGTGTGAATGGAAGACTCGAATTGACCTTTCCGGATAGGAAGGTAAAGAATGACCCACACCTTCGGGTGTTCCTTGAACGTCGTCCGTTCCGGTCTTCTTCTTTCTCAGGTATGTCGGATCCTCTGCATCTCATCCTGCCGGCAGGATGAGATGCAGAGGATCCGACATACCTGAGAAAGAAGAAGACCGGAACGGACGACGTTCAAGGAACACCCGAAGGTGTGGGTCATTCTTTACCTTCCTATCCGGAAAGGTCAATTCGAGTCTTCCATTCACACGAGGAGTGTCGGAGGAACGATCTTGTCCGATCCCAACAGTTGGGGAGTTCGTATCTGCGCACACGAAAGGTGGCTCTGGTAAGCCTTTACTACTTACTTAAACTGTACAGTGAAAGAATTTACGTGGTCAAGCACCTATACCAGTGATACCTGGGACCAATTTTAAAGTTTCATTCACGTTCAACTATAAAGTTCCATTCACGTTCCACCTAATGAACTTATATCCTCACATTTATGGGGCCTTGTAAATCACTTCATTTATCCAAAGCATGGGATTTGTTTTGATTTGTTTTTCAATTTTGTTGTTTATTTTTTTCACTTAATCACAAGTTTGTGCTTCACAGCATTAAGCTGTAGTTTAAATAATTATTTGTCCTTCTAAAAGTGTTTTTTTGACCCTTCTTTTGGTTTAATAACCCATTTTTTGTTTATTGCACAATATGCACATGTGTATTGTTTATCATTGATGTTTTACTTTTTGGAAACATTATCTTTGAAAGTTTTTTTCCTGATTTATTGTTTCATTACATTCAGTCACGTGTTATACATTAAGCGCTGCACTGTTTTTCACATTACGATAATCATTGATTATCAGCACAGACCCTGTCCCCTCGCGGGGAGAGCCACCGATTGGCTCTTCCTGTTAGAGCGAACCGAGGAATGCCAATTACCAGCACTTCCTGGTTCACGCGATGATCAGCTGTGACTGATGATCAGCTGAACCTCTGTCGGAGGCTTCTTACCACGATCAGAGATGCACGTGTCAGACTGACACACCACGATCGTCGCTAGAGGTCGACTGATATATCGGCCGATATTTGCCGTTTTTTAAATAATCGGCATCGGCCGATTGTGCTGATAAAAAGCCGATTTAGAACTACAGCGGGACTTTGAAATGACTTCTGTATAGAAGTCAGTGTAAGTTGCTGAGTCCTCATAGCAACACTTTCCTCCTCTCTGGGCAGGCTGCCAAGAAAAGAACAGAAAGCTACAATGTTTACACTTCAATGAATGAAGTCATCTCAGTGTGTAGAAGTTCTCAGTTTAACCATTTAAAGACTAAATCTTTTCTGACACTTGTTGCTTACAAGTAAAAATCCTGTATTTTCTGCCAGAAAATCACTTAGACCCCCCAAAAATGATATATATTTTTTTAGCAGAGATCCTAGGGAATAAAATAGCGGTTGTTGCAATATTTTATGTCACAAGGCATTTGCACAGAGGTCTTTCAAATGCATTTTTTGGGGGAAAAAAATACACTATTTAAAAAATAAAAATAAAGTAAAAACAGTAAAGTTAGCCCATTTTTCAATTCAATTCAGTGAACTGATTGGAGGTTTGTTTTGTTTAATAAATGTTTAAATGTAAGAAATTTTCTGTATCACTTATGAAGACTGCTTTCACACTGGAGCGGGCAGGTGTTGATGGTAAAACGCAAGTTTTGGCGGCTCTTTACCATCATTTTAGCGTTGCTATTTGGCTGCTAGTGGGGCGCATATAACCCAGCTAGCGGCCAAGGAAGAGGTTAAATGCGCCCATGAAGCACTGCTGCCAAAGCGCATTGCATGCGCTTCGGCAGTGGTGCCCATTCATATCAATGGGCAGGAGTGGTGGAGGAGCGGTATACACCACTCCAAACGTGCTGCTTGCAGTACTTTTTTTTTTTAAGATCCTGCCAGCGCATCGCCTCAGTGTGAAAGCACTCTGTCTTTCACACAGACTGCAGGGGAGCCATTTTGCAGGCACTTTACAGGCGCTATTTTTAGCCCAAAAGCGCCTGAAAAACGCCCCAATGGGAAAGGTGTGTTAGATCAAGGAGGATTAAAAAAAATTAAAAATAAAAAAATAATAAATAAAAAAGGAAAAAAATAAATAAATAAAATAAAATCGGCCTAACATATCGGCCCAAAAAAAAAAAAAAAAAAAATCGGCATCATATAACGGCTATCGGCCGCCATGATTTCTAAATATCGGCATTGGCCAGAGAAAAACCCATATCGGTCGACCTCTAATCGTCGCACGCCCCAGCAACGGCATGTTATCCTACTGCATATCATATGATGCCCAGTCAGGCTAAAAGAACAACTGCCCGGTGATCAATCTGCTATAGACCGCGTGGGAAGTGGTTAAAGCGGGAGTCCACCGGGACTCAGCGTTTTTTTTTTTTTTTTTAAAAGCCAGCAGCTACAAATACTGCAGCTGCTGACTTTTAAAATAGTGACACTTACCTGTCCAGCGTGCCCGCGATGTCGGCACCCGAAGCCGATCGCTAGGTCGTCTGTTGGGTCCTGCCGCCACCATCTTGGGTATGGGAATCAGGAAATGGAGCCTTTCGGCTTCATTTCCCGGTTCCCTACTGCGCATGCGCGAGCCGCGCAATCCGGACGGTCCCCGCTGCCTCTGGGAACTGTGCGTTTCCCAGCAGGCAGCGGGGCACTTGCGCAAAGGGGCGGGCAGTTGCGGAAAGGGGCGTAATCTACGCCCCTTTCCGCAGACAGCTATCCCGGAAGTGGGTGCAGTTACCTGGATTATGCAGGTAACTGCACCCCCCCTCCCCCCTGAAAGGTGCCAATTGTGGCGCCGGAGGGGGGGGGGGATTCCGATGAGCAGAGGTCCATTTTAGGGTGGACCTCCGCTTTAAAGACTCTGTGCAGGGAAAATCAGCTACTGAGCACAGAAGGTGGAGGCTGAAAGACTGGAGGATATATAAAGGCATTACATCTACATTTAAATTAAACTTTTACCAGTATTCTGCATTATATTTAAAATGATTAATTATATCCATGGGAAAAAAAAAAAGTTTCAGCTTTTAGTACTACATATATAAAAAGATCTATATCGTCCTTTCCCCCCCAACCTTCATATAGCTTCATGTCCGACCCCTAGTTAAAATGGCCCTATATCCTACTTCAATAGATAGATATATTATGATAAAATATTATGTTCACTGTTTCACAGTATAAATTAACCCCTTATAGTAGCGATTATCTGCTCTTTTTGTACTATAAAAGGGCTCTTTTTTTTTTCAACCCCATTATGAAAGGTGATACAAAAATGCATGCTGCTACTACTATACATCTTAGGCCTGGTTCACACCCATGTGTTTTTTGGCGCTTTTTGCAGAAGTGAGCTACACTTAATTTAACATGGTTTCCTATGGGACACGTTCACATCTCTCTTTTTTTCAGCCGCTGTGTGGAAAGGGTCAAGGACTTTTTTCAACACAAAACTGCTTTTTTTTTTGGTTAAATAGACCTCAATGGAGAAGCTGCAGAAAAGCATGTAGTGCGTTTTTGCAGCAACTAAAGCGCAGGAAAAATCGCACATGCAAAAAAAGCACCATAGACGGCCACTCCCCGGCAATCGCAATCACAGCCGGGCTCCCACGATCGCTCGGGGAACACGGAGAACTGGGATCTTTGTGTGTAAACACACAGTTTCCGGTTCTCTGAGGGGAGAACAGACGGATCGTCTGTTCATACAGAGTATGAACAGCGATCTGCCATCTCCCGTGCACAGTCCCATCCCCCCCTTCAGTTAGAAAACACAATAGGCACACTTAACCCTTTCACTGCCCCCTAGTGGTTAACCCTTTCACTGCCAGAGACATTTTTACAGTAATCAATGCAATTTTATAGCACTGATCACTTAAAACGACAATGGTCCCAAAAATGTCAAAATTGTCCGACATGTCCGCCATAATTTCGCAGTCCCAATAAAAATCACAGATCGCCGCCATTACAACATGCGCTTATTGCAATTCTTTTTACCAAAAATATGTATAAGATTACATATTGCCCTAAACTGAGAAAAAATAGTTTTTTTATATATTTTTGGGCATATTATAGCAAAGTAAGTAAAAAAATATATAGTTTTTTTTTAAACTGTCGTTCTTTTTCGTTTATAGCGCAAAACATAAAAACCGCAAAGGTGATCAAATACCACCAAAAGAAAGCTCTATTTGGGGGGGGGGGGGGGGACGTTTAGTTTGTTTGGGAGCCACGTTGCACGAATGCGCAATTGTCCGTTAAAGCGACAGAGTGCCGAATTGCAAAAAGTGCTCTGGTCTTTGGCCAGCCAAATGGTCCGGGGCTGAAGTGGTTATACAGCACACAAAGCCACTGCATCCTTTAGTGAAATAGTCAATTTGGATCAGCTTGGTCCAAACGAACCATTTCCACTTCAATATAAACTGGAGATCAGCTTTAATCCACAGAAGTTTGGTTATCTTCCACCCAACTGCTAACATAACAAACAGCTCCCAAATTCACCATCTACAACTTTATCCGTGACCATGGGGTTTAGGAAATGACTGAACAGACTTTCCATAGTCACTGGCTTTCGGCTGAACAACAGGCACAAACTGCTTACATATTAATATCTTCCCGTGGGCAGCAAAGGGCAGTAAGGAGCTACATCTGCACAGAACGACGACATTTTTGCACAGGGAATCCAAGAGCAAGTGAAAGATGTATAAATCCCAAATACAGACTTCTCTCCTCCAAAAATCTGTAGTGCATGTCTAGTGGTGCCGAGCTAAAGACTGAAGAAAGTCTAGTACTCTGTCAGATCGAGCTTTCACTGCAAACAGCTGTATATCTGTAGCTTACATAGTTCTGGCCCTTCAACACAATGTGCTATTTGCACTGGTCAAAGTAGCCAGTCTACTATGACAGTAAGGTAAGCTATACATGGTTCGAATCTCAGCCAGCTCAGCAAGAACCTGACGAGATTCGTACCATGTATAAATGAGCAGGATGAATGTACCAAGTTGATCAATTAACTTGGGTAAAACCAGCATGTTGGGTTTTTCCTGCGATTATCGCTAGAGGCTGCTAGCAATAATCATTGGCTTCCCCCGCCCGGAGAAGACAATGGTCCGGCAGGAGGGATTCCCCCATCAACACTGTGTTGATGGGGGAATCGTGCAAATTTCATTCAATGGCCAGCCTAAGACCTTTCCCAAAAAAAAAAAAAAAAAATCACATCAGCATGCAGCTCTGCACACTGCCACAAAAATCCGCTTACATTCATATGTTAGCACCTTCCCACCCCTTTGTCAGCAACCCTTTAAAAAGGAATTAAACTGAAAGAAAAAGGAAAAACTGCACAAACACTGACAGGTAGGATAGAACAGAAAAAAACCCATTGATCTCTTCTGTCATAAAACTTTCTCCCTGCTTATCAGCATTTGTGTACACTGACCAGGAATAGCTCAGTATACATTCATAAAACAGATCTGTGCCACTGCATGACTCCTGTGCACACAAGTGAAGTCATCAAGACCGAGCCAATCAAAACAGTTGAAGACTCCAAACCAAATTGCCAAATAAATCTGCTATGCATACTAGCACATTATGACATAAAGCTACTTGAGCCTATTTATTTATGTTTTTGCGGAGGGGTCTTAAACCAGAACTAAACCCTCCTATCCCTTAGGGCTAAAGGAAGCTGCCATCTTGGTCTCAGTGACAAATGTTATTCATTGCATTATTTATATAGCACCAACAATTTGTGCAATGTTTTACAACAGGGGGCAGCAGACAGTACAGTTACAAATCAATACAGGAGGAATCATAGGGGCCTTGCTCATTAGCATTTACAATTTAAGATGCCTTGAATATAAATGACACAGCTAATGCTGGGATGGACTTCCCAATCATAAGAACACTTTGATTGGCCGTCAAGTGTAGTCACATGCTTGGGAAAAAACAAACAAAAAACATATCCATACGCTCTAATCCACCTCCTTACATGGGGAAATTATAACGATGCACAGATAGTGCGAAAGACAAATTGCAACCCATGTCAAGCAATAGAGCAATTATAGTCTCTACCAAATATATTACTACACCATGAACGTAGGAAAATCGATAACAAATGATTGGACAGGGCACAAGTAACCCCAGGCACTAGACACACAGATAGGAGGCAAAGCAATGCATCAAACATGCGCAAATCTGGGATTTATGGATACTAAAAAAAGTAAAAAACAAACAAAAAGTGTAGTGATTATTAAAACAATGACATTTTATTATAAACGTTCCGTATAGTAATGCAATCACAAATGAGAGCCTGCAGCAGCACCTGGGGGTTGATTTACTAAAACTGGAGTGCGCAAAATCTGGTGCAGCTGTGCATGGTAGCCAATCAACTTGGGATTTCAGCTTGTTTAATGAACGCCTTCACGCTGACTGTATGCACATATGTGGCCACTCGGCGGGTGTGCCTTAAAGCGGAGGTCCACCCTAAAATGGACCTCCGCTCATCGGAATCCCCCCCCCCCTCCGGCGCCACAATTGGCACCTTTTAGGGGGGAGGTGGGTGCAGTTACCTGGATAATCCAGGTAACTGCACCCACTTCCGGGCTAGCTCTCTGCGGAACGAGCGTAGGTTACGCCCCCGTTCCGCAAGCGCCCGCCCCCTTCAGCAAGTGCCCCGCTGCCTGCTGGGAAACACACAGCTCCCAGAGGCAGCGGGGACCGTCCGGATTGCGCCGCGCGGCTCGCGCATGCGCAGTAGGGAACCGGGAAATGAAGCCGAAAGGCTCCATTTCCTGATTCCCATACCCAAGATGGCGGCGAGACCCGGCAGCCGAGCGAGCGATCGGCTTCGGGTGCCGACATCGCGGGCGCGCTGGACAGGTAAGTGTCACTATTTAAAAGTCAGCAGCTGCAGTATTTGTAGCTGCTGGCTTTTAAAAAAAAAAAAAAAAACGCGGAGTCCTGGTGGACTCCCGCTTTAACGCCGAGTGGCCTCATGTATGCAGACCTGTTAAAACCACTTACCATGCTGAGTGTGCACTCCCAGCACGGTAGCCGGCAGTTTTAGAACTCTTAGGCTGCTTTCACACTGGGGCGGTATTCAGGCGTTACAGCGCTAAAAATAGCGCCTGTGTAGCACCTGAAAAAAACCGGCCCCTTTCACTCCAGTGTGAAAGCCGGAGGGCTTTCACACTGGAGCGAGGCGCTGGCAGGACGGTGAAAAAAGTCCTGCTAGCCGCATCTTTGGAGCGGTGAAGGAGCGGTGTATTCACCGCTCCTACCCATTGAAATCAATGGGACACCGCGGCAATACCGCCGGCAAAGCGCCGCTGCAGCGGCGCTTTGCGGGCGGGTTTAACCCTTTTTCGGTCGCTAGCGGGGGTTAAAACCACCCCGCTAGCGCCCGCAGACCGCCGCGAAAACGACGGTAAAGCGCCGCTAAAAATAGCGGCGCTTTACCGCCGACGCCGCTCCCGCCCCAGTGTGAAAGCAGCCTTAAGCCCCATACACACTATCAGATGCTCTGCGGATTTTTGTCTTCAGATTTACCAAAACCATGTAGTGCAAGGGCCTGCCTGATTGCATATAAATTTAAACGCCTAAGGTTTGACCTCATGTTACATGGTTTTTGTAAATCTGAAGGAAAAAAGGCAAATAAAAAATCAGCAGAAAATCTGATAGTTTGTATGGGACTTTAGGCTGGGTTTACATATGTGTGAATTGGATGCAGTTTTCATCGCATCCAATTCGCATGACATGCAAGTGTGACCAGCTCTCGAATTCCAAAAGGGTCCTGTGCATTTTTGGGTCCAGTTCAGGAACAAATTCAGACAAAAATTCAGACCTGAATCACACCTTAACCGGTTAAAGTAAAGCTTCACCCAAAAAGCATATGTTATTTTTATTTTTATTTTTGGGGGGGGGGGGGGGGGCACGGGTACCTGGTTTTGACAGATAGATGATCCAAGGGGAAGTTCTCCTCTTCCCTTCCTGCTGGACCATTCAGCAGCTTCAGCTCGACTCAAAGTCACAAGCTGTCACAGAGGGGTGCCAGCTGAGGGGAGAATGGATGGTTCGGGTGACCACATCACTGGATCCTGGGACAGGCAAGTGTGTGTTTATTAAAAAAGTCAGCAGCTACATTTTTTTAGCTGCTGACTTTTAAGAAACAAAAACAACTTGAGCTTTCCTTTAAGCCTTGACAAAAAAATAAATAAAAATAAAAAAAATGGAAGCTGAGCTGCACCAGATTTCGCACTCTCCAGTTTTAGTAAATCAACCTCAGTTTGTACAAGTCCTCTCAGTCACTATCAGCCTGGCCAGAGAGCTGCGAGATCCTCAGGTACCTCAAAGAAAGCCATGCTGCTGTCAGACAAGGTCTCGCCCTATGAAATGATGTCACGCCAGTCTAGTACTATGTAGGGATGCATTTCTGGGAAATACAGAGCTGTGTCCAGGAAGTGAGATGGAAAATTCCCATCTCCCTCCTGCAATAAAACTGAGCTGAGCAGTATTCAGCCTTTTACAGAGAGTTTTGTACTCTATGAAAGAATACATAGCTTTCTCCGATTGGCTGGGGGAGAGACGTGGGCAGATGTCACAATCTCCAACTCAGAGGAAGTTTTGTACTCATTCATAGAGTATAAAGCCCCCTGTAAAAGGCTGAGCGCTGCTCAGCCTGACTCCAATTTGGCCTCAGAATGGGACAAGAATTTCCCATCTCAGGCTTGGTTCACACTGATGCTGTGTGGGAAATGCAGCAATTTCTGTGCGTTTCAAACACCGTATAGCAATTGTACCGAGTTAACACGATCTGCTGTGGGTTAAAAAATTAAAAATTTAAATTAAAAGTTAAAACCCCAAAAGCAGGTCGCAAAACACAGTGGGGTTGCCTGAACTGGATTGAATAGGTGTAAATACCCATGCGATCCGATTTCAGTGTGTACAAAAACATGCCTGCACCTTTCTCATGTGGATGTAGTGCGAGCCATTTAAAATTAATGAGCTCAAATCGCACCGCACAGAGTCACATGCAATTCCTGCGCAAATCACATTTGGTTCTGCAGTGTGAACCTAGGCTGGAACACAGCACTGCATGTAGGCGAGGCTACATACTGCTTATACAGCGCACACATTAGTGAAAGTAATAGTCTGTTTGGCCAAAACTAGTCGAGCTTCACTAAAACATGGAAGAGATCGGCCCCGACAATCTACTCATTACTTGGCCGGCAACAGGGAAAAGTGTTTTTTGGTTAACAAACAGATCCTGTTCCCTTAAACTATGTTATACAGCACAGAGCTTGTGCTGTGTAATTTGGCCCTCTGTATACCTTTACAAAACCTGGCTGATACTGCCTGGCTATAACCTCCTCTCTGCAAACTGACCAAGATAATCACGGCTGCTGAGCCCAGACACCGTGGTCAGTTTGCGTTATTACGTCACTGCAGCCTGTTCTCTGTAGCTCTCCTGTGTCCGTGTCTCCTCTGTCCTCCACCCCCCCCCCCTCCCTGTGCCAATGGCACCCCTCCCCCACCCCACCCCGGCTTCTCTTGTATCTGATAATAAATTGTCTTATCCCCTCTGTACAATAACATGTGTCCCTGTGTAATAGAGCTGCACAAAAGTGTTTCACAATTCTTTCTATGCAAAGAATTCTCTCCGCTCTTCTGAAGCCGCAGCAATCAAAAGAAAGGAAGATAAAAACTGGGCAGTCTGCCAAGAATCAAAACATTCTTTATCAGTTGAACTTAAAGTGGTTGTAAACCCTTACAAACCACTTTGACCTACAGGTAAGCCTAGATTAAGGCTTACCTGTAGGTCCAAGAAATATCTCCCAAACCTATATGGTTTAGGAGATATTTGCCCGAAGACGGGCACCTCTGTCTACGGCGCATGCTAGGCATAGTTAAGGAAGTAACGGGAGATGGAGTCATCTGCCCTTAGTGACAATGGCCACCATGAGAAGAATGGTGAGGAATGTGAGGTTCACACTTGTGAGGGAGGTTATGTTTGTGCGTACAACATCCCGTTCATTTGAACCTACAGGACACTTTTAATGCGTATCCCCATGTAAAATGGTGCCGCAGCACCATGCAGTTTTGCGTACACAATCTCACACCACATTTTCCCATTTGCGATTACAGTGTTAACTGGAATTCCCATGCGTCCATTCTAAAGCAGTGCGTTTTGCGTGTAGGTCAGGAACATATAAGATAACACATGGGATCCTGGCCCGCACATGTGTGAACCTTGTGGAAAAGAAAAATACAGTATGCAGAGAATAAAGTCTGTCATTATCTAGAAGCATCCGTTTGTAGATTTCATTAGTAAATATTTCTATCTATATTGCAATGGTAAAATGGAGTCCAAGCTACATGGTACTACTCTGGCCACAAGATACACTTCTCACAAGTCTCAATGACAACCCCTGACAGGCTACCTACCTGAGATCTTATCGCCCCCCTATATACAACCTCAAGTCACAGTCTAAGGATACCTAATATCACCAACCTCATCCCCTTCTCCTTACAGCCAGTCAGAAGTCATTCCTACAACCTCCACATACATTTCTATATGAGCATCGCCTGCGGGCACTGCAGAGCAATATTCAGGCTGCATAGCCCCCCCCCCCCCCCCCCCCATTTCTTGTGAGCTATGGTTTATCCGGAACAGCAGATACGCTTGTTCGGGTACACTGCACAAACTGGTCCGTACCAAAAGAAGAAACATGGGGGGGTCGTGATATTGCATCTCCTCTCCTGGCGCTCTGGGCTCAGTGATGGGTTGTGGGGTGAGCCGGCATAGCTATCTGCCAGAAACAAGGCCGGCCCTGCATCTCAGGCCCACACTCACCGGTATCCTCACCCCCCGCTACCCGTCCATGCTGCAAGAACGAGGCGTACATGAGTAGGCGCAATACGGCTATCTACCTTGGTGTCTGGCCATCAGGCGGATGATGGAAGTAGATTACGCGGTAATACTCAGCATTTTCGCCTGCAAATCTCGGTGGTCCGCTGTTTTTTTTTTTTCTCCCTCCCACTTGCCGCAAACGGCGTACGTACTATACCCGGAGAAACGTCACGCCGCCGGACTCTACCAACATGGCTCCCGTAGGCTTCTTCGGTGCCGGAAGATAACGCCGCCTCTGGCCACTCTGATAACTGCATGTCTCATCGCTCTTCCATCTGCTGGATACCGGTGACAGCTTCCGCTCCGGGGATGTGAGAGGCTCCTATTATTATCATGTCATTTACATGGCTGCTCGCACCTCAAAAGCGGCCCAATTCTGAGGCCGCGTACACACGGGCGGACTGTTCGCCCAACTTTGTCCGCTGAACAGTGTTTCAGCGGACAGTCCGCCCGTGTGTGGACTTTCAGCGGACAGTTTCAGCGGACAGTTTGACGGACAAAGTCTTTCGGAAATTCCGAAAAACTGTCCGCTGAAACTTGGTTTGAGCGAACAGTCCGCCCGTGTGTAGGCTACTTTCGAAATGAGCAAACTGTTCCCGCTCGGAGGGAAGTCCGCTCATTTCGAGCGCGTGTGAAGGTAGGCGGGGCCCGCAACGGAGACGTCGCGGGCTCCGCCGCCTGGAATGGACTTAAAGGGGAACCCCAACGCCGAAAAAAATCGGCGTGGGGGTCCCCCCAAAGTCCACAACAGACCCTTGTCCGAGCACGCTACCCGGCCGGCCAGGAAAGGGGGGCGAGCGAGCGCGCCCCCCCTCCTGAGCCGTACCAGGCCGCGTGCCCTCAACATGGGGGGTGCCTTGGGGAAGGGGGGGCCGCGCGGCCCCCCCACCCCAAAGCACCTTGTCCCCATGTTGATGAGGACAAGGGCCTCTTCCCGACAACCCTGGCCGTTGGTTGTCGGGGTCTGCGGGCGGGGGGCTTATCGGAATCCGGGAGCCCCCTTTAAGAAGGGGGCCCCCGGATACCGGCCCCCCACCCTATGTGAATGAGTATGGGGTACAATGTACCCCTACCCATTCACCTGTAAAATAAAAGTACCCAAAAAAAAACACAACACACGAGAAAAAATATTTTATTGCACAGCTCCGGGGGTCTTCCGTCTTCGGGGGTCTTCTCGCCGGACTCCTCCGCTATCTTCGTGTAGCTCTTTTGCTAGCGGAGGAGTCTGGCTTTCTTCCTCCCCGCCGCCGGCCTCTTCTCCCGACTTCGGGGGTCTTGTCCCCCTCTTCGGTTCTTCTGCCGGGCCACCGCGCCTTCTTGTAGCTCTTTTGCAGGCGGTGGCCCGGTCTTCTGTCGCCGCCGCCTTCCGTTCTTCTGCCGGGCCACCGCGCCTTCTTATAGCTCTTTTGCAGGCGGTGGCCCGGTCTTCTGTCGCCGCCGTCGCCGCCTTCCGTTCTTCTTCTTCTTCTTGTTCTTGTTCTTCTTCTTCTTCTCCAGGAGATGTTGACACGACGCTCTCTCCGGCCGGAATGCCAGAGCCGCCCTGCGCTGCCACTTATATAGTGACAATGGGGCGGTGTCACATGGTATATGTCACATGGGTTGGTCACATGGGTTGATGTCACATGGGGACTATGACATCGTAAGGGGGGCGGGGTCACCATGTGACATCAACCCATGTGACCAACCCATGTGACATATACCATGTGACACCGCCCCATTGTCACTATATAAGTGGCAGCGCAGGGCGGCTCTGGCATTCCGGCCGGAGAGAGCGTCGTGTCAACATCTCCTGGAGAAGAAGAAGAAGAACAAGAAGAAGAAGAAGAACGGAAGACGGCGACAGCGGCGACAGAACACCGGGCCACCGCCTGCAAAAGAGCTACAAGAAGGCGCGGTGGCCCGGCAGAAGAACGGAAGGCGGCGGCGACAGAAGACCGGGCCACCGCCTGCAAAAGAGCTACAAGAAGGTGCGGTGGCCCGGCAGAAGAACCGAAGAGGGGGACAAGACCCCCGAAGTCGGGAGAAGAGGCCGGCGGCGGGGAGGAAGAAAGCCGGACTCCTCCGCTAGCAAAAGAGCTACACGAAGATAGCGGAGGAGTCCGGCGAGAAGACCCCCGAAGACGGAAGACCCCCGGAGCTGTGCAATAAAATATTTTTTCTCGTGTGTTGTGTTTTTTTTTTGGGTACTTTTATTTTACAGGTGAATGGGTAGGGGTACATTGTACCCCATACTCATTCACATAGGGTGGGGGGCCGGTATCCGGGGGCCCCCTTCTTAAAGGGGGCTCCCGGATTCCGATAAGCCCCCCGCCCGCAGACCCCGACAACCAACGGCCAGGGTTGTCGGGAAGAGGCCCTTGTCCTCATCAACATGGGGACAAGGTGCTTTGGGGTGGGGGGGGCCGCGCGGCCCCCCCTTCCCCAAGGCACCCCCCATGTTGAGGGCACGCGGCCTGGTACGGCTCAGGGGGGGGGGGCGCGCTCGCTCGCCCCCCCTTTCCTGGCCGGCCGGGTAGCGTGCTCGGACAAGGGTCTGTTGTGGACTTTGGGGGAACCCCCACGCCGATTTTTTTCGGCGTTGGGTGTCCCTTTAAGTCCATTCCAGGCGGCGGTGCCCGCGACGTCTCCTTCGCGGGCCCCGCCTACCTGTACACGCGCTCGAAATGGGCGGACTTGCCTCCGCCTTACGTGGGCGAGTCCGTTCATTTCAAAAGTTGAGCGAACTGTTTGGCAAACAGTTCACTGAAACAGTCCGCTCGTGTGTGGGCAAGTCCGCTCATGCAAATTTTGAGCGGACTGTTGCGGCAACTGTTTGACGAACAAAGTTTCAGCGAACAGTCCCCGCGTGTGTACGCGGCCTGACTTTCCTCATTGTCATGCAAAAAATCTGCTTTTTTTTTTTGCTAGAAAATTATTTAGAACCCTAACAATATATTTTTCTAAAATTCAGCGACTTGAAATAGTGGCAGTTTAAATTTTCTGTCATAAGATTTGGACAGCAATTTATCAAACACAAATTTTACAGGAAAAAATACACACAAACACATTATAAAAGCCAATTGTTTGGTAATATATAAAAGATCTTACCGGTTTGAACCATTTTTAGCTCCTGGACTCATTTCTTCAATCTCTATAGACCTCAGATCTATTTTTAGATCCTGGACTCAACTGTTCAATCTATTTTTAGATCCCAGATCTATTTTTAGATCCTGGGCTCAACTGTTCAATCTATTTTTAGATCCCAGATCTATTTTTAGATCCTGGGCTCAACTGTTCAATCTATTTTTAGGACCTAGATCTATTTTTAGATCTTGGGCTCAACTGTTCAATCTATTTTTACATCCCAGATCTATTTTTAGATTCTGGGCTCAACTGTTCAATCTATTTTTAGATCCTGGGCTCAACTGTTCAAATTATTTTTAGATTGTGGGCTCAACTGTTCAGTATAATTTTATTCTTTATTTTACGTTTGTTTTCCATGGTGATATTTAATGGTGTTTTGTTGCAGCCTCCTCTTTTTTTTCTGTAAAGTTTTTTCTAGCGCAGTATTTTATTCTTTTTGTTTACAATCTAATTTTCCATCCTAGATCTATTTTTAGATCCTGTACTCAATTGTTTAATCAATTTTAAGATCCCAGATCTATTTTTAGATCCTGGGCTCAGCTGTTCATTCTATTTTTAGATCCCAGATCTATTTTTAGATCATGGGTTCAAATGTTCGACCTATTTTTCGATCCTGGTTTCAACTGTTCTATTATTAGATTCTGGACCCATTGTTAGATCCTGATCTCAAGTGTTTGATCTGTTTTTAGATCCTGGTCTCAACTGTTTTATCTATTTTTAGCGCATTGAGCTCCCTTTAGGCATACCTGCCTTTAATCTATCTATTATTATATACAGTATGTGCTTCGACTCAGGAGATTCAGTATTATAGAGTTAGGATTGCAATAAACTGGGGTGCTGTGATGTGGCTTCTGCAGCATATGCATATAATTGCAAATGTGTGCCAACTAAACCCCTTGTTTTTAAAGTGGTTGTAAACCCTTACAACACACTTTTTGCTACAGGTAAGCCTATAATAAGGCTTTCCTGTATAATGCTGTAGCTACCCCAGATATCTCCTAAACCTGAATGGTTTAGGAAATATCTCCTGTATTTGCATGTGATCGGCAGATGTGTACTGAAGCAATGGAACATACGTGCCGTTGCTTGAGTGAGTGTGCCATTACCGGCGGCTCCCACAGCGCTGGAGCCCGCGATACCTGGAAGTAACTCTGGGAGTGATGTCTGCCACCGGATCGGTGTACGAGGACAGCTGCAGGGGCTTCCATCTCAGGTAAGTAATTCATAATGAGCTAGTATGCTATAAATACTAGCTTATTATGCCTTTGTCTTGCAGGTGTGTTTTTTTTTTTTTGTTATCCTAGGGTTTACAACCACTTTAACGTGAACTGTTAGACAGGGTCAATTTGGTTTGTTGCGGACTGGTTGGTAAGTGAGATGGGAATTTAAATTTGTTGTTTTTTTGACATGTGTCGCCCTTCCCTGTGCTACTTGCTGCAGGGGCCGGTTAAAGTTTGGGGTGGTTGCCTATTGTTGTGTTGGTGAATTGGTGAGAGGATGCAGTGGCTACCTTTGCTACTATTGTGCTATTGTTGGATGTCCAGTGTCCTTTTACCTTTAAGGAGGGGAGAGGCTCCCTCCAGGCATACCTGCCCTTAATCCATACATTGTTTTATACGTGCCTCAACTCAGGAAACTTTCAAAATTGGGGTATTTGCCATTTGTTTGTCATTCTAATTTTAGATCCTGGTCTAAACGATCTCTGCCATGTCCCTGGCAGCCCATCCTCCCTACAGTGTCTTTTATACATTGATCAGTGCATTTGTATAGCAATGATCAATGTAATAATGTCACTGGTACCCAAAAATTGAAATTTGGGGTCAGATTTGTCCGCCACAATGGCGAAGTCCTGCTAAAAAAAAAAATAAAAAAAAATAAAAAAAGGACATATATTTGGGACATAGGACATACATTTTGGGGGGAAAAAAAGGACATACATTTTGTTTGGATACAACGTTGCAAAAAAATAGCCTAGTTATTAAGGGGGCAAATCCTTCCGGGGCTGAAGTGGTTAAATTTAAAGTAAAATTTTACCAGTATTATGCATTATATTTAAAAATGCTACCGCTTTATAAAAAAATCTCTACAGCTATAGATTTATTTTATCTATAAAAAAAATGTATATTCTCCGCCCTCCACCCTCTTATGTAGCTTCATGTCTGACTCCCAGTCAAAATATCCTACTTCTGGATATATATCTATATATACACACACACTATATTACCAAAAGTATTTGGACGCCTGCCTTTACATGCACATGAACTTTAATGGCATCTCAGTTTTAGCCTTTGTACACAGGGTCGGACATTCCAACAACAGAATCCAATGGATTTTGTCCGAAACTTGTGTTGCATACACATGGTCAGACAAAGTTGTCGGAAAATCCGATCATTCAAAACGCGATGACGTTATTTCGTTACGACGGGACTACGTTTAGGCTAGTAGCCAATAGCTTTGGTCTAGGAATTTGATCTGAGCATGCGTGGCACTTTGTCTGATCGGAATTCTCTACACACAATCAGACAAAGTCCGATCGGATCATGTTGCCGGAAAGTTTTATAGCCCAGCTCTAAAAATTTGTCCGTCGAAAATTCCGACGGAAACAGTCCGATGGAGCCCACACACAGTCGGATTATCCGACAACACGGTCCGATCTGACATTCTCCGTCGGAATGTCCAACCGTGTGTCAAGGACTTAGTCTGTAGGGTTCATTATTGAGTTGGCCCACCCTTTGCAGCTATAACAGCTTTAACTCTTCTGGGAAGGCTGTCCACAAGGTTTAGGATTGTGTCTATGGGAATGTTTGACCATTCTTCCTTAAGCGCATTTGTGAGGTCAGGCACTGATGTTGGATGAAGAGGCCTGGCTCACAGTCTTCGCTCAAATTCATCCCAAAGGTGTTCTATCGGGTTAAGGTCAGGACTCTGTGCAGGTCAGTCAAGTTCCTCCACCCCAAACCTGCTCATCCATGTCTTTATGGACCATGCTTTGTGCACTGGTCCAAATCATTAAGGCTGCTTTCACACTGCAGCGGGAGCGGCGTCGGCGGTAAAGTGCCGCTATTTTTAGCGGCGCTTTACCGTCGTTTTAGCGGCGGTGTGCGGGCGCTAGTGGGGTGGTTTTAACCCCCGCTAGCGGCCGAAAAGGGGTTAAACCCGCCCGCAAAGCGCCGCTGCAGCGGCGCTTTGCCGGCGGTATTGCCGCGGTGTTCCATTGATTTCAATGGGTAGGAGCGGTTTAGGAGCGGTGAATACACCGCTCCTTCACCGCTGCAAAGATGCGGCTGGCAGGACTTTTTTCACCGTCCTGCCAGCGCATCGCTCCAGTGTGAAAGCCCTCCGGCTTTCACACTGGAGTTAAAGGGGCCGGTTTTTTTCAGGCGTTACACAGGCGCTATTTTTAGCGCTGTAACGCCTGAATACCGCCCCAGTGTGAAAGCAGCCTTAGTGAAGGCGGGATTATGGTGCAGGGTTGTTTTTGGGTTTATCCATGTCTTTCTGGACCATGCTTTGTGCACTGGTCCAAATCATTTAGTGAAGGTGGGATTATGGTGCAGGGTTGTGATTGGCTCCTTAGTTTCAGTGAAGAGAACGCCTAAGGTATCAGCATACCATGGACAATTTCATGCTGCCAACTTTATGGGAACAGTTTGGGGATGGCCACTTCCTGTTCCAAAATGACTTAACACCAGTGCACAAAGAAAGGTCCCTAAAGACATGGATGAGCGAGTCTGGGGTTGAGGAACTCAGCTGGCTTGCACAGAGTCTTGACTTCAACCCCATAGAATGTGAATGAATAGGATGAATTAGAGCAGAGACTGCAAGCCAGGTCTTCTCGTTCACATCAGTGCCTTACCTAACAAACGTGCTTCTGGAAGAATGGCCAAATATTCCCATAGACATATTCCTAAACCTTGTGGACAGCCCTGCCCAGAAGAGCTGAATCTGTTATAGCTGCAAAGGGTGGGCCAACTCAATATTGAACCTTACAGACTAAGATTGAGATGCCATTATAGTTCATGTGTGTTTTAAAAGCAGGTGTCCCAATACCTTTACTACTATACTATCTCACAAAAGTGAGTACACCCCTCATATTTTTGTAAATATTTTTATTATATCTTTTCATGTGACAACACAGAAGAAATTACACTTTGCTATAATGTAAAGTAGTGAGTGCACAACTTGTAAGACAGTGTAAATTTGCTGTTCCCTCAAAATAACTCACTGGCAACAAAAGTGAGTACACCCCTAAGTAAAAATGTCCAAGTTGGGCCCAAAGTGTCAATATTTTGTGTGGTCACCATTATTTTCCAGCACTGCCTTAACCCTCTTGGGCATGGAGTTCACCAGAGCTTCACAGGTTGCCACTGGTGTCCTCTTCCACTCCTCCATGAAGACATCACGGAGCTGGTGGATGTTAGAGACCTTGCGCTCCTCCACCTTCCATTTGAGGCGGCCCCACAGATACTCAATAGGGTTTAGGTCTGGAGACATGCATGGCCAGTCCATCACCTTTACTCTCAGCTTCTTTAGCAAGGCAGTGGTTGTCTTGGAGGTGTGTTTGGGGTCGTTACCATGTTGGAATACTGCCTTGCGACGCAGTCTCAGAAAGGAGGGGATTATGCCCTGCTTCAGTATGTCACAGTAAGTGTTGGCATTCCCTCATCAACTGTAGCTCCCCTGTGTCGGCAGGACTCATGCAGCCCCAGACCATGACACTCCCACCACCATGCTTGACTGTAGGCAAGACACACTTGTCCTTGTAGTCCTCACCTGGTTGCCACCACACATGCTTGACAGCATCTGAACAAAATAAGTTTATCTTGGTCTCATCAGACCACAGGACATGGTTCCAGTAATCCATGTCCTTAGTCTGCTTGTCTTCAGCAAACGGTTTGCGGGCTTTCTTGTACATCATCTTTAGAAAAGGCTTTCTTCTGGAATGACAGCCATGCAGACCAATTTGATGCAGTGTGCAGTGTATGGCCTAAGCACTGACAGGTTTATCCTCCACCCCTTCAACCTCTGCAGCAATGCTGACATCACTCATATGTCCATTTCCCAAAGACAACCTCTGGATATGACACTGAGCACGTGCACTCAACTTCTTTGGTCAACCATGGCGAGGCCTGTTCTAAGTGGAACCTGTCCTGTTAAACTGCTGTATGGCCTTGGCCGCCATGCTGCAGCTCATTTTTCGGGTCTTGCCAATCTACTTATAGCCTAGGCCAGTGATGGCGAACCTTGGCACCCCAGATGTTTTGGAACTACGTTTCCCATGATGCTCTGACACTCAGTAGTGTACTGGAGCATCATGGGAAATGTAGTTCCAAAACATCTGGGGTGCCAAGGTTTGCCATCACTGGCCTAGGCCATCTTTATGTAGAGTAACAATTATTTTTTTCAGCTCTTCAGAGAGTTCTTTGCCACGAGGTGCCATGTTGAACTTCAAGTGACCAGTATGAGAGAGCGCGATAACACCAAATTTAACACACCATTCACACCTGAGCCCTTGTAACACTAACGAGTCACATGACACCGGGGAGGGAAAATGGCTAATAAAACACAATTTGGACATTTTCACTTAGGGGTACTCAAAATTTACACTGTTATACAAGCTGTACACTCATTTTAGCAAAGTGTCATTATTTCAGTGTTGTCACATGAAAAGATATAATAAAATATTTACAAAAATGTGAGGGGTGTACTTGTGAGAAACTGTGTATGTGAATATTATATAGAAATAAAATTATAATATTACAGTTCTGTACGAAAATCTGCATAACAGTGTATTTGGTATTTTTTACATTTTCTTTCTTTTTTTTTTAGTTTTTAATCTGATTAATCAAAACAATAATCAGTCAACTAATTTAATATGAAAATAATTGTTAGTTGCAGCCGTCTCAACTGTTCAATCCATTTCTAGATCCTGGTCTCAACTGTTCGATCTAGTTTTAGATCCTGGTCTCAACTGTTTTATTTATTCTTCTTCTGCGCACACACAACCGGTTTTTCCATCAGGATAAACTCCAAAGGTTTTTCCAACGGAGTTCCGCTAAAACTGTTGTGCTTACACACGATCATACCAAAGTCCAATTGTTAAGAATGCGGTGGCATACAGCATATATGACGGGACTAGTAAAAGAAAGTTCAATAGCCAGTAGCCAAAAGCTTCTGTCTCGTACTTGCTTCAGAGCATGCGTAGTTTTTGGTCCGTCAGAACAGCATATAGATGAACATTTCCCCAATTTGGTTCCGTCGGAAATATTTAAAACATGTTTTATTTCTAGTTCCGTCAGAATTTTCATAAAAAAAAGTCAGATGAGGCATACACGCGATCGGAATATACGATGAAATGCTTCCATCTGACTTTTTCTGTCACACATTTCGCTCGCGTGTATGTGGCATTCGAATTTTATTTTTACAAAGATTTTGGAAATCTTCACCTGCCTCTAAATTGTCACTTGCCAAAAAGAATAAAAATGAAATGAGAAAAGTAGATGTTACTGATGTCCACGTGACCAGTGGGTCTACTCTGCAACACACACAGCTCACGCCCCAATAACCATCACACTAGGTAAAGTGGTTGTAACCCTAAAAAAAATAAAAAATAAATAAAAATAAAGCATGATATACAGCTTGTGCATTGTCATTTGTCCCTCTCTATGCTGTAAAATACCTGGTTGATCCTGCCTCTTCCTGTATCCCACTTAGTGCGCTGACCGTGGTAATTATGGCTGCTGATGCATGATTCCGTGGTCAATTTACAGGTCTCTGCCATCCCGCATTGTCTCCCTCTCCCCGCTGTCCCTCCGCTATGGATGTAAAATCACTAATCACAAATCCTGGAATCCCCTCTGCTACAGCAAGATATATTGTGCAGTATCTGTTTTTAAAAAAAAGGTGGAGAGAAATACCTTATTTCAGAGCACTGCTGTGCACTCACGTAACCACTAGCTGCTCTCCTCTCCTCTCCTCTCACCTGATGTCAGAGAGAAATCTCAGCTCCTCCTACTGTAGTCCTCAGATCGGAGAAAGATCACCGGAAAGGTCACGTGGACCGCAAAGCGGTACTGTAAAATAAGGGATTTTGCTGCATAATTTTTAGACGTGCACTGACAAAAAATGTGTTCGTTTTGTTTCATTCATTTTTTTGCTTTTTTTTTGGAAATTCAAAAAGCTGAAAAAAAGAAAGATAAATCTATAGAATCTGAAACAACAATTGATGGCAATTGACTGACCCCACTGGCATTCATCAAACCTTTACATTAATCTACCCATTAGCCAGATTAAAAACAGTGGCAAATGCTAGCTAGGTTCCCTCTGGGCACATGACAAAATCGTATTTTTCAAATTCTTCATGTACTAGGAATTTTTCTTTTTGACCAGTTTGCCATGACAATGGTAAAAAGATGTATGCAGTGATTTTCTACTTAAAGTGGAGGACCACCCACAAAATAAAAATAAAAAAATGCATTAATAAAATATAAAAAAAAAAATTTTTTCACTTACCTGAAACGTTGTTGCTAATCTGCCTCAAATCTGCCTATTCCTATTCCGCGGTGCTTCCTCCTCTTTGGTGAGCAGCCCCGTTGCCTTCTGGGACACTTGTGTGTCCCAGAAAACAACAGGGCCATTCACGAAGCGCCGCGCAACTCGCACATGCCAGTAGGAAACGGGCAGTGAAGCCGCAAGCTTCGTTAGGATGGAGGCGCCGGCAGCCGATCCGATGGACAGATTGGCCTCGGGGAAGTTGACATCGCAGGATCGTCGGTCAGGTAAGTGTCCTTATTAAAAGTCAGCAGCTACAGTGTTTGTAGCTGCTGACTTTTAAAAATAAAAATGATTGGCCGGAACGCCAATTTAAATAACTCCTGTATTTTCTTGCCCGATTCTGCTAGGATGATTAAATTATCATACAATCAGTAATGGTCTCTGTTAAGAAAAAACGTACTGCAATGCTGTCTACTGTTACAAAGTACCTGTCTTAAGCTGATTGCACAATAGAAGTTATTTCACAGTTTAACCCAGCGGGCTGAACAAAAAAAAAAGAAGAAGTTGCCATACACAAGCAATGTTAGTGTGGCGATCTCCCACCCTGTGCTATTGCATTCTGAACACACTGATTAGCACTGGCAGGATGATCTGGTGTTGGTGGCTGGCTCTCCAGCATGCCTGTTTAACAGAAGCTGGTCGTGAAACTGGCTTCTGTAAAAGAGACAGCTGTTCTGTACACACAGGCTGGAAGCCAGTCAGTTCCTGACATTTTTTGACCCATGTGTACAAGGATTTGCAGTGTTAAATATGCATTTGGCAGGATGATCAGGTGTTGGTCAGATGCTGGCCTTCCAGCGGTTGTGAGACCGGCTTCTTTAAAATATACAGCTGTACACATGAGCCAAAAGTCGGCCTGTTCCTGACGATTTTTGGCCCACGTGCACAAGGCTTTACAATGATAAACATGCATTTATGGTTCTCTTTATTTAAAAATCAGGGGTATAATAGACCTCTGATGCCTCGCTTGTCCTCCAATGAAACTAATAGAGTGTAAGTTTATTCTCCAGCCGTACTGACTAGGGTAAGGGACACCAGGATCTGTAAGTGACATTTTACACGTTGCTTCAGGGTCAATAACAGAAATGGGAGATCAGCAAATGGATGTTTGCTGACTTTCCTTACCTCTGCATAGCAGCACCTGGGTTTGCAGATGGGCACGCAGACCTCAGAAAAAATGGTGAGGCGGTACCGGGGTATCTGGAAGCAATCTGGTGGAAGTGCTTGGGTCTAAATTTCATTTTCT
This sequence comes from Lithobates pipiens, assembly GCF_037356315.1. Lineage (NCBI taxonomy): Eukaryota > Metazoa > Chordata > Amphibia > Anura > Ranidae > Lithobates > Lithobates pipiens. The sequence continues at coordinate 54,183,958 of NW_027507790.1, read as the reverse complement.
GCAATCTGTTATTTTTTTTTTTAACCACTTCAGCCCCGGGAGCTTCCTGACCAGAGCACTTTTTACAATTTGGTACTGCGTCGCTTTAACTGGGAATTGCGCTGTCATGCAATGCTGTACCCAAACGAAATTTGTGTCCCTTTCCCACAAATAGAGCGTTCTTTTGGTGTTATTTGATCACCTCTGCAATTTTTATTTTTTGTGCTATACACAAAGAAAGAGCGACAATTTTGAAAATAAAACAAAACAATATTTTTTACTTTTTGCTATAATAAATATCCCCAAAAATGTTTTTAACCGCTTCAGCCCCAGAAGATTTGGCTGCTGAATGACCAGGCTATTTTTTTCTCAGCTTAGGCCAATATGTATCCTACATATTTTTGGTAATAAAAAAATCGCAATTAGTACGTGTCGATTTATTTGTGGCACCGTGATAATCCCTTGCCTGTTTGCTCCAAATTGTATTTAATTACCGGGATGAGGTGCCTTATCTATCAAGGTATCGTCATACCAGACACACCCTTTTCTGTTAAGCGTATATTGATTGGTTTGCGCAAAAGTTATAGTGTCTAGAAAATAGGAGATACTAGTAATGGTGACGATCTGCGATTTTTATCGGGACTGCGACATTATAGCAGACACATCGGACACACTTGACACATTTTTGGACCCATTGGCGTTTATACAGCGATCAGCACTATGAAAATGCGCTGATTAATGTAAAAATGTCACTGGCAGGGAAGGGGTTAACTGTGTTCCCCCCTCTGCGTTTCTAACTGAAGGGGGATGAGACTGTCTAGGGAGATGACAGATCGCTGTTCATACTTTGTATGAACACACGATCAGTCTCTTCTCCCCTCAGAGAATCGGGATTTGTGCACATCAGCTCCGGGGCTCCCTAGTGGCCACATGGCGAAGTGACGTTACATAATGTTGTTTCTCCCACCCATGCCATTCTGCCACAATAAAGCTGTGGCGGCTGGTCGGCAAGTGGTTAAAAAACACATTTCTTCATCAGTTTAGGCCAATATATATTTTTGGTAAAAAATAAAAAAAATTTGCAATAAGCGTATATTTATTGATTTGTGTAAAAGTTATAGCGTCTACAAACTATAGGAAAGATTTATGGCATTTTTTTTCTTTTTTTACTAGTAATGGCGGTAATCTGCGTTTTTTAGCGGTATTGCGGCGGACAGATCGGACACTTTTGACAAATTTTTGGCATCATTGGCATTTATACAGCGATCAGTGCTATAAAAGTGCACTGCTTACTGTGTAAATGACACTGGTAGGGAAGGAGTTTACCTATGGGGCGATCAAGGGGACTGGACAGAAGAGGAGACATTTTACTGTTCCTACATAGTTGGAACAAATGACATGCCTCCTCTCCTTTGACAGCACAGGGATTTGTGTGTTTACGTGGCGCATGTGCACACGATTGCGACCGCTGGCCCCCCTCTGGCGGCTCTTAAATTAACCCTGTATATATACGGATTTCGCACAGCGGTGTGAGAGCCGTTTGGGAACCGGTTAGACAACTTTTTTTATCATCACACAGGGGACAAAAAGTTCCCCTATATGATGCGTTTTTTTAGTGACAGATTTTCAGGACCCAGATCTGTACCAAGGACCTCTGCTGTGTCCGACAGCAGCTCTACTTGCTGACAACCTTACTTTCTAGCTTGTTTCTCATGAACCTTAAATTCCTTGCTCCTCCCATTTTCTTTCCATTTAAGCCATACCTTTGCATTCTCTGTTTGCCAGATTACTGTACTCTTCTGCCAATATCTTGCTCCTTTCACTCATACTGCCATCCATAGCTTCACTATCACTCACTACTGACCTTTGGCTTGTTGCTCAACTATGTTTCCGCTTGAACCCAACTTGCAACCTTATGTTATCTACCTTTGGCTTGTTCCTAGACTACGCTTCCATTTGTTTCCAACCTGCAAACCACGTGTTACCTACCTTTAGCTTGTTTACGGACTACACTTTTGCTTTATCCGTACCTGCTACATCTGTTACCAGACCCTGGCTTATTCACCTCCAGGTGGGGCAATATTGAGGACAGCAACCTGGCACTAGCATGAAACAAACCTATCTCCACCATCAGGAGCTCTGGTGAAGAATGATTAGTGCTTAGTCCTCGCACCTTGGATGATCCTGCTTCATCTGCCAGGATGACTTGCTCGTATACTTTTCCTGCTGGTTGGTGGGAACCTCTCTACTGCTATAGCTACTGGTTTTCGAGCCTGACCCCTGACCATGACACAGGTTTTCTTTAATGAGACATCAGGGGTCTTAAATACACCGTATTGGTGGTCAGTGACTGGCTGGAACAATAACGCCATCTAAAATCTGTGCTTTGTGACTGGCTGGAACAATAATGTTCTCCAACATTGGTAGTCAGTGGTTAGATGGGACAATAACACCTCCAACATTTGTGGTCATTAACTAGATAGAACAATAACCCCCATCATTCGGGGCCAGTGGCTGGCTGGAAGAATAACACCACTAACATTCAGGGTCATTGGCTGGCTGGAAAAAATAATCCCCCTCCCTGCATTGAAAATGGATGGTACATTGTGCAGTGTGCACCCAAAACATGTGCAGTGAGTGCACAGTGAGCCCCAGGCCTACTGCATGTGGCCTGCACACATTGCATACATGATAAATAGACCCCTGTTGATTCTCAATAACAATTTAAAATCCCCAAAGAACATAGAACAAAATGCAATTTTAAATGTATCACGGATTAAGCTGCACTAGAATATTGGATCATAAACCAGTGTTATGGTAGGCTAAATTTCAGGCAACAAGTGCAACAAAATTCCAGAAAACAACCCATATGCTGAGTACACACGATTGGAATTCCGGCCAGAAAAAGACCGATGAGAGCTTTTCATCGGAAAACGCGACCGTGTGTATGCTCCATCGGAATTAGCTGTCCCAATTTCCGCCAGCCAAAAATTGATAGCATGTTCTCAATTTTCCAGACAGGAAAACTTTCTATCGGTAATTCCGATCGTGTATATGCAATTCCGACACAGCAAAAATCAAGCATGCTCAGATTCAACTACGAGACAGAAGCTATTGGCTATTGAACTTCCTTTTTCTAGTCCCCTCATACGTGTTGTACGTCACCGCGTTATAAATGATCGGAATTTGATGTGACCATGTGTAGGCAAGACAGCTTGAGTCGAATTCCGTCGGGAAAACCATCAGAGCTTTTTCCGACGAGAATTCCGATCGTGTGTACGTGGCAATAGGGTAGCTGGGAAGGTACTTCCTGGAGCCTTTGCTGTGTAACCTCTGTGTTGCTTATCACATTCATACTCAGGCAGATCTGAGCCTGTAGTGGGTGTGTTTTTGAATATCACAAGCAGGAGTTCTCAGGGGGGTAGAGTGGACTGGATCTCGATGTCAGCCCCAAGGGAGATGCATTTGCCACATGCAAGTGAATGGGTGTATGCAGCCGTGCTCGGGTACACATTGGCTTCTGCATTGTTTTTTTTACCCCTGCATGTGCATGGGGTGTGACTCCTCTGCCTTCTACAATCCTCAGGACTCTTACAGACACCTAGGGGATTTAAATCCTACCCTCAGGTGCTCAGAGAGACCGTGTCTGATGGGAGAGGGGGCTAAGGATGTTAGCTGTAACCAGGATGGGGGTCTTCTTCCTCCGTTCCTGCCGTGTAAGCCACCAGAGAGCGTGACAGGCCCTGTGCTAGTTGGCCCCGAAATACTGCCTTTCCAGTGGAGTGAACCTGTATCTTAAGTCGCCTCCTTGTACAAACATCACTGGGAGTTCTGCTGCTGCCTGGACATCCAGACCAGCCTTTCTTCTGTGAAGCCTGTCTGGAGAGCCCTGTGGTCAACCACCTGGAATACCAGCTACAGCCAGCCTCCATTTTAGAGAGGTGTTACCAGGAAACCACAAGTGTTTGCACCAGACTGAAGTGTACTATGCTGTTTATTACTGGCGATTTCTTTTTATGGTCTGTTCTCTTAGATACGGTTATACTGCTGCCACCTAATGGCCTTTTTGGTAACTGCCCCTAGGCAGCCCTGTACTACATTAGTTACACTGCCTGTTATACTTTGTAATATTCTTGCTACATACCCATTAACTATTTTTGAGATAACCTTCCAGTTGCACATTACACTTTGATCATTTGCCTGATACAGCTACAAAATAGCAGCACAGCGATGAGCTCCTCTCAGTCACTCTACTTTCTCCTCCTATCAGCATATTCCTTGTACTGTTTTTTTCTTACACGCCAGCCCTTCTATACAAGTACTGCACGAGGCTAATGCTAGGTCATATTCAGGTGTTTACACTGAAAAATTCAATGATGAATGAAGGATTACAGAGCTGCATTAATCGGTGTCTTTTATAACTGTGTAGAGGTCAGCTGAGGCTAAATCTAACTATTCTTAAAAATGTTCCCTACCCCCTCGTCCTACCTATCCTGCATACCTTGGATAAAAAAAAAGATCTGTGTATTTTTAATCTAGTCCGGTCATGTTGTCCAGCAGTTCCAGTTCTCCTGTGTCAGAGTGTCTGCCGCAGAAGAGAAGGGAGTACCAGCAAGGGCTGGGCCATGTGAACCTATGGGTGACAGCACAGCTACAGGAAAGTGTAGCTGTTCTCAAGCGCTTCCTTACACAGGGAAGCTGGAGCTGTAGGATCACGTGACTGAAGCGGATTAAAAAAAAGGTAAGTACACAGATCTTTTTTTTATACTGGGTATGCAGAATAGATAGGAGGTAGTGGGAGGGAACATTTTTAAGAATAGTTAGGGTTCGCGCTGTCAGGACAGCATGTCTGCATTTTATCACAGCTCACTGCTCCACACCTCCAGGGTATACTGCAGCATGAAAAAATAGGATTTTTTGTACATACCGTAAAATCCTTTTCTCTGTAGTTCACTAACTGACACAGCTCCTTTACTTAGACCATCGGGTTGTTACGCCACCTTCAGGAGAGGACTAGGCAGAACATGTTAACATGTACAACAAAACCAGAATTTTCTAGTTCCGCCCAAGGATCGGTCCCTTCAGTAACAACCCCCTAGCATGCAGCCTCAGTGCGTCAACAAGCAGTATAAATGTAAGAAATAGGAGGGGAGGGTGCTGTGTCAGTCAGTGAACTACAGAGAAAAGGATTTTACAGTGAGTACAAAAAATCCTATTTTCTCTTATGTTCACTGACTGACACAGCTCCATTACTTAGACCATCGGGACGTCCCCAAGCAGTGCCAAAACGAGGGGTGGGAAACAGCATAAAAACTTCACCCACAAAGGCATGTGGGAAACAGCATAAAGCTTCAACCACAATAATAGAATGTGGGAAACAGCATAACATTTTCACCCACAAAACAGAGTGCTCCTTAATCTGGGAGTCACCACCTTATCTAACCGCCTCGGAACTTGTGGTAACAATGCAACAGTATACAAACAAAGTAAATTATACCTAAAAGATGTGTACTGCAAATAATATTTAGGAAATAATTTAAGTAGCGCTCAATGAAATACTATGTGATCTATATAAAAATCATCACTATGAATATAACACCCAGTGATAACGTACTATATAAACAAAGTCCATTGATAAAGTGCAGGAAAAATCTGAAATAAATATTCATCCAATCCTTCAATCTTCCACTACACCGACGTGTCTGTGATTCCTCTCTCAAGGAAATCGCACTCACCAGCTGATGTTGCCTTCCACTTTCGTGTTAGGCAAAAGAGCAGATAGACCACACCTGGGTCAATAACACAATTACTCCCAGGCCAGGCATATCCATATGTGAAACAAAAAAATTGCGGTGGTGCACTACGGTCGCGGCGGATCCGAAGTGTGCCTCAACTCTCACCCACTCCGTGATCACTGTTTGTGAGGAAGGTACGCGAGTCCTGAGCAGTCTACCACCCGCTCTGACCACTTCCGAACCACTCCGGCCAGTAACGTCCACTATCAATGAAATCTATGTCTGTGTGGCCACACTCCTGACATCTTTCGTCATACCGACTTCCCTCCTAGGGATTGGCCACACGGACACCGACTCTCCCTTATATGCATTTTCTTCCGGAAGTCATGACTGGCCCAGATGCTGCGCCTGCAAACATTCCATACAGCCGATCACTTCCATCTATACTTTTTGCCCACACTAGTTGGCCCACGCTTGCGCACAGATCACACCACCGCGAGCGCATAGCACCAACCTATGTGACGGGAGAATGTAATCCATATCCCCTCCATGTTAATTTATACTACGCAGTAATTGCCACACTCAATGATCAATACTGCGATATTTTAACCACTTTCAGACCGGACCAATTTGCTGGTCAAAGACCAGACCACTTTTTGCGATTCGGCACTGCGTCGCTTTAACTGACAATTGCGCGGTCATGCGACGTGGCTCCCAAACAAAATTGACGTCCTTTTTTTCACACAAATAGAGCTTTCTTTTGGTGGTATTTGATCACCCCTGCGGTTTTTATTTTTTGCGCTATAAACAAAAATAGAGCGACAATTTTGAAAAAAACGCATTATTTTTTACTTTTTGTTATAATAAATATCCCCCAAAAATATATAAAAAAACATTTTTTTCCCTCAGTTTAGGCCGATACGTGTTCTTCTACATATTTTGGGTAAAAAAATAAATAAATCGCAATAAGCAATTTTTGATTGGTTTGCGCAAAAGTTATAGCGTTTACAAAATAGGGATAGTTTTATAGCATTTTTATTAATCATTTTTTATTATTTTTTTTTTACTAGTAATGGCGGCGATCAGCGATTTTTATTGTGACTGCGACATTGTGGGGGACCCATCGGACATTTTTGACACATTTTTGGGACCATTGTCATTTATACAGTAATCACTGCTATATAAATGCAGTGATTCCTGTGTAAATGACACTGGCAGTGAAGGGGTTAACCAGTGGGTGGCAGTGTAGGGGTTAAGTGTTCCTAGGGGTGTGTTACTAACTGTGGGGCGGTTGGGCTTTCATTTAGTGAACACTGATCTCTGCTCCAATCACATGGAGCAGAGATCAGCGTCACTAGTTGCTAGGCAGAATGGAGAAAAGCTGTTTACAACGGCATTTCTTCATTTGGCCGCTCCGTGAGACGATCGCGGGTATGCCCGCGGCGATCGAGTCCGCGGGTCCCGCGACCGGACTCACGGGTGTCCCGACCAGCGCGTGTTAGGGCGGCAAATTTAAAGGGACGTACATGTACGCCCATTTGCCTGCCCGTGCCATTCTGTCGACGTACATCGGCGTGCGCTGGTTGGCAAGTGGTTAAATTCTTTAAAATTAACATTATGAGCCTAATGTTAATCTAAGTTTAAAAACTGACAGTGGATGATCTGTCCATAAAAGTCTTAAAAAAAATATATATATCTATAACAATAAATCATGGATACATATTTAAAAAAAATGCCATTATTAGCGGATTCACATATTATTCAACATACAAACATAAATAATGAATAAACTGATCCCATCCCATAATTACTATGAATGGCATTCTAAACCATTCCTCCACAGAGAATGGCAGAATCCACCCCTAAATACATAGCATGGTAGCCTTTTAAGAAGGTTGCGGACGCAACACCACTTTATCCTTGTGCATAACAAGATAGGGCGACTTGCAAGACAAGGCTGCCAGTTCCGAAACCCTCCTGGCCGATGTAATGGCCGCTAGAAAGACCACTTTCTTGGAAAGAGTCAACAGGGGAATCTCTCTGATATTCTCAAACAGCGGTTTCTGAAGCGCCGATAACACCAGGTTCAGATCCCACGGGGGTAGCGGTGGATGCACTGGAGGAACTACATGTTGGACCCCCGAACAAAAGTGCTCACTAAGGAGTGAGATGCCAGGGGTCGCTGAAAAAAAGACAGCCAAAGCTGACATTTGTCCTTTAATGCTGCTTACAGCTATCCACGGCTCGGAAACTTCATCTACCTCTTCTAACTGGAGACTACAAGGATCTCCGAGGGGAAACACCATCCGGCTGGTTGCATTGGGGTGTGCCGTTGGAGCCCCCCACAAGCTCGTATGATACCCTACTATAGGGTGGATGTGTCCAACTCATCTGTTAAGAGTATCCACCTTCTTTAATCGTCCTACAATCTGTTCTCAAGAGGTTCTGAGGTCTGAGAAGGTTGAGTCATTTTTCTATGAATGCCATCTGACAACTTCAGAAGTCCCAAACATACCACTTTGAGGTCCATGGAGATTGACTTTGAGATTGTCTATACCCCCTCTGGGCTTTAGTGGACTCTTTTGTTAATATTATATGTTTTTTTTTTCACTTTTATGTATACTTTCACTTATTTATATAGGTGCCTTTAAGTGCTGCACTTATTTATATATTTTTAGTTTTAAACTTGGTTCGTTTGTGTGCTAGCAGCTTGGCTGTGTTTTTCACAGGAGTATTGCAGTTTCGCTTGTTTGCAAATTCACGATTTACCATTTTTGTATTAGCGCTGTGTTTTTCCTTTGTAATAGATCAGTTGGTACTGACCCCACGGAGCCACCAGCACATCTGACGCGCCTGCCCAAGGATCTCTTGTCCTGGACATGAATCTTGACACCTTCCAATTGAGACGGGAGGCCAGAAGATCCACGTCTGGTGTGTCCCAACATAAGCACAGCAGCCTGAACACCTCCGGATGCAGCGCCCATTCTCCTGGGTCCAGCATCTGGCGACTTAGGTAGTCCGCCTGCCAGTTCTCCACTCCCAGGATGTAAATGGCCGATAGGGCCGGTACATGTCGCTCTGCCCACTGAAGCATGTGAGCGAGCTCCCGTGTGGTGGCCAAGCTTCTTGTTCCTCCTTGATGATTGACATATGCCACCGCCATGGCATTATCTGCCTGGATCCTGATCGGACACCCTCAAAGTCTTATTGACCATGTGGAGAGACATAGCCTGATTGCTCGTAGCTCGAGCACATTGATCAGCAACTTGGATTCCTCCTCTGACCAGAGGCCCTGGGTTGACTGTACTCTCCCAATACTCTACCCCAGCCGGTTAGGCTGGTGTGTGCATTGATCACTGTCCAATTCAGAGGTAGGAACAACTTCCCGGACCGAAGTGCTGGGATCTCAGTCACCAGAGCAGGGAGTCCCTGACTGACTGGCTCACCTGAATCTGCTGATCCAGGGATAACAGAGATTTGTCCCATTTCGGCAAAATCTCCTTCTGCAAGACTCTGGTGTGGAACTCACCATACGGTACTGCTTCGAAGGAGGCCACTACAAGTCCCAGGACTTGCATGCAGAAGTGTAGCGAAGACCACCCGCGGTTCATCAACAGTTTTACCACGGCTCTGAGAGTCTGCAGCTTGTCTGAAGGGAGAAAAAACTCTTGATTCCATGGAGTCCAGCTGCAAGCCTAGATCAGGGATGGCGAACCTTGGCACCCCAGATGTTTTGGAACTACATTTCCTATGATGCTCCCCTACACTGCAGAGTGCATGAGCATTATGGGAAATGTAGTTCCAAAACATCTGGGATGCCAAGGTTCGCCATCCCTGGCCTAGGTACTCCAAGGGCTGAGTCTGTACGATCACCAATGTTTTTAGGTTCAACAGCCACCCAAATTCCTGCAGGGTCTGCATGGTGATCGCCACATCCCCCTCTAATTCTGAGGCGGAATATGTTCTCAGGAGGAGATCGTCTAGGTAACCTACGATCGCAATCACGCGTTGTCGCAGCAACGCCAAAACTGGAGCCAATACTTTGGTAAAGACTCGGGGGGCTGATGCCAAGCCAAAAGGGAGAGCCACAAAGTGGTAGTGGCTTCCCCAACTGCAAATCGCAGAAACTTCTGATGCCGTAGGCATATGGGTATGTGCAGGTACGCATCCTGAATGTCCAAAGACGCCAGGGATTCCCCTTGATGAAGTGCAGCGACTACTGAGCGGACTGATTCCATTCTGAACCTCTGTACTTTTACAAAGCAATTGAGGGCTTTCAGGTCCAAGATTGGACATACTCCTTCCTTTTAGGGGATAACAGATTGGAGTAGAACCCCTGGAATCTTTCCAGCTCCGGACACAGGTACTATCACCCCACGACTCCTGCCCGCCCCCGGGAGTAAGGGTGTATTGGCGGGGAAGAATCTGTTTGGTGGCCAAGAGAGAAACTATCTTGTAGCCAGAGGAAATCAGATCGCAGACCCATTGGTCGGACAGCCGAGAGGCTCACCGGCTGAAAACTCCCGAAGGCGACCCCCCACCCCCCCAACCTTCATGCGATAGCACATTTGCTCGCAGGCTTCCAGTACCAGGGACGCTTTTGTCCTTCAGAGGTCCTCCTGTCGGGCTGGAGACGTTTAGCCGAAGCGGAAAATTAGGGCCCTTGCCTATGGCGTGGCTCCTTAGCCTTCCTGGCCTGTGGGAGTAAGGTACTCTTAGCACCTGTGGCATGCTTAATAATGTCATCCAATGAGGCTCCAAAGAGCCGCTCACCAAGGAAGGGTAGATCTGTCAGGGCTTTTTTAGATGCCTGGTCAGCCAAATCAGGCGACTCAGCACCACTGCTGACACTAAAGCCCTGGATAACAGAGGCAGAGTATCCAGGGCTGCATCACAAACGTACTTAAGGTCTTGCACTAACTGGTCTGCTAGTTCCACGCAGACAGGAGAAGCCTGTTGCTCCCCCAATTCACAAACGTTTTGCCCACTCAGCAAGTGTCTGTGACACAAGTGCGGATGCCAGTACTGGTCGCATTGCTGACCCCACAACCGTAAATAAGGAATGGGCCACTGCCTCAGCCTTCCTGTCCGCGGGGTACTTAAAGGCAGGAGTCCCCTCTACTGGGATCATGGTTACTTTGTTTAACCTGGATACTGGGGGGGGGGGGTCCAGGACCGGAGGAGCTGACCATTTTTTAGAAGGCTCTCCTCAAAAGGGGTAATTCACCGCCATGTATTTGGGGACCGAATAGGTCCATTACGGTCCGCCCCATTCTTTGTATATGAACTTATCTAAATAAGTCCGATACGGAAACACCTAAGGTGTATGTGATGGCTTACGGGACCAAAGGGGGCCACTACATTAGCAGAGGGATCTGCTGTATCCTGAATTTTCAGGGTATCACGCACTGCTGTGATAAGTGCTCCAACAAGCGCTTTGTCGTGCGTGGACCCGGACGGAGACTCATCCTTACTGTCCGATCGGTCCTGGTCAGCGTCACCTGAAACAACAGAGCAGGGGGCCACCAGTCTCAGTGGGACCAGAGTCTGCATCAGAGCTCTCCTCGGAGGATGGGGGCAGGGGCCACTTTTTAACACCTTCGCGCCCACACACCACCTCCATCTTGGCAACGAACGTGTTAAGGACCGCCAACAAAGCGTCCAGAGGCAGTGCACTGTCTGCAGGAGAAGCAGTTGCAATTGCCTGGATTTCGGGGGAAGAAACACCAGTTTCTGAAGCCATGCTGACCCTATCCTGTCTGCCACCTGTTGGGGACTTAGGACAGTGATGGTCCCACCCTCCTAACTGCTGCATGCTGAGGGGCCCCCACCGCAGGACTCACCACTCAGACCGAGTTCTGCACTGTCCAGCTAGGTGTGCCTGTGTCAGCTCCCAGGTGCTTGTGAGAGAAAAGCGTGCTGTGCTGAGCCTCAGGGAACAGCGATGTGCGTGAAAAACGTGTTTAGGCTACAACAAAATGGCCGCCGAGCGTCCAGTACAAAGGACATAATCACAGGGAAAATGGCCACCGAACTACATAAAAATTAATTCTGACCATGCTTCTCCCTGGTCACACCAAAAATGGCCGCCGAGCACTGTATACATAGAGGGACAGTGAAATACAGGCAGAGGAAATGCTGGCACACAGTGCTACAGCAATCAGCAGACACAGACCTCCAGGGTAGAGACATTACAGACATCCAGGGCACAGCCATCCAGTGCAGCCCCCCCAAGGTGAGAGCCCCCCGGGGGCCCCTGTCTATGTGCACACACACCGTTCAGCAGTCCATGCAGCATCCCCCACAGGGGGGAGGGAAGAGAGGGAGGTGAGGGACCCCAAAATCGACCTCCCAGGGAATGCCCAACTGCTCAGCCCCACCGAGGCAGGGAGAGCTGTACTTACCAGTCCTGACGAGCTGGGGAACATTCCATCACAGACCCACTCTCCGATCAATATGGTGTGGTTGCTGGCACGGCACACTGTGACGCAGACAGACATTGGTAGCCCGGTCATGTGTGCCCTGGAGCATTACGCTCACCGGCCTCCCCTGGAGCCTGAGGGGCATGTCATGGCCGACTCCACGTGGAGCTCTGGTCTGCACACACTCGCTGGCCAAGCTGGGGTGACTACAAGGATAAGGGTATCCAGCCTTTCACCCAGCCTGCTGTTGATAGCAGATCACAGGATCATAATCTTGCGCAAAAGGCAAACTTCTGCAGAAAAAATCCACGGACCGATGGGCCCCCAGGGTTTCCCAAGTCCTTCTCTTTCACTAGGCAGAAAAAAAACTGAGGCTGCATGATGCAGGCTGGGGGGTTGTTACTAAAAGGACCGCCCCTTGGGCGAAACTAGAAAGTTTTGGTTTTGTTGTACATGTTAACATGTTCTGCCTAGTCCTCTCCTGAAGGTGGCGTAACAACCCGATGGTCTAAGTAAAGGAGCTGTGTCAGTCAGTGAAAAATTGTTTTGTGTGTGTCCTAGTGGTGACCTGAATTCATCCAGCGTGATAAAATGCATGTCACCATACTACATGTGAACAGGGCCTGAAGCCCCATACACACATCAGATTTTATGCAGATTTTTTCCTTCAGATTGACCAAAACCATATAATAATATGAGGTCAAACCTTAGGAGTTTCAATTTGTATGCAAACAGGCAGGCCCTTGCACTACATGGTTTTGGTAAATCTGAAGACAAAAATCATCAGAAAATCTGATAGTGTGTATGGGGCTTTAAGCCATCTATCCCTCCTCTTGGTTGAGCACTTGAGAAGTTCCTTTAAATAAGTCATCTTTTGCATTCCTCTGATGTGCCTGCTGCATACTGGGAATAGTTTGGCACAGTTCCTATGGGATGACCACTGCAGGGATATCCAGTGGAAGCCTTCTTTGTGAAAACAAGGAAGGGCAGAGAACTACTGTCTAAAGCCCCGTACACATGGGCCGAATGTTGGGAGACAACGGCCAGTTCAAATAAATATCCCACATTTGGCCCATGTGCACATCAGTCTGTTCAACACAACAGCTCAGTGAGGGAGATCGCTGAAAAAACCTTGCATGGTTAGTACAGTGGCTCCGACCAGAGCAATCAGTTTTTTTCTTCGTGCAACCCGCTGGGTCGACCAAGTCCACCATATATGGAAAATATTTCCCTCCTCCTTGGTGCATGTCCAGCAGCAGTTAGATATTGAGGGGGGGGGGGGGGTTTGTGTAACAGGCATAGCCTTCCATACCACCAGGATATGATTTTATATGTTTTCTTAGGCTGGATTCAAACCTATGCATTTTTAGTGCTTTTTGCATTTTTCAGATTTGCACTAGAGTCCATTTAACATTGTTTCCTATGGAACACGTTCTGTAGAGCAAATCTGCAAAATGCAAAAAGCACAAAAAATGCATAGGTGTGAATCCAGCCTTAAATTGTTACATTCAAAGATCCCTTGTGTGTCATTGTGTCGATGACTTCCCAATTGGTCTCCAATAGATCGGTATATATTTTTCTTCCCAAGCAGCCCATGCTGCCCCTTACTTAGTTTGTTTACCAAACATACATGATACATACAAATGCCTCTGCAGTGGTTCCCTAGTAAGTATGTACTTGGAGGGAGTGAGGGTACATGAAAAGAAGGATCCGCAGTCCAAATTAGGTAGTAAGTGTGACTTAGATGTATGTCCAAAAGGGAAAGGACTTTGTTGTTTTTAAGATAGCTGCAGTTTTCTTCATAGCTCCAGAACCTACCTCCACTGAGAAACGTAGTACATTAGTGGATGGTCATATCTCAGTCAGGAAGTTGTTCAATTACTGTTGTTTATTTTCTGCTTTGTAATTTTTTTTCTGTAAATATTTTTTAGCACCATTTTCCTTGTCCTTCAATAAAATGATCTTTACAAATGATTAAAGGGGTTGTAAAGTCTCAAGGTTTTTCACCTTAATACAATGCACGCCTGCACAGGTGCCCCCATGGAAAGCAACTCTCCATGGGGGCACCCGATGAAGAGGAGGGGCCAGGAGCATCACCGGGGCACCCCAGAAGAAGAGGATCAGGGCTGCTCTGTGCAAAACCCTTGCACAGAGCAGGTAAGTATAATATATATATATATATATATATTTTTTTTTTTTAATAACAAACAAACCTTTACAATCACTTTAAGCTGAATTTATGAATTCTCTAATCAGAAATAAAATAATGTTATCTCTGCAGGGAGCTACCATATTGTAAGTGTTGTCATTACATTCCTGTCTGGGTGTGGCAATGAGTGATAGATATGTTCTTTCACGCTGGGTTCACGCGGCAGCACAAAGTGGCCCACAGCAGGGGTGCGGTGCAGCCCTGTTCACAGTTTCAGGTCCAATTTCAGTCTGAATTTAGACCCGAAATGGACCAGAAGACGCACAGGACTCACTGTGCATCTTTACTCCGGAGATGTGTGAACCGGCTCCAAAGAGAGCCAGTCACAATCTCCTGACATGCGAATAGGATGCAGGGAAACCCACATCCAATTCGCAATATGTGAACTCAACCTAAAGGTCAGAATTGCCACTGTGTGTGTACAGGGTAAACTTTCTCTAGTGCTGATTGCCTAAAGGATACGTTCACCTTTGGGAACATGTTACATGTTCAACCCATTTTTAAGATTGAAACATGGAACATGTTCTCACTTCTTCCTGTGACAGCAGTGCAGGGAGAAGTTCCCTGTACTAGCGGTCACTTTTTGAAAACAGCATGGCCATGCAGGGCTCTGCCCACATGGCCACGTCATTCATTCACACAGCTCTGTTTGTGAAGGAGCTACAAGTTCCGACAACCATTGCGGCTGTCAGCTTATTCATTGATTCTTCCTGTCAGTGTATCTGCTTGCCCATATGGGATGTACGGACAAACAGATACACTGACAGGTCTACAGGAGACCTGCATGGCACCAGTGATCTGCTGATTGCTGGTGCAATGCTTTACAGGCTCCAAAAATAAATAATGTGCATTTTCTTACCTGCAAAAATATGTGCATTTATTTTTTTTTAAAAGTGAACTTTAATCTGCTGGTGATCATTAATGGGAAACTGAAAAAACGTCTGCAGAGTAAGATCTGAGAATATAATCATGAGGGTTGTGGGTCTCGCTGGATTTCTATTCTTTTTTTATTTACTTTCCATGGTAATTAGTGTATACGGTATGCTTTACTGTGTACCGCAGATCTCTGCTCTCACTGTTGCTAACCCCACTACAGCAGCATCTGCAATAGCATTGGGGAAGCTTTTTGCTGTCATACCGTTTCAGGATATACAGTGTTCTTAGGTGCACCCTGGACAGAAAGTAGTTGGGAGTGCCTGCAATGTTCCTTTTTGGTGCCAGAATGGCCTCCGCAACAAAATGCTCCAACCCCTCCTTTCTAACACACAACAGCTGCCTTAGTTCTTCGCTGCAGGGATTAGGGAGACAGCAGACCATGGGACCGCACTGCTTGGACACCAATGACAATTGCATTGGAACATCTGCTAAACACTTATTTCAGATCTTAGAATACTGATAATATTTCAAGTTGAAAAGATGTGTTTCGACTGCCACAGACACCAGTAATTCTTTTTAAATTTTGTTGGAATCCGTACACCGATATTAATCAGAATGGGGACTACTTTTGTCAGAAACCTAATCCCACCTGCTACAACATGGTGTAACATTTATTGGGTAGCTGTGGGAGATGTATGTGCACATCCCGCATGATTTCATCCTTGCTGTGCTTAAATTAAAAGATGTCTGTGCAGAGCAGGCAATAATCAACAGATCTGCCTGGCTGGTCAGGTGCAGGGATTTCTCTGCCTAGAAATACTTAATCATTAGCTTTGCCAGTTTTGAAACAGAGCTACACGCACATCATTTAAACCTGCCTGCAGAAGATTGTTCTTCCCTAGAAATATTGTTATCCATAGCTTGCTAACAATAAAAGCTAAACCAAGTCCCTGTACACATACAGTGCACAATTTAATTTGCTGAAAAATACATTCCAAAGAAACCAAATGATGCTTGCATTAAAAATGCAATAAATATAGCTTATAAAAACTACAGAAAAGATATGTATCTGCAGTGACCATTGCAAACCTCTTTAATTGTCCAACCTATACCTGTTAAAGTATATGTAAAGCTAAACTTTTTTTTCTCTACTTTTGGATAGACCAGACAAGACCTATAACCCCTGTCAGGATATAATTGTTAACTGTATCTCTACTGGAGAGATCTAGCCTATTGGTCCTGATGACCATTGTTTTTGGAACATAAAGTTATAGTAAAACCAGAATGTTTTAGTTCTCACAGGAACAGGTGAATTGTATATCCACCAGAGAAAACTGCTAAATTGTTGCCAATATCCCCAAAAACGTATAAGGGACGAGTACCGCCAATAGTTAGACCTTAAAGAGGAAGTAAACCCTGATGAGTTTACTTCCTCTTTCATTCCCTGCAAAGGCAAAGCATAATGTACTACTATGCATCGCATAGTAGCCCATTATGTGTCACTTACCTGACACAGGAGTCAGCGAAGTCGCCGCTGTCCCCTGTAGTCCGCCGCATCCATCTTGTTGGTGGGGTCTCGCAGCTCCGCCGCTGTCATTCGGCGAAGCCGCGATGACGTCACTCCCGCGCATGCGCACTGCAGCCTACACGCGCGGCAGCTCCGTCGCTGAGAATGCCGCGCTCAGTGCGCCGCTATCTACGGCGCATGCGCCGTAGACAGTGGTTCCTGTTTTCGGGCAAATATCTCCTAAACCATATAGGTTTAGGAGATATTGCTTGGACCTACAGGTAAGCCTTAATCTAGGCTTACCTGTAGGTCAAAGTGGTTTGTAAGGGTTTACAACCACTTTAAAGGCAACTAACAGTTATGATAGTAAATCACAATATTTTATTTCAACATATAAAAACATACAAAAATAGAAAAAAATGATAAAACCTATTAAAGGCTGAGTACTGTATGTATGAACAGAGGCTTAGCATGGATGTAGGTCCTCTTCATCCTGACGTTTCAGAAAAGGTTCATTTCATTAGGGTAAGTAGAGGAAGGATGGCAAGGTTTCTTTATAAAGCAGTATGCGACACCAAACGCAGCTGACACTAGTATAAAATCAATGTCCACCATTGCCAGTTGATGAGAATGTACCGCCAACCCCTCCCTCAAGTGGGTCCCGGATGTCTCACACTGGGATCACGCAGTGGCCAACCGCAATACTGCCCAGCAGAATAGGTCAAGGGGTTTATAGATGGGGTGCTTCACAAAATCTCAGGAGCTGAGGTAAAATCAAGTTCTTCCATGGGTGGCGAATGTTCTAGGGGGTTGGCGGTGCATTCTTATTGAAATAAAATATTATAATTTAATTTGTCCTACTATCATGACTTTTAGTTGCCTTTGACCACTTCTGGACTGCTGCACGCCAATATATGTCCTCACTTTGAAGAGGAATATCGTTGTTATGGCAGCAGCCAGCTGCCATAACCCGGGTATCCTCTTCTTCAGTGGGCGGTCCGGTTTCCGATAATAGTGGTCGCCAAGATCACTTTTATCGGCGGCACGGGAGGGCCTCCGCCGCTTACCGGTGCCATCAATAGCGGGGGAGGCGATCAGATGCGTGAGGGGAAGATGGCCTACACCCATCATACCACTGCAGGGTGGAAGCAACCTCAAAATGTCACTTCCGCCCATAGCTCTTAAAGGGACAATTTTTTAAAATTGTTTTATTTATTGCATTTTAGTGTAAATGTGAGATCTAAGATATTTTTGACCCCAGATCTCATATTTAGGAGGTCCCTTAATGCTTTTTTCTATTACAAGGGATGTTTACATTCCTTGTAATAGGAATAAATGTGACAATTTTTTTTTAACCACTTCCCGACCGGTGCACGCCGATCTATGGTGGCAGAATGGCACGGGCAGGCAAATGGGCGTACCTGTGCGTCCCATTAAATTTGCCACCTTGTCATCGCGTCCCTGTGAGTCGGGCCGCGCGTCCCGTAGACTCGATCGCCAGGGGCATATCCGTGATCATCTCACGGGGCTGCTGAACTAGGAGATGCCGTTGTAAACAGCATCTCCCCGTTCTGCCTAGTAACAAGTGACGCTTATCTCTGCTCCACGTGATTGGAGCAGAGATCAGTGTTCACTAAAACAAAGCCCAGCCACCAAGAGTTAGTAACACGCCCCTAGGAACACTTAACCCCTACACTGCCACCCACTGGTTAACCCCTTCACTGCCAGTGTAATTTACACAGGAATCACTGCATTTGTATAGCCCTGATTGCTGTATAAATGACAATGGTCTCAAAAATGTGTCAAAAATGTCCAATGTGTCCGCCATAATGTCGCAGTCTCAATAAAAATCACTGATCACGCCATTACTAGTAAAAAAAAAAATGATTAATAAAAATGCCATAAAACTATCCCCTATTTTGTAAACGCTATAACTTTTGCGCAAACCAATCAATAATCACTTATTGCGAATTTTTTACCAAAAATATGTAGAATAATATGTATCGGCCTAAACTGAGGGAAAAAAATGTTTTTTTATATATTTTTGGGGATATTTATTATAACAAAAAGTAAAAAATAATGCATTTTTTTTTTCAAAATTGTCGCTCTATTTTTGTTTATAGCGCAAAAAATAAAAACTGCAGGGGTGATCAAATACCATCAAAAGAAAGCCCTATTTGTGGAAAAAAAAAAGGAAGTCAATTTTGTTTGGGAGCCATGTCGCACAAAAAAATGGTCCGGGGCTGAAGTGGTTAAAAAAGAAAAGTGTAAAAATAAAAAATAAAAATAAAAAGGTAAAATAAATAAGTGCCCCGTCCCACCGAGCTTGCTTGCAGAAGCGAGTGCATACGCGAGTAGCGACTGCATATAAAAACTGTGTTCAAACCACACATGTAAGGTATCACCGCAGAGCAATATTTCCAGCCCTAGACCTCCTCTGTAACTCAAAACATGCAACCTGTAGATTTTTTTTAAACGTTGCCTATGGAGATTTTTAAGGGTAAAAGTTTGTCGCCATTCCATAAGCGGGTGCAATTTTGAAGCGTGACACGTTGGTTATCAATTTACTCGGCGTAACATTATCTTTCACAATATAAACAAAATGGGCTAACGTTACTGTTGTCTTATTCTTAATTCAAAAAAGTTACATTTTTCCCAAAAAAGCGATTGCAAGACCGCTGCAAAAATACGGTGTGACAGAAAGTATTGCCATGCAGTGTAGATGAGCATCATGGGAAACATAGTTCCAAAACATCTGGGGTGCCAAGGTTTGCCATCACTGCTCTAGGGTGTTAAAACAAATGTATAATCGGGGCGTGGCCTGGCGATGCACTAGAGCAGACGTGCTTCGCGGGAGCTCCGGCATCGGCGCGGATTTATGATCTAATTTAGCAAGATCCCCCTCACTACTGCTTACCCCAAGCATGGGGAGGAAAACGGGCAAGTCCCTGCCCAAGAAGGGCTCAGCTTCCGGCACCATTAAGCGTTTTTTGGCCGCGGAGACCGAGGATGTCCCGGACCATGACGGCCTAGGCCGCACGCCGCACAGCACGTTGCCGATGCACAGCCCCGCCTCTTCAGCTAGGCCGGAGGGCAGATCCCGCTCGCCCGATACCTCGGCCGAATCGGAGGATGAGAGAGAACTGGCCGGACCTGCCGAGATAGCTACCAGGGTGAGTGATCTCCCAACTAAAGCCGACCTCGCCTCGATGCTGTTGAACCTCGAACGAGCGATTCGGAAGGACGTGTCGGCGGTCCGTTCGGACTTATCGCAGGTACTGGTACGTGTGGAGGAGACGGAACAACGACTGGATAGACACGCGTCTGCTATTCGATCGCTTCAGACGACTACCCGTCAACTTACGATCGCCCACCGTACAGCTCTCTATAAAATCGAGGACCAGGAGAACCGAAACCGACGCAACAACGTTCGGATCCGTGGCCTTCCGGAGGCGACCGGAGACGATGACCTCTTGCCTTCAGTCAGGGGCATTTTTAACAGCCTTCTCGGCAGAGCGCCCGATGCGCCGTTGAAGATCGATCGGGTCCATAGGGCCCTCCGACCTCGCTCCATGACCACCGAGGTCCCACGAGATATCATCTGTAGACTCCATCATTACCCGGATAAAGAGTTAATTATGAAGAAGGCCCGGGATGCCACGCCATTTGATTTCCATGGCGCCTCTCTCACCTTATTTCCGGATCTGGCCAAAGAGACATTGGATAGGCGTAGAGCCTTGCGCCCCCTCACGGAGCTTCTACAGTCAGCCTCTATCAGGTACCGGTGGGGCTTCCCTGCAGCTTTAATCGCCTCGGTCAACGGCAAGACCTCTGTCCTAAGGTTCCCTGAAGACTTACCACGATTCTGTGCTGACCTGAATCTTGACGTGCCTGAGTTACCGGGTTGGACTGATGTCCTCCCGCCACCACCAAAGCTTCCTGACCGTCAATGGCACAGAGCGGGCCGGAAGCCTCTGGCTGCGGATTTGGCATCCCAGGGGCACCCCTGAATGGCGCAATGTGCGATTATCCCTGTGTGCTTTCTCTCTCCGGTCCTCGCGGACATCTTGGATCCTGCAATCGGGATGCTGATTTCCTAGTACTTGCCACTGACTTGGTTTTCCTTTTTTGGCCTCTGGATTACCTCCCTTGCTGTTCGTGTTTTGCCAAAGCGGGACGATGTTCCTTTCTGTTTTATCCTGTTCCTGCTGTTTCCTTTTTGCTTGTTTTTGAAGTCCCGGATGCCCATCTGTGCTTGATCTATGGGGCCTTCCCCGGTTATACCCCGCCAGATGTCTGCGCTTTTGCCGGGCTATACGGCACATCCGTGGGCCCCTGTGATCTTTGGCCCTGAAACTGCTCACCTTCCTCTTGGCTCCGTAGTCAGTTCCTGATTGGACTTAAACCCTGTTTACTGACCCTGCTTGGACCACTGTTATTTACAATTTGCCGTTATTTCCCTCATTAGATGTTTTTCACTGAGAATGTTTATGTAGTGAGTTTATCTGCGGCGCCGGACTGCCGTGGCGTGACCCTGGCCCTCGATGGCGTGGTTTGTCCTCGGTGGCCCGGTTTCCGCCGCCCCCCTCTTGGTGGGTGCCGCCTTGCCCGGGGTCCCGGTGCCCTTGCCCCGCTTTGCGGGGGGGTGCGGGGTTCGCGGGCTGGGCGTGCGACCCGCCTCTGCACTGCAGTTTTCTGCGTGCGGTTAGTTCTGCTACTATGCTGCTTTCTTTGTTGCTACTGTTCTGTTTCTCTACCTGTCGCTCTCCCTCCTCTCTTTTCTCTCCTTTGGTTTTCCTCCTCGTCCCCGTCCCTCCCCTGCCCAATCCTTTCCCCCTGGTGGGGGGGGTCCTATCTGCCTTGGTTGTTTTGCTGTTGGGGGGTGTGGGAGGTGGGTGCCCCCTTTCTGTGACCCGATGGCTACGGTGAATTTTATCTCGTTTAATGTTAGGGGCCTTCATGCCCCTGGGAAGAGACCTCAATTGTTCCGGGAACTGAACCGTCTCCGAGGGGATGTGGTTTTTCTACAGGAGACCCATCTCACCCACACCACTTCCGTTAAATTGTATTCTCCCAAATACCCTACCTGGTATTATGGCCTCTCGGATATTGCTAAGGCCAAGGGCGTGGCCATCGGGTTTCGGAGGGGTACCGCGTTTAAGTTAGATGATATGTTGTGTGATCCGGCTGGCCGTTTTTTGTTTCTCCGGGGCACTCTGGGCAGCATGTCATGCACTCTGGCTACTCTTTACTCCCCCAATAGACACCAAGCTTCCTTTGTCGCCTCGACACTTTCTAAACTAGGAGACTTCGCGAGGGGTTGTGTGGTCCTGGCGGGTGACTTCAATGCGGCTCTGGAACCTTCTCTGGACACTTCCAGGGGGAGTTCGCCTTTGTCCTATAAGCAGCTGAAATGTATACGCACAAAACTTCATGAGCTGCAGTTGATGGACACCTGGAGGATCGCGCACCCCCGCGAACGTGATTTCACCTTTTTCTCCCCGGTGCACCATACTTACTCGAGAATTGATCTCTGTTTTCTCGATCACCAGCACCTGCCACTCCTAGTTAAATCGGCCATTGAAACCTCTCCCCTGTCGGACCACGCTCCGACTTCGTTTACCCTTAAGGTTGAATCTTTGCCGCCCAAGGCTGCTAATTGGCGGTTGAACGAAACCCTTATATCCGAGGAGGCGGACAGGAAAGTCTTGGGTGAGGAGCTGGATTTCTATTTTCAAACTAATATGTGTAGCGAGATCTCCCCGGGCGTGCTGTGGGAAGCGCACAAGGCCTTTATTAGGGGTAAACTTATTGAACTGGGGGCCAGGAAGAAGAGGGAACGGGTGGCACAGCAGCTTAAGTTGGTTGCGGAGATTAGGAGCCTAGAGAGGATTCATAAGCGGAGCCTCTCAGTCCCCATTTTACACACCCTTACAGCGAAGCGAGAAACCCTGAAGTCCCTCCTACACTTGGAACAGAAGTCTAGATCGAGGCTGGTAGCCCAGCGCTTCTACGAATGGGGGGATAGGCCTAGTAGGTTGTTAGCTGCTTCCATTAGGCGACGGAGAGCCGCTGCGTTTATACCTAAAATTAGAACCCCGGGGGGGTCCATGGCCTACGCAACTCCTCAGATTGCTAAGGAATTTAAGGATTTCTACCAGCATCTTTATCATGTTCGTCGCATAGACTCCGACGGGGACGATAGGCGGCGGCTCATTCAGGAATACCTGGACCGAGCTGCCCTCCCTCAGCTCCCCGCTGAGGCCCTGGCTGCTCTGGAAGGGGAATTTTCATCGACGGAATTATTGCGAGCACTACGAGCTATGGCGAAGGGCAAAGCACCCGGCCCAGATGGCCTTTCAGTGGCATATTATCGCTTATATGCGGATAAGTTGCTCCCCCACCTTTCTAATTACGCTAATGTGACCTTGTCCGGAGGGGTTCTCCGCCCGGAGACTATTCATGCCCATGTTACGGTCATACCTAAGGACGGGAAAGAACCGGCCGATTGTGCAAGCTATCGCCCTATCTCGTTGCTCAACATTGACGCCAAAATTTACGCCAAGGCTATTGCGAATAGATTATTGCCTCTGGTCCCACAATGGATTACACGGGATCAAACGGGTTTTATCCCAGGGAGAGAGGCTCGCGACAATTCTCTACGCACCATCACACTAATGTCGCTTGTACGGCGTCGGTCCCAGCCCACCCTGTTGCTTTCCACGGATGCTGAGAAGGCATTTGACAGGGTGGACTGGGAGTTTCTTATGGCGACGTTGTCCCATCTCGGGGTCGGCCCTGCCCTCAGATCGCAAATTTTAGCTCTTTACAGTCACCCCACGGCCCAGTTGAGGGTTAATGGTACTCTCAGCGACCCTTTTACTCTACATAACGGTACGCGCCAGGGCTGCCCGCTTTCGCCCATACTATTCGCAATATCGCTGGAACCCTTCCTGTCTATTATCCGTCGTAACCCGAACATACACGGTGTTTTAGTGGGTAGGACGGAACACAAATATGCGGCCTATGCCGATGATATTTTGTTTAATGTGCAACAGCCCCTGATTTCTCTCCCTAACCTCATAGCCGAATTTACAGCTTATGGCAGGGTTTCTAACTTCAAAATAAATATGTCTAAATCCGAAATTCTAAACCTCACGGTCCCTCCCCTTGTAGCAACGAATCTCAAACAATCCTTCCCCTTCACCTGGCAGACACGGCGCCTAAAATATTTAGGTATTTACCTGACGCCCAATCCACTTGCTCTTTTCCGGGCCAATTTTCTCCCGCTTCTTAATACGCTTAGATCAGACCTACAGAAGTGGTCCCAGGTAGGTCATTCCTGGATGGGTAGGATTGGGGTAGTGAAGATGAACCTGCTGCCCAGGGTGCTCTTCTTGCTGCAAATGATCCCCTTCGGGGTGCCGGTGGGGTTCTTCACTATATTACACTCGATGGTTTACAGGTATATCTGGAATAGGAGGAAACCCTGACTGCCACGGTCCCTGCTTATGCGTCCACGGAGCGCGGGGGGCCTGGCGGTGCCGGATTTCCGACTCTATTTCCGGGCTATTGTGCTGGCCAGGCTTTCAGACTGGAAATATAGTATGAATACTAAGTTGTGGGTCGAGCTGGAAACGATGTTGGGTGGGACTGACCTTTCTAACCTTATGTGGCTTCCAAGGCAATATAGGACTCTGTCTGCTGATTCTTCACCTCTAACGACCTCTTCTTTGGCAGTGTGGGACTCTTTGTATAAAAAAAGCTCCGGGCTCTATAACTCACCTTTACTGTCTTTGTCAGGCCACAACTATTTTCCACCTGGTAATGTGGGACCTAGCTCACGTGTCCCTTGGAGCCTCGGGGACAAGACTTTCCTTCACCAGTTCACCGGCCCCTCCGGGGTTCTCCCTCTCCCCACCATTTTGGGGGAGTCACCTATCTCACTCATGGATCGGTGGAAATACTATCAACTGTCGGCATTTGTTCGATCTCTTCCTAAACCACTACGCTCCGTATCCGATCTTACACCGCTGGAATCTGCTTTTTCAGGTGACCTACCTGTGGAGAGACCTGTCTCCTATTTTTACCACCTGTTGCTATCCCTCGAATCTCACAGGACACCTACTTTTATCCGCAACTGGGAGCTGGATTTGGATGAGGCACTCACTCCTGCCCAAGTATCTACCATTCTTCACAGGGCACACGCCACTTCGGGGTCAGCCAGAACAGCTGAGATGTCCTACAAGCTTCTGACCAGGTGGCATTATACGCCTGTAACACTGCACCGGTTTTTCCCCCAGACCTCACCGCTCTGCTGGAGAGAGTGCGGTGAGCGAGCCTCCCACGCTCACATCTGGTGGTACTGCCCACGAATACGCCCGTTTTGGCTCGCAGTTCTGTATTGGATCCAGCAAATTCAGGGTCGGGAGGTTTCTAATGATCCATGGCATGTGTTGTTTCACTGTTCGGGACAGCCAGCAGGCTCATATAAACGCTCTATTACGCCCCATCTTCTCAATGCGGCAAAGACTCTTATCCCGAGATATTGGAAACAGAGGAAGATTCCCACGCTCCGGTGCTGGCTGCTCAAAGTTGATCATATATACTACATGGAAGATATGACACTCTCTCTGAGAGGCAAGTCAGACCTTGCAAAAAGGATATGGGCCTGCTGGGTCGCCTTTAAGTATACACCCCCGTATGCAGCTATGGTATCCCATCCTGTGTAATGTAATATGCTGTAGCCATGTTTGGGTCTTGTTTTGATTTGTTTCGATGAGATCTGTATATCCTGTTTTATTCTCTGAATTATCAGTCTGGCGGTTGGGCCCCCCCCCGCTTTCTTCCTTCTATTCGGACTTTCCTTTCCTCTTTTTCCTCTTCTGGTTAAAATTGAAGGGAGTCATGTACATTTTTTGAGCTACTCATGTTGGAGTCTAAGTAGTTCTTTGGGTGGTTGTTGCTTACTGGTTGTATTGCTCCTCTGTTGTTATGTCTGCGATGACTTGTATGTACTCCTTCTCTTTAATAAAAACTAATTTAAAAAAAAAAAAAAAAAAAAAAAAAAAAATGTATAATGTTTGGGGTTCCAAGTAATTTTCTAGTAAAAAACAGTTTTTAACTTGTAAACAACAAATCTCAGAAAGAGGCTTGGTCCTTAAGTGGTTAAATTCCCACTATTGGGGTTCCCTACACGAACAGGTTAGGGTCAAGCTTCCAAATAGGGATACCTATTTCAGAGACAAATGTGTAACAGGGAATTTCTTTAATTTTGGGATTTCTTCCCTCCCTTCCTTTTCTGTCTTCAGGACAGAAAGTAAAAGGTAATCTCTTCAATTGGAGCATCAAATTCTACAAAGTGTACACAAGCCTTTAGTTTTAAAAATCAACATTTGTGACACTGTGGAGTCCTTTGGATTCTAAGCCCAGTGGAGTGTTTCTTCAACTATGGGTTAGGACCCAAATTGGGTTGCACACGTTTGCGATGGGTCACCATTTGACTGTAAATCCTAGTTTGCTAATCAGTGGATTAGTGGGGAGTCATATAGCACACCATTTATAACTGACAGCTCAGACACTGGAGCGAGCATGAGCAAAGCAGGGTGTGGGGTCAGAGGGTATACCAGACAAGGTCTGCTGTACTGACTGCAGAAAGTTGGCACCAGGTCAAATTCAAGTACATAACTTCAGCCCCGGAAGGATTTACCCCCTTCCTGACCAAGCCATTTTTGTTATACAGCACTGCGTTGTTTTAACTGACAATTGCACGGTCGTGCGATGTTGTACCCAAACAACATTTTCTTTTGGTGGTATTTGATCACCTCTGCAGTTTTTATTTTTTGCACTATAAACAAAAGAAGAGTAACAATTTTGAAAAAAAAAAAATATATATTTTTTACTTTTTGCTATAATAAATGTTAAAAAAAAATCTTCATCAGTTTAGGCCAATATATATATTCTTCTACATATTTTTGGTAAAAAAAAAAAAAAAACACACACAATAAGCGTATATTGATTGGTTTGCACAAATGGCAGCGATCTGCAATTTTTATCAGGACTGCGACATTTTGGTGGACAGATTGGACACTTGACACATTTTTGGGAACATGGACATTTGTACAGCGATCAGTGCTACAAAAATGTACTGATTACTGTATAAATGTCACTGGCAGGGAAGGGGTTAACACTAGGGGACGATCAAGGGGTTAACTGTGTTCCCTCACTGTGTGTTATAACTCTGGGGGGATGAAACTGACTTGGGGAGGAGACCGATCGTTGGTCCTAAATACTAGGAACACACAATCTGTCTCCTCTCTCCTGACAAGACGTGGATTTGTGTGTTTACACACACATATTCCCATTCTTGTTCTTTCAGAAGCGATAGCGGCCACTGGGCATGCGCATCAGCTCCTTAGGGATATGGCGAATGCGCACACGTGCCCCCTATACTACTTAAAGCGATACGGCGATTTGTGCATGATTGCCATTCTGCCACCGTCAATCAGATAAGCTGCTTGCCTTAAAAAACCCTGATGTATTATTATCTGCCTGGTGTTCCACTTTATATATTGTTTTTGTATATGTATGAGCATTTGCAATGGGATAACACTGATCAATCTATTCTCTGTTTTGAGTTAAAATTGTTTTAACTTTTCCGCTTTACAAACAAGAAAACACTGTGTTTGCTTTTTTTTATTATATGGCCATGGTTATTCGTGTTTATATAGCTTTGTTGGCATTTTTTTACAATCATTTTCTTCTTGGGTTCCAGTATGGTAACAATGTTTGTATTTGGATCCTTAGATTAAAACATTTAAGAATTATACAGGGACTCCTCTTTTCTCTCAAACAGAAGGTACGCAGAGGCCTTAACATATGAAGGATGGGGGCAGGCATTGTTCAGCACCATTTTATGAAGGAGATTTAGATTTTATTTGCCAGTGTTTAACTCCCCCTGAAGGCAATGTTATAATCTAATCATATCAGAAGATCTACTGATCCTATGTAAGGAAGGAAAAAGCCGGCCACCAATTCTTTTTTTTTTTTTAATGGCAGTGCAGGATTCTAACTGCCAGTGGTGAAAGAGTTGTAAATACAGGAGAAAAAGTGCAAGAACAACGCAGGTATTACCAATGTTATTATTTCTACTAGTGAAGTAGAATTAGAGGGGTGGATCTATTCTAAGGCATGGATTTGTTAAAGTTCTTAATATCTGGAGTGATCAAAATGCAAGGCTGGGTGCTGTTTCTAATAGTGGTATTCTGCCAACATCCCTATATATGCATACAAAACAAAAATATTTGACCCCAATGGGACTTTTAAGGCAGAAGAACTGTAACCATATGTAATAGAATAAAATAATTTTTATTTACAAAAAAAATATAAAAAAACGACTTTCAGTCTTTTTTTTATATTGTTTGTAAATAAAGATTGGTATCTTTTATTCTATTATATGTGGTTAAAATTCTTCATTCTGGTTTAAAGTCCTATTGGAGGTATTTTTTTTTTGTCTTGTAATGTAATGTAATTGAATGCTGAATATATAGAACTCAAAGCCAATTATATACAACATGTTAATTAGAGCTTTTGTCATTTTGTTTCAGATAAAAACAACAAAATTAGCATTAGAAGTTTGGAGAAAGTCTATTTGATGAAGCTTTTCAGTTACGTTTTAGAACATTGCTCAAACTCCATAACATTTTCCATGCAAATCCTGGCTAAAAAAAAAACAAAAACACAAAGGATACTAATGAGCAAATTTTCTTGAGTTGGAGATAAGTATATACTGCAATTAAATTTAATACCTCATGAATATCACAGTTTGGCTTAAGGTGGAGCAAAGGAAAGTCTAAGGTATAACAACTGTCAAAATAACAAGCTGATGGTCTATGTGGCACCACAGAAAAGAAGAAAAAATGGTTTATATAAAATGCCCGAAACAAAATTTGCGTGGTTTACATTATTTTAGTGCCATATCAAGTATGATCAACACATTCTTATATGCTGAATACATAACTTTAAATTTAAAATAACTGTATATGCAACTTTGAAATAAATATTTATATATATATAAAAAAAAAAAAAAAAGGAGTGCATTTTGTTTAACGTGTACCTGTCTCTTATGGGGAGAGGGGAAGAGGCTGGGGAATATAGAAATTTTGTGAGCTCACGTAATATTAAGTTTAATAATCCCTTATGAACTGGTGACCTCACAACATTGCTTGCATAAAAAAATTGAATCAAGGAGCTGGCTTTTCATGAACATTCATTTTGCCCACAAAACAGACTCTTCAACTGGATGTAGTAGACAGGTACACTTTGATCATCGTTTGGTAGAAGATACCAGATCTTCCAGCCATTAGCAATACAATAAGATGTAGCATACAAATCATAAATGAATCTCTTGCTGCTATTGGGTATAAGGCAATGGTCACAAGAGAGCTTTTCAAGCTTGGCATCCTTTCAAATTTAGACTTGTGGGATTTTCTGTAGTAAAGAAAAATGCAATTTGTCCATTTCATTGAGCTACAACCCAGGAGTGGTTTACAATTTTTTTTTGAGCTGTATATTTATGGGTTAATACATGGGATTTAG
Source organism: Lithobates pipiens (assembly GCF_037356315.1). NCBI lineage: Eukaryota > Metazoa > Chordata > Amphibia > Anura > Ranidae > Lithobates > Lithobates pipiens. Next base: position 54,154,633 of record NW_027507790.1, on the reverse strand, counting down.
GGTCTTTGCAATTAATGGAAAAGGCACAAAAATGCTTATATCATTTTTTTATGGCACCTGCACTACAAAAAGAAAATCTCTAGGACATGTAAAAATGCAAGACATAGCGCACATAAAAATGCATTATTGTATTCCTCTTGCTATGAATGCCCATTTTGTCATTATTTGCTCTGTGATGAGTTTGAACATTCATTTTCATAAACGGCTAACATGAAAGCTCTTATGTGATTCCCCCTCGATACCGTTTTCTATGTAACCTGACTCCATATGGGTTCTTGTGCTTATGGCTAGGGTCACATGAGAGCTTTTTGTGACAGAGATGTTCAATAACTCCTATGCAGCACTGCCTGACAGGATCAGAGCATTAACAACTGCAGAAATTGACGTGGCACTGCAGAAATGGACTCAATTGAAAAATGTAAATGAAATTTAAATGAAAAGCTCTTCTGTGATACTGCATAGAGGTGATTGCCACTTTCTGTGGAATTGCCTCATCTTTCTCTAACCCCTCCATGCATTAAAAGTGGTCTCCTTCCTAAAGCTGCTGAGTTTTTACATTCTTAAGAGATGCATTTCCAGATTTAGCTGTAGGTGAAGTCTACGAATGCAGATGCTGATTTAACATTTATAACATCATGCCATAATTGAATAAAAAGTGTGCAATATACACAAGGAAAAGCAGCTGGCTAAGGAGTTCTGTAAGTGGGAGCAAAGGCAGATGAGAGATCCTTTTTAACTACACAACACAATAATACTAATGCCGCGTACACACGATCGGAATTCTTGTCGGAAAAAGCTCTGATGGTTTTCCCGATGGAATTTGGCTCAAGCTGTCTTGCCTACACACGGTCACACCAAATTCCAATTGTTTATAACGGGTGACGTACAACACGTACGAAGGGACTAGAAAAGGGAAGTTCAATAGCCAGTAGCCAATAGCGAGGTGAGTGGATCCTTTATAGGTCACCTGTAGTTTAGCAGGGTATTTCCATTTGTACATTATCTTATGATTTCTCATGGCTTTTGTGATGGTCGCCATGTTGCGACGTAGCTGTAGTCATTTTTGGCATGTCGGAATTGCATACTCACGATCGGAATTACGGATAGAAAGTTTTTCCGTCGGGAAAATTGAGAACACGCTATCAATTTGTGGCTGCCGGGAATTCGGACAGCTAAATTACGATGGAGCATACACACGGTCGAATTTTCCGATAGGTATTTAAGCCTCTAAACACAAATTCAGTCTTTTATCATTTTATATTCTCCAACCACAAATTCAGTCTTTTATCATTTTATATTCTTCTCCTGTTACAATACTAAGATATGCATTCTGCTGTCCTTATAAGGAACATGCCCTTCGTTTACTAGCACTGGACAGCCAGAATAATACAAAAATCCACAGTAAAGTAATTATGTCTAATGCATTGTTAATATGAGACTGAAGTAAGCAACTAGCAAACTACAGTCATATACATATTAAAGCCTATGTTTAGTTCAATTAAAAATCAGCACAAGGGACAGTAGTTAAAAATAAGCATAAGGAACAGTGCTTAAATTCATTGTGCTTTGTGCCGTTGTAGGTTTCTTAGTTCTGACATTCAAAGTCTTCTGCCCACCCACCCATACTCCCCCCCCACAAAAAAAATCCATAAATTTCCGGTGCTGCAGGGGTTAATACAATTGGCTGGACCTGTCAAAGAAACCCATCTAGGAGACAGACTATTCATTCATCTCCTCCATTCATAGAGTGCTTTTAATAGATAGAAGCTATAATACAGCTTTTAGTACTAGAGGAGGAGGGCAGAAAGGGTGGGCATAGTCAGCACTCAAGACAAGTGCCTATGACAGGTCCAGCCAATTATATTAACCCCTGCAAAACGGAAAGCGTTCAGCTTTCTGGCCATTGGGGGACTGGGGGGGGGGTGGTAAGAGTTCTTTGGATTTCTGGTACAATGGTTTTTTATTGTGGTAAGCAAAGCATCATAACAACTGATCACCCATGCAGGGGGTACACTACACAGAACATGGCATAGAGGTCTTTGGCTTTCAACTAAGAGCAGTCAGCAGCACAAGAGATACATTGAATGTAAGTACCATTCCTTGTGCTAATTTTTAAGACTTTTCTAAAAAGGGCAAATACATCCCTGCACAATGCACAACACAGTTGGTTGCTTCATACAAAATCGAACATGCTGTAGCACAAGCAGAACTGCACCCATTCATATCTATGGTGAACATGGCTGCCATGCACACATTATAGAAAAAACTCTGATGCACTTCCAACAATAAAATCTCCAATATATTCCTTGTGTCTGCTGGAATGCTATGGAGCACTGACCTGTGCTGCTTATGCTACCCCATTCTCCTCAGACCTGTAAGGGGGCTATACTACTCATAAGAAGAAATCATAGATCACTTTCATTATCTTATTCATTAAAGATAATTGCTGCTCATTTTTTGTGAGTTGCTGCCTGCTGCCAATTGCATTTATTAAATATAAGCATTCATTTTATTTTTTTGGAGGTTTGAAACATGAGGTTTTGTGTCTTAAGTACTTAAAGCATCATTGCTTGCTATAGTGAGGATGAAGCTAGCTGTACACAGTGTAAATAGACAAAGTAGATGATTATCGACCACAAGGTTTGTGCTTTCAGTTGCGTTGCTGGCTTGGTTTTTTTATTTTTATTTTTTGGTTTTGCAACTGTTGTGCTGATTGAGAAGTTTCAAAACCTACACCTGCTAACACAATATTCTAGGCACCATAAGTTCAATGAATTTGATATGTATGAATATCCTTTAACAACAGGGTCATGGTACTGAGGAGGTGCTATTGCTGCAGCTGAAACTGGTAGGTGCTTGTTTTCCACTGAGTGATGTCACAGTTCATCATTGTGCGCTCTGTGAAGGTCACATGTCCTTCATTGTCAACGAGCACTATGGTGTTGGTCCTAGAATAGAAGAGGAAACACAGTCATTCAATGAGAAGACAATTATACCAGAAAAAAAGCCAACTTTCTATTTCACTTGGTCCCATGCTGCTGTGGCAACCAAATAATTAATTAGCAGATTTTTCCAACCAATTTGTCACCGACTGCCTTCACCCCAGTAAGGACTCATATGAGAAATCACTTTCTGCAAACCTAGAATATCGCTTCCACCAAACCTGTGTAATTAGTTATTTCCTCTCAAAGTACACAGTTCTTCTAGTGTCTAGAGAGTTTATGTTGATGTCTGACTTTCCTGACCACAATCTGTACAAATATCTTTTTTAGGAACAAAACATACACAGCAGTCAAAATAATGAAAAGGTTGTAGAAGAAGCTAGAGAACAAAAGGAAAAGTATTATGTGAGGATGTCAAAAGAATCCACAGGGGAATACAAGAGCTGAAAACAGAACAAAAAGGTGAAGCTGGAGTACTCGGACTGAAAGTGCACAGGAAAAGTCCTGACAAGGCAGCTAAACAAGTCCTAGAACATTTAAAGAGGCACAGTACCATGGACATGCACCCCCCGCCTTGTCCCAAACCAGTTGCTATTTTTTGTTTTCATCTACTTTGACTTTAATGTCATTCCCTCCATGCATTCACCTAACAGACACCTATACGGAGGAAACGGTAAGCGCCTATTGTTGACAGTCTTCTGAAAAGGCTAGCTGTCTGGCCTTATTAAATCAAATAGGCCGTTCAATTTTCAGGGAAAAATTTTCCCCAGAGCTTGGTGAAGGTTGTGAAGTTTCACTCTGCAAAGAATTCCCAATCATGTGCACAGAAAAAAAAAAAGAAAATAAATTTTGCCTGCACAAAACTAGATGATGAAGCTCTGGGGCAAAATCCCTTGCAAAGTTAACAGCCTATTTACCTTTAGTAAATCAACCCTATTGACTCAAAACAAGCAGAAAGCAATTAATGTCAGAACAAATGATCAGCAATTCAGAAACAAGGGGTTAACTGGATAAGCATGACACAGCCAAAAAGTATTTTCAAAAAGAGGTCAGCAATACAGACCTTATATTTCTCACAGCACACATACTCTTTTATATCCTCATGTAATAACCTTTACATTATTCCTCAGCTTTTCTCTTTCTTCTCTCCTGTCTTTCCTCATTAATAAGTTTCAGTCACTGCATTTAACTAAACATCTAGCAGACTTTAACCACTCGCCGACCGTCGCATGTATATATACGTCGGCAGAATGGCATGGCTGGGCAAATGGGCGTACAGGTACGTCCCTTTGAATTTGCCGCTGCGTGGTCAGGTGCACGCCGGCGGCGGCACATTCGCTACCCTGCCGGGAGCTCCGCAAGTAGGATCGCAGGTCCCACAGACTCGATAGCCGCAGGGACACCCGCAATCGTCTCATGGAGCTGAAGAACGGGGAGATGCTAATGTAAACAAGCATCTCCTTGTTCTACCTAGTGACACCGTCACTTATCATAGCTCCCTGTGATCGGGAGCTATGATCAGTGAAGCGTCATTTGCAGCCATGCCCCCTAACAGTTAGAATCCCTCCCTAGCCCCCTAGTGGTTAACCCTTTCATTGCCAGTGAAATTTTTACAGTAATCAATGCAGTTTTAGCATTGATCGCTGTATTAATGCTAATGGTCCCAAAAATGTGTCAAAATTGTCCGATGTGTCTGCCATAATGTCGCAGTCATGATAAAAATCGCAGATCGCCGCCATTAGTAGTAAAAAAAAAAGTTATTAATAAAAATGCCATAAAACTAACCCCTATTTTGTAGATGCTAACTTTTGCGAAAACCAATCTATATATATATATATATATATATATATATATATATATATATATATATATTATTTGGGGATATTTATTATAGCAAAAAGTAAAAAATATTGAGTTTTTTTCAAAATTGTCACTCTATTTTTGTTTGATGAAATACCACCAAAAGAAAGCTCTACTTGTGGGAAAAAGGACGTCAATTTTGTTTGGGAGCCACGTCGCACGACTGCGCAATTGTCAGTTAAAGCGACACAGTGCCGAATCGCAAAAAGTGCTCTGGTCTTTGGCCAGCAAAATGGTCCAGGGCTTAAGTGGTTAAGCTGACCCCTAATAAAAGATAATTTCATATTAACGGCTTTCTTTAATCGTTTTAAAAAAAAGGATTTTGCCAAATCACAGTCATCTATTGCAGTTTGTGAACCTTTATAAATGAATCTATCAGCACAGCAATAATTAAAATGGATTATATGTTGGTCCTTTCCTATAACAGAGCACTCATACATACAGTATACTTATCTGGACTATATCTCTAGAACTTTGCAACTGCCCCCTTCCACATTAGCAATAGTTCTATGGTCTAGGAATGGCTTCATTACTAGGGTGGTCAAACCTTCTTCATTACCTACTGTGTTCCAGACTCCTGGCAGCACTTGGTTTTAATATTTCAGTTATGTCATATATTAGTAATTTTATAATAAAGGTCATGTTAAGCCCCGTACACACGATCAGAAAATCATACAAAAAGTTTGAATCGATCATATGACATGATATGATCGTTAGTACACAGCTTTGAAGAGCAGATCATGACAGTTCATCTGATATTATCCGATCGGACAAGCACACATTTTTTTTTCGTACGATGCCAGATACGATTTTAGTTTAATCAGTACAAGTGTTGTTTGAAAATGCAATAAAAATACACTACAATCGCATTACATCACTACCAAATTTTTATTCTGTTGTACGAGAATTTTCGTGACTTTAGTAAACTCTTCAGGTTCGATCAGAGATTAACGATTAAAAGAAACAGACGATAATCTCATTGTGTGTACCAGGCATTACAGAGTCTAAGAAGCAGGTAGGTCCCTCCTGCGTGTAAGACGCCTTGGAGGCATAAAAGTCTGTAAAAATGGACCAGCTCAACCATAACAGCTTCAGGTGTCCATTAGGTGACTTCAGAGCCCCAACAGCAGGAGCCAAGGGTCTAGGTGTTTACAATTTTGTCGAGAAGGCAGCCGGTCCTCATAGAAAGTGACCTAGGAAAAGTTTTTCTCTGCCTTTGATTAAATTAACTTAGGACATCCTGAGCTGATAATCAGGAAGTTTTTGATTGGTCTGAAGAGTTGGCTAGATACTTCTCCTCCAACCTAAGCTGCAATTGATGGGCCTTGGTGTAAGTTTTAATAGAATTAATGGTTAAGATAAAGATGCCTCTAAGATAACATTTGAATGCATCCCAACCGATCAATTTGTCCTCATACTGCAAACCAATTTAAAGATCAATATTTTCATACTATTTTAGTTCTTCTATTCCTCATCGCCCCTGTACATCCTCAAATTGCCAACTCAGATTAATGAAAACAGTGCACGATTGATTTATTTATTTTTTTTAAAGAAAAAAACGGTCTCAAAGTAAGATAGTTATGAAGAATGATACATGGGGATAACCTACTAAAGACATGGCAACCAAGTGTAGATAAAAGCTTTGAAAACACACATTCAAACTGGCTGCTTGTCTGTCTAAAGTTCTGGTAAAGTGTAGTAAATCACCCCTTTAATGGTCAAAGCTTGTTCTTGTGGGACTCCAACTATACCTTGTTCCATAGCCTGGACAGCGTACAGAGACTGCACAGTAGCTTGTAAGGATTGGGCGGACAAAATCCTTTCCTTGCTCTTCTATAGCTGGGTCTGGGATCTGCCTGTGAGAGAGACGTAGACATCATTCAAGCCATCAAATAGACACCAGAATAAAAAAATAAAAAAACACAACTGAAGATGGTTCACATTATGGGATATATACACAGAGGTAGCAATGCTGCTACTCACAATTTCTCACTTAGAAAAGTAGAAGAGTGACCGCAGAAAAAGACCAAGTGGTCCAACTCTTTTCTTTTTTTATTGAGACTTCTTACACTGAGGCGCTTTACAGGTGCTAGAGCGCAAAAAATAGCCACTGCATAGCGCCTGTAAAGAGCCTCTCCTGTCTGGAGCGGTGCACTTGCAGGACAGTAAAAAAAAGAAGTCCTGCAAGCAGCATCTTTGCAGTGCTGTAGGAGCGGTGTATACACCACTCTTAAAGTGCCCCTGCCCATTGAAATCAATGGGGCAGCACCGCTGCAGCGACGCTTTGCAGGCAGTTTTAACCCTTTTACAAAAGCTAGCGGGGGTTAAGAGCCCCACTAGCGGCAGAAGAGCGGCGCTTTAACGCCGACGCCTCGGTGTGAAAGCACCTTGGAATTTAGCTGTTACATTTTTGGTTAGCACCGTTTTGTAATTACAGACCTAGGTTAAGCCCCAACATGCAAGTCTGTTCCAAGCATCCACAAATTGTTTGGTAAAGTATATTTTCTAAGGTTAGTTTTAAACTTTCGTCCTTTCCCGATATCGATCCTTTAGCCCAACCTTGCTCAACCTGGGTGCCGCTTGACAGCTGCTTGTTTCGCAGTAAAGATCAGGAGACAATAAGACCGGCTGTGCATCACAGTGATCACTAATGTTAGAACTTGTCCATGTATGGGTTTTCCTCCGTGTGGAGAAAATGATTGAATCTTTTTGGCTGAGGCTGGGTTCACAGCATTGCGAATTGGATGCAGGATCACCGCATCCAATTCGCAGTTGCAGGAGATTTTGACCAGCTCTCTATGGAGCTGGTTCACATATCTCTGCAGCAGGTACGGTCCATTTCAGGCCCAAAATTCAGGCTGAAATCAGACCTGAAGCTGTGAACCGAGCCTAATGCTGCGTACACACGATCGGAATTCACGTCGGTAAAAGCTCTGATGGTTTTCCTGACGGAATTCTGGTCAAGCTGTCTTGCCTACACACGGTCACACCAAATTCCGATAGTTTAGAATGTGGTGACATAAAACACATACGACGGGACTAGAAAAAGGAAGTTCAATAGCCAGTAGCTAATAGCTTCCGTCTTGTAGTTGAATCTGAGCATACATGATTTTTGGCGTGTCGGAATTGCATACACATGATTGGAATTTCCGATAGAAAGTTTGTCGGGAAAATTGAGAACATGCTATCAGTTTTTGGCTGGCGGAAATTCGGACAGCTAAATTCTGATGGAGCGTACACACGGTCGCATTTTCCGATGAAAAGCTTTCATCTGTCTTTTTCTGGCCAGAATTCCGATCGTGTGTACGCAGCATAAGTGACAAGTCTGTGTGCCAAAAAACTGATAAAAAAAAAATAGAGCTTGATTTAGGTTAGTGTGTATACTTGATCCTACAATGGGTACAAACAACAAATAATGCACACACGTGGTAACCTGATGTACATCAAAAATATATATATATTTTTTTTTTTTACTGTTTTGGGACAGATTTGTAGAACGGTTTTTAATGTTTTTCTGCAATCAAGCTAAGCTATGTCGGCAGCAACCCAACATGTCTGACAAAAAAAAAAAGGTAAACAAAATCAGTCAGATTAGGCTGACATGATCTTCAACAGTAAATCTGTGATGTAGCATGTTTGGTGCTTTTAAATGATCATTGATCATTCTTTTTAGGTGGGATTCCATTAACTTTATTTCCACAGATGTTGAATTCAGTGTCATGTAGTTGCCATCTTTTTTCTTTGTACCATTCTTGGTGCAATATTAGCTGTCTGCCAGTCATGACCTAGCCTGCTTTAAACTTCTCCACAACTTTATCCCTGACCTGTCTGGTGTGTTCCTTGGCCTTCATGATGCGGTTTGTTCACTAAGGTTCTCTAAAAAACCTCTGAGGGCTTCACAGAGCAGCTGTATTTATACTGAGATTAAATTACACACAGATGGACTCTATTTACTAATTCGGTGACTTATGCAGGCAATTGGTTCCACTAGATTTTAGTTAGGGGTATCAGAGTAAAAGGGGGCTAAATACAAATGCATACCACACTTTTCAGATATTTGTAAAAAAAAAAAAAAATTGAAAACAATCTATCATTTTCCTTCCACTTCACAGTTATGTGCCAATTTGTGTTGGTCTATCACAAAAAAATAAAATAAATAAATAAAATACATTTACCTTTGTGGCTTTAACATGACAAAATGTGGAAAATTTCAAGGGGTATGAATACTTTTCAAGGCACAGTATGTTGGAGATCAATGACACTAAGAAATGCCCCTCTGTTAATGGTCAGTAGGAGTAAAAATAAAAAAAATCCCATGTGATGATGGTCTGCAGGAGTAATAAATGCCACTGCAGAAGTGGTCAATAGGAGTAGAAAATGCCCCAATTCAGTTTTCAGAAGAAGTAAAAAACGTCCCTACTTCAGTTTTCATTGGGAGTAAAAAATGCCCCCATGGCAGTGGTCAGTAGAAAAAAAAAAATGTCTCATGGCAGTGGTCAGCAAGAGTAAAAAATGCCCCTTCACAATTGTCAGTAGAAGCAAAATATACCCCAATGTCAGTGAGTAAAAACTTGCACGATTTCAAAGCCGCATTTCAGTCCAACTTCGGGGGCAGGTTCATGCACAGATGTCTATTGAAATTGCCCCTGAAGTCGCCAAAAGTAATGCAGAACTACTTTAGGAAATCGGTGTGGTACAATCACATGTCAAATTGCGCCAATGTGAATGGAGGCTTAGAAGAAAGGCAAAAATGGCAGCTTCAAATTTTTCTCAGCACAGGTTTCTTTTAAGGCTGGGTTCATACTTATGGAAATTGGATGCAGGTTTCTCTACATCCAATTTGCATGACAGCAAAGTGTGACCGGCTCTCAATGTAGCTGGTTCACACAGCTCCGGGGCAGCCGCGGAGAGCATAGTAGAAGGGTCCTGTTCATCTTTGGCTCCATTTCAGGTCTGAATTCAGGCAAAAATTCAGACCTAGGTATAGAATAAGAGTCTTGCAAGCTATCACATAAATTCCACTAGCGTACCAAAATGTCATATATATATATATATATATATATATATATATATATATATATATATATATATATATATATATATATATATATATATACATATACACTGTACACGCAAACACACACACACATATATACAAATATCAGCCACTGACACTGTTCACAGTCTTATAATGTGCAAAAATTTGTAATATAACAATAAAGTGTCGCGCTATATCAGTGAATTAATCCTAAATATCATGCAATTAATACATACATATAAATCCAGATATCATATAAAAATAAAGTGCTATTGTGCTTGAATATTCCATAACATTCCGTGTAAAAACATGCTTCATGGTGACAGTCCATAATGAGCAATAGGGGTTATTTACGAAAGGCAAATCCACTTTGCACTGCAAGTGCACTTGGAAGCACAGCCGCTCTAAATCTAAGGGGTAGATCTGAAATGAGTGGAAGCTCTGCTGATTTTATCATCCAATCCTGTGTAGCGCTGGCTCCTGAAGAGCACGTGCTATGTTTTTGAATTTTAATGTTACATCTGAACTGCATTTTGGTTTGGGTAGAATTATTCCAAATTTTGACCTCAGCATCAGTCTGACTGGACTATATAGGGTGTTCAGCCTGGCCATAGGGGGCACTGTCTCTTCTGGCAGGCATGGAAACACAGTCTGGTTAGGTGCTTTAAGGTTACTTTCTCTAGGAGCCAGCCCAGTGGGAGGGTTACTCTTGCTGTGCTTTCTGGGAGAGGGTACTTAAGATGCGGATGTCACGTGGTTTGGGGTTCCGGTCCACAAGTATGTTCTGACTCCATGGGCCTGGTCCTCCTGACCAGCCACCAGGAAGGCTATGGCCTGGGGTGCGGATCCACCTGACTATGTCTCGGGGCTGGCTAGTTTGAGGCAAGGAAACTAAGGAAAGGATTCTGAGGTGGTCCGGTGCCGTCTCTGGTTGTGGAGAGGCCCAGCAGCTTCGTAGCTATCCAAGGGAGGACTCTTCAGAAGAAGGCCATGCACGGGTTGGCTTCTTAGTAAGAGCCTGGTAAGGCTGAAGGACCTAAGTGAATCCAGTCTTGTGGGTATCTCTGAAGCAGCTGAAAGATACTGGTACCATACGAGTGTTCTACAAGTCCTAGTTTCCTACATGTTCTACAACGTCGTCTGTGGCAGAGACTTATTTCTACATGTTCTACAACAAAGTATGTGGCAGAGACTTGTTTCTGATTTAAGTACCTTGTTGGCTGCTAGGCCTTGTGAGAGAGGGACTATCCAACTAGAGTGAACATCCAGCTGTGAACGGCTGTTCTCTGGATTTAGTCAAAGCAAGAAAATTCTTTATTGTTGACTTTGATACTAAGAGTACCTGGACTTTTCTCCTAACCCTTTGATACCATACTAAGAGACTGTTCATTAATTACGTTTTTGGAAATAAAAATCCCTTTAAGTCGTCAGTCTCTAAACTTTCTGGGCCATCTACCACGGGAAACCCCTAGATGTAAATTGAGGTGAAGAAGGTAACGAACGGTAAGCCCAATCAAACCAGCAGCTCCTTCAGGAGTTAGTGCTACACATGTGCAAGCTAAAATGCTGTTTTTTATTTTCCTTCCATGTCCCCCTCGGATCTACAGCGACTTTACTTCCAAGTGCACTTGCAGTGCAAAGTGGATTTTCCATTAGTAAATAACCACCAATGATTTGCCTGTTAGTTTGGTGCACTGTCGGCACCTTGAATATGTACCCCTTTTTTATGTGTTTTTAAGAAAAGGATTTTAAATGGTATTACACTCTGCAGTTTATTTTTTTCTCTGTTACTACAAGGACAAAACTCTAGGACAGTGATGGTGAACCTTGGCACCCCAGATGTTTTGAAACTACATTTCCCATGATGCTCCTGCACTCTGCAGTGTAGTTGAGCATCATGGGAAATGTAGTTCCAAAACATCTGGGGTGCCAAGGTTCACCATCACTGCTCTAGGAGGATCCGGGACACCTGAGCAAGCCTTACCTATAGAGCCCGGGGTGGTTCATCACAGTGTATACCAAACTTAATTGTGCGATCACATGCTGGGAGATGAGGGCGATCACAAAGTGGGAGCACAGGAGTGTCGGCACCCACTATTAAGTTTGGAGCACTTTTGCACAAGGATCTTCAAATTATACTCATCTTATATGGATTCCGTCAACACATTGTTCATTATAGGGTGGCGAATGAGAAAGGGGCGATAGAGGGGCATAACTCCCCCTTCCTTTTTTTTTCTTTGCCCCTGGGTGGAGGGAGGGGGGTAAGAGGGTTGTTTAATTGGAATGTAATGTGTAAGAAGAGGCGGCGAAAGAAGACCTCTTAATAAATTGTATTAATGCTTTTATAAATTTGTATATATAAAGAGGAAAAATAAAAATAAAGAATATATAAAAAAAAAAAAAAAACAACACATTGTTCATTATGGACCGTCACCATGAAGCATGTTTTTACATGGAATGCTATGAAATAGAGCGCAATAGCACTTTATTTTTATATGATATCTGGATTTATATGTATTAGTTGCATGATATTTAGGATTGATTAACTGATATAGCGTGACACTTTGATGTTATATTACAAAAAATTCAGACCTAATTCGGACCTGAAATGGTGAACGGGGGACGCACCCAGTAGTGTATTTAGGTTTTGTGCTGCCCTCAGCCTCAATGGTCCAAATTCAAGAAGAAAAGCTTTTTTAAAAAGTGTAAAAATTTTTAATACTTCTGCTGGGTTTTTTATTGCTTAGTTCCATAAATAAGAATTACATATCATGAAGTGTTAGTTAGAAAGCATTGTGATGTAGTGACCAGCAGGTGGCACCATTACTACACTTGGCTCTTTTGTAATCTGCAAATGTCAAATATCACTGCTGCACACCCGTATAGGGTTGACCACTGGTGAAATCTACTTTATGAGAAGACATCAAAAAAAATGTACTGGGACTCTAACACTTTCCCACTCAAAAATGCAAAAAAAAAAAAAAAATAATATTCCCTGGATTTGGAATTTGAACTATACTTCAACAACATCATCACAAATTGCCAAACAGCCTCATCCATAACGCCTTTGGGTTATCAACTGCATACAGTATATCATCCACAGCTTTATATTTTTTCACGCACTAGCCAGACTAACCAAGTATCTTAGGCTCCATTCACATCTGGACGATTTGAATCATGGGCAGAAGTGCCATGATTCTGCCTACGATTCAGAATCGAGGCAAAGTGTGGGTGCATTTGCAATACCATTATTTCTCAATGTCACCCCAAACATGGTTTGATATTGCCACGATTGTCGCGTGACAAAACCGCACAAAGTCTTGGGGCGCGTGTCACCCAAAAGAAGTTTTGTAACTTCTTTTGAGCGACATGTGTTTCGCAATTTTGTTTGCGTGATTTTGTCGCTCGGTAAAATCGTGCAGCATTTAAGGTGCCATTGAGAATTAATGGCATCGCAAACGCATCCCGTCCTTTGCTGCAATTCTAAATCTCCGGCAGAATCACGGTACTTCCTCCCCACGAGTCAAAACGCCCCGGTTGGAAAGGAGCATTACAGATGAAGTTATAGACACACTCTTGTATGTTGCAGTAATATGCACATTATGTCCCTTAGTGCGTTCTGGTGTCATTCATTTTTATTTGCACCCCAATGCACTTAGGCAATGCAGATCTGACGTTTATGCGTCACAACACACCACAGCGCATGGTAAAGAAACTACTAATGCGCTGCATTGGGAAAATTGCTGGATGATAGTTTTGTTTTTGTCTATTCATGTGCGTTGGCAGCCCAACAATGTAACACACACACAATGCAACATACATAAACTGCTAATTATGAAAGGGTCCAAAAAGTCAATGAATTTCAAAATTACTTGAGAATTTTAGCAATTCCCTTGATACATGCAGAATACCTAAACAGGTAAATACACACATGAAATTAAATATGTGAGCTTTTTTACCTGGCAAATAATTATTCCTATTATTACACATGTAGTTCTAAGATTAACACTGCTCTGCCACAAAGCAAAACACTGAGTGACAGGGTAGAGTACAGATTACTTGTTTGTAAGTGTTTGCAAGTTAACAAATCTCTAACATCTTGCTAAATAGCACCACTTACATCAGCAGTGTCTAGTGTGTCAACTTGTGTTTTGAAGGAATTGTCAGTCCTTAGTAAATGATCGATCTTCGAACATATAATCTGATTTCATTTGTAAAAACATTGGCTCCTCCTTTAACAGCTATAATATAGCTGGGATGTCATTAAGCAGTTCTTTCAATATCAGAACTATTCCTTTTCCATCTCAAAATGCTTATGACCTTAGGAGATCAAGTACTGGGCTCACATAGGTTCACATAGTATCACCCACTTGCTTTTTCTGTAAGGCAGGGTTCACACTGCTGTGCAGAGCGGCTCACAGCAAGGGCCCAGTGCGTTCCTGTTCACCGTTTCAGGTACGATTTCTGTCCGGAATTTTGGCTAATAGTCTCCAGATTTAAAGCTTCACACTCCAATAAACTCTGCTGCAGGTTATAAAGCATTTAAAAAACTCCTAGATTATTTTTTTGCCCCCGTCCTGCTGACTTATGCCGTAGTGTGCTAGCAAGAACCACATACTAGCACAGACTAACACGTCAAAGGAAAACCTCCAGCGCTGTGCTGTCAGCACTCGAGTGCTTCCATCTTCACTTGGTCTTCCTTCTGGGTTCACCCCATTTGGCCACCCGAATCGCCGGGCTGTGATGACATCATTAACTTGCAGTCACATCACACCAGCACAGAGCGGGTGCGGAATATACTCCGAGCTGAGCATGCATGGCTCAGTGTATGTTGCAGCTGACAAACAGGACGAAGCATTTATGGCAGAAGAGATTGATAGAGTATCTTCTGCCATAAAATCCCTGCCTATTAGTGTTTTTTCTTTTTTAAGTGTAATACCACTTTAAGGATCATCATAGTGTCCGCTCATACATGTTGTACTTTACAGAGAAGAGAACTTCAGCAGAGAAGCTCACCAGCACCCTCCCATAACTAAAATATCCAGTGAACTGAACTGAACTTGGAAAAAAAACAAACACAAATGGATCATATTAGCACCTTGGGAATTCATGCAATAAGTTAACCCATGGTTTCCTCTCAGCTAGCAAGTGAAGAAGGAATGCCATTATGTTTAAGAATCCATCAATATGCATAGAAACTTTATCAGATCGCACTTGTATTAACATACTGTTACTACTGACATAAAGCAGTACTATAACTATAAGAACAGATTGGCCTTCTTGAGACCAGGAAAAAGAACTGCTGCATTGGCACTTTCAGAACGAATTGTAGGTCATTTTTTTCTTACGGTTCTTCATTATTCATCACTTTAATGAGCTCCTGCACCAGGTCTTCTTTGGCAATGTCATGGCTCCTTCTGATGATGTCAGCAAAAAGTCTCTTCCCATGTTCGAGTTTCTTCCATGGGGTATCCAAGAGGCTGCAGCTCAAGCCGTACAAGCCTGTAGCAATAAAAACACAACAGTATTTCATTTATTTGAAGGTGAAACAATATCTAACAAGGAATCACTCTTCATTACACCTGAATAAACACAATTCACATAAGAGGATCTACATTTAGCATTAGGAAGAGCTCAAGGCTAATTAAAATGCTGCATACATTTTTAAAATCTGAAGTAAATGCCATATAATTGCAGCCATTTGATTGTAGCCTACAATTCATTCAATCGGAGAGAAGATCATTCAAGGAGAACTAGAAATCTTGGGGCCCCATAGCAAACCTATGATGAAGACCCTCAGTGACATTTCTTTGTGGAACATTGTAAATTTTGAAAATAGTGTAATTTCAACACAAAGTCTAAATATAGGACAAGGTAGATAATATAGGACAAGGTAGACAATGTAGTACAGACTGTCAGCATAGTCTGTACTACACTAAGTGCCGTGCTTCCCTAAAGGGCAACTTCACCTAAAAAGCGAAGTTTCACTTATCCTCCCCCTCCACCCTCATTATGTCAGGACCTGAGTCTGAACATGAGAGCTCTGCTGTGTCTGGAGATGCCTCTTCTTGCCGAGCTACCTGGGATGTTACACAGCAGCCTGGAAAATTCCTTGAATTGAACTTCCTGATTCATGCCATGTGTCTGCACTTCCTGTTTGCCAGATGATTGTGCTCTCATCTCACTCCTGTTCTATGCTTGTTTACTTCATAGTTGGGGCGACCTGGTACTAACATGCAGCAAAATCCATCTACACTAGGGATGAGCCGAACACCCCCCGGTTCGGTTCGCACCAGAACTTTCGAACGGACCCCAAATTCGAACGAACGTTAGAACCCCATTGAAGTCTATGGGACTCGAACGTTCGAAATGAAAAGTGCTAATTTTAACGGCTAATATGCAAGATACTGTCCTAAAAAGGGTTTGGGGACCTGGCTCCTGCCCCAGGGGACATGGGTCAATGCAAAAAAAAGTTTTAAAAACGTCCGTTTTGGCGGGAGCACTGATTTTAATGACGATTAAAGTGGGAAAAAAAAGTGAAATATTCCTTTAAATATGTTGCCTGTGGGGTGTCTGTAGTATGCCTGTGAAGTGCCACATGTTTCCCGTGTTTAGAACAGTCCCTGCACAAAATGACATTTAACGGAAATAACACCATTTAAAACTGCTTGCGGTTTTAATGTTATATCTGGTTCCTGCAATATGGTTGAAAATCATTGAGAAAAATGGCATGGGTAGCCCTCCCTGGCCATTACCAGCCTATTTGGGTCTTGTACGCATATTAAGGGGAACCCCGTACCCATATTAAAAAAAGGAAATGCGTGTGGCCCCCAGGCCCTATATACTCAGAACAGCAGTATACAGGCGGTGCAAACAAGACAGGGACTGTGTAGGTTTGTTGTGTTAAGTTGAATCTGTTTGTAATTTTCAACTGGTACATTTTTAAAGTGTAGCTCCAGTCAAAAAAACTATTTTAAAGCTTTTTGGAAAACATAGGGAAGGGTTATCACCCCTGTATAATTTGTTTTGTCGTCCATCTTTTTTCATCTCACTTGCTGTTGTCTCCTTCCGTTTGCAAGTAGGAGATGTTTGTAAATTGGATGTTTGAAAGTAGGGGCCTGCCCTATATGCTCTGCAGAAATGGCGGAACAAGGTGTTGGTTTTGCCACAACATTGTAAGTCCTCAAAGTGACTCTTGGTGGGCGCTGGAGCGCCCTGCTGTGAACGATTATATCAAGAATTGTAATTACATGCCATTGTTGAACAGTGGTAGAAAAATTGACCTTTGGTGGTTGTGGTGCTGGTGCCGCAACACTATAAGTCCTCACCGTTACTCTGGGTGGGCACAGGAAGGGGCCCTCCTGTGAAATATTATATCAAGAATTGTAATTACATGTCCCTGTTAAACAGGGGCAGAAAAATTGGGCCTTAGGCACTGGTGCTGGTGCCACCACACTGCAACCTCTGCCATATACTCTAGTTTTATTGCAGGAATTAGCCCTGCTGCAAAGCATTGCATCAAAAATTGTAATTAAACGCCCCTGTTAAACAGGGGCAGAAAAATTGGGCTGATGGCATCAACCAGAACCAGAAATGTTCTTCCAACATATCAGCAGAGGAGGAAGAGGATAGACAATCAACATAACAGGACAGTCACTCAGCATCAGCATAGGCAGTCTTGAAGGGATGTGGTATTTAAAAAAAAAATTATTCGGTTACATCAGCTTCAGGTGCTTGGTAGCTGTGGGTGATCCAAGACTGATTCATCTTGATGAAGGTCAGTCGATCAACTGATTCGGTGGACAGGCGCACCCTGTGATCGGTAACAAAGCCACCAGCAGCACTGAAGGTGCGTTCCGAAAGAACGCTGGATGCAGGACAGGCCAGTAGCTCAATTGCATACTGTGCAAGCTCTGGCCAGTGATCCATCCTCAAGACCCAGTAAGCCAGAGGATTTTCGGTGGGAAAGGTGTCCAAGTCTGACCTTGCCCCTAGGTATTCCTGCACCATGTAAATCAGACGCTGGCGATGGGTGCTGGAACCGATCAAACCTTGGGGCTGCGGACTAAAAAATTGTCTGAAAGCATCAGTCAGACGGCCACCTTCTCCACCGCTCCTTCTGACCGATGCCTCAGCAACACGTTGTCCAGGACCAGGAGTTTGTAACCTCCCAGTCTCTGGGAACGCGTTGCACAGACCTTTCTGCAAGGCCTCCCGGAGATGTCTCATCCTCTGCTCCCTCTGCGATGGCAAGATAAGGTCGGCAACCTTACCCTTGTACCGTGGATCAAGGAGAGTGGCCAGCCAGTAATGGTCCCTCTCCTTGACCTGAAGAATACGAGGATCCTTCCGCAGGCTTTGCAGGATCAGGGAGGCCATGCAGCGTAGGTTAGCTGAGGCATTCGGTCCGGAGTCCTCTGGGTCACTAAGGACAACATGATCCGCAGCTACCTCCTCCCAACCACGTACAAGTCCACGTGTTTCTTGGGACTGTAAATCTTCCCTACAGGACTGCTGCTGCTGAGTGCCAGCCTCCACCTCCATGCTGACACAATCATCCTCCTCCTCCTCCTCCTCCTCTTCCTCCTCCTCATCCTCTTCCTGTGTGATGGGTGGCACAGCAGGAACACTGTCTGGATAAAGGGGGCCTTGAGAGGCAAGGAAGTCCTCCTCTTCCTGCCTCTGTTCTGCCTCAAGTGCCCTGTCCATTATTCCACGCAGCGTATGCTCCAAGAGGTGGACAAGAGGTACAGTGTCACTGATGCATGCACTGTCACTGCTCACCATCCTTGTGGCCTCCTCAAACGGTGACAGGACAGTGCATGCATCCCTGATCATGCCCCACTGGCGTGGTGAGAAAAAACCAAGCTCCTCTGACCCTGTCCTGGTGCCGTAGTCGCACAGGTACTCATTGATGGCCCTCTGCTGCGTGTGCAGCCGCTGCAGCATGGCCAATGTTGAGTTCCATCTGGTGGGCATGTCACATATAAGGCGGTTCTTGGGCAGGTTTAACTCCTTTTGGAGCTCAGCCAGCCGAGCACAGGCATTAAATGATCGGCGGAAATGCACACAGACTTTCCTGGCCTGCTTCAGGACATCCTGTAAGCCGGGGTACCTGCCCAAGAACCGCTGCACCACCAGGTTAAGGACGTGAGCTACACAGGGCACATGGGTCAGTTGTCCCTGTCGGAGGGTGGAGAGGAGGTTGGTGCCATTGTCGCAAACCACCATTCCTGGCTTAAGCTGGCGTGGCGTCAACCACCTCTCGGCCTGCCCCTGCAGAGCTGACAAAACATCCGCCCCAGTGTGGCTCCTGTCCCCCAAACAAACCAGCGCAAGCACGGCATGGCATCGTTTTGCCTGCGTACTTGCGTAGCCCCTGGAACGCCTACGGAGCACCGCTGGTTCGGAGGACAGAGCACTGGAAGAGGCCATGGAGGAAGAAGAAGAGGAGGGGGTGGAGGAGAGAGGTGTGTCACAACCAATAGTAGCATTTTGGAGGCGTGGTGGCAGAACAACCTCCAACACTACTGCACCTTGTCCTGCATCCTTCCCAGCTGCCAGAAGAGTGACCCAATGGGCCGTGAAAGACAGGTAAAGTCCCTGTCCATGCCTGCTGGACCATGAGTCAGCGGTAATATGCACCTTACCCTGTCCAGCGAGGCAAGGACATTGCCTTCCACATGCCGGTAGAGAGCCGGAATCGCCTTCCGTGAGAAAAAGTGGCGTTTGGGGACCTGCCACTGAGGAACCGCACATTGTACAAACTCACGGAAGGGGGCCGAGTCTACCAACTGAAAAGGCAGCAGTTGAAGTGCTAGCAATTTAGCCAAGCTAGCATTCAACCGCTGGGCATGTGGATGGCTGGGAGTGAACTTCTTCCGCCGGTCCAGCAGCTGGGGCAGGGACATTTGCCTGCTATAATCGGACGTGGGTGTACCGCTAGCAGAGTTCCCGGAAGCACTTGGCTGTGACACACCTAATTCTACACCTTCATTCCTCTCAGAGCAGGTTTCAGAGAGGACTGAAGGTCTAGTGGGGTTGGAGATGCCAGCTGATGAGGAGCAAGGAGAGGTCCGCTTTGTTCTTTGGTGTGGGTCTTTGAGGTACGCTTGCCAACGAGCTGCATGGCAGGTCAACATATGTCTGGTCAAGCATGTGGTGCCCAAGCGGCTGATGTTTTGGCCACGTGAGATACGCTTGAGACATATGTTGCAAATAGCAGCGGTGCGATCTGATGCACTCGTCTCAAAAAAGGCCCACACCAAAGAACTTTTAGAATAACGCGCAGAGGCAGCACTCTGCACAGGCGGAGCTCTGCGGTGCGATTCAGTCGGTGTGCTGCCCCTAAGCTGGCCCCCGGAGGGCATCGTGCCTTGTTGGACATGTGCCTCCTCCTCCTCCTCCTCCTCCTCCCTCTTTGCAGGCACCCACGTGGAGTCAGTGCCCTCATCATCCCCTCCCTCTTCATCGCTGTAGCAAACCTGGCAGTATGCTGCAGCTTGTGGAACATGACTGCCAGATTGCTGTCCTTCTTGAGCATCCCCTCTGTCTGCACTCACGCTACTGCCTTCCTCTAGCTGAGTGTCATCATCAGAGCCCACAAAACACTGGGCATCCTCCTGGAGCATGTACCCAACACTGTGCTCAAAGAGTTCAGGAGACTCCTCAGGAGGACGTGGTGGGTCTAGGGAAGGAGTCACTGATGATGACATTGAGAGGAGGGAAGACGATGCGTTGGCAGCTGCTTTGCTACTACCCTGAGACTGGGTGAGAGAGGATGAGGAGGATGAAGAGGGCTTGGTCATCCACTCTACCAAGTCGTTGGCATGTTGCGGTTCAACATGTCCAGCTGCCGAAAAGAAGGACAAGCATGTCCCATGGCCACGTGCTGATGACAATGCACCGCGTCCACGACCAGCACTGTTGTCTCTAGACACAGAGCCTGCTTGCCCTCTTTTATCGGCTTGCGCCTGTCTGCCTCTCCTTGCTGGCCTTCCAGACATGGTAATGGCCTGAAGGGAGTTGGGTAAAACAGCAGTTGGGTAGTGTATATTGTGCTGGAGGCACACAACACCCACTAACTCCTGCAGATGCCTTTATTATAGAACACCAGAGATAAAGGGGTATATACAGATGTATACTGTGCTGTGCTGGAGGCACACACAACTTCCAATAACTCCTGCAGATGGCAAGTGGGCTCAAATAGAGAAGAGCTATGTAGGTGGATATAGCGGTATGTATTGGGTACAGAGCACGCAGACAGCACGCACGATCTCCTAACACTACTGACTGCAAGCTCTATTATTAAAGATAGATCACTAGCTATATAGGTGAGGTGAATATAGCGGTGTATACTGCGGTCAGGGCACGCAGACAATAACCACTACACAACAGCAAGATAGAAAATCGATGGCGGCCTTATATAGTGTGGGGCGTGCACTACACAGCCTGAGCTATGATTGGCCACAGGCAATCATGGCTCTCCTCGCTGCTGGCGCTGCGATTGGCCAAGCATGCGGGGTCACAGTGCATTGCTGGCCAATCATGAGCCAGCAATGCACTGCGCAATCGCAGTGCATTGTGGGCCGTGAGCGCCACGCGAATTTGACACGAACGGACCAAAATGTTTGGATTTCGCTGAACGGACGAACAGCCAATGTTCGAGTCGAACATACGTTCGACTCGAACACGAAGCTCATCCCTAATCTACACCATCTAGAACTCTGGTGAATACCAGTTAGTACTTAGACACCATGCTGCAGGTGAGCCTGTATCACCCGCCACGGAAAAAAAGATAAAAATCATGAAAGTCAGTGTAAACCCATGATTTAAAAAAAAAAAAAAACATCATCCTTACCTGCTCTGTTCAATGGTTTTCCACTGAACAGCCCTGATCCTCCTCATTCTTTTTGGGTCCCCCGCTGGTGCACCCGACTCCTCCCCCCTGCTGGGTGCCCACCATAGCAAGCTGCTTGCTATGGAGGTATTCATGCCCCTCCTCACTGGCTCCAATTTACAGCAGCAAGGAGAGAGCAGAGAGAGAGATGCTGCTCTCATGCACAGTGCTGGATCAAGATCAGACTCACGCAAGTACAAGGGGTGGCTGGGGGTGGGGTAAAGGAGCTGCACTCAAAAGGTATTTTACCTTCAGCCCTTAGAACCAAGTCAATATACAAGCTGCATAAAAACTGTGAATGTGTGAAAAAAAAAGAGGATCTTGAAAGACGGCAACCTATGAAGACACCAGCTGTCTTTTTTCTGAACACAAACATACATACACATATATATATATATCTCACTACCCCCATAAAGGCTGCTGGTAACTGGCTCTCCACGAGAGCATTTCCAACTTGCATCCAGACACAAGAAATAAGTCCATGAGCTTGTTTTTGTTGTTTTATTGGGAAAAACAACTTGGATAGGGTATAGGGATTATATCATATTCTTATACAACTTGATTTGAAGAACAGATGAGGACAACTTACTTACTTTGTATAACTGTACAAAAGAAAAGATCTGGCTCTCCTTACTAGAAACACCTAGTCTCTTGGGTCAGTGGCAAAGTCGCTTATGGACTAGGTAGGAGCGTTCAGCCCTCAAGAAAGTAGCACAAAATATTGGAACGCTGCATGCATGGGCATCTCCTTTCTTCCTGTAGATCTTCTCCCAGTTCCACCGCCTGCAGGATCTACCAGCCCTCCTGGTTGAAGGACTACTAGCTCACCTGGCTGCTCCAAAGATCTCCCAGGACAAGGGATAAGGGGTTAAGCATAGCGCTGTCTTTTGAAAGCTTGCTACATAATGTCAGTCTCTCCCCTTGTGAATCCCTGGGTGTGCTGATGTACTCACTCTGTCCTCCTTGTTCCCACTGCTCTCAGGCAAGAATCCTGTTCAAACCGTGATGCTGAATGGATCTTCCCAAGCCAGCCAAAGCCCAGCCTGGAGGCAAAGGGCCCCCCCAGACCTAAGGGACCCCTCCACTCCATATTCCACCTGACTCCCCTGCTGGCTTGGCTCCACCATATTTAAAGGGCTAACTCAACCACCCTACCAGAACATTCTGCCTGGGGATTGGCCAAGATCCCTCAAGTATGCAGATTAGTTCTCCTGGCCTCCGCCCACTAGCTTCTAGACCCAGTGGACATAACCAGAGACCTGCAGAGAAATGCCTCTGTGAGTCATCCAGTCTGACCTGCGGTAAATCCTGATCCAACTTCCGACTCACAAGCTATGAGTCAAACATAAATTTTCCTGCACTAATCTAGTAGCACGCTAGAGGGTGCAACATACAGACAGTACAATATACAGTGAATACATGCAAAATATCACGATTACCCGACTTTTCATGTGTTGGGCAATAGATGCTTTCAGAAGAAACTACACGGGTGTTTTGCTGTGTGGTAGATCCATTTTGGACTCCTTCCTTGCACGCCAGCATATCACAAATACTTTTTGTTCTGTGCTCACATTTTACTTATACAGTACTGCATATGAGATACACCTTACTGTTTTGGTAGCATCTAATTTAACCATTATGTCAAGTAATGCTGTGAAGGAATCCCAAAATGAAGAAAGCGATACATTTTAGAAGGCAGCTAGTTAAACTGCAGCATCTGGGGACACCCGTGATAGATTGCACAGCAATTACAAGAAAATCTATATTAGATTTGAGTCGTCTTTTCCTCATCTGCTATTGTCAGGTATCATTTTGTGCCTGAATTGCATGCCTTTTCAACAGCTCCCCTGCTAATTGATTATTGGGCACGCCATAAACACGCAACTTAAGACTTAAGATAGGCTGGATTCTGCCAGCAGGGCTGCCTGGTGACCTTGTGGTGCACACACTATCTTTTACTTATTAGTAGTGATTTTTATTAGTAAGTATTAGCTAATTAGTAATTATTATATTACTAGTGGCAATTATTAGTAATGTTATTCAATTACTACTGTACACTTACAAGTCTGTGCACATATCAGTGAAGATGCACAACACAAGTTAAAAAAAAACAAAAAAATTTTTTTTTGAACATTCTGGACCATGTGGGTGCTTGCATTAATAACATTTTAGGGGCCCTTGCTTTAAAGTATAACTAAAGGCAAATCTTTTATTATTTTTTTTGTTTTGGACAGTAGTAGAGTAGAGATGGATAGGTCTTTATTGCTGTCCGTGTCAGTATTAGGGAAATTCACCCTCTTTATGTGACCTGGGGGTCCCCAAGGAATTCACAAAATTTCCAGGGATTTCCTCTTTCCCGTGTTAGGCTGTGGGACAGGAAGTGAGGGTAAATCTAACTAATGGGGCACAGATGGCAAAAAATAAACTGGCAGGGGTTAGAACCCTCCCTTACTCTATGCAAAATGGAAAAAAAAAAATAAGTTTTTACCATCCGGTCTACTTAAGGCTGCTTTCACAATATCTGCAGAGCGGCTCGCAGTAGGGGGTCCAAAGCATCCCCATTCACCATTCCAGGTTTGAATTTTTGCCTCGATTCGGACCTGAAATGGTTCCAAAGACACACAAGACCCTTCTGCAGTGCACTCTGCGGCTGCCATGGAGATGTGTGAAATGGCTCCATTGAGACCTGGTCACAGTCTCCTGTCATGGGAATTGGATGCAGGGAGACTCAAATTCAATCTGCATAAGTGTGAACCCAGCCTTAAATTACCCTGTCTCTAGAGCAAAGCATGCAACAAAAGGTATCCCGTTACTGTTTTAAATGAGATAGCCTGTAAAAGAAGATTAGTAATACTTACTAGTCCAGTGGCAGACCAATTTCAATCTTTGCCCTTTCAGAGCTACAGTCACTGCAGATATCCTACACCGCCTGGTGTTCCAAAAGCCTGGTTTCCCATTAAGCAATGTGGTTTCACCAAACAGCCGCTACAGCACTATTGTTTCCTGTAGTCATGTGGGGAGCATGCAACTCCCCTTCCTATTATTACATTGTGCCACTAATTGTCACTAGGGGTGGGGAAAGGAGTCTAAGTGACATCTTGGAGCTTACACAGGGTTTTCTGTGGCAAAAGAGATAGGTGGCCATGAGGTCAACTTTCAGGTGCAAAGCACAAGTTTATCTAAAAGTGATCTTTGCTGATAACCTTGGCTGCCAGAAACCCATCTCTGAAACTAGTTTTTCTTTGGTAACTAAAGTGATAATAAAGGATCCATTTTTAAAACACATTTCCCTCCTTTCCCCAGTATAGTTCTATTGAAACACTCTTGTGTTTAGTGCTGAATGGATGTGCGTCCATTCAAGCACACAGCCCATGCAAGACACTCCTCTCCAACCTCTAAGCCGATTGGCTGCTGGGGGCTGTTCTGCTCCCTTTGCCCTAGGAGAGCCCTTATCTTAAAGGAAGCTGAAATCTGTGCTGAGGGACTCAGAGGCGATGGATAGATACTAACTACTGTAGATAAGTGTTTGTTTCATACATAACATGCATGTTAAATAGTGGGGAGATGTTTATAATATTGCTTAGTATGGATGGATTAAAATAAAAGCAACATTTAGTACCAATTTATAGGACTGAGAAACATCACGAGCTGCCATCGCACTTGTCTACTGAGTTTACCTTAGCAACCAGTAGTGGCACCCTCATTGCAAAGAATACAACTGTATACGTTTGCAGGGTTTAGTTCTGAAGTCACACCTCTAAGACTTCAGAGAGGTATACACAGGAGTTTTTTTTGACAAAGATCATAACTGGCATCTTCTGGTGTCTACTTTTAGAAACGACTTTCACGTTTAAAAAGGCTGGCAGGTTCACCTTAACTACAGCTTAGATCTTCGGTTTGTGCACATAATAAGCACATTTCCTTTACTGCTTGAATCTGCAACTCTGTACAATACGGTCACCACACTATCAAGTCCAATAACAGTAACCATCCCCAATCTACTATTTAATGCTGAAAAGAAAAAGAGGAAACACCAATGCATCTTTCTGACTTATAGCTCCTAGATACACTTTACCGTTGTTGGTATAGGAGCTCACTAATGACCTACCTCTAGCCGCAAACAGCATAAGCTATTATATAAAGGTTTAATGAGGATAACCGAGAGATCATTACAATCTAATGAGGGTGCCAATTAGAGAATGCCAGAAAGTAAAAGAGGTCAGCAGATCAACTGCACAATTCTGTAAACAGACACAGCTATTTTAAAAGGAAGCATCTTTTTCTTTGTTCCACTGACATGGAGGCACAGTCATCATCTGTGGCTCAATCAGGTAGTCAACTGTAGATGATTAAAAGGCTTTAGTAATATTTTCCTCCACTCAGGAACCTCAAGACGTTTCAATAACTCCTCGTAATTTCCTATTAACATGCAGGTTATCGCAGCCTTGTAACTGGGTCCAGTTCTTCCTCTGCTTGTTCAAACAAAGGTAATTTCTTAACTCTGGGTAGAGCTCTACTTACGACCTTACTTTTAAAGCGGGCTTTCAGATTTTGAAAAGCTCCTGGCCCGCTGACTGCAACAACCACCAGGCCAGGGTTCTTGGGAAGAGATCCTTGTCCTCATGAACATGGGGACAAGTTGCTTTGGCAGGGCCCCCCCTGGTAAGATACCATCCCTAATGTTGAAGACATGTGGCCTGGTATAGTTTAGGGAGGGGAGGGGGGCTGCATGCTCACCCCCCACCTTTTCTGGCCACCCAGGCTGCATGCTTGAATAAGGGTTTAGTATGGAATTTCAGGGGGAGTGCATTTTTTTGCATTGAGGTCTCCCCTAAAATTCATACCAGACTCAAAGGATCTGGTATGGAATCTGGGGGGACCCCAACAAACCATAACCGATCTAAAGGGTTAGATATGAACTTTGGGGGGTGGGGACCTCATGCTGTTTATCTTTTTACACTAAAGGAGGAAGAAAAATGTTTTGCTTCCCACTGCAGCTGGAGGTTTGCTTGGTCAAACACCCATTCATTTGGCTATTTGAACAGGAATCTCCATAGAAGTACACAGTGCTGAGGTCTCCCACATATTATTTCCCCTGCTAGTCGAAAGTTCTTGGCATATATGTGCACAAGGTGAAGAACCCTGAGCAATCGCCTATATACTGTGACCAGATAACCACGTTCGCTGCTGCTTGCAATGTTCTGTGTTCCCAACAGGCCACCAACTGTATATATACAACCTAATTGCAGTGCTGCAAATACCCAGGTTTGTATAAGAATTTTACAATTCTTTCTGTCCCAAAAGATAATAAAAAAAATTATACTAATACTGTTAGCAATTATATACAAAAGCAATCTGCATGTTGGAAATTTTATACAATGTATATAATCTCCATATATAGTACCATCATGTGCATATTAATGAAAGCATTGTAAACAAACAAAAATTCCCACTTCAGTCAGAGTACTCTCTTGCTGCACATCCACATTGTTTAGACGCTGAGGAGACCTTCTTGAACCAGGGCCATTTAAGTACAGAAAAGATTGGAATGTATGCCACCCTGGGCTGACCCTCTTGCCTGCATGAGGCATTTTAGATTTAGCAAGAGTTTTTGAGTATAGTATAGTATATCGTTCCTCCTTTTGAGCATGAGTACGACTACAAACAAGTAACCTTTGCAATCTGCCAGCCTGAATTTGGGGACTAGCATTTGGTTTTTCCAGAGCCTCTCTTCTTGTATATCTACCTCTATGGCAGTGATCTTCATCCTGGGAATGATCTACCTACTTGTTTGTTGAACACCCTTCGCCTAAAGAAGCATCTGAGCATTACAAATTTGTGACCCTTCTGCAAGCTTTACAGTTGGAGTGCAAAGTGTTGCTGTATTGTTGTTAGTTGAAATGTAGAGGGGTCATTACAATAAGGGGTTCTGTTCACTTACAATAATGAGCAAATGTTTTTAAATTTTGTTGTGTCGTTAAGATTTTAAATCACTGACCCTGGTTATTCCCGCGGTTGAGTTGAGATAAATAAAATGTTAATTTGAAATGGCTGAATGTCTGTTTATATTGAGTATACACCAATATAGTCCCATTTTGTTTTACTTTAGTTATTACCTCATAAATGTTAAAATGATTATAAAGCTTTCTTTAAAAAAAAAAAACTAACAAAAAAAATACATAAACATGTCATACTTACCTGCAAACAGCAGCCTCATCTTTTTCTGGGGTCCCTGGCTGGTGCTCCTGGCTCCTCCCCAAGTGCCATAGAGGAAGTGGCTATTCAGACACACAGTCTGGCTTGGCCCGGCCTCCCACTAGTTTTGACTGATGGCAGCAGGAGCCAATGGCTCACGCTGCTCTCAGCCAAGCCTATGAGAGCTGGGAAAAGAGCCGGAAGAAGAGCTGCTGCAGACCTGCACAGCGCTGGATCAAGATCAGGCTTGGGTAAGTATTATGGGGGGCTGAGGGGTGGTCTACTAATAAATGTTTTTTTTTTTACTTTATTGCAGAGAACGCATTAAGGTTAAAAAACTAAAACAAAAAAACAAACCCTTTCACCTTTACAACCACTTTAAATATTCGCAAAGCCATTTTTTCTATCTACAGATCCCTTCGTTTTTCCTCTAATATCTATCTATTTATTTATTTATTTTTTATTAAGGAAATATTTCTATAAATAAAACCGTGACATTGAAATATATCCTACACCTGCACTGTTTTTTTTTTTTTCTTTGCCAAGATTGATTCTTCTTGTTTGGAACTGGAATAAGATTTACTAAGAGCTGAATGCTAAAGGAAAAAAAATATTTATTACTTGTTTATCACGTACACAAGTATAATAGCTTAGGGAGTAATATATCTAGCACATACCAATTATGCTGCGTAACATTATTCTACTCATTCCAATGTCATTGCTGCTATTAAAGGATCCTTGCTATTCCAGGGCATTGCAAAGACAATAACCCAACTAGTTACAAATCTAAAGATAATCATAAAATATATAACACATCAAAAGAACACTTTTACTGCCTGCATATTTCAAGATAGCAGGGGTAAGGCTTTTAAGTTTTTTTTGGAATAAATATTAAATTTACAACCCTCAGTTTCCCTTTAATGTACACTATGTTTTTTTGTCTTATTAAGGACTGCTGGATTTTTCAGCATTTTTACTACATCCCTGAAGATTTCTTTTTGCAAAGTAGCCCACTGTGCTGACCCTCCTCCCATCTCAGTCTTAGTTTGCAAGGATTTGTGGGTAGCTACTTTATATGTAGATTCTTTGTACATATAGATTTAAAACACAATAAAATATTTTCTAATGAATACATCACTGTTTACAATGGTGGCTTTAAATAATTCCTTGAAGTTCAGCTTTATGTGAATATAGAACTCAAAGCACCAACCGCACTTTAATTTAATCTTTTTCTAACAGGTTTGCATTTCATAAGGGAAAATGTAATGAAAAATGTAATAAAAATCACATCTTTTTTTAATATTTTCATGTACGAAAGGATTCAAAATAAGATTAAACTGACATATTATCAGCATTCTGGCTCAGATTTTGCCTTATGTAAAGTGGTTCTAAAAGTTAAACATGTTTTACCATCATGCGTTCCCTGCATTAGGATAAAACATGTTCCAGTATTTGGATTGCTCCCTCACATCTACCTCACTCAATCCAGTGCTGTGCTGGTCTGCAGCAGCCCTCTCTTCTTGGTCTCACAGGACAAAGAGGCGACAGCACCAAAAACCATTGGCTGGGTGGGGGGCAGGGCCAAGCCATGCTCTGTGTGTCTATGGACACGCAGGGCTTGGGATCATGCCCGCCCATGTACCACAATAGGAAGCGGACTCTTATGGTGGAACACAGAGAATAGGAGGAACCTAGAGCCACAGTCGGTGACCCCAGAAAAGAAAAATCAATATTGCACAGAGGAGCCAAGTATAAATCTGTTTAGTATTTTAATTTACAAACGACAAAACAGATCACTTACCTGGATTTAATTTGACAGGTTGCTTTTCTCCTCTGGATCCATAATAGTAAATTACGTCTTCCTTTGTGCTGCTAATAAGAAAGAAAAAAACAATGTAAAATCTAAGAAAATGAAAATGTCCTATACAATAAAAAAAAAGTACAAACAGCAAGCTTTCCTACCACCACTGCAGCCACATACAGCAAGGGAAAAAAATATTTAATCCCCTGCTGATATAGTACATGTTTGCCAACTGACAAAGAAATTATCAGTCTATAATTTTAATGGTAGGTTTATTTTAACAGTGAGAGAAAGTTATAAATGGATTTGCATTTTAATGAGTAAAAAAAGCATTTGATCTGTTAAAAGTCAGCAAGATTTCTGGCTCCCAGGGATCTTCTATAAAGGTAATGAGCTGAGATAAGGAGCTCTCAAAGGGAGTGCTCCTAATCTC
Organism: Lithobates pipiens; assembly: GCF_037356315.1. Classification (NCBI taxonomy): domain Eukaryota; kingdom Metazoa; phylum Chordata; class Amphibia; order Anura; family Ranidae; genus Lithobates; species Lithobates pipiens. Next base: position 54,124,465 of record NW_027507790.1, on the reverse strand, counting down.
AGCTTGTTACCTGTATAAAAGACACCTGTCCACAGAAGCAATCAGATTCTAATCTCTGCACCATGGCCAAGACCAAAGAGCTGTCCAAGGATGTCAGGGACAAGATTGTAGACCTACACAAGGCTGGAATTGGCTACAAGACCATCACCAAGCAGCTTGATGAGAGGGTGGCCACAGTTGGTGCGATTATTCGTAAATAAGAGAAGAAACACAAAATAACTGTCAACTTCCCTTGGTCTGGGGCTCCATGCAAGATCTCACCTCATGGAGTTTCAATGATCATGAGAACAGTGAGGAATCCATCCAGAACTACACAGGAGAATCTTGTCAATGATCTCAAGGCAGCTGGGACCATAGTCACCAAGAAAACAATTGGTAACACACTACGCCATGAAGAACTGAAATCCTGCAGCACCCGCAAGGCCCCCCTGCTCAAGAAAGCACATGTACAGACCCGTCTGAAGTTTGCTAATAAACATCTGAATGATTCAGAGGTGAACTGGGTAAAAAAGTGTTGTGGTCAGAGAAGATCAAAATCAAGCTCTTTGGCATCAACTCAACTTGCTGTATTTGGAGGAGGAGGAATACTGCCTATGACCCCAAGAAAACCATCCCCACTGTCAAACATGGAGGTGGAAACATTATGCTTTGGGGGTATTTTTCTGCTAAGGGGACAGGACAACTTCACTGCATCAAAGGGATGATGGATGGGGCCATGTACCATCAAATCTTGAGTGAGAACCTCCTTCCCTCAGCCAGGGCATTGTAAATGGGTAGTGGATGGGTATTCCAGCATGACAAAGACCCAAAATACACAGCCAAGGCATCAAAGTAGTGGCTCAGTAAGAAGCACATAAGGGTCCTGGAGTGGTCTAGCCAGTCTCCAGACCCTAATCCCATAGAAAATGTGGTGGGAGCTGAAGGTTTGAGTTCGTAAACATCAGCACTGAAACCTTAATGAGAGAATCTGTAAAGAGGACTGGGACAAAATCCCTCCTGAGGTATTGCCAACAAGGGTTTTGCCACCAAGTACCAAGTCATGATTTGTGAAGGGGGTCAAATACTTATTTCACTCATTAAAATGCAAATAAATTAAAAACTTTTTTAAATTAGTTTTTTTCTGATTTTTTTTGTTGTTATTCTGTCTCTCGCTGTTAAAAAAAAACCTACCATTAAAATTATAGACTGGTCATTTCTTTCTCAGTGGGCAAACATACAAAATCACCAGGGGATCAAATACTTTGTTCTCTCACTGTACTATGAAATCCCAGCAAAACAACAAGTCTCTTCTGCCTTACATTTGTTATTGGAGTGCCTTATAAGAGTGAATGATTTGCAGGTAGATCAGTCAAAAATTTGAAAAAGGAGGAGAGAAATCGTTATCAGGGTTGGAGCTGCTAGACTATCTCCAAATTTTGGAGAATGCTTTTACACATACATGCACCAGTATTCAGTATCTGACACTCCTATCTGCCCATGTCACAGGCAGCAACACCTGGCAGGGTCGAAATAATGTGAATAAGTCACCAGGATAAATAACCACGGGTAGACACCGCATGTGCACTGTGGTTGCAAGGCTGCAGAGGCTATATATGCGGTAGATCCCTGCCTTTTCTCATTTTATGGTGTCCGTTTATGAAGCAGTGAAATCTATTCACTGCTTCATTCTCTGGCATTCACAGAGGAGATCTTTCTCCTCTATGTGCCAGTTTATGAAACGGAGTAGATCGCTTCACCTTCTGAGGAGTGAAGTGATCTACAAACGCTTCCAACACTGGAGAACGGCCCCTGATACTGGAATCTCATGAGACTTTACGTGGTTACAGTACAAGAAATTCACAGAAACACTGAGATGTCCGTTTATTAAGCAGTGATAATTTATCACCACTCAGTACACAGACAGACGGCGTGGTTAATGTTAGTAAAATAAAGATTCCCCCTACGTTATATATATGTATAAACACACATACACATTACATATATACATTACATATACATACACACACTAATATATATATATATATATATATATATATATATATATATATTACACACACACACACACACACACATACATACACACACACATATATATATATACATACATACATATACATAAATACACACATAAATATGACAGGGGGGCATGGTTAGTGCCTTGGGGGGTCTGAACGAGGCATAAGGAAGTTAATTATCTTCCTCTTTCCCCCTCAGATACCCCCAGATTCTCTCTTCACTCCCCCATTCTCCACCTCTGAGCTGGTGAATCGGGGAGGTGAATTCTGACTCAGATCACCAGTGAAGCGCTGAGATCGCAGCTTCATAAACTGGCCGTTACTGTGTCAGTCTATGAGGATTCTCCATGTGCGGAGATAATCGGCGAGAGAACATGTTCAAACACTTCTCCCGCGATTATCTCTGGTTCATAAGCGGTTTATGGTCTGTGATCAGCGGTGATCCTTGGGATCACTGCTGATCACCGCTTCATAAACGGACACCTATACCAGATTATCACAAAGTGAACTGAAATTATAACTGCACTTTCACAATATATACATATTTGTATTTGCTTCAATGCCAAAAAGGTGGGTTTCCTGGTCTACAGAAAAATCCAGTTTCCAGCAACACTGCATGCAATCTCCTGGCTCTAAACAAATCCGACTGTGATCTGAAAAAACTGATCCTAAAAAAAATATTAAAGGATAATTTCACCTTTAAAAAATAACACATGCACATGGTTTTGCAGGAAAAAAAAAAAAACACAGCACCAAGTCTTGCTTAGAAACAGGATTGTGTTAAGAAAAGGTAACCCTTCACAATGGAGTAAAACTCTAATTTAACTAAAAAACGAAAAAAAACACAAATTATATGGCATACATAGGCATGGCTTCTAAACAAGGAATTGTGTAGTTTGAAGAAGTAAAAAGATAATTGCAATCAACAATCGTAAAAATGATCAAATGGATTAAGAAAGTCTACCATTAGCAGTTTAAAATGGACTTAACAATTTAGTATTAAAAAAAAAATAATAATAATAATAATCATTTTTTAAAGTATAGGCTGCCACTGCTGGCTTCATTCTGAAAATGCCTGTCACCTGGCTTTGTACAGATTCTAAAACAAGCATGCTGTAAATTGGTGTCAGAATTCCTGATCTCTACAGATAGTACAGGTCAGTAAAAAGCTGACAACAAATCATTAGTATGACAGGCAGAAAGATATATTTCCCAAATGGAGAGGTCAGATATCTGGATATTATCCAAATTACTGCCGTGATGCAGTAAAAAAGAAAACTATTTCCTGATATATATATTTCTGGTATAATGGACATACAAATGGTCTGTGTGAATAAATGCTACATTATAAAGATACATGGTAATTCAAGTTTTCACGTAGCTGAATACATGGTTAATTTTAAACAGAACATATGTCCCTCTCTAGCGTTACATAAAGCATTAAATAAAGCATAATCATTAAATGTGTGGATTAGCATGTATCAATGCAAGGACATGAAATCTTTATGAAACAACGTAGTACTGTCTGTGCGGCAATGAGAGTAAACCCTTGCAATGATGCACATACTGTTGTCAACAGTATTTCCCCCAAAGGAATCCTAAATCTTTTTTTTTTAAGAGCTCAGGGAATTATTGCTACAAATTATTAAACCTACAACTAATGATACATTAGTGTGATCAGTAAGTTATAGAAAGTTGTATTTAAAAAACATAAAAAATTTGGTTTAACTATTTCAGTAATAATTCTGAAATAAAAATGAAGATTACAGACACAAAACACAAAATATTATGGTAGGTGTCAGTGTAGAAGTGACCCCTTACATTAGTGGTCAATGGAAAGCTGCCCTCTAACATTGATGGTCAGGGTAGGTGGGAAATACGGGTGACACAGTGGTGTAGTGGTTAACACACTCTCACCTAGTGGTAAAAAGGGTCGCTGGTTCTAATCCCAACCACGACACTACCTGCCTGGAGTTTACATGTTCTCCCTGTGCGGCTTTCCTCCCACATTCCAAAGACATGCTGGTAGGTTAATTGGCTTCTGTCCAAAATTAGCCCTGGTATATGGGTGCGAGTTGGGGACCTTGGATTGTGGACTCCTTTAGGGTAGGGACTGATTGACGGCGCTATATGTGTACCTTAAAGAGGGATTCCACCTAAAAAAAAAAATATTAAAAGCCAGCAGCTATAAATACTACAGCTGCTGACTTTTAATAAATGGACACTCACCTGTCCCGGGTTCTAGCGATGCCGGCAGTCACCATTCTAGGTGAGGGAATCATGAAGTGAAGCGAATCGGCTTCACTTCCCGGTTCCCTACTGCACATGCGCGAGTCGCGCAGCGCAATAGGAATTGTCCGCGCTGTCACTGGGACCCGTGTGTGTCCCAGCAGACAGCGCGGCAGGACAGGAAATGACAGACTCCCACGGGAGTCTATGCCCGGAAGTGGGTGTAAATACCTGTCTTTGACAGGTATCTCCACCCACCTCCCCCCTGTAAGGTGCCAATTGTGACACCGGAGGGGGGGGGGGGTTCCGATCAGAGGAAGTTCCACTTTAGGGTGGAACCCCGCTTTAAATAAAAAATAATAGATGAGCATCTTAATGAGACACAATGTACAGGGATGTAGACACTCATTCAGGATGGACTGGTGTCTTTATTCAACCTTACTATGTATGAAATCATATTGCCACTGTTCATTGCTCAAGGAACCCCCCAGCAACTTGAAAAGGAATGCTAGAGTTGCACGAAAGGCTGGTATATAATACATACAGTATATACTCTGATTACATACACAAGAGGGCACTATTTTGCCAAAAATCACCACATTTTGTGATTTTCAGACAAAACATCTACAATACTATCAGGGTAAAAAAAAAATATATATGTATATTTGAGTATTTTTTAAACCAGGCAGTTGCATTTCATTTTTTATTAATAACCCTAATATTTTCAAAAATAGACAAGCTAGATAATTTAGTACATCATTTGACATTTTACCTATATAATAGGTGAATGGAAATTCGCTGCATATATGAAATGTTTTTGACAAAATTGACCCATAAACTCTGTTAATTAACGCTCATCAGCTTCCTTAAAAGGGTAAGTTCACCTTTGCACACTTTTTTTTTTTCTAAATTCCAGCTCCCCTATGCACCAATATAGCATTCGTGAACTTTTTTTGCAAAAATATCAAAGCTTTCCATTAACTAGTTGCTGACCGCTGGCCGTCAAATGACGGCCAGGCAGCGCACCTATTGTGGCGGAAGGCCGTCATATGACGGCCTCCCGTTTAAACATGGAATGCGCGTGATCGTGCGTGCGCATCCCTGTCACCACCCCTCATAGTACCTGTCACAGTCCATCAGAGTACCCGAGTACCTGTCACCAGCCCATCAGAGTACCCGAGTACCTGTCACCAGCCCATCAGAGTACCCGAGTACCTGTCACCAGCCCATCAGAGTACCCGAGTACCTGTCACCAGCCCATCAGAGTACCCGAGTACCTGTCACCAGCCCATCAGAGTACCCGAGTACCTGTCACCAGCCCATCAGAGTACCCGAGTACCTGTCACCAGCCCATCAGAGTACCCGAGTACCTGTCACCAGCCCATCAGAGTACCCGAGTACCTGTCACCAGCCCATCAGAGTACCCGAGTACCTGTCACCAGCCCATCAGAGTACCCGAGTACCTGTCACCAGCCCATCAGAGTACCCGAGTACCTGTCACCAGCCCATCAGAGTACCCGAGTACCTGTCACCAGCCCATCAGAGTACCCGAGTACCTGTCACCAGCCCATCAGAGTACCCGAGTACCTGTCACCAGCCCATCAGAGTACCCGAGTACCTGTCCCAGCCCATCAGAGTACCCGAGTACCTGTCCCAGCCCATCAGAGTACCCGAGTACCTGTCCCAGCCCATCAGAGTACCCGAGTACCTGTCCCAGCCCATCAGAGTACCCGAGTACCTGTCCCAGTCCACCTGAGTACCCAAGTACCTGTCACAGTTCATTTGAGTACCCAAGTACCTGTCACAGTTCATTTGAGTACCCAAGTACCTGTCACAGTTCATTTGAGTACCCAAGTACCTGTCACAGTCCATATGAGTACCTGTCACCGCCCTTCAGAGTACCCAAATACCAGTCACCAAGCCATCAGAGTACCTGTCACCAGGCCATCAGAGTACCTGTCACCAGGCCATCAAAGTACCTATCTCCAGCCCATCAGAGTACCCGAGTACCTATTTGCAGCCCATGTCTCATAGAATATACGTTGGGGTGTTTGCTTTCCAAAATGGGGTCATTTTGTGGGTAATTTCACTGTCCTGGTGGTCCAGGACCTTCAAAAGTGTGATAGGTAGGAATGAAATGAGATGTGTAATTTTTGATCCTAGAATGCCTGAACATACTACTTCAATGTTCGGCCTCTCTATGTGACCAGGCTGTGTAAAAGTCCTACACATGTGGTATCGCCATACTCGGGAGGAGTAGCAGAATGTGTTTTGGGGTGTAATTTTTGCTATATACATGCTATGTGTTAGAAATATCTTATAAATTGACAATTTTGTGTAAAAAAAAAAAATGCGTTTTAATTTTTTTCCACATATTCCAAAAACTTCTGGAAAAAAATTAACCATTCAAAAGACTCATTATGCCTCACAGATTATACGTTGGGGTGTTTGCTTTCCAAAATGGGATAATTTTATGGGAAATTCCATTGTCCTGGTACTCCGAGGCCTTCAAAAGTGTAATAGGTGGTTGAGAAATGAGATGCATAATTTTTGCTCGTAGAACGTCTGAAGGTACTACATCAATGTTGGTGCTCTGTATGTGGCCAGGCTGTGTAAAAGTCTCACACATGTGGTATCACCATACTCGGGAAGAGTAGCAGAATGAATTTTGGGGTGTAATTTGTTGTATGCATATGCTGTGTGTGAGAAATAACCTGATAATATGACAATTTTGTAAAAAAAAAAAAAAAGAAGAAAAAAAAAAAAATTTTGCAAAGAATTGTGGGAAAAAATTACAACTTAAAAAAACTCACCATGCTACTTACTTAATACCTTGGAAGGTCTACTTTGTAAAAAGGGGTCATTTGGGGGGTATTTGTACTTTCCTGACTTGTTCGTGTCTCAAGAAATGAGATACACCTGATGTACTAAAGGTCTGATCAGATGTGATAAATTTTCAGTGATTGGCACCATAGTTTGTAGACTCTATAACTTTCACAAAGACCAAATAATATATACTAATGTGGGTTATTTTTACCATAGATAAGTAGCAGTATAAATTTTGGCCAAAATTTATGAAGAAAAATTACCAATTAGCAAAAATTTATGACAGAAACAATGAAAAAGGCATTTTTTTCACAAAATTTACGTTTTTTAAATTTTTATATATTTATATTTATAGCACAAAAAATAAAAAACCCACTAGTGATTAAATACCACTAAAAGAAAGCTCTATTTGTGTGGAAAAAAGGACGCAAGTTTCATATGGGTACAGTGTTGGATAACAGAGTAATTGTCATTCAAACTGTGAGAGCACCGAAAGCTGAAAATTGGTCTGGTCAGGAAGGGGGTGTAAGTGCACTGTATTGAGGTGGTTAAATATACAATCACTTAGTTTTCTTGTCCTAATCCACGTTTCCATTAGTAATGTCTTCTTCCTTACATTTAGGTCATGACACAGGAAGGAATTGACCAGCTGACCTCATTAGCACACACCCTGCCTCATCTACCCTCCAACTCCCAGTTGCAGTTTTTTAAATGAAATGTAATTAAGTAATAGCCATGATCACTAAATACACATTCAGATTGCATTGTGTATGGCCATCTTTATACAAGTACATAAAAGGGAGAGGACAGACACAGTCAGCTGTCAAAGCCCCATTCACAAATCTGCATAGTGGGAACTTGCATTCCCACATGCATTTTTTTTCCTTTTCCTTTTGGAGGATTTTCACTCACACATAGGGCAGCCCATCCACCTGAATGAGCTGCCCTAAACACAGCAATCGCCCCAAAGAAGCTTTAGAACTTCGATTTTTGGTGCAGCCCATTTCTGAAGTGCAAGGAAATGCACAGATGTGAATGGAGCCTCATTGTTCTTGGGTTCTACATCAATTTCACTTTCAGGCCCCGTTCACATATAGTATAGTGGGAGCGCACATTTTGTGTCATTTTTCCTGCGACACACATAGAGCAGCCTGTTGATTTCAATTGGCTACACTACATGTGGTTAATGGGACATTTTGGCGTTTTGTGGGTTGCGTGTTTTTTACTGTGCATTTTGCAGCATTTGCCCCTCACTTTTTCATATGGCAAAAACAAGATTTTTAAAACAGCTTACCTGTAAAATCCTTTTCTTTGAAGTACATCACGGGACACAGAGCCATAGTAATTACTATGTGGGTTATAGGCCACCTTTAGGTCATGGACATTGGCACGCCCTAAGACAAAAAGTTCACTCCCTATATAACCCCTCCCACTACTGGGAGTACCTAAGTTTTGTAGCAAAGCAATACACGTGTATACCACCGCTGTGTCCCGTGATGTACTTCAAAGAAAAGGATTTTACATTAGGAGGGGACCGTCAAGGCGACTTCTCCTTTCGCCTTAGGCGGCCCCTCCCTCTAGGCGATCTCCTGGGACACGTGACAGGTCCCAGGAGATCACCTGTCCACTCCAGGAATGCAGCGTGACACAGACAGGTGCCTAGAGTGGCAATGGAGGCGCCGGCGGAGAGGAAGGGGAGAGGAGCGGCACCCCGTTTGGCCGCATTGCTGAACCGCAGAACAGGTAAGTGTCATAAAGTCAGCAACTACACTTTTTGTAACTGCTGACTTTTAATAAACATAAAAAGCCTCAAACTCCCCTTTAAGGTATACCTATAATGACAATTACAGGCCTCTCATTTTTTTAAGGTGGAGAACTTGCACAATTGGTGGCTGACTAAATACTTTTTTGCCCCACTGTATATCTTGCCACATGGGCAAGATATTTTGTACACAACATAGCTGGAGGAGCAATTGACCAAGGATCTAATCTAATAAGTCCTTTCGCCGTCTGGATCAGCAAAGGATTCAATTTTCTCAACAAATCTACATATACTACAATGCCCACAAGGGTACATGCCATTGGGTATACCAGCCCCCCACAGCAACCCACTAAATGTTTCTATAGTCCTGTACTCACTTCGAACCAGGACATCACCTAATGTTGGGGCTCTTTTAGCAATCAGATTGGGCATTGGACCCAAAATGTCTTTAAGTCTATGGTCAAGGAGGAGCATATGCCAATGTTTGGTCAGAATAGTTTTCAACTGGTTCCAATGTGACCCAAAAGGTAGTGACAACTTCTATTTTCTCATTTTCAGATTTGGTTATTATTTTTTTAGTGTTAATCTCAAGGCCTAAGGTTTGTTCTCTTTTATGCAATGCTTTATTCATTCTTTGTTTAATGACAGAATTAGGATAACCTCGTGCCCTGAATCTGTGTCTCATTTCTATGCTTTCCTTGTGAAAATCTTTAATGTTAGAGCAGTTTCTGCAAAGTCTTAGGAACTGCCCCATTGGAATGCTCCTAATTAAGGGCCAAGGATGATGGCTGGTGGCGTGGAGGAGGGTTTTGCCCGCAGTGGGCTTTCTAAATGTTTTAATCTTAATCTTAGTTCCATATTTGCTAATCAAGAGATCCATAAATTATATTTAATGTGGATCTATCTTGAATGTAAGAAAGATATTTTGTGTTTTTGTCATTGAGGTCCCAAATGAAGTGTTCCAGTTGTTCAGAAGATCCCCTCCACACCACCAGCACATAATCAATATATCGGACCCAAAGGATCACATGTAGGTCAAAAGAGGGGTGAGTGTGCACCTCCTCCCTCTCCCACCATCCCAGATGGAGACATGCATAAGCGGGGGCACACACGGCTCCCATGGCAACACCCCTTGTTTGACAGAAAAACTTCTTATCGAAAATGAAGTAGTTATTCAGGACCTTTAACAGCTCAACAAGAAACTCGTTATGTGGCCCCACTAGGGGGTGCCATACCTCAAGCCATTGGGACACCGTATGTAGCCCCACCTTGTGAGGGATAGAGGAGTACAGAGACTCAACATCAATCCCTGCCAAAACACAGTCTGCTGGTATTGAAAGATCCTTCAAATTGCATAGGACATCTGACGAGTCAAGAACAAAAGATGGTAATTCTGCAACCAAACGCTTAATACGTTTATCCACATATTTCCCTATTTTCTACAGCGGTCCCCCTATCCCTGAGACGCGCACGCCCTGGTGGTTTGTTTATATTTTTGTGGACCTTCAGAATTACGTAGAACGTAGGGATATTAAATTCTCTATCTCTCAAGAATTCATATTCTTTTTTCTTTAGTAAGCCCACTTCAAAATAATTTTTTATAGCAAGATAGATCATTTAGTTCTCTGTATACCTCCTATGTGTATGCTTGTTCCCATAAAACCCCATTTCTTCGTTTATCGCTGGGTTTTAAACAGTTTGGTAATGCTTTAAAATACTCTTATGCCACGTACATACGAGCGGAATGTCCGACAGAAAAAGTCAGGCGGAAGCTTTTCATTGTATATTCCGATCGTGTGTACGCCTCATCTGACTTTTTTCCCCGAAAAAATTCTGATGGACCTAGAAATAGAACATGTTTTAAATATTTCCAACGGAACCAATTCCTATCGGGGAAACTGTTCGTCTGTATGGTGTTCCGACAGACCAAAAACAACGCATGCTCTGAAGCAAGTACGAGATGGAAGCTATTGAACCTCCTTTTTCTAGCCCCGTTGTACGTGTTGTATGTCACTGCGTTCTTGACGATCAGACTTTGGTATGATCGTGTGTACGCAAGACAGTTTCAGTGGAATTCCATCAGAACTCCGTCTGAAAAACCTTCAGAGTTTATTCCGACGGGAAAACCGTGTGTACGGGACATAAGGCTTTACATGAGATTGTCCATAATGGGCTCTATCTGCTGCCATTCAATCAACCTCAGATCATTCATAATTGCTTCAATGATCGTTTCCAGGTATCTATTGTTACCGAATGTAGGGAATTTTTTTAGATTTATTAGCGAATTCAGATGGAGGGCTCAAGTATGACAGAGTCAATCCATGCGTTCCCTTCAAAGTATTCAATTAATGTCTGAATGTCATTAAGTCCTTCTAACTGATCACTGGCTTCAGTCTTGTCCCTAGTGTCATCCTAACCATAGTACATAAGCCTAAAATGTCTTTGGGTATATCTAATTAGTGATCTCTATTGCAAGGTGAAAAACCGAGGCCCTTGTTAAGAAAAGATAGATGGTCCTGATCTAGGATACGTTCAATCAGGTTAATGACATTCTGTTCTACTTGTTCCAGGTCCGAGTAGTTACCCCATGTCAGACTGGCACTTACCGAACTGGTGAGTCCGCTTGGGCAGAGGGTGGTCTCCCGTACGTATCCGACTTACAACCCCTGATAGAGCAGACAGGTGGCTGAGAGTGCGGAGTGGTAAGAGAGCCTGTGGTATGGCTCCAGGAGCAGGAACTTGCAGGAAACTTCCAGCAGCAATGCGTAGGTAGGACACAGGCAAACTGCGTACGGAGCAGGAGCAGAGCAGGCAGGTCCGGGTGCTGGCAGGGTTTGGCAACAGGCGGGCAGCAGAGGTACAGAAGGAGCAGGCAAGAGAGAGGTCAAACAGGCCGAGGTCAGGTGCAGGCAGAGGTCAGAGGTGTCCAAGGAGAGCCGGGCCGTCAGGAGATCCGGAAACAGGAACGCAGGATACGGACAACGGGACAGGAACCGAGGAGCTATTGATCAGGCAGCACCTGAATGGTCTCAGCAGCAGGCCTAAATAGGCCGATTGGCGCCAAGCACCACGCACGCGCGCACCCAGGCGCCAGCAGACACACCAGCGGCACCCGAAGTGCCCACAACAACGCGCACCGGCGCCAGCAGGGGCACGCGAGGGCACACACCGACGCGCACCGGCGCGCACCAGCGCCCACAGGAGCGCGCACAGGAACACGCACGACAGCACGCACCGCAGGACATCGGCGCACACCAACACGGGCAGCACCGCGACCATCCAGGTAACGACCCTGACACCCCACTGCCACGTAAGCTGTAATTGCCCTCCTTGATTTGAGCTATTTTCCCTGTTTGGGGAACTACTGTATTGTTTCCTTCTCCTTCGTTTCCCTTTTCCTTTATTTCTCCCCCTGGGTCGCCCCTGTCCACTCCATTTCTGTCCAAAGCTAAAAAAAAGTCACAGATTTAGCTCCTGCTTTGTTATCCCTATTCTGCTTGCTATAACTACTACGTGATCTGCTCCTTCCTCTTTTCCCCTCTAGGTCAAATATTTGTCCAGTCTTAAAATCCAACACATCTTTTTGATATTCCTTTTGTTTGCCTTATTTTTGTTCTTTTTGAAATTCTTCAACTTCTTTTCTCAATCTGTCATTAAATCTCGCAAACTCCTCCAAGTCCTGATGTCCATCTGAATCTTGCAACTGCTCCTCCAGTTCATGCAATTGTGTTTTTTCTTCCATTATAATTAGTCCCATCAGCCGCAGTCCATGAGTGATCAACTCTTCCTTCCATGTATTAAGGAAGCGATCATTATGGAGATGCTCTGCTGTGATAATGCGTTCTCTTAAGCCTCGTGGGATCAGTTTTGCCTCTATATAAGCCTCCAAAGATACTATGAAACATTTAAGAAGGAAATGGAACATTGTAAGGCTGCTGCGTTTTAAATAAGGTCTTAAACTCAGCATCCTGACTGGAACCATTGTGTTCATTACAATTAAAAGTTGCCATGATTTCTTGTTCAACCCCATCATCAATATGAAATGCCATGTTAGTTTATGATTAACTAATACTAGTATGTGAGTTGGTGATTTCCCTGACAAAACTCGGCTATATTCACACAGTTTCCCACCTCGGAGAGGATCCCAGATAAATAGTGATTGTATGGAGATCAGAGGAACGGGGAGCGAATAGGATAAGATAATCTGGGAAGGATGCAGGGAAGCAATACGCTTATATACCCTGCATATGTATCGTTGGCCTGTTATTGTTTCAGAATATCTGATAAACCATATATAAACTATATATATCCGTGCCGCCGTCCCTAGGGGTGCAACGGATAGTCACCGATCCGTGATCCGAGCGCACATGCTGCGATCCGCGGTGCGCTCCGCGGTTTCGGCCTTAGGAGAGGCCGCGGCTTCGGCCTAGCTCCGAAGCGGTAGCCATCTTTCTACAATCAGGCGTTTACAATGTGATCGCTTCGACGGAGTGATCACTTGTAAAACAAACCACCGTCATGACATAACGCCGGTTTCTCTCTCCCCTCTCTGTACTGATCTGTGCAGTAGAGGGGAGAGGTCGGATGGAAGCAGCCATCCCTCCATACCCAGCCAATACTCTGACAGCCCGATACTCTGCCAGCCAATGCAATACAATACTCTGCAATACAATACAATACTCTGCAATACAATACTTTGCCAGCCAATACAGTACAATACTCTGCCAGCCAATACAGTACAATACTCTGCAATACAATACTCTCAAGGTTATCCAAAGGATTAATTAGCTAATCAAAAAAACCCACTAGATTCATTAAAAAATAATCGGATAGTCGTTGACTAATCTAAAAAATAAATCGATAGATTAGTCGACAGACAAACTAATCATTAGTTACAGCTCTAATATGCACACGTTCAGGTTGAACCAGCAAAAAACCATGGGGACTCGATCTGAATCTGCATATTAAAGAAAAATACAAGAAAAATAAAGAAAAAAGATGGGAACCTGAAGGATAGATGCATGGTGCCACCCAACATGCGGACAGGGTGTGTGACACAGCAAATAACCATAGAAACGAAAAAGGCTACCTCCTCACATTTATTAATCGTATGTTAAATATGTTTGAGCTCATGTCCTTTGAAGCTATGTCCTAGTAGTGACTATTTCTGTGCCTTTGAAATCAAGCGGAACAACTTTTGATTTTCAGACTTTACATCCACCCCCCAGACTCAGCAGTCTGTTAGATTGCACTGCAATCGCCCATAGTGGCTTTAAGGTGCAGTGCTCTCCTCTTGCTTGTGAGTATTATTAAATCCCCATTGTTATAGTAACTATCTTTGCAGGTGTAGTCACCAGGGGTTTGTTTCATCTCTTTGAGGGGTTAGCAACATAGCACATTTTCAGCTCCTCTGGGAGATCCCCGTGAGTTCGTTCATAGATCTAGGGGATGAGAGAATTGGTGGGGTTTGAAGGGTTTTCTGGGAGGGAGGTGGGGAGGGGTAGGACTGGGAAGTGTTCCTTACATGGTCTGTGCTGTTTTTATATGTACTATTTTTGCATATGATTAATAAATGTAAGGAGGTAGCCTTTTGGGTGTACACAATTTTTTGTTTTTTCGTTTCTATAATATATTATTTACATCTTCAACAGAAAACGGTTATTGGCGCTTTTTAATGCCAGTCATGTGACCAAAAGCTGGAGCACTCCCAAGGGGGGACGATTCTCACTCTGCCAATGGGGAAGATCAGAGTTCAGGCAAAGCAGATGACTGGCCAGCTCCTTAACATTGATCCCCTAACCTCCTTCTGTAGAAATGAACTGGAAGTTGCTCAGAGCACTGCTTTCTGCAGGAAATGTAAGGACTATTACATTTTATTAAATTTAGGGAGCATAGGGGTTATGACAGCAGTATAATACTCTTAATATAGGTCTTCATAAACCTAAAATGCTTTAAATGATCATTTATCTTCCCAATCTAAGACTCTGCTTGCAATGAAAAAAATTATATAATGTTAATTTGTAGGAGCTATCATTTTGGAGCTTCATAGTAACAGGAGCGCAAGATGGTGGGACGCTCTCCAGCAGTCAATGGTTAATGATTTAGCCATTCAAAGGGAAATACTATAGAGAATTTTCCCCAATTTTTTTTTTTTTTAAGGAATTAGATTATTCGCTAACCAATGTCAGGGAAGGTAATCAAGCATAGGAATCCTCCACAAATACCTGAAAATAGTGTTTTTAACACAATTGTTTTAAAATGGTGTGCTGCCAGATCTGAAATTGAATCATGGGAGACGTGACAGTGAACATTCCAGTATCACTTATTGTATGTCTTAGAATACACTCAATTTAATGCAGATCATGAGACTTTAAAGCAGACCTTCAATCCCAAAATCGATGTTTCTGCCCTGCTTACCAGCCGCCCCCTCCCTATCGTCATAAAAAAGGCAGTTTTTTTTTGGTTAATCTTTTTTGTTATTCCAGTGTGCCCCCTTGCGTCAATTCTCACCTAGAAACAAATGATGTGTTCCACTCCTGCAGATTGCTGGGATTTGCCACACATCCTAGAAGGCTGCAGGAGCAGGGACACGGTGGAAAACTGGTAGTGAGCCACTGGGGGCCAGCTGAACCATGAACCCGGACAAGACAGCCCACACTCGATGTAGGAAGGAAAGATGGTGGTGCCGGATCCAGCATAACACTGGATTTACTGTACAGGTAAGAATGTTTTCTGAAGAAGGTTCTGCATAACAAATAGAAGATGAAAAAAAAAAAAAAAAAAGAAGAAGAGGGGGGTGACATTGAATGGCATTTTCTATTGGCCTATTTCTGTGAAACTTGTAATTGGTCAGGAGGCAAGCTCACCTTACTACAAGTCAAATGAATAGCCCTCCTCCTCGCACACAACTTGGGAGGCCGCAGGAAAAGAGGGGGACAAGAGAGCCACTGAACCGTACAAGACCATGGAGGCAGGTTGGTCACATTTTTTTTCTTTGGGCCCTTGGCGGAGGAAGAGAAGAAGAAGACAACTTTGTGGGACTTTATTTTTTAATAAAGGACTTGTCCCAAGCCGTGTCATGTAATTTTTACCATCTTCACACTTTTTTTGTGAAATGGTAGGTGTACATATGTACCCCATTAACATTTCACACAGGGGGAGGCCAGGATCTGGGGGTCCCCTTGTTAAAGGGGGCTTCCAGAGTCCAATAAGTCCACCCCGCTGAAGACCCCCACAACCACTGGGCAAGGGTTGTGGGGATGAGGCCCTTGTCCCCCTCAACATGGGGACATGGTGCTTTGGGGGCTACCCCAACGCATCCTCCTCATGTTGAGGGCATTTGGCCTGGTAAGGTTCAGGGGGAGCTCTCTGTTCCCCCCTCTTTTCCTGCAGCTTGTCAGGTTGCATGCTCGGATAAGGGTCTGGTATGGATTTTTAAGGGGGACCCCCACGCCATTTTTTTTTTTTTTTTTTTTTTTTTTGGCACAGCGTTCCCCTTAAAATCCATACCAGACCCTTCAGGTTTACATTTTGGCGGGCCTGGTATGGAATTTGGGGGGAACCCCACGCAATTTTTTTTTTTAAATTTTGGTTCGGGGTTCCCCTTAATATTCATACCAGACCCAAAGGGCCTGGTAATGGACTGTGGGGGAATCCCATGCCGGTTTTTTCAATTACTTTTATGTGTATTGTCGGGACCGACAATTCATTATAGCTGCGAGTACTTTTAAATTACTTTTCTTCCTTTACAAATGTCATTTTGCTCTCGGACTGTTCTAAACATGGAAAACATGCACCACTTTACAGGCATACTATAGACACCCCCCAGGTATGAAATTTAAAGGGCTATTTTACTTTTAGTGTTTCACTTTAAGCATTATTAAAATCACTGCTCCCCAAAAAAATGGCAGTTTTTAAAAAACTTTTTTTTGCATTGATACATGTCCTCTGGGGCCGGACCCAGGTCCCCAAACACTTTATAACAATACAATGCATATAAGCCTTAAAAATGGGAACTTTTGATTCCTCCCATAGACTTTTAAAGGGTGTTCCACGGCTTTCGAATTTGCCGTGAACACCCCAAATTGTTCGCTATTCAGAGAACCCCCGATGTTCGAGTCGACGTTTGACTTGAACATCGGGCTCATCCCTATTAGTAATTAAAGGGGTTGTAAGCCCTCAAATTTTTTCACCTTAATGGAAAAAACACCTGGCAGTGACCGACCCCCTAGCCCCCCCCATTTTACTTATCTGAGTCCTGTGTTTCCCTCGGCGAGGACACGATGTCCCTCTTTCCAGGGGGTCCCTGCTCTTGATTGGAAACCAATGAGGTGGGCACGGGGGGTGGGGCCAGAGATCGGCATCTGTGTCTATGGATGCAAATGCTGGACAGGAGCACACCCGCAAGGTAACTCCCCCGGGAGAGCGCTTCTCCCAGGGAGTTATCTGATGCAAGGAGGAGCCACGAGAGCCACCAGGGGACTCCAGAAATGTACGATAGGGGCCACTCCATGAAAAACAATCTGCACAGTGAAGTAAAAAAAAACAAAAATAAAAAACACAAGCTATTACAATCACTTTAGGTAGGGTTAGAGTGAAACTGCTTTACTGCACTTGAAACCAAAAAGAAAAAGAAAAGTTGCAATTACACAACAGAACAAGTTGTGTCAAAGGACATATGAATTTGCTGTGTGAAATACAAGTTATGCCGCTTACACACGATCGGATTATCCGGCAGACCAGAGTCCCCCGGACAATCCGCCCATGTGTGGGCTCCGGCGGATTTTTGTTCCCAAAAGTCCGGCAGACTTAGAAAGAAGTTTTGACTTAAAATTGTCCACCGGACTCGGCAGTCTGGTGGACAAACCGCCCGTTTGTGTGCTAGTCCGCCGGATTTTTTAAATGAACGGACTTGCCCACACACGGAGAAAAGTCTGTTCATTTTGAACTTGGCTCCAGGTAGATGGAACTAGCGAAGCAATTCAATGTCACGCAGTCTGGCCGGTCAGGAAAGGGGGTGGGGACGAGCGAGCGCCACCCCTCCTGAGCCGTACCAGGCCATGTGCCCTGCTGCCCCCCACCCCAAAGCACCTTGTCCTCATGTTGATGAGGACAAGGGCCTCTTCCTGACAACCCTGGCCATTAGTTGTCGGGGTCTGCGGGCGGGGGGCTTATGAGAATCCGGGAGCCCCCTTTAATAAGGGAGCACCCAGACTCCGGCCCCCTACCCTATGGGAATGAGTATGGGGTACGATATACCCCTACCCATTCACCTGGGGAAAAAAAGTGTACATAAAAAAAAAAAAAAACACACACACACACACACACACACCACAGGTTTTTATAAATACTTTATTAGACAGCTCCAGGGGGTCTTCTTGCCAGACCTCCGCTTTCTTCTTCCAGCTCTTTAACTAGCATTGGCCCGGTCTTGTCACCGCCGCCGCCTTCTTCTCTTCTTCCTTCCGAAGTTGACACAACGCTCTCTCCAGCCTTAATGGCAGGGGCGCGTTGTGCGGCGACTTATATAGGGATAAGGGGCAGGGTCACCGGGTGATGTCATACAGTGATCCCACCCCTTATGTCACAGCCCCGGAGGATGCTGGGAATGTGATATAAGGGGCGGGGTCACCACGTGACATCACCCGGTGACTCCGCCCCTTATCCCTATATAAGTCACCGCACAACGCGTCCCTGAGATTACGGCCAGAGAGAGCATCATGTCAACATCAGAAGGAAGAAGAAGCAGAAGCAGCAGAAGGCGGAGGCGACAGTGACAGAAGAATGGGCCAATGCTAGTAAAAGAGCTGGAAGAAGAAGCGGAGGCCCAGCAAGAAGAACCGAAGAGTGGGACAAGACCCCCGAAGTCGGAAGAAGACCCCGGGACAGCGGTGGCAATGAAGGAGAAAGCCGGACTCCTCCACTAGTAAAAGAGCAGAAGATAGCGGAGGAGATCGGCGAGGAGACCCGATGCTGTCTAATAAAGTACTTTAAAAACCTGTGTTGACTTTTTTTTTATGTACACTTTTTTCCTCAGGTGAATGGGTAGGGGTACATCGGGTGGCGACATTGACCTCCTTCGCTAGTTTCGTCTACCTGGAGCCACGTTCAAAATGAACGGACTTTTCTCTGTGTGTGGGCAAGTCCGTTCATTTCAAAAGTCCGGCGGACTCCCGCCATAGTCCAGCGGATTGTCCCTCGGAAAAGTCCGGTTGTACGTGGACTTGTTTGTGAAGGTCCACTCATTCGGAAAGTCCGGTGGACCTCCGCTGCAAAGTCCGGCAGGTTGTCCGCCGGATAGTCTGATCGTGTGTACGCGCCATTAGAATCAGGCTGTACATTTTATAAACTGCATGGCAGTGAATATAATAGTGGAAATACTAATTGTTTCTGCAAGACTGCTTAAAGTCAAGAGAGGAATGGCTTTCTAGAACACCAGCTTTAATTAGGCTGTACATATTATGATTGCTCTGTTAGTGGTAATAATAACAATTAAAGCACTTTGCATAAAGCCCACCTATGCCAAGATGCATATTCAATAATTTACATATTCCAAACAAGTAGTAAAAGCACTTTAAAAGAAGTCCTTACTGATATTGTAGATGTATGCACTGTACTAAAATTGGATTTTTTGTACTCACCGTAAAATCCTTTTCTCTGTAATTCAGCGACCAACACAGCTCCTCTCTGTAACAAAATGGGTTTTTAGCCCTATCACTGGAGATTACTGGGCAAAGTTGTAATACAACACTTCAGAACTTTAGTTCAGCCCAGGGGGGCAGTCCCTTAGGCTACAATCCCCCACACTCTGCCCTAGCAGCCTCAGGACATCAACAAGCAGTATAACATAAAGAGAAAAAAGGAGGGGCGGGTGCTATGTCGGTCGGTGAATTACAGAGAAAAGGAAAGGATTTTACGGAGAGTACAAAAAATCCTATTTTCTCTTATATTCACCGACCGACACAACTCCTCTCTGTAACAAAATGGGACGTCCCCAAGCAGTGCCAAACGAGGGTTGGGAAAAACAGCATAAAAACTTCATCCATCATGGCAGGTGGGAACTAGTGAAACTAAACCCACAAAAATACAGCAGTGCGTGGAAAACCACCACAAAACAACAGGGTTATCCTCAACAGGAGTGATCCCCAGACAGCAGCCAACTGCGGAAGTAATGCAACAGTGCATTAACATAACAGTACTGCGTTTTTTTTGAAAAACCAGGAAAAAATATCGGTTGTATATTCAATTGCAACTACACGGCCGCCTGCAAAACTTTGCGTCTAAAACAGGCATCAGCCGATGCACTGACGTCTACCTTGTAAAACTTGGTAAACGTATGGACAGACAACCAGGTCGCCGCCTTACACACCTGAGCGACCGACGCTTGGTGTCGGAAGGCCCAAGACTTTCCGATTGCCCTTGTGGAGTGGGCCATGACTGGAAAAGGGGCACCTGCCCCTTCAAGGCGTAGGCTTGTACTACAATCTGTCTGATCCACCTGAAAATGGTGGCCGACAAAAACACCATGCCTTTCTTTGGACCAGCCACCATAACAAACAGTGAGTCTGACTTCCGAAAGGGAGCTGTGGCAGACAAATGCACCTTCAGAGCCCTAACCACATCTAGAGTGTGAAGGGCCCCCTCCTTAGGGTGCTTCGGCTTAGGACACAGAAAAGGTAATACAATGTCCTCATTGATATGAAAAGCCGAGGCCACTTTCGGTAGAAAGGACGGTTGCGGACACAACACCACCTTATCCCTGTGGATAACCAGATAGGGCGACTTGCAGGACAAGGCCGCCAGTTCCGAAACCCTCCTGGTTGACGTGATGGCCACTAGGAAGACCACTTTCTGGGAAAGAGTCAACAAGGGAATCTCCCTGATATTTTCAAACGGCAGTTTTTGAAGCGCCGACAACACCTGGTTCAAATCTCGTGGAGGTAACGGTGGATGTACCGGAGGGACTACGTGTCGTACCCCCCTGAACGAAGGTACTCACTAAGGAGTGCGATGCCAGGGGTCATTGAAAAAAGATAGCAAAGGCTGAGATTTGCCCTTTGATGGTACTTAATGCCAATGTCTGGTCAACTCCCTTTCGGAGAAACAGCAAGATCCTGGATATGGAAAAGGAGCACGGATGCCATCCTTTCTCCTTACACATGGAAATGTAGGCCTTCCAGGTACGATGGTATATCTTCCGAGAAGATTTCCATGCCCGCAACATAGTTGGAATCACTGAGTCCGACAGACCCCGGTTCCTCAACACCTGGCTCTCAATAGCCATGCCATTAAAGCCAGCGATGGTAAAGCAGGATGGAGAATTGGACCTTGAGATAGGAGGTCCTCTCGCAACGGCAGTCGCCAGGGAGCATCTGCCACCAGACGCACCAGGTCTGCGTACCAAGGATGCTGAGGCCAATCCGGGGCAACCAGTATTACTGGGATCCCCTCGGCTTTCAAATAGAGCTTTCTTTTGGTGGTATTTAATCACCACTGGGTTTTTTATTTTTTTGCGACATAAGTGAAAAAAAGAGCGAAAATTTTAAAAATAAGAAACTTTTTTTTAGTTTCTATGATCAAATTTTGCAAATAAGTCATTTATGTTCATAAATGTGGGCCAAAATGTATACTGCTACATCTCTTTGGTAAAAAATAACCCAAATTAGTGCACATTATTTAGTCTTTGTGAAAGTTATAGAGTCTACAAACTATGGTGCAAATCATTGAAAATTGAACACACCTGATGCACTGATGGCCTATCTCATTTCTTGAGGCCCCGAAATGTCAGGAAAGTACAAATACCCTCCAAATGACCCCTTTTTGAAAAGTAGACAGTCAATGGTGTGTTTTTTGAAGTTGTAATGGTTTCCCCACAATTGTTGAGAAAATTAAGAATTTTTTTTTTCACAAAATTGTCAAAACAACAAGTTATTTCTCACATACCCCAAAATACATTATGCTACTCCTCTTGAGTATGGCGATACCACATGTGTGTGACTTTTACACAGCCTGGCCACACAGAGAGGTCCAACATGCAGGGAGCACCATCAGGGGTTCCAGGATCATAAATTACACCTCTAATTTCCTAACGACCTATTACATTTGTTAAGGTCCAAGAGAACCAGGACAGTGGAATTATCCACAAAATTACCCCATTTTGGAAAGCAAACACCCCAACGTCTATTCTATGAGGCCTAATAAGTCTTTTGAACAGTTCATTTTTTCCACAAGTCTTCGGAAACGTGGAAAGAAAATTAAAACTTATTTTTGTTACACAAAGTAGTCAGTTTATAAGATATTTCTAACTCAAAGCAAGTATATCGCAAAAATGACACCCCAAAATACATTCTGCTCCTCTTCCGGAGTATGACGATACCACATGTGTGGGACTTTTACACAGCCTGGCCACATACAGAGGCCCAAAATGCAGGGAGCACCGGCAGGCGTTTTTGTAGCATAAATTACACCTCTAATTTCCTAACCACCTATTACACTTTTGAAGGCCCTGGAGCACCAGAACAGTGGAATTACACACAAAATACCCCATTTTAAAAACAAACACCCCAACATATATTCTATGAGGCATGATGAGTATTTTGAATGGTTAATTTGTTTTACACAAGTCTTCAGAAAACGAGGAAAGAAAGTGAAAACTTTTTTTTTTATACACAAAGTTGTCAATTTATAAGATATTTCTAACACATAGCATGTATATAGCAAAAATTACCCCCCAAAACACATTCTGCTACTCCTCCCGCGTATGTCAATATCACATGTGTAACACCGTTACACAGCTGGTCCACATACAGAGGTTCAACATTGAAGTAGTACCTTCAGGCGTGCTAGGAGCATAAATTACACATCTCATTTCATTCCTACCCATCACAATTTCATAGGCTCTTTACTGCGATTGGTGTTGGGCTGTGTCAGGGTGACAAGCCTCCTCCCCGATCGCCGCTCTGTGCGTGCCTTAGGGGCGTGCACGAGCGCTGTACACGTGGGTAGTACATGTGACCGGCTGTGTCCATCACGTGGTAAAGAGACATTTTTTTATTGGCACTTTACACGGATCTGGGATGGGCTGTGTCCGAGGGACACATCTCATCCCCGATCGCCGCAGGAGCGGCAAGTAACCGAGGACGTCATATGACTCCCACCCAGGATGGGAGATCCCATCTGCGGATGTCATATGACTATAGCCCAGTACTGAAGTGGTTAAAAAGGGCCCAAAATACATCTCTGGGAATTACAGACCAGTTAGCCTAATATCAATAGTAGGCAAGCTCTTGGAGGGGATGAGAAAGAAACTATATACAAGATTTTAGTAGTGAAACGGGTATCATTAGCATTAATCAGCATGGATTCATGAAGAATCACTCTTGCCAAACCAATCTATTAACCTTCTATGAAGCGGTGAGTTGCCATCTAGATAAAGAAAGGCCCGTAGACATGGTGTATCTGGATTTTGCAAAAGCATTTGTCACAGTTCCCCATGAAAGTTTACTGTACAAAATAAGGTCTGTTGGCATGGACCACAGGGTGAGTACATGGATTGAAAACTGGCTACAAGGGCGAGTTCAGAGGTTGGTGATAAATGGGCAATACTTGGAATGGTCAGGGGTGGGTTGTGGGGTCCCACAGGATTCTGTGCTGGGACCAATCCTATTTAATTTGTTCATAAATGACCTGGAGCATAGGGTAAACAATTCAATTTCTGTATTTGTGAACTAAGCTAAGCAGGGTAATAACTTATCCGCAGGATGTGGAAACCTTGCAAGAAGATCTGAACAAATTAATGGGGTGGGCAACTACATGGCAAATGAAGTTTAATGTAGAAAAATGTAAAATAATGCATTTGGGTGGCAAAAATATGAATGCAATCCATACACTAGGGGGAGGACCTCTGGAGGAATCTAGGATGGAAAAGGACCTAGGGGTCCTAGTAGATGATAGACTCTGGTCCGGCTGCACCTGGAGTATGCTGTCCAGTTCTGGGCACCAGTCCTCAGGAAGAATGTACTGGAAATGGAGCGAGTACAAAGAAGGGCATTAGTACATTAGTTAGTTATGAAGAAAGGTTGCGAGCACTGAACGAATTCTCTCTGTTGAAGAGATATACAATGTAATACTGACATATAATCACACACATAGGTTGGACTTGATGGCCTTGTGTCTTTTTTCAACCTTACCTACTATGTATTAGCCCTACTTGCTAGACAACAGAACTTCACATATCCCATAACCCTATCTTTTTCTCTGTAATGAGCATAAATTGAATTCTTTCCAAACAAAACAGTGCTTCTGTGTGGATTCCCAAGAGCTTGCCTATCCCCTGTGCAAATCAAAATGGTTTTCATGGGGTGTGCCTACATGATGGAAGGTAGGAAGACCCCATCCTAGCCTATTAAACTCCTCGTCACAGTGAAATATAACTTAGGTGGACTTGGCTCTCAAAGGTCTCTAGACTAACAAAATGATTTTCCATATTTTTTTGGTGGCAAAGCCACTAAACATAACTTGTCAAATAATTCTCTTCAACTTTGAATTAGGGAAGGTTTTTACATTCAAATCTGCTAATATTCTAACAAACACCTAGAATAATTAGTTGTCTGTGCTTTTAATATAGTTGCGAATCAGTGGGATTCATGCAATGTCCAGGTCTCCCCCACTATTACAACATCAAGACTTACACAAAAAGCATCAGAAGGAAAGCTACTATTGGTTTATGGAGGCTCAGATACTTCTTAATCTACTTGGTTATGAAATGCTAAGGAGGACTGAACACAAACATTCTAACTTTTTCAATCTTCTTACTTTTTAATTATATGATTGCCCCTTAGATGCAGTCTTCAAGTTTTATGCGATTTTGAAAATGATATACACCAGAGTTAACATGGGAGGAGCAATGAAATATAACCATTTAAAAAACACACAACTATACTTTGACACATGCGAGTCATGATGGCTATCTAAGGGGAAATGCTATTAAAATGGTATCACTGAAACTCAAATTTTTCAACATTAATCAATCGCTAACATGCTACAAGTCTCTACTACTGCTAACCAGGACTAGAAAAGTGATAGCTAAAAATATTACTGGATGGCATTGGTAACAGACCCATTCCTTAATCTAATCCTCTAGTCTTTCAGCATTTATCAATGGCTAACATGCTACAAGACTATACTGCTGCTAACCAGGACTAGAAAGTGACAGTTAAAAATAAAACTGGGTGGTATCAGCAATAGACCGTTTCCATCCTCTAATTCTTTCTATATTTTTATTAAAAAAAGTCTTACACAAAAGAGTTTGACTGGTAGGGCAGGACCCATACAGAAAGGTCATATATCATCATGAATATATAAATAAGGGCTAAGACAGTCAGGATCTGAAATATGAGCCTTTTGTCATATTACCCCAAAAAACTTACCAACAATAGGTAAACTGAGGTAACAGTGTATAACAATTTTACTGAGAACAAGATGCCATGACCTCATGTAGTATTCAGGCCAGGACAGTTAAATGTGGGCAATGTGACCTGCACATAATGCAACACAAAAAATTACACAATAAGTTGGGAGAAGGAAAAGAAAAGAAAAAAAGTAGGGGAAAAAAAAAAAAAAAAAAAAAATGAGAAAAGAGTGGAACCACTCAACCTAGCCACCACAATCTCCAGGGCACCTCATCTCAGGTGATTGAAGATACCTAATCCAGAGGTTCAAGACTGGCTCCTGTTATTGTCACATAAATCCTCTAAAGAGGGACTGGGGGTGGGGCCAAACTACACTGTGCGCCTATGGAGGAACACAGCCCGGCTCGGGAGCACGCCTGCACAAGTGAACTCATTAAAGGTGGCTTGCTATGGGGGCACACACAGAAGAAAAGCAGAGAGCAGAAGCGGGGAACCCCAGAGGAGGTAAGGTACCAGTCTGCAATCCATATGCACATGGCAGGTAAGTATAACATGTTTATCATTTTAGGAAAAAAAAAAAAGTCTATATAACCACTTTAATCTGTGGTGTAGACATATAATGTAGCAGTTTGTGGGATAGGAAATGTTCTCATTGGAGTTTACACAGGTCAGGTAGCGTAGGCAAGGAGATTGCAGAGCAATGCACTGACATTCAATGTTTTCTTATTAGAAGAAGGCAATGAAGCCAATTGACTTTATGGGATGAATGAAATTCCATCAGCAGAAATGTAATGTGCTGAATATTACCCACTTGGCAGACAACCTCACGCTCTGAGGGCAACATCATCTCATACTATCGCAAGCTCCATTAAAGTTCCTGTCTTCCCATTATGTTTCACATCAAGCACTGGGCTGCCATGAACCCTGGAACACAGCACTGAATATTAAACATGCCAGAGGTCCCAGAAGTGGTAAGCATAGTATCCAGCTACACAGGGAGGCCATTCCCAGGAAATGAAGAGCGTTCCATTATAAGAGCAGTCAAACATTATCTCTCAGCAGACTGCTTTCTGAGCTAAAACAGTTTATGATTTTCTTTTATTTCTAAAAATAAACTCCATCATAACTTCAACTGACTTGTCTAAGCACACATTTCCTGTGTGTGTCAAACATTCCTTGTTTTTTCTCATCAAGGCAAAAACTATGGGATCTCAAGTCTGTGTCTGTTTAATGTGATCCTAGTATCATAACAACAACCTATACATTGCAGCTTCATCTTACATCCATAAGACACATCTATAACGATGTACAATACATAGGATTAAAATGAATTCTAGGGTCAGCCATTCTAAAAATATTTGGCTAGGAGATTCATTTTACTGATAACTATCAGCATACACCACTTCAGGGCAACAGAGAGGGAACCCCTAGATCAGAATGTATATGTCTGCCTGCCTGTCCGGGTTAATAGGAGGAAGAATCTTACTTCCTGTTACCTGTCAGGATTATTAGGAGAATGTTTCTTGCTTCCTGTTGCCTGTCAGAATTATCAGGAGGATGTTCCCTACTCCCCGTGACCTGTCAGGTTTATTAGGAGGACATTTCTCAATCCCCTTTCCTGTCAGGATTATCAGGAGGATGGTTCTTACTTCATGCTGCTGGTCAGTATTCTCAGGGGGATGTTTCTTACTTCCTGTTGCCTGTAAGGATTATCAGGAGTATGTTTCTTACTTCCTGTTGTCTGTCCTTATCGGGTGGGATGGTTCCTACTTCCTGTTACCTGTCAGGATTATCAGGAGGATGTTTCTTATGCCCTGTTGCCTGTCAGGATGATCAGAAGGATGTTTTTCTTCCTGTTGCCTATCAGTATTGTAAGAAGGGTGTTTCTTACTTTCTGTTGCCTGTCAAGAATATCAGGAGAATGTTTCTTATGCCCTGTTGCCTGTCAGTATTATCAGGGGGATGTTTCTTACTTCCCGTTGTGGGTTAGGATTATCAGGAGGATATTTCTTACTTCCTGTTGCCTGTCAGGGTGATGTTTCTTACATCCTGTTGTCTGTCATTATCAGGAGGATGTTTTTTTCTTCCTGTTGCCGGTCAGTATTATCAGGAGGATGTTTTACTCCCTGTTGCCTGTCAGGAATATCAGGAGGATGTTTCTTATGCCCTGTTGCCTGTCAGGATGATCAGGAGGATGTTTCTCATGCCCTGTTGCCTGTCAGGATTATCAGGAGGATGTTTCTTATGCCCTGTTGCCTGTCAGGATGATCAGGAGGATGTTTCTTACTTCCTGTTGCCTGTCAGGATTGTAAGAAGGGTGTTTCTTACTTTCTGTTGCCCGTCAGGATTATCAGGACAAATTTTATGTGGAATTTTATTGATACAGAGAATACAGCAGGTGAAGTAAGACTGCCTGTTCTGGATCTGGTGAAGTGCAAGATGAAATAGTAACATCACTCTGTACAGAGCAGTTTTAAAAAGACTGCCTTTTTACTAGAAATGCACCATGCCCATTCAGAACAATACCATTAATAGCCAAATCATTCTATCATACAATGTACACATTGAGGAAAATAAGATAACTCTCTAGATTTGTATAGCTGAAATAAAAATCTATATGATGAACGCTTTTAAAAACATGATTGATTGGTCTTATTTTTAGAATAGGTATATTAACATGACATAAATATGCTATTGATTATTGCTAAAGGAGAAGTAGATTGTGTGGCCTCACAAAGGAAAAAGTACAAGACAATGTAGGGCATGTTTGTTCATAGATTACATCTCCCAAACATAATTGTCTACCCAGCACACAGCTAGACTGGCTATGATTCAGTGTTGTATTTGTGCAGCGAAACCAAGGAAACAGAGTAGTGATCGCTCCTGTCAGATCAGGTACAGGGGCACTAGGCAGTTGCCTGGTTTCCTAATAAGGCTCTGCAGACCTTTGTTGCATTTGCTTTTTGTCCAGCCTGAGATTTTCAGTGCAGATGCCAAAATTAAATCTAAATGACATCAGTCAACGATAGATTTACATGATGACCAACTCCTGCGCACAAAATTGCAGCAACATTTTAAAGTACAGTATATATAAATGCAGTCACTAAATCTTATGAAAATTTTAACATGTTAACATAAATTTGGTAAGTAACCAATATCTTTTAAATGTGCAATTTGCATTAAAATACCTAATGTCGTTTCTTGTTCAGGCACCTTTTAATAGGGTAACGACACTTTGCCCCTGTCTTCCAGTTATGCTCTTGCATTGTCACCAAGTGACAAGGGATTTTGTTAGAGACTACAAATGGCGATTTCAACACATACAGATATGGTCCTCTGTTCTCACCATCAAGAAAGCCGCCAAGAGAAAAGGTATTAAGCCCATAGTTGGAGTAAACAGGAATTAGCTGCAAAGTGGCTTCGGGATAACAGCAACACTGAGATGCAACAAATGATGAAAAAACAATAAATAAAATATAATATATATATATATATATATATATATATATATATATATATATATATATATATATATATATATATATATATATATATATATATATATTATTTTTTTTTATTTTTTTTTAGCTGAACACCAAGCAGGTATAAAAGATACTAATTAAGGTGGCACTGTATTCATGAATACATCCTTCAATGTATTTTTAAATGCAAGCGGTGCTAGTGCATAGATTTCACTTGGTATCAGCTCTTAGTCCCAGCACCAGGTGCCAGTCCATTGTGCTGAAGTATAAGGGGCATGCTGAGAGCAGGTGAGAGCAGCTCATCAATGTGCAGTTTCTTCTTTCACTTTCCAGTCACAAGGTGAAACTCTGGAGGACACGAAAAGTGTTACTAAACTGAAACGGAAAACAAAACGGACCTACTCTCCAGCAAGACAGGGCTGTCTGGAATAGCAGAACTGTATAAATCTTGAAACTGTGTGTTTTTAGCTTAATCTGGCCATACATAACTAGATTTCATTCATTCATCCTACGGCCTGAATAGAAAAAAAAAAAAAAAAAAAAACAGCACAAGGGGCTGTCAGGCCGCGTACACACGGGCGGACTGTTCGCCCAACCTTGTCCGCTGAACAGTGTTTGGGCGGACAGTCCGCCCGTGTGTGGGCTTTCAGCGGACAGTTTCAGCGGACAGTTGGACGGACAAAGTCTTTCGGAAATTCCGAAAAACTGTCCGCTGAAACTGTGTTTGAGCGAACAGTCCGCCCGTGTGTAGGCTACTTTCGAAATGAGCAAACTGTTCCCGCTCGGAAAGTCCGCCCATTTCGAGCGCGTGTACAGGTAGGCGGGGCCCGCGAAGGAGACGTCGCGGGCTCCGCCGCCTGGAATGGGCTTAAAGGGGAACCCCAACGCCGAAAAAAATCGGCGTGGGGGTTCCCCCAAAGTCCACACCAGACCCTTGTCCGAGCACGCTACCCGGCCGGCCAGGAAAGGGGGGCGAGCGAGCGCGCCCCCCCTCCTGAGCCGTACCAGGCCGCGTGCCCTCAACATGGGGGGGTGCCTTGGGGAAGGGGGGGGCCGCGCGGCCCCCCACCCCAAAGCACCTTGTCCCCATGTTGATGAGGACAAGGGCCTCTTCCCGACAACCCTGGCCGTTGGTTGTCGGGGTCTGCGGGCGGGGGGCTTATCGGAATCCGGGAGCCCCCTTTAAGAAGGGGGCCCCCGGATACCGGCCCCCCACCCTATGTGAATGAGTATGGGGTACAATGTACCCCTACCCATTCACCTGTGAAATAAAGTACAAAAAAAAACACAACACAGGGAAAAAATATTTTATTGCACAGCTCCGGGGGTCTTCCGTCTTCGGGGGTCTTCTCGCCGGACTCCTCCGCTATCTGTGTGTAGCTCTTTTACTAGCGGAGGAGTCCGGCTTTCTTCCTCCCCGCCGCCGGCCTCTTCTCCCGACTTCGGGGGTCTTGTCCCCCTCTTCGGTTCTTCTGCCGGGCCACCGCGCCTTCTTGTAGCTCTTTTGCAGGCGGTGGCCCGGTCTTCTGTCGCCGCTGCCTTCCGTTCTTCTGTCGCCGCCTTCGGTTCTTCTGCCGGGCCACCGCGCCTTCTTGTAGCTCTTTTACAGGCGGTGGCCCGGTCTTCTGTCGCCGCTGTCGTCGCCGCCGCCGCCTTCCGTTCTTGTTCTTCTTCTTGTTCTTCTTCTTCTTCTTCTCCTGGAGATGTTGACTCGACGAGCTCTCCGGCCGGAATGCCAGGGACACGCTCCGCTGCCACTTATATAGTGACAATGGGGCGGTGTCACATGGTATATGTCACATGGGTTGGTCACATGGTGACCCCGCCCCCTTACGATGTCATAGTCCCCATGTGACATCAACCCATGTGACCAACCCATGTGACATATACCATGTGACACCGCCCCATTGTCACTATATAAGTGGCAGCGGAGCGCGGCTCTGGCATTCCGGCCGGAGAGCTCGTCGAGTCAACATCTCCAGGAGAAGAAGAAGAAGAACAAGAAGAAGAACAAGAACGGAAGGCGGCGGCGGCGGCGACGACAGCGGCGACAGAAGACCGGGCCACCACCTGTAAAAGAGCTACAAGAAGGCGCGGTGGCCCGGCAGAAGAACCGAAGGCGGCGACAGAAGAACGGAAGGCAGCGGCGACAGAAGACCGGGCCACCGCCTGCAAAAGAGCTACAAGAAGGCGCGGTGGCCCGGCAGAAGAACTGAAGAGGGGGACAAGACCCCCGAAGTCGGGAGAAGAGGCCGGCGGCAGGGAGGAAGAAAGCCGGACTCCTCCGCTAGTAAAAGAGCTACACACAGATAGCGGAGGAGTCCGGCGAGAAGACCCCCGAAGACGGAACACCCCCGGAGCTGTGCAATAAAATATTTTTTCCCTGTGTTGTGTTTTTTTTTGTACTTTATTTCACAGGTGAATGGGTAGGGGTACATTGTACCCCATACTCATTCACATAGGGTGGGGGGCCGGTATCCGGGGGCCCCCTTCTTAAAGGGGGCTCCCGGATTCCGATAAGCCCCCCGCCCGCAGACCCCGACAACCAACGGCCAGGGTTGTCGGGAAGAGGCCCTTGTCCTCATCAACATGGGGACAAGGTGCTTTGGGGTGGGGGGGGGCGCGCGGCCCCCCCCTTCCCCAAGGCACCCCCCCATGTTGAGAGCACGCGGCCTGGTACGGCTCAGGAGGGGGGGCGCGCTCGCTCGCCCCCCTTTCCTGGCCGGCCGGGTAGCGTGCTCGGACAAGGGTCTGGTGTGGACTTTGGGGGAACCCCCACGCCGATTTTTTTCGGCGTTGGGGTTCCCCTTTAAGCCCATTCCAGGCGGCGGAGCCCGCGACGTCTCCTTCGCGGGCCCCGCCTACCTGTACACGCGCTCGAAATGGGCGGATTTGCCTCCTCCTTACGTGGGCGAGTCCGTTCATTTCAAAAGTTGAGCGAACTGTTTGGCAAACAGTTCGCTGAAACAGTCCGCTCGTGTGTGGGCAAGTCCGCTCATGCAAATTTTGAGCGGACTGTTTGCCGAAACTGTTTGACGAACAAGGTTGGGCAAACAGTCCGCGCGTGTGTACGCGGCCTCAGAGTACTTGAGCAGAGGTTACATCTGACTGAATGCAGCTTCTGCTGGAACAAAAATTTCTGTCTGGCCAATTTTTTTTTTTTTTTATCCAATCAAAGGATGTTGGGTGGGAACATTTTGAGAAGCCTGGCCAACTGATCAGGAACCAGTTAAAATTTGCATAGTGTATGGCTAGCCTAAATGGCAATGAGTTAAGTTTTAAAACAACTATAAAATAAACAATGTTGTCAAACGATTTTTTTTTTTACAAAAGCAAAGATTAATGCTCAAATAATAAACAGACATATGCAAGTAAGAGCTCATTAACCACTTTCAGACCGGACCAATTTGCTGGTCAAAGACCAGACCACTTTTTGCGATTCGGCACTGCGTCGCTTTAACTGACAATTGCGCGGTCGTGCGATGTGGCTCCCAAACAAAATTGACGTCCTTTTTTTCCCACAAATAGAGCTTTCTTTTGGTGGTATTTGATCACCGCTGCGGTTTTTATTTTTTGCGCTATAAACAAAAATAGAGCGACAATTTTGAAAAAAACGCATTATTTTTTACTTTTTGTTATAATAAATATCCCCCAAAAATATATAAAAAACATTTTTTTTAGATACGTGTGTGGGCAGCTCATAGAAGTAAAATAACAAAAAGTGCCTGCACTTTGTTATTTTGCTAATTTAGACTTGGTTTGTTTGTGTGTCAGCAGCTTGGCTGTGTTATTCACAGGGCACATTATAGAGTATGGTTGTATGGTAGCGCAGTGTTTTCCCTTTTAGCTCAAAGAAGTGAAGGCACACACCGCGTCGAAATGGACACAATTGCATGTCAAAGTTTGACATGCAGGTATGAGCGGGTGCACGAATTTGAACACAGAAATTTTCAGTGCAGATGCTCTTAGGAGGTGCTGGCTGCCTTAGCTTTCTCTTTTTTTGTTCAAGCGAAGAACATTTTCAGCAAATACAGAAAATTCCTGTTGATTTTACCAGAAATGCAATGTCCTTGTCACTTCCTGAGAGCTGCACTAAATAATATCCTGTTTTCTAGCTATCCTTTGTAAACTACCAATTGCTCTGCCTCCATGCAATGGAGATTAAGAGATACGGACATGTTTGAAGTCCATAGCAGGAGAGAAACAACCATGGCGCCCTCCACAGGTCCCTGAACCCAGGGTAAGGAATTGTGTTATTTGCATGATTACCAGTTAAAGTACAGCAAAAGAAGCTTGCAAAGACAAAAAAAAAAGGCAGGCATTACACTGGGGAAGCTGCAATATATAAACAGTTTGGGATTTTAGATCAGATACAAATCAGCACTTTTTCATTGCTCTTAAAGGAGAAGTTCACCTTTGTAAAAAAAAAAAAAAATAATAATAATAAAATGCACATCTTTTTGCAGGTGAAAAAAAATGTGCATTTTTTTTTTTTTTTTTAAACTAGGAGCCTGTAAAGCATTGTACTCACAATCGGCAGATCACGGGTGCAATGCAGGGCTCTTGCAGACTGTCTGTGTAAGCTGTCTGCTTGTACCTTGTACAAGCAGCCAGTTACACACTGACAGGAAGACTCAATTAACTACCTAGAGCACTCAAGACCACCATGGTAGTTCATTGAGAACTACGAGCCAACAGCCGCAAAAACTTGGTCACGTGGGCAGAGCGTCTTTTTTAAATTGCGACAGCGAGTGGGGGGGGGGGGCAGATCCTCTACTCGCCATTCTGCTGAGACCAGGCAAATTTTGATCCATATATGGGCAGGCTGGTTGCACAAAAGCCCATCTATTGGTTGGCTTCTGTACAAGCAGCCGGTCTGGTTTTTGTTGAATGATCTGTGCCGCCAGCTATAACCAGCAGCATTAATCAGTGTATTCTAATGGTGGGGAAGGCTCCCCGCTATCAGAAAATAATGGCACAGCGGGAGTGATTCCCCTATTCACATGGGCGGTGGCGTAATCAAGTAATTTTTTTTCATTCCACCCACAGGTTGAACTAAAAAAAAAAAATAATCAATTGGTCAAACCACACTTGTGCCTACTGAAAGCTTCCAAGTGGCATATTGTTGTTAATACACGTTAAATTTTATGCTGTACCCAGCATTCCATGGTAATCATCTGCTCGTAAACACGTATAAAACAACAACAAATACCCTCATCTAAACTAACTAGATTTCTTAGTAAGCATTTAAGCCACATTTTTATTTTACAGCTTTAATTTTTTAGATCTTCCTGTGAATTAGGTAGTGATCTGCAAGTCTTTAGGATTTTTTACAACAAACCTGTGCAATTCTAAGCCTATATACTTGCAGCTGTTAAATAACAGCATGTGCTAGCAGCAGCTCATACCCAAGTGTAGTTTTCCTTTAAAAACTCCCCAGCCCAAGTGCAGCTCGAACTGTAATCATACTTCTTTTCCTTAATGACTTTTAAAAAATTCCTTCAGCAAGGTCCCAACTGGCCCTCCTTGAAACTGTGTGTGTGTGCCATAGCCTCATTATTTCTGTGGCTAAGCCTGGTGGTCTTCAGAGGCCACCCAAGGTATAGCTTACCCATATCTTTGGTTAGCTGCACTCAAAGAGGTAGGGGGAATAGAAATACAGGGTAAATTCCTCAAGCAACCCTCAAGTCTCTTCACTGCCTGGTAAAGTAGTATATGCGCTTGTGTTATGCTTCCATCCTACAGTTTATTGCCTAGGGCCTCAGCAACCTATGAGCAGGTCAGGCATTACCAAATGGGGTTGAATGTCTTTGTATATGCAAAAATTAACTAAGAGAAAGGGAGGAGGGATGTTGGTGTTGCTGTAGTGAAACACTGCTGTAAAAAATTGTATGAGCCAACAGCTTTTTTATCAGCTGCTGGTATTAGTTTAAGGACTTTATGTAACCCACATGTTTAATAGAGATTCTGATGCATTTCACAAAGCAAAACCTTTGCTCAGGCAAACAAGCTCCATAAGGTTCAGATAAAAATATTTATTTTCCCTGGGCATCTTCATTATTTTAAATGTCATTCTTAATCCCTTCAACTACTACACAGGTGACATCATGACCTTATCCACGTTGCTGCTAAGCGGAACTGATTGGGTATGTATATAATCCCTTTCAATAACACCCATAGGAGAAGAACCTGTGCCTCTCCCGGCGCAATGTGGTGTTACATGAGAATGCAAGTTCTCCATTACCCGGTCACCATCCACCCAGCTGCAGTATCTTCCTTTGTTCAGTCTACAACAACTAATAGCCATAGTTTTTCTTCAGAAATAGTGAAATCATTGCCCATTTGTTTTTTGTAATTTTTAATTTACATATCCCTTTGCTGTAACCCCCCCCCCGCACAGCCACCTGTGCGAGTATGACGACGAGTTCTCTACTCCCCTGTCACTGTTCACACAGCTGCTTGGGTCTATCTCTTTGCCTAGCACATATATTCTGCTAAGCAGCTACATAGGAATGATGACAGAGGTGTTCTCCATTCCCTGTCCATGCTGAAACATCCAGCCTTCTTTTTAGACTGCCATGTTTATGTTCACACACTATATGTGTGAAGGCTGAGGTCTCTTGGGACATGTACTGCTGCAGATGTGACATAAGGCACTCTGCAGATCCTAAAGCCTCTTACACATGATGAGAATATTGGATAAATGACCAACAGGTTTTTTTTGCATGCTAGTCTCATCAAAAACCAATAGGTTACTATAGATAGGAAAATTCACTTACGACAGAATACAACTTTGGAAGTAATGCAATGTATTGTATTGTCATGTATTCTTTCATTTCTGAGCATGCATGGTCTTGGCCTTCAGACTTTTTTGGGAGGAAGACTGTACTGATTAAACAAAAATCGCTTGTTCTGGTATTTTTACGAGAAATTTTTTTGTGGTTGTCCGTGTGGATAATTTAGCACGAACTGTCGTGATCGGCTCTCAAAAGCGGTGTACGAACGATCAGATTTTAATATGAGCACTTCAAAATCTTTATTGTTCACCCAATTTTCTCATTGTGTGTAATAGGCATTACTTTCAGAGGCCACAGACAGTAGATTCTCGCTCAGGTAGATGATGAGGTTACAAATGCATAAAACAAACATTTCTAAAGACAGGAGCAAGGTAAACCTAACATTCTTAATGGGAAATGCTGCATAAGGGATGAATATTGTTGGAAGGAAAGGCCATCTCAAGCCCAGAGATCAACAGACTAGGACATTATAATTTCTGACAGGTTTTTATGCTTTTTTTCCCATTGCTACCAAGTTAGGAACGCACAATGAACTGCCAGAAGTTCTAACCCAGAGTTGCAGAACCCTAGGGTTCTGCCAGAGATTCTCAGGCAGGCATTCTGCCACCTTTGCAGCAGATTTATGCCTTACAGTGGCTTCATTTTCCTCCCTGCTGCTAATAGTTTCATGCTGTCTGGGGGAGCTAGAACGCTATTGGTCAGAGCTGGCAGGACAGGGCTACAGACCGGCAGCTGGCAAGTATAGTGTGTGGATGCAAACCACTGAGGAGTGGGCATCATCTCTGCCCTGTCAGCACTGGCCTATGGCTTTTCTTGGGTCACTTGACTCAAGATGGGCAGCTGCTACACAAGTGAAGTTGAGATGGAGCACTGATGCAATCTTTTCCCTGAGCACCAAAGCCAAGTTATAGATTTGCAATGCTGGAATTTTGCAATGAGCACTAATGAAAGTGTTGCAGCTAGATTTACATATTTAATGCTATAGCTACAATCACTGATAACAATAACACACGGTGACCTGTAAATGGAACATTTCAGGTGGTTCCTTGAGATTTTAAAATGTTTTCAAAGGATCCTCTAGGGTAGATGTGATAGGCTGTTCTAACCAAATCCTTACACTAAATATGTTGAGTTCCAGTTAGAGAGATTTTGCAAAACCCTCCCCTGCTCTATTTAAAACAAAAAAAGCAGACACACAAGTGCTAAAATACCTACAAGTGTAACCAGCAAACCAAATTCTTCAACAGCCTTATCTTTTTTAAAACTGCTTCCATGTCATTGTCAAGGCGAGAGACCAGAAATGTTCAAGGCAGCTAGGTGGCTGCTCAGGTGGAGGCTGCCATTCAATCATGCATTTTCCCCACATAGATCCAGTCCCTTTACATAGCTATAAGCAGAAGGTAGTTTTGAAGAATTAAGCTGCTAAAGAGTGGAAACAACTGGTCCTATTTGCAGATAAGTATTTCAGCACTTGCATTGCATTTTTTAAATCACAGCAGCCAAGGATGAGGCTACTCAAGAATAAGGAGCAACAGCGACAATTTTAGATACAAAGCATTTACACATTACTGTACATCCTGTGCAAAAAATAAATAAAAAATTAGTACATATTTTGTCCAAATTTTTTATTGTCCAACTTCAAGGTTGTATAAATTTGAATGCTTATGTTTATCAGGTGATTGTGTATTTGTTTAATGAGGGAGAGTGTAGCCTAAGGAGATCAACACTCTATATCAGTGATGGCGAACCTTGGTACCCCAGATGTTTTGGCACTATTTCGCATGATGCTCCACTACACTGCAGAGTGCATAAGCATCATGGGAAATGTAGTTCCAAAACATCTGGGGTGCCAAGGTTCGCCATCACTGCCCTATATCAAGGTGTGCAGAATTATTAGGCAGCTTCTTTTCCTTTAGGAGAAAAAAAAAAAATGACTGCTGCACAAAAAGTCAAAAATTGTAAACAGTCTTTTTTAGAGGGATACAGCACTTAAAATTGCTAAGATATTGGGGCCTGATCACAGAACCATCAAATGTTTTGTTGTAAATAGTCAACAGGGTCGCAAGAAACTTGTTGAGAAAAAAAAGGTGCAAATTAACTGCCAAACATTTGAGAAGAATCAAACGTGAAGCTACCAGGAACCCATTATCCTCCAGTGCTATAATATTCCAGAACTGTAACCAACCTGGAGTGCCCAGATGTACAAGGTGTTCAGTGCTCAGAGACATGGCCAACGTAAGGGAGGCCGAAACCCCAACCACCACTGAACAAGACACATAGGTTGAAACAGCAAGACTGGGCCAAGAAATATTTGAAGACAGATTTTTCAAAGGTTTTATGGACTGAAGCGATGAGAGTGACTCTTGCTGGACCGGATGGATGGGCCTGTGGCTGGATCATTAACGGGCACAGAGCTCCACTTCGACTCAGATGCCAGCAAGGTGGAGGCGGGGTACTGGAATGGGATGGTATTATTAACAATGAGATAGTTGGACCTTTTCGGGTTAAAGATGGACTCAAAATCAACTCCCAAACCAGTGGTACAGGAAAAAAGTCTGCATCTTTCAAGATGAGCATGATATTTATGCAAGACAATGCTCCATCGCATGCATCGAAGTACTTCACTGCATAGATAGCCAGTAAAGGCCTTAAAGATGAAAGAATAATGACATGGCTGTGGAAACCTTGCAAAAAGATCTGAACAAATTAATGGGGTGGGCAACTACATGGCAAATGAGGTTTAATGTAGAAATACGTAAAATAATGCATTTGGATGGCAAAAATATGAATGCATTCTATACACCGGGGGGGGGGGGGGGGGGGAGAGACGACTCTGGGGGAATCTAGGATGGAAAAGGACCTGGGGGTCCTAGTAGATGATGGTCTCAGAAATGGCATGCAATGCCAAGCTGCTGCTAACAAAGAAAACAGAATATTGGCATGCATTAAAAAGGGGATTAATTCCAGGGATAAAACAATAATTCTCCCGCTCTACAAGACTCTGGTCCGGCCACAAACAAAGCAACAAAGCGAATAAAGGGTCTGGAGGATATTCGTTATGAGGAAAGGTTGCAAGCACTGAACTTATTCTCTCTGGAGAAGAGACACTTGAGAGGGGATATGATTTCAATATGCAAATACCATACTAGTGACCCCACAATAGGGATAAAACTTTTTCGCAGAAGGGAGTTTAAGACTTGTGACCACTCATTAAAATTAGAAGAAAAGAGGTTTAACCTTAAACTATGTAGAGGGTTCTTTACTGTAAGAGCGGCAAGGATGTGGAATTCCCTTCCACAGGCGGTGGTATGGGGGGGCATCGATAGTTTCAAGAAACTATTAGATAAACACCTGAACGACCACAACATACAGGGATATACAATGTAATACTGACATATAATCACACACACAGTTTGGGCTTGATGGACTTGTGTCTTTTTTCGACCTTACCTACTATGTAACTATGGCCCCCTTCCTCACCTGACCTAAACCATATTGAGAACTTGTGGGCCCTTCCTAAACGGGAGATTTACGGTGAAGGAAAACAGTACACTTCTGAACAGTGTCTGGGAGGCTGTGGTTGCTGCCGCACAAAAAGTTGATCATCAACAGACTCCATGAATGGAAGGCTTGTGACGATTACTGAAAATAATTGTGGCTATATTGGTCACTGATTTATTTTTTAAATATCAGAAATGCTTATTTGTAAATTTTGAATTGTTTATTCTCACTTTAACAGATGAAAATAACAAGTGAGCTAGGAAAAAAAGGATTTTTTATAACAGCTTACCTGTAAAATGCTTTTGTTTCATGTACATCAGGGGACACAGAGCCATAGTAATAACTATGTGGGTTATATCGGACCATCAGGTGCTGGACACTGGCACGCTCCTTAAAGGCGTGAACTTCCCCCATATAAAACTCTTCCCACTACTGGGAGTCCTCAGTTTTGTAGCCAAGCAATCAAAGTGTACAAGAAGAAGGGAGGAACCTCTGTGTCCCCCGATGTACATCAAAGAAAAGGATTTTACAGGTAAAATCCTATTTTCTTTTCTTACATCAGGGGACACAAAGCCATAGTAATGAATGTGTGGGATGACCCATAGCAATGGCAACTGAAGGGAGGGAGACAATCAAGGAAACAGGAGGCCAGAGGACTCATACTGCAGCATATGCTGTGCCCAAAGGCAATATCTTTATAACCTTTAATAATCGATTTGATAAAATTGGATAAAATGTCTGAACCGAAGACCAAGTTGCGGTCTTACAGATCTGAGCCATAGAGGCCTGATGATGCACCACCCAAGAGGCACTAATCGCCCTGGATGAGTGTTCTCTTAATCTGAGAAGGAAGAATTTTCTTCTTTAAGCTGAAGCTTGAACAATCACTTGACAAATCCATTTGGAAAATAGTGCATCTTGACACTGCCTGTCCATATCTTGGACCCTCGGGCAGTACAAACAAAACCTGTGTTTTGCAAACCTGAGCAGCCGCCTTTAAATAGATTCTGACCGCTCATAATACATCAAGAGACTGTAGTGCTTTCTCTTCCCCAGATTAAGGCTTCTGGGGAGAAAGAAGAAAGAAGAATATCTTGGTTTAAATTAAAACCTGTTACCACTTTTGGTAAGAATTCAGGATGAGGACATAAAACCACCTCATCCTTATGCATGATGAAATATCGCTCTTAAAAGACAGAGCCGTTAGTTCCGATACTCTTCTAGCAGAAATGGCAAGCAAAAAAAGATTATCTTTCTTGTCAAAGAATCAAGAGAATTTCCCGTAAGGATCAAACGGCTGATTTAACAAAGCTGATAAGACCAATCTTAAATCCTATGGATTTAGAGGTGCCTTGATAGGGGGAATAAACCATGTTGCCCCCTGAATAAGCTATGCACCAAGAGTGGGAAGCAAGAGGCCATAGGAAAAGATATTGACACGGCCTGGATCTGACTCTTGATAAAAGTCAAGGCCAGCTTCATTTCAGATCCCATATGCAGGAATCCTGCCTATTGACATACTTCCTGGGGTGCCAACCCTTGGATCCATACCAAGAAACCTATGCCTTCCAGATTCTATAGTAAGGGATTCTGGAAGCCGGCTTCCTGGCATTAGTCAAAGCAGACACTACCGAAGGAGATCACCCACGATCTTTTATAGAGTGAGATTCAACAGTCAAACCTGTTAAACTCCTTGTCCGTAAAGTAGGATGAAATACCGGACCTTGTGCAAGAAGGCCTGGCTATAATGGCAGAGTCCAAAGTACTCCTACTGCCATCTTTATGATCTCAATAAATTAAGATCTTCTGGGACCCAGCTGGGGCCACCAGAATCACCTCCTTCTGTTCCTACTTAATCCTGCAGAGAAGGCGCGGAAGTAGCAGAGCTGGAGGAAATGCATAGATCAGTGAAAACTGATCCCCTGAATGCGTCTGTTCCGCCTGCTAGCGGACTCCTTGTTTGACATAAAGTTGTCGACCTTATTAATGAATCTGGATGCGAATAGGTCCATGTCCGGAGTACCCCATCTGACATATTGCTAGGAAGATGTCGGGGTGAAGAGATCATTCTCCTGGAAATAATTGTTGGCGTCTCAAGTATTACGTCTGAAATATTAAAATTGCCAAGGAGTGTTGTGTTCTGCCAAAGCTAGAACATTATTCACCTCACTTCGCTGCAGGACTTCTCGTGCCTCCCTTGGTGATCGATGTAAGCCACCACCGTGGCTCTGTCAGACTGAATCCTGTCAGGACAGTCCCGTAATCTGACCGCCAAGCCAGATGTACTGCCTGAAACTTCCAACAAAGTTGATAGGCAAGGTCCTCTAACGTCTCCCATGGACAGAATCTTCTTCCAGGGCTGCTCCCCAGCCTAAAAGGCAGGATAAAGATTTTCCCTCCTGCTGGATAACCACCAATTTAGGCTCTGACCTATGTCGGGAGCCAAGTGTATTGTAAACAAACAAGGCCTGAATCCTCTTTATTCTAGACCGACAGGATGGTGTCTTGAAGCAGTCTTTGAATAAGATTGCACGTAAGGGACGGCCCTGAAGGAAGCCACCATTTCCCCTAAAAATCTCCTGCAGCAGAATAAAGGAATTTTTCGTTATCTTGCTAAGTTGAATTAGTCCTACAATGGAACTGATTCACGACTGGGGTAAGAATACCTTCTTCTGTATAGTATCTATAACCAGTCCCCAAGTAACCTCCTTGATGATTTTAAGGAGAATCTTCCTAGGCTGAGAATCCAACCTAGAGATTTCAGATATCTACAACTGAGATCAGACTCTGGTTTTAGACCCGAGACTGAATGATCTATTAAAAGTAGATCTTCTAATAGGCTAGGAGTGTTATGCCTTGAGCCCTTAACCTGGCTAAAGGAGGTGCCAGAATCTTTCATAACACTCGTGCTGCTGTGGCTAAGCCGAATGGCAGTGCCACGATTGAAAAAATAATTTTATATTTCAAATCGCAGAAATTTCTGGTAAGCGGGAAACGTTGGCACATGGAGATATGCAACTCCCCTCCTTGCAGGATGGACACAGCCAATCGAATTATGAAAGGATCGGATGTTCAAGTGCCAATTCAGATCTCTGAGATCTAGAATGGGTCTTACCTCTCTGTTTGGCTCTGGGACCTTAAAAAGGTTTGAGCCAAAAAAAACCCTGTTCCACTAAGGGAATCTCTGATATCACTGACTGGGATAACAGCTGATCCAGAGGTCAGAGAGAGAGAGAGACTTCTCTTCTTTTTTTTTTCTCTCTGGAACCTTAAGAGCATTCTCTGATGAGATGGACATTCTTGCATAAAGACTGCCACATCAGCAGCCTAAGAACCCCACAGGCAGCACCCAAACAGTACCCGAACCCCGGACCCTTAGATCAAAAGCCAATTGGGCCATTCGGGCGCTTGAAACTCTAGATGTAACCTAGAGAGAAAAAAAAATAGCAGAAATCCCTCTGCTCTTAAAATTTTTCCTGACAGACTTTGAGAATCGCAGGACCTTTCCCTTCATCCAAACGAGTGGGGGTGCTCCTTCATGAGAAGGCCTTAGCATTCTGCTTCATGGGCTTTCTGCCCCCAAGATCTTGGTACTGCCCCTGGGAACTTTCTCCTAAACCTGACGATTGAGACCGTCGAGACTGCCTAAAGGCAGATACCCCCGGCATAGGAGAGGCTGCACAATTAAAAGGAGAACTGTTTGAACCTCATTTTTACTGGTTAAGAGAGCTTTACCCCTTTTTGGATGTACTTATTCACTCTAAATAGTCGTACCCCAGAAAGGGACACAGACTGGCTAAGGGTTTTCACCTGGTGCTTCAGCTGATCAATATTTCAGCCACGGACCTCTGCAAAAATGCATTAGTCCAGGTATAAGCCATAGGGTTTAAACGATCGAGTCCTTCATAGCAACTGTGAGACACAGTGCGTCAAATACACCAGCCCCTTGCCGGGCCTGCTGATCAAGCAGAACTTTCAGGTATTTTACACCTGTTCCTTAACCCCTTGGAGTCCACACTCCAATGCATTGGCGCGACTCAAAATGTGCTCCACCAAAATAGTGGAGCAGACGTTAAAGGGTTAATGGACCGAGCTACTCCAATTGCAGCCAGAACTTCAAAAGACCTCTTGTCTTTAAACGGAAAATCCAACCTAACTTGCTGGATCCTTTAACATCAGTGCATTATCCACTGGACATGCGAGACTCTGCTCACTGAGGTGATTGCAGCATTAATAGCTGGAACCCCTTCATTTCTTTCATAGAAATGTTCCCATTCAGAACACACAGCTATGCATGAATAGGAAAAACATCTCGAGGTAGGGGAGGTTCAAATGAACCCCATTAGAGGTAGATACCTCAAGAGCCTGTGCTGCAGGCAACAAAAGGGTTACGTAAGGGTTAAGTAAGGGAGTAGACAAACACCTGACTTGTGTGGCTACTCACTCCCTGCTAGGATCTTCCGAAGAGGAAAAAAAAAAAAAAAAGTATCTTCCAATATTTGGGAAGATCTACCTGATCCCCAGCCTCCTGCATCTCAACAAAAGGGCCCAGAGGACTAGATGGGAATCTGCTATGTTTAGTCCTACTATGGAGAGACATCATAGCAATAATCTTTTAAATGGTAGAAGAAAAAACCCGTTTGTATGAAATACACAGGGAGAGAAGTGTTCAACCCTTGACGGCTCATCTGACTAGCCGTCTTATTCTTTTTACCTCTCAGGAGAGGAAGACATTTTTTTGCAATGGTTTTTAGTTTGTTGTATACCATTAACCCCTTAGAGGAGTTCCTGGTCCCTTTGTCACTCATAGCTTACAGTACAAAACAGAGTTAGTACCAGCAAAAGAATGTTACACTTGCTAGGCTATAATACAGTACAATAACTGCTATTAATCCTAGCTATACAGAACAATGTTGTCAAAAGGGAAATGCCTGTGTCACCAAACCTGACCAGTAACCACTCTGCTCTGTCCCTCCACCGCCGGGCAGCAGCTTCTCTTGCAGAGCTCTAAACTACTTCCTACACGTGTGGCCGGCGTCTGACGTCGCTTAGCCCCACATGGAAACCGCCGCTCCTTCCTCTTTCAAACAGGGAAGTTGAATCTACCGCGTGAGCGCCGGCATCGTGGCGGGCAGCGGGGTAAATCCTCTGCTCAGCGAGTGGCTGCGGCTTGCCAAAAAAAAAACATTCAGACAAAAATCTGCAATCTGGGGGGCCCAGGAAGTGATCAGACCCCCTTCATACCCAAGGGTCTGAGCTGGCTTGAATGGAGAGGAGAGTGGAGCTTCTGCGGTTTGCAGCGTCAGAATGGTGAGTACTCAATACAGCCTCCAGTGGTGACACAGACATGACATGACAACACAATACATGGAAGGAGAGTTTCCAGAGAAAATCTCCCCTA
This sequence comes from Lithobates pipiens, assembly GCF_037356315.1. NCBI lineage: Eukaryota > Metazoa > Chordata > Amphibia > Anura > Ranidae > Lithobates > Lithobates pipiens. Next base: position 54,080,043 of record NW_027507790.1, on the reverse strand, counting down.
CCTTATCTCGCAGCAGTGTTTATCAGAGATAAAAAAAAACAATCTTCGCCCTTCACAGTAGACTTCGAGACCTTAAAAGGAAACCTTCAGGAACTGGGGAACACTCAGGTTATCCCACAATCCTGGACCTGCGAGCAGACCCTGCCAGTAAATTTTTATTGGCCTTACTACCAAAAAGTACTGGATCCCAGGGCCCAGCTCTTAAAGCATTCGCAAGCAAAACCTCGCGTCTTCGGATGACGAGGCCCGGGTACCATTCATTTAGTCCATTATGGAGACATCAGAACGGATCCGGCCAGGATGGCTGGCTCTCAAAGGATTACTGCCTGTGGAGCTCAGTACACACATCCTTACACGTGCCCAACACCTTAGACACTGGCGAAAAAACTGAGGACTCCCAGTAGTGGGAGGGGTTATATGGGGAAGTTCACGCCTTAATGGGCGTGCCAGTGTCCAGCACCTGATGGTCCGATATAACCCACACAGTTATTATGGCTCTGTGTCCCCTGATGTAAGAAAATTTATTTTCAATTTTCATTTAGTTGCATAATTCTTCACGCTAATAGTTGCTCAATAATTCTGCACACAGATATTCTCCTAAGAAAGCCAAAGCCTCACTTTTACTTTCTTAAATATTCAGGTTTGAAGTTTATTAACATTTTGGATTTACCAGGAGCACTGTTGTTCAATTATGAAATTAATCCTCAAAAATACAACTTGCCTAATAATTTTGCACACAGTGTACATTGTGGTTTCTAAAGGGACCCTGTAGCTAAAATAAAAGCATCCTGTAAGAGAAGAATACTATTTCTGCTAGCAATACGTTAAAGAAGAAATAGGGTCAAAGCTTTTTGGCCCTACTTCTGCTGTAGGTCACAGGAGTGCACTTTAGTTCTGCACTTCTGTGATCTGTACTCAGCTGATAGCGGGCTAAAGCCTGTTGTTGGCTGACATCACTTAGCTGGTCCAGGCTCTGGAGTGATCCCGATTTTAATATCGGGATCCACCCACATGCCTGGACCCAGCAGCTGGTACAGCCTCTCAGTGAGCCGCTGAGGGCCTGAGCCAGTTGCTACTTCCCCTGCACGGCCTGGAGCCCAGTGAGCGCTGGAGGGGCAGAGCACAGAGCTCTGCTCACTAAAGACCAAGAACCAAGTAATCAGTAGTCTTTGAGCTTCGAGGCAGCATGGGACCAATGCTGCATCCACCTAGGTGATTATAAATGTTTATTTTTTTCCCCAATTCCCATACCTCTTAAACCTTCATTCTTTTTTGGCTTAACAGATGCTCTTGGTACGCTACACATCCAGATGGCATTTATGAATGGATTTTAGATAAGCCTTAATTTTATACATCTTGGAACTGCAAAATGAGGCTAGTTTCATGCTATAGTATTGTAATAAATACTGCATTATTTTATCAGTATCAAACACATTTTATGGCATTTTACTATACTTCACTAAGTTTTAAAATGCATTTGGCTGCAATTCTGTGAGTTCCGTTGTGTTTAAACATGTGTTTACTATGTTAGAAACTGCAAAACGCATGCTAAGACACAGTAGAGTATCCCTATCCCATGCCACCTAGGGTCAAAATCAGGAAAGAAAGGAATCATTGCCGTTCAATGTGTTCTGAATGAACTAATTATTCCCCTCATGACCACAGTCTATACATTTATGCCCAAATTTACAGAGCCTTATTCCTGCAGGGCTTTCGTCTGTGTTTAACGAAGCCTTGCACAACTTGGAAGCTGGATGTTAGTGACAGCCTAAGGGTCTAGTGAGGCTGGCAAAGACACTTAACTTGTGGTTCCTTTTTTAATGCAGCAACCAACTTCTGTTTTTATTGCAGTTTTTTTTTTGTTTTACAATTTTAACCATGCTGTTACCTAAAATTTCCCCCTATAAAGGAGGACCCCATTAAACTGAAAAGGTGATATTTCATACTGTTCCACTCTGCCAGTGCAGACTGATGCACTGTAACCTGCATTTTTTTTTTAGAGGCTTCTTAGCTGCACTAGGGTTGTCCGTTCGAATCTCAACCACCGCACTACCTGCACAGAGCTTGCATGTTCTCCCTGTGCCTGCGTGGATTTCTTCCAGGTACTCTGGTTTCTTCCCACACTCCAAAGACATGCCCTAGTATGTGTATGTATGAATGTGATTTAGGGACCTTAGACTATAAGCTCCTTGAGGGCAGGGACTGAGGTAAATGGTGTGTGTGTGTGTGTGTGTGTGTGTGTGTGTGTGTGTGTGTAAAACACTGGGTAAATTGAAAACAGTGCCATATAATAAAAAAAAGGAATAAACTGGTGCTTGGGGAAAAATTAGCATTGGTGCTCAACATTAACCACTTCGCGCCCACCCTATAGCCGAAAGACAGCTACAGAGCCGATGCTAACCGCCGGGAGGCCGTCCCTGGACGTCCTCCTGTTTACTTCCCCTCTGCGTGCCGTCGCGGGCGCGCATCGGGGAAGTTCTGTGCTGGCTGTGTCCGGGGTCACAGATCGCTGTAAACGGCCAATCACAGCGGCCGTTTACAGTGCGATCGGCGTGTCCAATGAGAGATGATCTCATATGTAAATTTATGATCATCTCTCAGCGCCGCTCTCCTTCCTCACGCAGACAGCATGTGAGAAGGGAGAGATCAACGGCTGCAGCGGCCGTGCCATCCGCCCCGGTGCCATCCGCCCCAGTGCCATCCGCCCCAGTGCCACCTGCCCCCAGTGCCACCTGCCCCCAGTGCCACCTGTTAGTGCTCTGTCCCCAGTGCCACCTGTTGTCAGTGCCATTTGTCCCCAATGCCATCTGTCATCAGTGCCACATAGTGCCATCTGTCATCAGGGCCTTCAAAAATGTAATAGGTAGTCAACAAGTTGTAATTTATGCTCCTAGAACATGTGACGGTGCTCCCTGCGTGTTGGGTCTCTCTATGTGGCCAGGCTGTGAAAAAGTCCCACACATGTGGTATCATAATACTCAGGAGGAGTAGCAGAATTTATTTTGGGGCGTCATTGGTGGTATACTCATGCCATGTGAGAGAAATAACCTATTACAATGGCAATTTTGCAAAGAATTTTGGGAAAAAATTACAACATCAAAAAACTCACCATGCCACTTACTAAATATCTTGGAATGTCTACTTTCCAAAAAGGGGTCATTTGTGGGGTATTTGTACTTTCCTGGCTTGTTCGGGTCAGAAGAAATGAGACAGACCACCAGTACATCAGGTGTGATCAATTTTGTGCGATTCGCACCACAGCTTGTAGACTCTCTAACTTTCACAAAGACCAAATAATATCCACTAATTTGGGTTATTTTTACCAAAGATATGTAGCAGTATAAATTGTGGCCAAATTATATGAAGAAAAATTATTAATTTGCATAATTTTGTCACAGAAACAAAGAAATATGCGTTTTTCAAAATTTTCTGTCTTTTTTCATTTATAGCGCAAAAAATAAAAACCCCAGAGGTGATCAAATACCACCAAAAGAAAGCTCTATTTGTGGGGAAAAAAGGACAAAAAATGCATTTGGGTACAGTGCTGCATGACTGAGTAATTGTCATTCAAAGTGTGAGGACCGAAAGCTGAAAATTGGTCTGGGCAGGAGGGGGGTTTAAGTGCCCAGTAGGCAAGTGGTTAAATAAAAAGAAACAAAAAGTTAGCATTGGTGCACAGAAGAATATAAACTTAGCACTGGTGCGCAGGAAAAAGATTGCATATTTAGAGCAAGGGTGGATTAGAACAGCCTTTCTCTACCTTTTTAGGCTTCATGCACGCTGCATTCTTTTGCTGTTTTTTCTCCTACAGGGGTTTAGCAGTAGCAAAAGAAAAAAAAGGGTAAAAAACCCCCCCAAAAAAACGTGTTTTTGTATGTGTGTTCAGGCCATTAAAATGCATTAATTCTGGAATGTGCCTAGCATTAATGCACGTTTAGGCACTTTTGAAGCATTTTATATTATTCACAAAAGCTCCTCTCCCGAAGCAGTGATTTTTTTTTCTGCCTCTAAAAACCTAGTTAAGTCTCTAAACTCCTGTGTGTGCATAGGTTAACATGGACATAGGTTAACATTGAAGGGGCATTTAGAGGCAGGGGGAAGAAAACAGCCTAAATGCCTGTAAAAGCAGCATTTTTGAGCTCAAGTCTACATGGGGCCTTACCTTTGAGGAACTCTTTAAAACTTTTTAAAATCTCAGGGAACCCCTGCATTTTTCAGATCTACAGCTTGCAGGATGTTAGTGTGATCAGTGAGTTGTAGCTATAGCAAAAAATATGTAAATATAAAAAATACATAAAATATACAATTGGTACTCAGTGGCAACACTAACTTTTCATTGGTGCCCATTGTAAAATTTCAAAACCATTGAATTGGTGCTCAAGGAAAAGCTTGCACTGATGCTCAAGGAAATGTTTGCATTTGTGGCAAGCAGTGACAGCATCTAGGGCAATAAAGCATGCTGTGCATTTTTCCTACTCCATCTTCAGCCTCACTGTGTAGCAGCCGCCCATTCTAACCTTGATAAGGTTCTAGATCCCTTTCTGGGTGGCTGAGCGACCCCCCCCCCCCCCACCAAAAAAAAGCCATTGGCCAGCACTGACAGAGCCATGATGGTGCGCTAGCCTAGGTCCTGTGTCCACACATGCTGACCAATAGCTTTCTAGTTCCCCAGACAGCCCGGAACTATTAACAGTAGTGAAACGTGAAGCCACCACTGGGTAGATAAGAATCCTTATGGAATCTACGGCTTACCACCCCAGGTCTTGTTCCACCCTCACTTGTAGGAGACAGATAGCTCTAATATGGCTCAGAGAACTTGTTTTAATCTATGACTGAACCATAAATATAACTCTGCTCTTGGTATAATAGATTACCAGTGGTCACCATGCCTGAGCAGTTTTGTACATAAATCTTTATTATATTGAACATTTTCACTTTTTATGATCAAACTATGAAGTAATGTAATCTACATATAAACTACTCCACTCTAACACATTATTCCTTAACCACTTAAGGGTCGAGCCTCTTTTTCAGACTCTGTGTTTACATGTTTAAAACAGTTTTTTTTTTTTGCTAGAAAATTATTTAGAACCCCCAAACATTATATATATTTTTTTTTTCGAACACCCTAGCGAATAAAATGGCGGTCATTGCAATACTTTCACACTGTATTTGCGCAGCGGTCTTACAAGCGCACTTTTTTTTGGGAAAAAAAAAAATCACTTTTTTGAATAAAAAAATTAGACAACAGTAAAATTAGCCCAATTTTGTTTTATATTGTGAAATATAATGTTACTCCAAGTAAATTGATACCAAACATGTCATGCTTCAAAATTGCGCCCGCTCGTAGAATGGAGTTAAACTTTTACCCTCAAAAATCTCCATAAAGCGACATTTAAAAAAATTTACAGGTTGCATGTTTTGCGTTACAGGGGAGATCTAGGGCTAGAATTATTGCTCTCACCCTACCGATCGTGGCGATACCTCAAATCTGTGGTTTGACTACCGTTTTCATATGCGGGCGCTACTCACATATGCGTTCGCTTCTGCACGCGAGGTCGTCGAGAAGTTTTCTTATTTATTTTACTTGATTTTATTTATTTTTACACGGTTTAAAAAAAAAAAAAATGGATCGCTTTTATTCCTATTACAAGGATGTAAACATCCCTTGTAATAGGAAAATGCATGACAGGACCTCTTAAATATGAGATCTGGGGTCAAAAAGTCCTCAGATCTCATATTTGGACTTAAATGCAATAAAGAAAAAAAATTGTCATTTAAAAAAAATGACATTGAAAAAATGTGCCATTAAGTGGTATGGGTGAAAGCCATGTTTTGACGTCGCTTCCACCCTGCTAAGGTATAGAGACCGAGGGGGGGGGGGCATCTTAGCCTCACTCGTCTCCATACCACAGACAAGACAGGTCTTGAATGCCTCCGCCGCTACCGACGGCTCCGGTAAGCGGTGGAGGGTGCGGGAGAGCAGAGCGAGGGGGTGTGTCACCGCTCCCGCTGCCAATAACGGTGCTCTTGCGGTGAACCCACCACAGAGACCACCATTATCGTACATACGACAGGCGCCTGAAGAGATGGATATCTCGGTTGTGGCAGCAGCTGCTGCCGTTGCCGAGATATCCCTCTTCAAAAAATGGAAGTACATCGGCGTGTGCTGGTCGTAAAGTGGTTAATATTGTACAATGCTGATGTGATTATATGAACCAGGGACAGAGCATTGATTGGCAAACTGTTTATGACCATTTTGAATTATTAAATGTCAGTCTATGGGAAACTCCACTGTAAAACCAAACTATAGTCCTTATGTAAAAGCACATAAAACAAAAAACAACGGAACATATTTATTATATGTATTAGGGCAGGAAGGAGGATTTGTATTTTCTCTTCATTTTTGTTTTGTAAATTGCTGAAAATTTTCAATACAAATTTATCAGATTAAAAAGATAGATACATATTGCCTATCATATATAGCAGCCTCTGAGAAGTACATGGATCAGTATACTCTATTTTTCCAAAATGTAAAACCCAATATACGTTTTTAAATAAATAGAACTTGTATCAGATAAATACAGCATGTAAGCCCTTGTACACACGGTCGGAGATTCCGACAGAATGTGTCCTATCCTATGTGGTATGCATCAGACTGTTTCCGTCGGAATATTTGCTGGAAATTTTTTCCGACAAACTGCTCCAATCGGACATACTCCGATCATGTGTAGAGAATTCCGATCGGACAAACTGCCACGCATGCTCAGATCAAATTCCTACATCAAAGCTATTGGATACTAGCCTGAACATAGTCCCATCGTAACGAACGTCATCACGTTCTGAAAGATCGGATTTTCCGACAACTTTGTCTGACCGTGTGTATGCAACAGTTTCGGACAAGATCCATCACACAAAATCCGACGGATTCGGTTGTCGGAATGTCCGACCGTGTGTACAAGGGCTAAGAAAGGTGAAATAAAGCAAAAAAATTAAAAAAAATTAAAAAAAAAAAAGTACAGGGCTCACTTCTTGCTGCAAAGTATTTTAATAAATTAAATACGCATTTAGGCCATCATCAAATACTCTGCCATGTAACAATGTGTATTCCCAAGGCTTTGTCTGGATGCAAATATTTATCAAGTATATATTTTCAAAGTATAAGGGCTTTTCTGCATACAGGCTTTTGTTTGCAGACACACTTAGCAATAATTGTCTACTATATTCCTCCCAGCAGAGTTCTTTGTTATAAGCCTCAGTGAGCTAATGGGCACTATTTACGCATCAGGAAGTTGCACTGCCATGCTTTTAATGGTTATCAAGATTGAGCCAACAGAAACAATAAGTCTAATAATAACAAAACAACTACTAAGTAATAATATTCCTTAATGATACTCTGTAAGATATTTGTAAATGCACTATCGTGAAGTCTTCCAAATTGCATTGTCAAGGCTGTGTAAATTCCTTTTTTTTTTGTGAATATTCAAGCAATATTCAAGAAAACCTATCATAACAAATAAAACACTCTAGCTAATAGTACAGTGACGGAAGCATTATTAGCAGTCCCTGTTCCTATGAGAGTTTTACTATATGCAATGTAGTTGAACTCAAAATGATACCCTCGACACCTAGCCTAATGCAAAAAATAAAAAATAAAAAAAAAAGTGTGTGTGTGTCGCTAAAAGGATTTTGCCAATTTTTGACTATGCAAGAGTGAATAGGTTCCACATTTTCAAGTAAACCCACACTTTAATTTTTGTTCATGTTTCATAGGGAGAATTAAACTTATCTGTGCCGATTCCGAGTTGTTAGTTTGAGTACTACTTTTAGGAACGCACTTATGAAAGGAGCATTATGGAGTAGGCAAGGGGTAGGCAATCTCGGCACTCCAGCTGTGGTTAAAGTACAAATCCCATCATGCATCTGCCTCTAGGAGTCATGCCTGCGATTGTCAGGGTCTTGCAATGTCTCATGGGACTTGTAGGTTCAAAACAGCTGGAGGGCCAAGGTTGCCTACCCCTGGCATAGGCCATCTTTATGTAGAGCAGCAATTCTTTTTTTCACATCCTCAGAGAGTTCTTTGCCATGAGGTGCCATGTTGAACGTCCAGTGACCAGTATGAGATGACACCAAATTTAACACAACTGCTCCCCATTCACACCTGAGACCTTGTAACACTAACGAGTCACATGACACTAGGGAGGGAAAATGGCTAATTGGACCCAATCTGGATATTTTCACTTAAGTGTGTACTCACTTGTGTTGCCAGTAGTTTAAACATTAATGGCTGTGCGTTGAGCTATTTTGAGGGGACAGTAAATTTACACTGTTATTCAAGCTGTACGCTCACTACAGTACTTTACATTGAAAAGATAATAAAGTATTTACAAAAATATGAGGGGTGTACTCACTTTTGAGAGATACTGTATGATGAAACATGATTACAATCTTCATACTGATAGTGTGACCTCACTAATGCAAAACTTTAGTGAAAAACACTACCAAATCACAATACTGCTTAACGTAGAGAAGGGAAGGGATATTAGTAAATAAAAAATTTAATAAATAACCCCCATAATGTCTATATAAACTCTACACTCCCTGCATCAAACATAATCACGAATATGAAAGGAAAAAAATTGAAAAAGCTAATAAAATAAAGTGAAGATGGTGTAAACCCTAAATTAAAAAAACATTTTAATCCAGTTATGTATTCATTCAATATTTGGAAAAAAGGGAAGATCAGCACTAGCATCTAGTTTTGTCTGCAACTTGTGCTGACAGGAAAAGAGCGCAGAGTAAGCCAAGGTATTAACTTATCATTAGGGGCTACTTCTTTATTTTCTGTTCACCTGGGTAGGATGGGATTTGAACGTGCTGTCTGGCAGGGTGGTTTTGGATCACAAATCTATTTGCACACAGTTCATAATCCTTTGTCAGCCAAACAGTTTACATACAGTTGTGCTGGCAGAATTTATGACTTCTTGGTCATTTTTCAGAGAATATGAATGATAACATAAAAAAACTTTTTTCACTCATGGTTAGTGTCTGAAGCCATTTATTATCAATTAAATGTTTACTCTTTTTAAATCATGACAGAATCTACCCAAATGATCCTGATCAAAAGTTTACATACCCCAGTTATTAATACTGTATATTGCCCCCTTTAACATCAATGACAGCTTGAAGTCTTTTGTGGTATTTGTGGATGAGGCTCTTTATCTTCTCAGATGGTAAAGCTGCCCATTCCTCTTGGCATAAAGCCTCCAGTCCTGTAAATACTTGGACTGTCTTGCATGAACTGCATGTTTGAGATCTCAATGATATTGAGGACAGGAGATTGAGGTGGCCACTCCAGAACCTTCACTTTATTCTGCTGCAGCCAATGACAGGTCGACTTGGCCTTGTGTTTGGGATCATTATGTTGGAATGTCCAAGTACATCCCATGCGCGGCTTCCTGGCTGATGAATGCAAATGTTCCTCCAGTATTTTTTGATAACATACTGCATTCAACTTGTCAACAAGTTTGACCAAATTTCCTGTGCCTAGTTCACACATCCCCAAAACATCAGCGATCCACCTCCATACCTTTCATCATAGACCTTGTTGACTCCTCTCCAAATGTAGCATTAATGGTTATGGCCAAAAATATACATTTTGGTCTCATCACTCCAAATGACTTTGTGCCAGAAGGTTTGAGGCTTGTCTCTGTGCTGTTTGGCGTATTGTAAGTGGGATACCTTGTGGCATTTGCGTAGCAATGGCTTTCCTCTGGCGTCTGGACCATGCAGCCCATCTTTCTTCAAGTGCCTCCCTTTTGTGCATCGTGAAACAGCCACACAACATGTTTTCAGAAAGTCCTGTATTTCACCTGAAGTTATTTTTGGGTTTTTCTTTGCATCCCCAACAATTTTCCTGGCAGTTGTGGCTGAAATGTTAGTTGGTCTACATGACTAGTTTGGTTTCAACAGAACCCCTGATTTTCCACTTCCTGGTTAGAGTTTAAACACTGCTGATTGGCATTCTCAATTCTTTAGACATCTTTTTATATCCCTTTCCTGTTTTCTACCATTCAACTACCTTTTCCCACAGATCCTTTGACAATTCTTTTGCTTTCCCCACGAGACAGAATCCAGAAACGTCAGCGCAGCACTGGATGAAAGATGCAAGGGTCTGTCAGGTGTCCAGAAACTCATTGACCTTATATTATATTATATTATATTAATATATATATATATATATATATATATATATATATATATATATATATATATATATATATATATACACACACACACACACACACACACACACACACACACACACTAATTACAAGCAAACAGATCACAGGTGAGGATGGTTACCTTTAATAGCCATTCAAACCCCTTTGTGTCAGCTTGTGTGCATGTTATCAGGTCAAAATCACCAGGGTATGTCAACTTTTGATCAGGGTCATTTGGGTAGTTTCTGTTGTGATTATGATTTTAAAAAAAAAGAGTAAACACGGTTGATTGATAATAAATGGCTTTAGCCAAACACTAACTGAGTGAAAAAAAAGTTTTTGTTATCATTCATATTCTTTGAAATATGGCCAAGAAATCATAAATTCTGCAGGGTATGTAAACTTATGAGCACAACTGTATATGTATATCAACTTTTATTTTCCCGTTTGTCTGGAGTGAGTTTCACTTTACACATTTTTGTAATGGTATTCCAACTAACATCATTACTTGCATACCCCATGATTAATCTACTGTACAAAAATGACAACTTCTCTGTTTTCCATTAAAAGCCATGTCTGTAGTCTTATGCCCCGTACACACGATCTGACTTGACAACAAAACCATGGATTTTTGTTCGAAGGTTGTTGATGCCAACTTGTCTTGCATACACACGGTCACACAAATGTTGGCCAACAATTACGAACGTAGTGATGTACAAGACGTACGTGATATCTCCATTACGAATGCTAATTTTACAAGACTGAGCGCTTCCGGCTCATCCTCGATTCCGAGCATGCGTGGACTTTTGTACGACGGACTTGTGTACACACGATTGGAAAGTCCGACAAGAAAAATTTGTTTGCGGAAAATTTGAGAACCTGCTAGCCAACATTTGTTGGTGGAAAGTCCGACAACAAATGTTCGATGGAGCATACACAGGGTCGGACTTTCCGCCAACAAGCTCACATCCAACATTTGTTGTCGGAAAATCCGATCGTGTGTACGGGGCATTATTCTTATACAGTAGTCCAGGAAATCCTCCTAATTTGCGTAATCATATACTATATATGTAAATATTACATTTATTCTATGCTCATAGAATTTGTATTTTCAGCCTAAAATGTGGGTTAATGAACATGTTTGGAAAACTGTAAATTAGTCATCCAGCTTCAGTTCACTACCATGAGTTTTGAATACTTACACTGTTTACAGATGTAGAAAGAAAAAACAACATTGAACACAAATCACCACCCCCTCACCTACCGCAAAATTCCACATTTATCAAAAGAAAGATAATCCTTAGTGTTTGTGCCTATTTTACTGCCATTGCAAGGCATTTTATGAGAAAGTCGTAACCTGGTTAGCATTGCTGTGAATGAGCCGCAGAATTCATTACAGGCATTTAAATGGCTCAAACAACCGCTCCTGTTTGTCAAAAGATTTTGCATCTTCAGTTGTGTTTTATGAGCTGCAGGCAGCCTTTGACTGCAAATCAATTTGGAAACACAGGTTACTGAAAAACAGCAGTACATTTTACAATATTCTTCAAAGAGGTAAAACTGGATTACCAGAAGATGGAGCACCTGCATATAAAAATACACCATTGGTTTCAAATACAACTAAAGCCGTTGTAGGATTTGGATGAATATTATATGTTCAACACAACTGGTAAACAATTAAAATTAAATGTCTTTCAATAAAACATCAAAATGTTTTTTTGTCTTCTGGTTGATTTTCAAATTCTGATTCACTAGTAGCTGATTAAGAGGCCATTTACATTTTTGCAGTGTGTTAATATATGTGCGTTAAGCCCTGGTTCACATTGATGCTACTCTGGAATTGTAATACTTCACTTGAAGTAGCACGATTTCAAAATAACAGGTCAGCGTGGTTTCAGGAACTTGGGTTAAGGCAGCCCACTGCACCTCAATGTATCAGAGAATTAATATATTGACACAATGTCATAAATAACAACTGAGGGGGGGGGGGGGGCACAGTCAAGCTATTTTAGACTGCAATGCAAGCAAACCACATAGTTTTTAATAGCTGCTACTAATGGCTGGCCTAGAAGTAGGTTTGTAAGAGTTTGGTATTCCTAATAGAGACATTCTGGTATTCTGAGCAATAAATTAGCCGGTCACACTTAAGGCTGGGTTTACACCACAGCACGGAGCAGCTCACAGCAGGGATCCAGTGTGTCCCTGTTAAAGTCCGATGTCAGCCCAAAATTTTGGCTGAATTCGGACTTGAATTGGACCACAGGACTCCTGTGCAATTTGCAACACAGCCACTCCGAAGAGGTGTGAACCGGCTCCATAGAGAGTCGGTCACAATCTCCTGACATGCGAATTGGATGCGAGTAAACCCACATCCAATTTGCACTAGTGTGAACCCAGCCTAAAGCGGAACTTTACCAATAACAGTTTGATAATAATTAAGGTTCTTTAACAAAAGAACATACATTCCACGTTAATAATTGTACTACAAAAATTATTGTGTGCTTTAAATTGCCTCCATTATTGCTCCCGTTTCTTCTTGTTGGAGGTCACCACTTTGTTGAAGACCAAAGCAGTCACTTCCTTAATGGAATCTCTCTGCCCTCTCCTTGGTTTCAAGAACTACACATCACTTTCTGTAAATAAAACATGTACATTTTCAGCCTTGGTTGTATGTCTTGGCTTAGCTAGACAGGAAGGCTGAGAGAAGCTTTGCAGTGCTGAAGTTCACAGGCCGCCCATGAAGGAGAAAGGAGAGTGAATCAGGGAAAGAAGATAAGACACTACCCTTGTAAGTTTATCTCTTTTGTGTCTCACCAGCAGATGGATTTTCACTGTCACCTCTCCTGCTTTTCTTTTATCCCTCCCTAATCTGTGTTCCCCAGCACAGTATATGTCATTCCTGTTTCTTTTTTCCCCTTCAGCAACAGTAAATTCTAAAAGCTGAATATATAAATAGTTCAAGTCCTGAAAACAAGAGCCCACTCTTTATATATAACAGCGCATAAACGTGCACATCTGTTCAAAAAAGACTTAATCAAGTGCCCATGATATGATGGTGAATGGATACAGTTCAGTTTGTGAAAGGGGAGGGATACCAAACAGCTTCCACCTCACGATCCACCTTTTGTGCTCCAAAACTAGAGCCCCTTTTGGGGATACACTCACCAAATCTCTAAATCGGGGGTGGCCAACCCGCGGCTCTTTGCCTGGTTCTTACGTTCATATTGTAGCGTTCTGCCAGACGTGCAAGAATGAGGAGAAGTAGTCGAATGAACTGTCATTTATTGACAACAGCAAAACTCCATTACTGTTGGCCGTAACCATGCCAAAACAACACAAACAAAAAACAAACAATCTTCGATTCTCTTCCTTACTCTTTTCCAGTCGCTCGCCATCCGCTCTCACACACACCTCCGCTCACCCCTCACTCTCACTCCCCCGCCCCCTTGCTCTCTCATCTATCCTGTTGCATTCGCTGACAATGGAACATCATAACACTCTAATTTAAGTCTCTAAACAGCATAACATTCAGTAACATTCAGCACATACTGTTGGGTCGCTATAATATCCAAGTTTCGCTTCGTTTGAGTTCAATACGGTATTGTAGCGTCCGACCGGACACGTTATGAATAATGAGGCGTTCAATAAACTTCCTTTTATTGCCGAACGTCTTGCAGAAGTTGGTTACTGTCGACTGTAACCACGCCAAAACAAAAACAGGGCAAACTCGGTCTATACATCAACTCACTCATTCACCGTACTCCTCTCACACTCTCACCCAGGCGCGCTCTCTCACCTGCTCCCCCGCCCCCTCGCTCTCACATCCAGGCAGACGCAGTCACAGACCATGGGAAATCACAGAACTCTAACATAAACATTGTAACACTCAACATTACTGCAGGGTCGCTACATTATTTTCGTCAAAAGCGCATGTGGGCAGTTTTTCATGTATGTATTGTAAATTGTTCTATTATTGTTTATGGATTTGGTTAAACAGAGTTTGTCTGTGTGAGAGTGCACACAGAGTTCATTGTTGAAAATGAGTGGCCTGTGGTCTTTGTAGTGTTAAAACATTGTGTGACATTTACAATAAATCCAGCTGAGCAAAAGTATGTGTGTATGAGGAAGGGATGGGGTGATGTTCATGTGTGCCCATGTGTATGATGTGGCTCTTTGCGGTAACTTGGTAAAAAATGTGGCTCTTGGTCTTTGTCTGGTTGGCCACCCCTGCTCTAAATGGTTTGAGCCTTCATACTATCAAAACCAATTACTCCTTGGCCGCTAGATGTCTCTGTGGTTGGGGGTCCGATGTTTCTCATATAAAAAGAAAGGTTTGAAGATTCCTGTTATAAAAATTGCAAGCTCAAGGATAAGCAAGCCAGGCTTGCTTATCCTTGAGCTTGCACTTTTTATAACAGGAGTCTTCAAACCTTTCTTTTTATATGAGAAACATCGGACCCCCAACCACAGAGACATCTAGCGGCCAAGGAGTAATTCGTTTTGATACTATGAAGGCTCAAACCATTTAGAGATTTGGTGAGTGTATCCCCAAAAGGGGCTCTCGTTTTGGAGCACAAAAGGTGGATCGTGAGGTGGAAGCTGTTTGGTATCCCTCCCCTTTCACAAACTGAACTGTATCCAATCACCATAATTTCATGGGCACTTGATTAAGTCTTTTTTGAACAGATGTGCACGTTTATGCGCTGCTATATATAAAGAGTGGACTCTTGTTTTCAGGACTTGAACGATTATATATTCTACGATATTTGTCATAAAACAAGCAGCAGCTGTTATTTATTAAACTTACGGTTTATTTTTATATTTAAGTGCTTAGGTAATCTCTATTCACTTAAAGTTTATTCATCCTGAAGCGCTGAGTAGTGTGCAAGTTTGGTTTGGGATATAGAATTTTCAGTACGCTGGTTTGAAATTCTAAAATCTGTCAGCTGATTGGTCTCAAATTGCTCTGATTATAGGCACAGTGCCAAGAAAAGAGAGCAACTGAGGATGTGCAGAGCAGAATGAGTGCTTTTCTGATTTTAACCACTTTAGCCCCGGAAGGATTTACCCCCTTAATGACCATGCCATTTTTTGCAATACGGACTGCGTCACTTTAACTGACAGACAATGGCGTGGGCATGCTATGCTGTACTCAAAACAAAACTGAAGTCTTTTTTTCCACACAAATAGATCTTTCTTTTGGCTATTTGATCACCTCTGCAGGTTTTTTTTTTGCGCTATAAACAAAAGAATGACATGTATGAAAAAAAAATAATATATATATATATATATATATATATATATATATATATATATATATATATATATATATATATATATATATATATATATATATATATATATATATATATATATATATATATATATATATATATATATATATATATATATTTTTTTTTTTTTTTACTTTCTGCTACAATACATATCCCAAAAAAATAAATAATTCAAAAATCAAATCTCTTCCTCAATTTAGGTCAATATGTATACTGCTACATATTTTTGTTAAAAAAATAATCACAATAAGCGTATATTGATTGGTTTGTGAAAAAGTTATAGCATCTACAAAAAAAGGGGATATATTTATGGCATTTTTTTTTTAAATGTATTTATTTTTTACTTGTAATGGCAGTGATCATTTTTACCGGGACTGCGACATTGCAGGAGACAGATCAGACACCTAGCCGACAGTTTTGACACTTTTTTGGGAACCAGTGACATTACTACAGTGATCAGTGCTAAAAATATGCATTGAGTGTGTGTGTGTGTGTGTGTGTGTGAGGGGGGGGGGGTTCGTGTCACTGCGTAGACACACTGATCCATGTTGCCGATTAGCTGGAACGCTAGTTCAGTGTCCATGCCTGACAGCGCGGTGGTCTGCTTGTTTACATCGGCAGGCCGCTGTTCTGTCTCTGTGGGGAGCGACCGCAAGTGGCCGGCAGACATCACATCAGCTGGGCCCGCTGATTTGCTCCCTCTGTCATTTCCATATTGTATTTCAGTTACTACTAGCCTACTCCTATTAATCTGAATGATTATGAAGTTAGTAATCTTACTTTATGAAGATAAACACACACACACACACACACACACACACACACACACACACACACTCTTTCTTAAATACTGTGGGGTCAATTCACTAAGAGTTAAATAATGGCTAATCTTATGAGATAAACTTCTGTGTGCAGTAACAATAGTTCAAGTGTTTAATTCACTAAGGCCCCTTTCACACTGGGGCGGTGCGGGCGTCGGCAGTAAAGCGCCGCTATTGGTGGTAAATATTGCATGCTTACTGCTCTGATCCGTTTCGAATTAGACTTAAGGGCTTTTTATGCAGTATTTACCGACACTTTTTTTTTTACTGTAAATACCGCATAATGGTTATTTTTTGGGTGAATTGTACTTAGTTTACAGCATGCATTCATTTATGCAAATGATAACATGATACCCTTATCGCATGCGGTAAACACGAGTGAACTCTAGAATACCCTAGTGGTGGATAGAGTTTCAAATGGTCGCTGCTGACCTCAGTCCAGCATAGACAAATTAAAGCCATTGTTAATAAGCATTGGAATATTCTCAAGAGTGACCACATTTTGGGCTTTTTTTGCCAGAACAGGCCAAGGTCATTTTTAGGGGTGCTCCTTCCTTAAAAAGTAAAATTGCTCCCAATATTGTCAATCCACCCATTCAACCTTTTTTGACAACTTGGTGGAATATTACTCATGCAAAAAGTGTGGTGTGCGTGTCAACATAACACACGAAGTAGACGTAAAACTATGGCGTTCAATTCAAACATCACCAATCGCGTGTACCACATCAAAATGAAAATTAGAGATCCCCTTCAGTCTAGATTTCACCCTCAACACTCACAAATTACAACTCACAAATTACTTACTAACCGCAAAAACCAACAGACACCATTCTGTACTTTTACTTCCGGACCTTTCGACTGCCTTTGATACGGTTGACCACCCCATCCTCCTCAAAAGACTCCCTTGGTCTCCATGACTGCGCACTTTGGTGGCTCTCCTCCTACCTATCCCAACACACCTTCAGTGTCACTTAGAAATCTACTTTCTCCTCTCATCTTCTCTGTTGGGGTCCCCAAAGTTCTGTTCTTGGACCTCTCTTATTTTCAACCTACACCTCTTCTCTGGGTCAGCTGATTGCCTCACATGGCTTTCAATTTAATTTCTACGCTGAGAACACCCAAATCTATGTCTCCACCCCTCCACTCCATCAGTCTCCTCACGTGTCATTAACTTACTAACAGACATATTTGTCTGGATGTCACACCATTTCCTCAAACTCAACTTGTCCAAAACCAATCTCATAATATTTCCGCCCCCATGTGCCTCTTCCCCCGACTTCTCTGTCAAGAGCAATGGCACAACCATCCATCCATTACCATATGCCAAGGTGCTAGGTGTTACCCTGAACTCTGAACTCTCCTTTCAGCTCCACATCCAAATACCTTTCCAAAGCTTGCTGCCTCAGCCTCCGCAACATCTCCAAACTACGTCCCTTCCTAACCAATGAAACCACAAAGCTCCAGATTCACGCCCTTGTTATCTCTCGCCTTGACTACTGCAATTCCCTCTTCATTGGCTTACCTTTAAATAGACTATACCCCCCTTCAGTTCATCATAAATACTGCTGCCAGACTTATCCACCTTACAAACCGCTCAGTGTCTGCTACCCTTCTCTGCCAATCCCTCTATTGGCTGCCACTCACCCAATTAAATTCAAAATACTAACAATAAGTTACAAAGCCATCTACAATTCTGCCCCCAGCTACATCACTAGCCTAGTCTCAAAATACCAACCTAATGGTCCTCTTCTTTCCTCCAAAGACCTCCTGCTTTCTAGCTCCCTCATCACCTCCTTCCATATTCGCCTCCAAGACTTCTCCTGAGCCTCTCCCATCCTCTGGAATATCTTACCCCAATCTGTCAGACTATCTACAAATCTATCTACTTTTAGGCGATCCCTGAAAACTTTTCTCTTCAGAGAAGCCTACCCCGCCTCCACCTAATAACTGTTCTTTTATTTTCGTCATCAGCTCATCCACCACAGTTATAAACTTTTCGTTTCACTTGACCCTTCCTCCTAGATTGTAAGCTCTAATGAGCAGGGCCCTCAGATTCTTCCTGTATTGAATTGAATTGTAATTTCTGCCCTACTGTTGTAAAGCGCTGCACAAACTGTCAGCGCTATATAAATGCTGTATAATAATAAATAAACAACAAGGATCATACAAACATAGGGAGAATGTATAGTACCAGAGTGGACTACTGTTGCATTACATCACCGGGTTAGGGGTCATTGAGACGATTAGGTTGTATTATTTAAAAGCATAGTTCCACGCAAAAGTGGAACTTCCGCTCATCTGCTCCACCCCCCCTCCCCATCCAGTGCTTTTTACAAAGGGGGGGGGGGGGGGAAACGGCTACCCTTCCCCAATTGCAGGAGACTGCACCGCGGCACAATCCCTTGGAAGTTCGGCCCCCCTCCTCCTTCCTCCCCTGCCAGGCTAGTAAGAAAGTGCAGCAGGCTTCATGCAAGCGCAGTGGGGAACTGGCTGTGTAGCTGAAAGGCTTCACTGCCAGTTTCCCTTACGATGAATGGCAGCAGCAGCACCCGACATCTGATCCAAAAATCCCCCTGTGTGCCAACATGGCGGACTCTCTGGACAGGTAAGTGTCCATATACTAAAAGTCTGCAGCTACAGTATTTGTAGCTGCTGACTTTGAATTTATTTTCCACCAGGCGAAACTCCTCTTTAACTATAGTGGAGAAAAGTGAGTACATCAGGTAGGCTATGCAGTCTGGTAGAGCTATGCCAATGTAATCCTTTATAATAGGTGTGTTTTAAAATGATAAAAACACACATTAAACACAACTATTTCATGCTTACCTCTTTGGGAACGTTGGTGACTGTTTAATGGAGTATTATACTTACCATTGTAAGATGTTCTTAAAAATACTGAAGCCAGTATTCAACAATACTGAAAAATAAGCATCAAGCTACCCAGCTGTAATACCATTAATGTTCAGCAAAACACAGAGCGATCCTATGAGCTGTTTTTACCCTATGGTCTTTGGTGCGGATAGTCATTCAGTGTGAAACACTGTGTAAATATTTACCATCTGCTCTGAGATTCCACTACTCAGTGATACTCAGCTAAAATCCCTCAAGCCCCTGCAATGTACAAGCCAGACAGATTGCTTTAGCCTGCAGGACAAAAGCTCTCAACATCTGTAGCTGCTGGTCCCTAATTTTCCCAGTCCCTAGGTATGAAGCCTCACTTAAAGCTCCATTCTCTTACTGAACGCAGTTTTATCTTAACATGATTTCAAATATTTTCATAAAAGAGTGAATTAATGTAAGGCTGGGGTCACATATATTCATTCATTTGTATGGCTCAAATGGCACCAAATCTGCACAAAACTGGTGTAGGACCAGGGTAGATAAAAATCAATGATTTAAAAATGAATAAATAAAATAAATTGGATTTTTTTGATTTAAATCAATTTGTAGATTTTTATAAAATTTATTTTAATAAAATGCTTTTGGAGTAAAATTCTAAAGATGGTTTTCCATTTAAGATGCATTAATAATTTTGCTTATTCAGCATGAAATGGAGTTTAGTTATGTAGCATGTGGCTGCATATTCTGCAATATTTACATTTTTGGTAAACTCATTCAATGAATCCAAGCTCTGCAAGCAGAGATAACATGCACTGCATTGATGCATTCACACAATTTCACAGTAACCATGAGATAAAACAAAGTTCAGGAATATTCCTTTATCTCATTGTTTTGCAAATCTATGTACACTGCAAACTGCATGATTGAACTGGTTCAAATATTGCCGTTTTACTAACCTGACAGCTTATTATTCTAAAAAGTAAACCTTAATTTGGTTTGCAAATATAAAAGATTCTAACTACCAGCAAGAATAAGTCCTTACATTTAAAGAGCACCTGTCATTTCAGATCCATCATGGCAGAGCACACTGCCACCACGTCCCTCATATTGTTGTATCTCTGCCTTGTCACCAGCCGTCCCATTAAAGTGAATGGGACAGAGTAGGAGCTGCTGCTGCAGGACAGAGGTGACAGTTGCTCTTTAAAAATGATGATTTAAATATAGTTGATTTAAATCAAGCCTTTTTACTAGTGGTTTAAATCATGACTAAAATTGTGATTTAAATCAAATCCACCCTGTGCAGGAGCCCTATTTTTCCCGCACTGGGATCGGTTCACATGGGTGTTCACACCCATGCAATCAGATCCTGCCAATTGCACTGTGTTTTGCAAACAATTTTGGGGTGTCATTAACTTAACATTGACACCCACTGCGGTTTGCATAAACCGTGCAAATTCAATGCGGTGCAGGAAAATGCACAGGTTTTGCTGTATTTACCGCATTGCATATATATGAACCGAGCTCAACACCATAGCTTACTATGAAGAGCACAGGTATTTACAAATATTAAAGCAGGCAAGCACACATGTTTAAATGGAGATTTTTTTTCAAAGCTCAGTAAAAATTTAACAAGAACATGCAGAAAGCTTGCCGCTTTCTTTACCAACTGAAATTTGTGGACAGTCACATGAACAATGGTTTCTGCAAAAAAAGGGTTATGGGACTGAGGCCGTGTACACACGGGCGGATTGTCTGCCCAACTAAGTTCGGCAGACAATCCGACAGACAGTCCGTTCAAAATTAGCATGAACGGACTTGACCACACACGATGAGCAGACAGTCCGCTGAAAGCATGCGTGATGACGTGTACAGCACGTATGACGGGACTAGAAAAACGACGTCCTATACACTGCAATGCAACCTTCGGCCGTGTAAACCCTTTCTGAGCATGCGCCATACTTAGTCCGTCCAACTTGCCTACACAGGAGCGGACTGTCCGCTGAAACCAAGTTTGGACGGACAAAACCAAGTTTGAACGGACTGTCTTACGGAAATTCCGTAAGACTTTGTTCGTCAGACTGTCCGCTGAAGCCCACACACGAGCGGATTGTCCGCTGAAACACTGTTCAGCGGACTAAGTTGGGCAGACAGTCCCCCCATGTGTACGCGGCCTAAGAAAGACAGCAAGTCAGAAACATCAACTGAACGGTGATCCAACTTTGGCAAAGGCTACATTGACCATAGCCAAGCCCCTGCAACCTCTTTTCATCCCACTGTATTGCAAGGCGGCACAGCATACAGCTCAGGAATTCTACCTAGGACATACTTCCAGGGGTGCCAACCCCTGGATTCTCACCAGGAGACATATGCCTGCCAGAATCTAGAATATATACATAGTTACATAGTTAGTAAGGTTGAATAAAGACACCAGTCCATCCAGTTCAACCTGATTGAGTGTCTACAATTGTCCCTATCCCCGTACATTGCCAATTTTTTTTTTTGGACAGAAGCCAATTAACCCACCAGCATGTCTTTGGAGTGTGGGAGGAAACCGGAGTATCCGGAGGAAATCCATGCAAGCACAGGGAGAACATGCAAACTCCAGGCAGGTAGTGTCGTGGTTGGGATTCAAACAAGCGACCCGTTTTACTGCTAGGTGAGAGTGCTAACCACTACACCACTGTGCCACCCCTATGATTCTGGAGACTGGCTACTGCATTAATCAAGGTAGATACCACTGAACCGGATAGCCCACGCTTCTTCAGAATATGGGTCTCAATAGCCAAACAGTTAAATTTAGCATTTATAGGGTAGGATGGAATACCGGACCCTGCAAGAGAAGGTCTGGATGTAGTGGTAGGGTCAGTGGATCCCCTACCGCCATCCTTATGATCTCTGCATACCAGGATCTTCTGGGCCACAAGAATCACAGACTTCCCTTCCCGCTTGATCTTGCGAAGCAGTCGTGGAAGCAGCAGAATAGGAGGCAATGCATAAATCAGTGAGAATTGATTCCATGGGAACACCAAGGCATCTGTTCACTCACCCTAGCGGATCTCTTGTTCTTGACACAAAGTTGTCGATCTTTTTGTTGAACCTGGACGCAAACAGATCTACGTCTGGTATCCCCAATCTTTGGCATATTGTCAGGAAGACATTGGGGTGAAGGGACCATTCTCCCGGAAACAACTGCTGGCAACTCAAATAGTCCGCCTGCCAATTTTCTATTCCTGGAATGAAGACTGCGGATAGGCAAGGTACATTGTTTTCTGCCCAAGTTGGTATACGATTCACTTCTCTCTGGGCCACACGACTTCTCGTGCCCCCTTGGTGATCGATATACGCTACTGCTGTGGCATTGTCGGATTGGATCCTGACAGGACAATTCCGTAACCTGAATGTCCAGGCCCTCAGGGCTAAGCGCGCTGCCCGAATTTCTAGAATGGACAGTCCTTTGGACAGTCGCCTCTTCCAGGACTGCTCCCCAACCTGAAAGGCTGCTATCTGTTACCATCTTCCAGGTAACTGGTAGGAAGGATTTTCCCTTCTGCAGATTCTTGGTTATCAACCACCAACTGAGGCTCCGACACACCCTCGGAGACAGGCATGCTGGGAAATCTAGAGCTTAGACCTTCTTGTTCCAAGCTGATAGGATACTGTTTTGCAGCAGTCTCAAATGAAACTGAGCATAAGGAACGGCTTCGAATGAAGCCACCATCTTTCTCAACATCTGAATCAGTTCCCTTATGGCACTGATCTTCGCCAGTGGCAGGAATACCTTTTTCTGGACTGTATCTATGATCAGACCCAAGTATTCTAATCTCCTTGATGTTATCGACTGGTCTATCAAGAGCAGATCGTCCAGGAAAGCTATAATCTTTATACCTTGGGCCTTTAATCTGTCTGGAGGAGGGGCTAGGACCTTTGTAAACACTTGAGGTGCAGTAGCTAGACCAAAAGGCAGAGCTACAACCTGAAAATTAAGATTTGCTACCTCGAAACGTAGATATTTATGGCGAGCGGGAAAAATAGGCGCATGGAGTTATCCATCCTTGATGTCGACTGATGCCAGAAGTTCTCCACCTTGTAGGATGGAGACTACTGATCGGATTGACTCCATGTGAAAAGAGCGGATATTCAGAAACCGGTTTAGATCTTTGAGATCTAGAATGGGTCTGACGTCTCCATTTGGCTTTGGTACCATGAAAAGGTTTGCATAAAACCCCAATCCCCACTGTTCTATGGGGACCACCGATATCACTTTTTGAGACAAAAGATGGTCCAATGCTTGAAAAAGAGACTTTTTCTCTGGATCCTTTGGAACGTTTGATCTGAAAAAAAAAACAAGGAGACAGGGACTCTCGGAGCTCTAGTTTTTACCCTAGAGATATTGAGGAAGCCATCCATTTGTCTCGGCACTCTTCCTGCCAGACCCTTGAGAACTGCAGATGTCTTCCCCCAACTTGAGCAAGCGGGGGCGTCCCTTCATAAAGAGGCTTTAGTATTTTGTTTTGTAGGTTTCCTTCCCCAGGACTTCTTTTGTCCCTGGGGTTGACCTTGAGGTTTACCTCTTGAACCTGACAGAGGAGGCCATCGTGACTGCCTGGAGGCTGATGCCCCGAGCACTGGAGAGGAAGCTCGTCTAAACGAAATACGTTTACTCCTGTTCCTAACTGGCAAAAGGGTACTTTTTCCATTAGAAAGACTTTGGATGAATTTATCCAGATCATCCCCAAACAGACGTTGCCCGTGAAAAGGAAAACTAGCCAGGAGCTTTTTGCATGGCGCTTTGGCTGAACAATTTTACAACCATAGTATTCTACGCATATGCACCAGCCCAAGCGTAAGACGCAAGGCCTGAAAAATAGTATCTCTCATGGCGTTTATTGCAAAACATAATGCCACTGGTAGTTCGGCCAAATCCTGGGCCTGCTGATCAGGAATAACCTCGAGCACCTGTTTAAACTGGTCTCTCAAGGATTGACATAGCCTGCTCTGGCAGCAATTGGTGTGAGTCACTGAACCTGCCAGGGAAAATGTGTTTTTTAATAGGAATTCCAACTTCTTATCAATTGGATCCTTAAGCATTTGAGCATTGTCTACCGGACAAGTCAAACTTTTATTCACAGAGGATATAGCAGAGACAAATGCTGGCATTTCCCATTTTTTAATAAACTTTTCCTCCATAGGATAAAGTGTTGAAAACATTTAGGAGGAAAAAAATGCTTATCTGGGTGATCCCACTCAAAATACATAAGTTTTTCCAGCAACTAATGGACAGGAAAGGTATGCACAGCTTCGGGAGGATTTAGCGAACCCAAACAAGAAGTGGGCTTATCAACCGCCTCAGGTAGCATAAATGTGGAGTGCACCAATTCAGTAAGAGATTATACCAACATTCTTTCAGATTGTGAAGGTGATCCCTCCGCATCTGACCCCCCAGAAGAGGAGTCAGCCTCTTCACGGTCCCCCAAGAAAAATCCATCTTCTCCCGCCCCCAGTTCCACAGTTTGAGGGTCCTGGGTAATGGAAGGGGACCTGTCGTGCTTTGTCCCACTCTGGGATGCGATTAAAGCTGCTAACCTTTGCTCCAATCCTAATATGGATGAGGAAAACACCTCTTCAGTAACAGACAGGGGCTGCAGTGTTGGAAACAGTTGCAACATTTGACTGCCCTGATGGTTCACTCTGTCCCTATTGAGCCCTTTTTCGGGGTGTTTCTACCCCCCTTCTGACCATAGCCCGACAAATGCAGAGGTACTACCAGAAGAAATTGCATCCACTGCTTGAGCAAATAGTCCAGCAACTGCCGCTGTCAGCCTGATGCTTCAGTAAATGTGCCAAGGGAATGCCCCCTTTTGCTCTTATGTCCCTCCGACAGCTGCAGCTAGCAAAATGGAGCTTATTAAAACATACTCCTATGCTGGATGTTGTTGCATGCCAAAGCTGCGCTAAACCCCTTCAGATACATTGCACCCCCCTCTCTTTTCAAAGAGCGTTTTCCCGCACGATCCTTCGATCCGATGGGATCGGCGTATGGGGGGAGGAGTGGCAAGGAAGAGCTGGTGACAAACCGCCGCACAGCGGCGGAAGAATGGAGAGGCATCGCCGATCATTCTGCTTCCCCCTATCCAGGGAGGGGGGGAGCTTCCACCCAGGTGGGGGGTGTTTTAAGCAAAAAAATCCCCCCCCCCCCCCCCCAACTTCTTACCAGAGATCTGGGACTGCAAGCCAGATGGATGTCTGCAGCTTCTGCTGACACAGAGTGATCTGAGGAAAGAATGAGGTACATGCTCTACACAGTCCCCAGTGGTGACTTTTAGGCATGACAACATTTACTTTTTAAAGGAAACAATTCATAAGAGAATTTAAAATTCCTTAGAAATTTCCACTTACCTTTCCCGCCGCAGGGATTCTGTGGTAAAACCAACAGACCCAATCTTCACCCCTCACTGTGGGCTCCCTTGAAAAACCTTCAGGAACCGGGGACCCTTTTTATCGGGGGACCATACTCCTGGACTTATAAAACACCCCACCAGGAAACTTTATGGCTGAAAAAAACCAAAGCACTGGATCCCGGGGTAAAGCTCTCTAAAAAGAGAAGCATTACGGGCTAAACCTCGTTTCTTCTGCCACGAGTCCTGGGTACCATTCGGCCTGAAAAGACACTTTGAATGGTTCCGGTTGCATAGCCTGCCCCAGCAAGGAGTATTCCAGTGGAGGTCAGCATAGCACATCTTTACTCGTAACCAACACCTAAGACACTGGCAAAAAAACTGAGGTACTCCCAGCAGTGGGAGGGGTTATATAAGGAGTGGACTTCCTACCTTAGGGTGTGACAGTGCTCATCACCTGAAGGTGGCCTATAACCCACATAGTAACTGCTATGGCTCTGTGTCCCGTGATGTACGATAAAGTACGGTAATATTGGTGAGGTGTCCTTTGAAATAGGGTTGCCCTGTAGAATTGAATACTAATAAAAATTTAGGGGCTAAAGTTTGACTAAAATGTTTTATAATAAAATAAAGTGAACCCATCTGGCCGCAGGGCCTTACCCACCGGCAAGCTCTTTAAGGCCTTGATAAATTCTTCCTCTGATATAGGTTTATCAAGTGCCATTTTTTCATCGCTTGTAAGTTTTGGAAGGGAGGAACCTGCAATATACTTATAAGATCTTCTCTTTGGGTAGGTGCCAGATGAGACATTTGGTCCAGCAGGTTATATAAAGCAGAGTAATAATCTTTAAAGCAGTTTGCTATATCTACAGATTTAGTAGCTTTTTGATTCTCTGTATGCGCAATAACCTAAATAAGGGTCTGTATGAACGGGGCCTGTATAGAGTGTGAGAGAAGTCTACCTGCTTTATTTCCAAATTCATAATATAGGTGCTTACTGTATAGCATCTTCATTTTGACTCTAGATATCATGAGAGAGTTGACTTGTTCTTGTAAATTTGCCAGTTTTACCATTGATTGCTTTACTTGTGATTTCTTATGTTGAGTTTCGATACGGTGTATACGAGTTAACAAGTTCAATTTTTCAAGGTGTTCCTTTTTGCGCCTAGACCCATGTTTAATCAAAGATCCCTTTATATAGCATTTAGGAGCTTTCCAAATTGAAAGCGGTCTGACATCCTGTGTGTCATTGAATTCAAAGAAAATTGAAAGGTCAGTTTGGAGTTTTGTCCTTGACACTTCCTCCAGCAAAATATTTTCATTAACATGCCACCATCTGTTCTGGAGAGGTTGTGTAGCAATAGGAAAAGACAAAGTACTGGGAGCATGGTCTGACTATGTACTATAGTACTTGTCGCCTCATCCTCTACAAGTACACGAGATAAAAAAAAATAATCAAGCCTAGAATAAGATTGGTGTACAGGGGAGTGGTAAGTATAGTCTCTTACATTGTGATGTTGTTTAATTCTCCTTAAATAGGAGTATGAAAGATTAGGGGGTTCAATGCCATATTAAAGTCTCCACCCATCATGATCTCCCTCTCGGCAAATTGTGCAAGATCCTCCATACAGGTCTTGAGAAGAGTAAGCTGGGATATATTAGGAAAATATACGTTGGCAAGTGTTATGGCCTGATCACCATGTACAAAAAGATATCTGCCATGAGGGTCAGATAGCTGGTCCTCCAATTTCCCCGGCAGGGTTCTGGCCATCACAATGGAAACCCTTCGAGTTTTAGGATTATCTGAGCAACTATGATAAGACATAGGGTATCTTGCATTTTTAAGTGAAAGGCATCTAGTAGAGGTAAAATGCATTTTTTGAAGAAACACAATGTCCACTCGCATCCGTCCACATTCCCTGAGAACTTGGGTCCATTTCTCAGGGACTCTCAACCCCGTAATATTTATAGAGACAATTTTAACCATATCTTTCTTCACAGCAGCACCAGAAAAAGAGGTGAGAATTTTTTTTTATAAAAAAACTCCCAGAGGTGTCAAGCACCAAAACAACCCCATCCCACCAGGGGCTTATGGGCGTATACTATCTAGGGGAATGTGTCTGGTCACAGACAACATGGATGCTGTGGGCCAAACCAGACAGATCCACCTTGATTTCCTATAAAGTATATATATATATATATATATATATATATATATATATATATATATATATATATATATATATATATATATATATATATAGGGGGGGAGCATGTGAAGACAGTTCCAACCCCATCTGCCGTCTTCATTAGGCTCATCTTCATTACACAGAGTTGGAAGAAAGATGGAGAAATCACAGTGTCCCAAACTCACCCTTCCCAGACAGACAATCCAAATGCATTGGGGCCATAGTTACTACCTTATTTGATCCTTAATCTGAAAGGCCTGAGAAGAAGAGAAGAGAAAAAAAAAAATCTTGCCGCCGGCCTCCAATGCAACCAGACACAGATTTGTCTGATCGGCTGCTTTCCTGGCCGCTGAAGACCAGGTAAACAGAGGCAGAACCGGAAGTGACAAAATCTGGTTTGCGGGGTCACAAAGAGGGAAAGCCCAGGAAAAGTGGCAGTGGGAGGGGACATCCCCTTCCACCACCTGCAGAAGTGCTGTTTGGCCACACTAATCACTTTCGCCTTACTGGGAATTACTGGCTGAAAATTCTGATACTGGAATGATGCCTGAAGTTGCAAGCATCATCCTGGTATACCCACTGCAAACTGGGGAGGTCATGTGACGGCCTATGGTCAGAAAATGGTTAAAAGGAGAAGTTCACCTTTTACAACAAAAATAATAAAATGCACATTTTTGCAGCTAAAAAAAAAAATTTGCATTTTTTTTCAATACAGGTCTGTAAAGCATTGCACCACGTTCAGCAGATTGTGGATGCAATGCCTGGGTCCTGTAGACACTCAGAAAGTGGAGTATCTACATTATGGGCAGGTAGTGACTGAATGGCAGGAAGAATCAATGGACTAAGAGCGCACACCAGTGGGAACTATAAGCCTTTGGCCTAATGGCTGAAGGTACTTGTAAGCATTTATTCACAAAAAACTGAATGAATGATGTGGGCATGTGGTTGGAGCCCCACATGGGTTCACTATTTTTAAATTTTGACAGCAGGTGTGGGGAGAAGATCCTCCACCCGCTGTCACAGGGAGGGGGGATGGGGGGAGTAGGTAGGAGCTGGAACATGTTACATGTTCCCCCCCCTAAATATAGGTGGAACATTTAACATGTTCCAAAATGTGAGCTTAGCCTTTAATGTCAATAAGTCAGCACCTTTGCAGAAGATAAAGTAACTGTGTGCAACTGTGTGCTTCTAGCAATGATTGATTTACAACCATGGGAAGAATTACTAGTGAGACGGCTATTAGTGTTAATATAGCTCTCGCCAGGATCAGAACTTAGTCTTTATTATCTGGTGCTGACAAATTTTAGAAACATTAGCATGCACCATATATTTGGGAAAGTTACTAATTGCTTTATCATCAAGCTCCTTGTGAAGGTCTCTGATAGCTTCCATGTCCTGTTTTGGTTGACAGGTTGCCCAATTACATAAATCAAGTACTGATGTGAACTGCACTATTGGTGGTAGCACAAGCCAGCGTTTAGTAAGAAGGCAACCTGATCATATCCAAATAGAATTATGTGCAGCCATTATCCCGTATCACATAGCAATCCTGCAGTATTAGGACTTAATTTTCAAAGCTATCCCCTCCCTAAGGGCTATACAGAATCCACATATTAATCTGTCCTCTGCTTCTCGCCCCACACAGGCACTGTCACACCACATAAAATATGTGAATAGTATTACTCCATGAGCAACTTTCATCAATGTGCCGCCTGAGTATTAATTGTCACCCAACTAAAGATCATAACAATCTATCACATACTAAAACCAAGTTATCTGCTGGACAATCTAACTATGCTAACATATCATAAGCAGTGCCTGCTTCTGCTCAGACATGAAGAATTTCTGCTGCTGGTAATTCTCTTTAATTGACTGTAATAAAGGTCAAATAATGACATTAAAAAATAAAATATCTGGCAATAAAGTTGATTGTTCTCACACCTCCCCCCATCTCTGAAGATTGAAATCAGTTCATTGAGCAAAACTGAACTCAGAGACAGGCATACACACTATACGTGACTCCACATAGAGACTGCCAATTACTTCAAATTCAAGCATCTAAGAAAGCTATACACTGGTTTCTTGATGCCATTATACCTTCTGTTAACTCTTGCTAGATCTAAAAAACAAAAAAGGACCCATAGACTTAGAGTAAAAAAAAAAAAAAAAAAAAAAAAAAAAAAATCTGCCCATGTGTACCTCTGCACAGACCTCCTGGCTGACTGACAATCACCCATACCTCGGTCTATAAACATGTGCACTCGACCCATGTTGACTTTAGCCGAGCTTCTATCCCTTAGGCAAGAGCTCAGAACCTTCCTTTGAAAAAATGCAGCGTAAATTGAAAGCTGCAGCTTACTCCACCTCCAATAAAACAGGGAGGGCTCTGGCTCATTGCCTGAAGGGATATCGGGCAAAGACCAAGATAGCCCATCTCATTCATCCCCACGCCAAAGAAAAACTGATAAACCCCCCCAACACACTGCTGATGCATTCAGTGCATATTTATATACAATACAGTTCAGAGTATATAGTGCAGTCTATATAGTATATAGAATACAGTTCAGAGTATATAATGCAGTCTATACAGTATATATAATGCAATTCAAAGTATATAGTGCAGTCCGTATAATATATATATATATATATATTTATTTTGGGGTGTCATTTCACATATGTTCATGGCATGTGTGAGCAATATATCATTTAGTGACAACTTTGTGAAAAAAAATAAAAAATAAAAGTTTGTAATTTTCCCGCAACTTGTGGCAAAATATAAAATATTCCATGGACTCAACATGCCTCTCAGTAAATAGCTTAGGGTGTCTACTTTCTAAAATGTGGTCATTTGGGGGGGTTTTGTGCCATCTTGGCATTTTATGGCCTTCAAAACTGTAATAGGTGGTGAGGAGTGAAATCAAAAATTTACGCCCTTAGAAAGCCTGAAGGCGGTTCTTGGCTTTCGGGGCCCCCGTACACAGCTAGGCTCCCAAAAAATCCCACACATGTGGTATCCCCGTACTCAGGAGAAGCAGCAAAATTTATTTTGGGGTGTCATTTCACATATACCCTTAGCATGTGTGAGCAATATATCATTTAGTGACAAGTTTGTGAAAAAAAAATGGGGTCATTTGTGGGGGTTTTGTGCCATCTTGGTATTTTATAGCCTTCAAAACTGTGATAGGTAGTGAGGAGTGAAATTACAAATGTATGCCCTTAGAAATCCTGAAGGCGGTGCTTGGTTTTCAGGGCCCCGTACGCGGCTAGGCTTCCAAAAAGTCGACCACATGTGGTATCCCCGTACTCAGGAGAAGCAGCAGAATGTATTTTGGGGTACAATTTCACATATAAATATAAAATAAATATAAAAATGGGCTCAACATGCCTCTTACCAATTTCCTTAGGGTGTCTACTTTCCAAAATGGGGTCATTTGGGGGGGTTTTGTACTGCCCTGCCATTTTAGCACCTCAAGAAATGAGATAGGCAGTCAAACTAAAAGCTGCGTAAATTCCAGAAAACGTACCTTAGTTTGTAGATGTGACAACTTTTGCGCAAACCAATAAATATAGTTATTGACTTTTTTTTTACCAAAGACATGTGGCTGAATACATTTTGGCCTAAATGTATGACTTTTTATGTTTATATCGGAAAAAATAAAAATCGCAGTCAGTCAAATACCTTTAAAAGAAAGCTCTATTTGTGGGAAAAAAAAAGGACGCAAATTTTGTTTGGGTACAACATTGCATGACCGCGCAATTACCAGTTAAAGCAGCGCAGTGCCAAATTGTAAAAAAACCTCTGGTCATTGACCAGCAAAATGGTCTGGTCTGAAAATGGTTAATGTATAGAACAATAGTAACACTTTTGTTTTTACGTAGTTTTTATTTATATATGTGCTTGGAGACAGCCATAATGGGGCTCATCTCATAAGTAAGCCTTTCTTTCTGCTGATCCTCTTCTCTCACTGAAAATAA
Organism: Lithobates pipiens; assembly: GCF_037356315.1. NCBI lineage: Eukaryota > Metazoa > Chordata > Amphibia > Anura > Ranidae > Lithobates > Lithobates pipiens. Next base: position 54,048,305 of record NW_027507790.1, on the reverse strand, counting down.
AATTGCCTAAAATAATAATAATAATAAAAACAACACGTTATCTGCAGTATCTAATGATGCACATTTCTGGTAGCCATAAACCATGTGAAGCTGCTTACACTTTCTAAGGAGCTTTTAGGCCACATGATGGAACTATCAGTAATAGCAAGAAATAACGAATTTCCAATGATAGCTTCACATGAAGCTGTGGAGACCGAATGATAATTCTAACATAATAAAAAACTGATGACTCTAGAGACCTGGTTCACAACCTGCGGCCAGAGGGCCACATGCCGCCCTTTATATGATATAGGGCCCTCAAAACTCAGAAGTTTATAGTAGGAACAACGATCAGGGTAATGTGATTGATCTCTACTGGCCTCATCATGTGTGTCCCTTTGGTAATGTCAGGGACTGCATTTGGGGTCCCCACAACCACTGCACTAATATTTATATATATATATATATATATATATATATATATATATATATATATATATATATATATATATATATATATATATATATATATATATATATATACATATACATATACATATACACACACACATATACACATATATATATATATATACATATACACACACACACACACACACACACACACATATATACACACACACATACATATACACACACACATACATATACACACACACACACACAGCAACCTCCCGGACCTCTAGGGGCCTAAGGGTGACCTCCAGAGTCAGGGAGAGCGGACATCCTTTGTAGAGTGGATTACATAGTGGGTGTAATGTAAGATGGAAGAATTTGGCGCCAGTTACTTTTTGAATGCGAACAAGAGATTTATTGTCTCTTAACAGGAACTGTGGGAGAGCGGGTAAGGGCCAGGACACCCTTAGGTAGATGCAATGTTAATTGGCAGACTCTGAGACACTATAGGTAGACAGCTATACTGGAAAAGGCCTCCAGCCAGATGCCACATTTGTATAGGTAGGACCACTGTCTCCTGCGGCAACTGAACTTGTAACAGTCACTAAAGGTACTCGTGCATAGTTCTTCTCTTATCTCACAGTAAATAATATCTATAGATATATACCTATATCTATAGATATTTATATTAGAGTAAATAATGATTTCAGTGAAGCAGCATTCAGGTAACTTTAATAAATGTCCCCTTACTCTACTCATCCATACTTGATATAATTTTAGACCATGTAATTTGCTGGGGGGCCACATCTTCAAGAAAAAAGGAATAAAAAGAAACCTATAAAGAAGAGACTTTGAACATGCCCGACCTAGCCAGGGAGATGACAATGTAATCAAGCATCTTCACGTTCTGCCTAATTACACTGTCACAGATCACCGCTCCCAATTACAGTGTAGTGTCACACACAGCCCCCCCCCCCCCCCGTTAGAATCACTCCCTAGGACACACTTAACCCCTATAGCACCACCTAGTGGTTAACCCCTTCACTGCCACTACACAGTAATCAATACATTTTTAATCGCACTGATCGATGCATAAATGTGAATGGTCCCAAAATCGCGCCAAACATGTCTGATGTGTCCGCCATAATGTCGCAGTCGTGATAAAAATCACCGATTCAAAAAAAGTGTCAAAAAACATCCGATCTGTCAGCCGCAGTCCCACTAAAAATCGCTTATCGCCGCCATTACTAGTAGAAAAAAAAATTTGCAATAAAAATGCCACAAAACTAGCCCCTATTTTGTAGACGCTATAACTTTTGCGCAAACCAAATCAAGCGCTTATTGCGATTTTTTTTACCAAAAATACCTAGAAGAATACGTATCGGCCTAAACTGAGGACATTTTTTGGGGGATATTTATTATAGTAAAAAATTAGTTTTTTTCAAAATTGGCTTTTTTTTTTGTTTATAGCGCAAAAAATAAAAACTGCAGAGGTGATAAAATACCACTAAAAGAAAGCTCTATTTGTGGGGAAAAAAAGGACGTAAATTTTTTTTGGGAGCCATGCCGCACAACTGCGCAATGGTCAGTTAAAGCGACGCAGTGCCGAATCGCAAGAAGTGCTCTGGTCAGGAACGGGGTAAATTCTTCCGGGGCTGGGGGGCGTGGCCTGGACAGCAATGGAGTAGGACATCTGTGGTGAGTCCTCAGTTTGCCCACTGTATCCTGCCACCTATCCTGCTAAAGTTATCCCTGCTTCCACAGCCAGAGACCTTGCCACTCTCCCTGGGCAGCCATCCAGCCACCCAGCGCTCGAAAGCGCCGCCCACGGCCGCCGCCGAAGCTCTCCTCTTCCATTCGGGCTTGCTGTGCAGGAAAGACTGGGGACTCGGCCTACCTCCTGGAGGAGCGGCCATCTTGGTTCACCCGGCGGCCGCTCCGGCAGCTCTATCTCTCTGTGCAGGCAGCCCTGAGCCTGCTCATTGCCCCCTATGCCCACCGGATGATCTGGGGTACATGCTGAGGCAGTTGTTTGGTCGGTGGAGGCCTGGGGGACGGTCCAGCGGTCTCGGCCTAGCTCCCGGCGGCCATCTTGCTACACCCTGTGCCTGCCCTGGTGAGGACTCACAGATCTCCTGTATTGCTTCCCTTCGTTTTAGTGCCACTGGACCTTGCCACTGATTGTCTGACATCCCACAGCCTCCTCTGGGACACCCCTGGACTGGGTAGGAGGGGGGATATTAACGATCCTGCCTGGTGAACAGCGGCCATCTTGGTACACCCGGGAATTCTCCTGCTCTTCTCCTGCAGTATGTCTCCACCAAAAAAGAGCTCTGAAGCCGCTGACAAACTTGCCAAGTACCGCAGGCTCGGAGAAGACCTGCGGGATAAAGACGGCGCAAGCGCATCCCCGGATATGGAACGCTCCGAAGCGGCCACTAACAAGGTCCTAGATGCCATTGCCATGTGCCAGAGCACGCTTACCACCAAAATCGAGGAGGTCAAAATTGATGTTTCTCTTATCAGACAGGACCTTTCCGCCCTGCGGGATCGTGTGGAGGAAGGGGAGACCCGTATCGGCAGAGTGGAAGATGTTTTACACCCCCTGCAACATACTACTGATGAGGTGCGTCGTCAGCTACAGCAGCTTAGTGCAAAGCAGGACGACATGGAAAATCGCCTTCGGAGGTGTAACCTCCGCTTTATCGGCCTCCCTGAGCATGCTGAGGGCAACGACCCGGCAAGCTTCCTTGAGAACTTCCTTACAACCAATTTTGGTAGAGAGGCATTCTCTGTGATGTTTGCAGTTGAGAGAGCTCACCGCATCCCTGCCCGCCCTCCTCCCCAAGGAGCTCCGCCGCGTACTCTGATAGCGAAATTCCTAAATTTCAAAGATCGCGACAAGATTCTCCGCCTGACTAGAGAGAAGGGGAATATCCCCCATGCCAACGTTCATGTGGCCGTCTTCCCAGACTTCTCCAATGAGGTGCAGCGGCAACGGTCCAGGTTCCAGGAGGTTAAACGTCGCCTCCGTACTCTACACCTCAAGTATGCCATGTTATATCCTGCGAAGCTCCGTGTGGAATGTGACGGCCGAACCCATTTCTTCGAAGACCCCGAACTGGCATCCACCTGGATTGATCAGAGGGATCGCTGGGCCTGAATGTGCCATGCTGTCTGAAAGCTGTGAGTGCTCTAACCCCCTCTTCCGCTCCTCTCCTATACCCGCAATGCTGTTTGACTTTCATCTACGGTCTATCCCCTTAATGAACACAGTGCGGATCTGTGTATTCTGGCAGAGCGGAGGGACAATAATGGCAACCACTCCCCCCCCCCTTTTTTTTTTTTTATTTTTTTATTTTTCCCCCCCCTTTTCCTTTTTATATATACCACCCCGGATTTTGCAATATTCCGGCCGCATTCGGGTGATTTTGATCCATTATCCTCACTTTCTCCGCGCCTGAAAGAGACTGGCTGAAGACCACGTGCTGACCGATGTTGTGGATTTCTGCTATACCTTGACTATTTCTCCGTTGGCAAACGGGACCTCTCCCTGTATGACTGTAATGGTGCCACACTGTTGTGGCTCCTGCACCCCATGCGCTTCTCAGAGAAGGAGTCGCCCCCCTAGGATTTTTGTGAACTTTGTCCGTTTACTGGACTGTTTTCTGTTCCTCTTCTTTTTTTTTTCTTTTTATAATGGGTATCTATGCTCCCTTAAAATTAAGTCCCTTGCCTCCAATGGGCCTTGCCCGTTGGATGTCCCCCGTTGATACCTGGTTGTGGGATACTATGTCCGTGCCGAGTTGGGGAGGCAGTGGACTGGGAGGGATGGGAAATGTTGTGGGTATTTGTTTTTCTATGCCAACCTATCTACAAATGTTTTGTTATGCTATAGGTACTATGTTGTTGTCACATGTGCACTATAGATATTGGCTGATACAGAGGTTTCCACCAATGGCTCTGTCCATGTCTGCTCGGCTGGTCCTGGTCCATCTGCGGTTCATTATGCACGCCCTATATCCGCCATGAGCTCCCTAAAATTTCTGACGTGGAATGTCAGGGGCATGCGCAATAAGATTAAGCGCACCGCCGTTCTGACATTCCTTAAATCTCAGCGTGCTGATGTCATCGCACTGGTTGAGACTCATGTTACGGGTCACTTACAATCCTCTTTGAAAAAGCCTTGGATAGGCTGGGCCTATCATGCTACTCACACTTCGTATTCCAGAGGGGTCTCGGTCCTGGTTGCAAAAAGGGTCCCATTTGATTTACTGTCACTTCAGACGGACCAGCAGGGCAGATATGTGTTTATACACGCCACCGTTAATGGATCCCCCATCCTGATACTAGCTTGCTATGTCCCCCCCCCATACAATTCACTTGTCATTAGTGAGGGTCTTGCCTTTATGACTCAATATCCCTCCGTACCAGCGGTGTGGATGGGAGACTTTAATATGACTCTCATCCCTGCCCTGGACCATATGGGTGCACCAGACCCTCCCTCTGACTCGCCAGCCCACACTAGGCTATACCGCATGCTGACCGACTTTGCTATTGTTGACACTTGGCGCCACAGACACCCACACGCTAAAGCCTTCTCATGCTTCTCGGCCAGTCACAATACTATGTCGCGTATAGATTTTATTTTAATTTCAAGGTCCCTAACACCGAAACTAGGGGATGTGGGCTTTGCTCCGAGAATACTTTCGGATCACACTCCATACTGGATTACGCTCCAGCTCCTGAGCGTCTCACCTGCTCCTCCTTGGCGGCTCAACCCGTTTTGGCTGACGGCCCTGAGGGACCAGGAAGACATCCCCACTGAACTACAATATTACTTCACGGCTAACGGGCACTCAGCTGCTTATGACATGGTCTGGGAGATGTTTAAACTGCATGCCCGCTCCCTCCTTTCCACGCGCATCAATAGAGTCAAAAGGTCATCTAAACTTATTCTGCAACAGGCTGCGGAACATCTACAGGTGCTGGAGGAGGCGTTCCATCGGGACCCTTCGCCCAACACCGCCAATAATCTTAGGATACAGACGCGACAGGTTTCCCAGTTGCACATTGAGAAAGCTAAGCAGCGCATCTTCTTTTGTAGGCAGAGGGTGTTTGAGTACGGTGAGCGATCGGGCAAACTACTTGCATACCTGGCCCATCTGGATGCGCATCCCCCTGTGGTAGTGTCGTTGTTAGATCCGCGGGGGAACGATATCACCGATCCGCAACTAGTGGCGGAGGAATTTGGGAAGTTCTACCGTGCACTTTACACCTCCCATGTCACCCACTCTCCCCAAGACACCAGGGACTACCTGGCGGGAGTTGCATTTCCCAGACTGGCTGATGAACAGCTTGAACTGTTAGAAGCCCCTATTACTATAGAAGATATCTCTGTGGCTATCTCCTGCCTGGCAGCGTCCAAGGCCCCAGGATTAGATGGCTTACCACTTGAATTCTACGCCACTTACTCCGAAACCCTTATCCCTAAACTTTATGACTTATACAAATTTATCTTTGATACAGGTACCCTACCCCCCTCTATGAGAGAGGCCCAAATTGTAGTAATCCCTAAGCCTGGCAAGGACCCTAAATACCCAGAATCGTATAGACCTATCTCCCTGCTCCAAGTTGATATTAAGATATTAGCTAAGATCCTAGCCTCCCGCCTCAACCAAGTCATTCTGTCCCTAGTCCACCCAGATCAGACAGGCTTTATGCCAGGGAAAAATACAGCAATGAACATTCGTTGTCTATTTATGAATATTCAGGGATCCCACGATGACATCGGGTCGAGGGTCGTGGTGGCTCTGGATGCCGCTAAGGCCTTTGACTCTGTGGAGTGGAACTACTTATGGGAGTGCCTTTCGAGATTTGGATTTGGCCCCAATTTTATTCGTTGGGTTCAACTCCTATACCAATCCCCCAAGGCCAGGGTGTTTGTGAATGGTTGGTTATCGGACCAATTTCCCCTTGAGAGGGGGACCCGACAGGGCTGTCCTCTTTCCCCCATGCTGTATGCACTGGCGGTGGAGCCGTTGGCCATCATGATTCGGGCAGATGCTAATATCCGCGGCCTTAAGATTGGTAACCTGGAAGAGAAGATCGGGCTGTATGCCGATGATACCCTCCTATACCTGGCAGACTCGGGTCCTTCTGTCAGGAATCCGTCCGTTCCGTACGATCGACCTTCCGTACGCGCACTTCGCATTCGTGCCGCGGGTCGTCGTGGGCACGAGCGTCGTCCAACGCGCGCGGGTGCACGTCGATCGTATGTGCGCGCGGTACACGCACGCACGGACGAGCGTTAGCTCAATTGGCGCCAGTGGCCCTTTTTAAAGGCGCAGTTGCAGTGGTTCTGTGCTGTCTCGTCTGCAGCTAGTGCCTGAGAATACCTGTTTACCTACCTGCTACCCATCTGATATCTGACCCGGCTCCGTCTGACCTTGCTGACCTCTCCTGCTCCGACCCCGGCTTGTTTGACTCTTCTTGGACTGATTACCTGTTTCCGAACCTTGCTTGTACCTGATACCTCTGCTGTCTCCTGCCTGTTCCTGTATCTGCTACCTTACCTCCGGAGGATCCATCCATCCTGATCCAGTGGCCTGCAGCCTTCTGCTTCTCCGCTACAGAGAGTTCCTGCTTCAGAGGATCCTCATCTCCTGACACCTGCTGCTGCACCTGGCTGGACTCTCCTACCCCACTGTGCTCCAGTCTCCCTGTTCCCATTCCAGTGAGACCAGAACCAGAGCCGTAAGAGAGGTCCCCTTCCACTAAGTCAGACTCAATACCCGAAGTTCTTAACAGTACGAGACAGCCATGTCTGAGTCTGCGGAAGGGGCCTCCGCCATGAAGGAGATTTGCGCTCACCTTGCGGCTCTCACCCAGGCCGTGAAGTCCCTGCAGGATGGCTACACCAGATTGGAGGAGCGGGTCCAGCATCTCTCCATTTCAGGGTCTCCAGACACCACACCTCAGCCTCCTCCTGCCCAGCCTGCAGCTCATTCGACTGTCATGATGCTCCCACCTGAGCCTAGGGTCCCCATTCCGGAAAGGTTTTCTGGGGATCGCTCCAAGTTCCGGGCTTTTCGCAACGCCTGCCAGCTTTACTTTGCCCTCCAGCCCAGGACTTTTTCGCTGGAGGCAACTAAGGTGGGTTTTGTCATTTCTCTCTTGCAAGAAGAACCTCAGTCTTGGGCCCACCATCTCCTGGAGAATGACAGCCCCCTTACACAGACTCTCTCCACCTTCTTCGAAGGGATGGCACAGCTTTACGATGACCCCCAACGGGCTGCCACCGCAGAATCTGCATTAACTGCGCTCCAGCAAGGCCGTAGGACGGCCGAGAACTATGTCTCGGACTTTAGACGCTGGAGCGCAGATACCCAGTGGAATGAGTCGGCCCTTAGACACCAATTCCGCATGGGCCTGTCTGAAGGTCTCAAGGACGAGTTGGCTCGCGTTGGCGCTCCCGACGCCTTAGAGGACTTGATTGCCCTAGCCATTCAGATTGACCGCAGACTTCGCGAGCGTAGGGCTGAACGCTCCTCCCAACCACTGAGACCTGCCTGGATGACGGCCAGGACCCCATCTTCCACACCCTTCTTCTCTCCTGTCCCTCAAAGAGGACCTGCCAGCGTGCCTCCTGCTCCTGAGGAACCCATGCAGCTTGGACTTCTCCGACCTTCCCTGTCACCTGAAGAGCGAGCCCGCCGTCGTCAGATGAACTTATGCCTATACTGTGGCGGCTCCGGACATTATGTGGCCAACTGTCCGGTGAAGTCACGCAAGTGCCTTTCTTCAGTGTCTCGCAGTACCTGTATTTCTCCCTCCAACTCTCTCCATGTCGCCCTTCTGCTCTCGTTTCAGCTTTCGGGAAGAACGATCCACGTCAACGCCATCCTTGATTCCGGAGCCTGCGGTTGCTTCATTGATTCCGCCTTCACCAACCTACACTCCATTCCACTTAAACAAAAGACCCATGGACTCGCTATCTTCTTGGCTGATGGTTCCCAGATTAAGTCCGGCCGTGTCACCCAGGAGACCCTTCCAATACCTACCTCCACCTTTTGCCAACACACGGAATTACTGATCCTTGATGTAATTTCATCCCCACTTTTTCCTGTGATTCTGGGCATCCCATGGCTGCAGGCCCACAATCCTTCCATTAACTGGACTTCGGGGGAGGTGAAGTTCCTCTCCTCTTACTGCCTGGACCACTGCTTTTCAGGGGCTTCTGAACAATCCGGAACTCTTCTCAGCCTAGACCCAGATCTGGACTTATGTCAATCCGTCCCCGAGCCTTACCATGAGTTTCTGGACGTTTTCAGTAAGCGGGGGGCTGATTCCTTACCCCCGCATCGCCCCTATGACTGCCCCATTGAGCTCCTCCCTGGGGCAGAGATCCCGTTTGGACGAGTCTATCCGTTGTCCGAGAAAGAACAGGAGGCTCTGAAGACATACATCTCTGAGAACCTCCAAAAGGGGTTCATCCGGCACTCTACATCTCCTGCCGGGGCTGGAATATTTTTTTGTTTCTAAGAAGGACCAGACCCTTCGACCCTGTGTGGACTACCGGGAACTGAACAGGGTCACAATTAAAAATCGCTACCCTCTACCCCTGATTCCAGAACTCTTCCAAAAGCTAAGGTCGGCCACCATCTTCACTAAGCTAGACTTGAGGGGAGCCTATAATTTGGTCCGCATTCGAGCAGGCGACGAATGGAAGACTGCATTCCGAACTCGTTTTGGGCACTACGAGTATCTGGTGATGCCTTTCGGGTTATGTAACGCCCCAGCTACCTTTCAGCACTTAATTAATGACATCTTCCGGGACTTCTTGGATATCTTCGTCATCGTATACCTCGATGACATCCTGATCTTCTCTGGGTCCCTGGAGCAGCACCGGGGACACGTTGGCAGAGTATTGCTTCGGCTCCGACAACATGGCCTCTACGCCAAAGCCGAAAAGTGTAAATTCGAACAACAGGAGATCCAGTTCCTCGGCCTTGAAATCTCTCCAGCGGGCATCAGGATGGACCCGCAGAAGGTCGCTGCTGTCCTCGAATGGCCAGCCCCCTCTGACAAGAAAGGCATCCAACGCTTTGTGGGCTTTGCTAACTTTTATAGAAAATTCATCAGGGGCTTCTCAGCCATTATCTCGCCCATCACCCAGCTCACCAAACTGAATACGCGCTTCCATTGGGGCCCTGAAGCCCAGGCCGCCTTCAAAAGACTTAAGGACCTGTTCACCTCTGCTCCTATCCTTAGCCACCCGGATCCATCTAGACCTTATATTCTGGAGGTAGACGCCTCCGAGATAGCAGTAGGGGCAGTGGTCTCCCAACGCTTAGGTAAAGACGACCTGATGCACCCCGTGGGGTTCTTTTCCCGAAAACTCTCTCCAGCGGAGAAGAATTATGATGTGGGCGACCGGGAGTTACTTGCCATCAAGTCTGCTTTGGAGGAGTGGAGATACTTACTCGAGGGGGCGGTACACCCCGTACTCATCTACACGGACCACAAGAACCTCGAGTACCTCCGTACCGCAAAACGCTTAAAACCTCGGCAGGCCCGCTGGGCCCTCTTTTTCTCCCGGTTCTGTTTCCACATAACCTATCGCCCTGGATAAAGAAACGTCAAACCTGATGCCCTTTCCCGTATGTTTGACAGCCCCAAGGACATCACACCCCCGGATACCATCCTCCCTGCCAACACCTTCCTACTCATTCAGCCAGATCTAGTGTCTCTGCTAAGGAGTGCTTCCTCCACATCTTCCTGTCCCCCGGGACTCTCACTAACATCCAGAGAGGGTTTGTTTTGGAAGGATAACCTGATCTTCGTCCCCGAAGATGTGAGAATTAAGGTTCTGGGCCTCCTTCACGACCACCCACTTGCTGGGCACTTTGGTGTCCGTAAAACTTTTGAACTGGTACAGCGCTCCTTCTGGTGGCCAGGAATGAGGGAGTTTTGCAAGCAGTATGTGAGTTCCTGCCCCGTATGCAATCGGAATAAAGTTCCCAGAATTCGGGCTTGGGGGCTGCTTAAACCTCTTCCCGCACCCGACCGCCCTTGGCGGATGATCACTATGGATTTTATTGTGGAACTTCCCCCGTCTGAGAACTGCACTGCCATCTTTGTAGTTTGTGACCATCTGACCAAGATGGCGCACTTCTTACCCTTAAGGGGAACCCCCTCCGCGACCGAGACTGCCCATGTCTTTATTAAAGAAATAGTCAGGCTCCACGGGGTGCCCACCAATATCGTGTCTGATAGAGGGGTTCAGTTCACCTCCCGTTTCTGGCGAGCCCTTTGTGAGTCTTTAAAGATCGATTTGGCCCTGTCCTCTGCCTACCACCCACAGACCAATGGGCAAACGGAGCGCACCAATCAGACCCTCGAGCAGTATATTAGGTGCTTCTCTTCTTTTGTCCAAGACGATTGGGTGTCCCTGCTACCACTGGCGGAATTCGCCTACAACAATGCCAGCCATGCCACCACCGGGCAGTCCCCGTTTTTTGCCAATTACGGTTTTAACTTGTCTTTTCTCCCCGATGTTCTTACAGAATCGCATGTGCCAGCAGTACAGGACACGGTATCCTTTCTCCAGCAGAATAATCGGACCCTGCAGGAGGTCATAACCAAGGCTCAGGCTGACATCAAGAAGAGTTTTGACCGTGGAAGAAGGGGTGAATTGATCCTTCAAGTCGGGGACCAGGTATGGCTGTCTTCCTCTAATTTAAAACTAGCATGTCCCTCCAGGAAATTGGCACCCAAGTTTCTGGGCCCGTTTCCCGTTAAGAGGAGGATTAACGAAGTGTCTTATGAGTTGTCCCTGCCTGATTCCATGCGAATACACCCAGTTTTTCATGTAGCTCTTCTCAAGCCTGCTGTACCTGATCCCTTCCCTGGTAGAGAAACAAGGCCACCTGATCCCGTGCTGATTGATGGCAGCGAGGAATTCGAAGTGGAGGCCATTCTGGATTTCAGAAAACGACGGGGACAAGGTCAGTTTCTAATTAAATGGAAGGGCTACGGCCCAGAGGATAATTCTTGGGAACCTGCTTCCAATATACATGCCAATAGACTGATCCGAGCCTTCTTTGCTACACACCCGGAGAAAAGAGCCACTTGGGGCACCCGGAGGTTGCCCCTTGTGGGGGGGCAATGTCAGGAATCCGTCCGTTCCGTACGATCGACCTTCCGTACGCGCACACGCATTCGTGCCGCGGGTCGTCGTGGGCACGAGCGTCGTCCAACGCGCGCGGGTGCACGTCGATCGTATGTGCGCGCGGTACACGCACGCACGGACGAGCGTTAGCTCAATTGGCGCCAGTGGCCCTTTTTAAAGGCGCAGTTGCAGTGGTTCTGTGCTGTCTCGTCTGCAGCTAGTGCCTGAGAATACCTGTTTACCTACCTGCTACCCATCTGATATCTGACCCGGCTCCGTCTGACCTTGCTGACCTCTCCTGCTCCGACCCCGGCTTGTTTGACTCTTCTTGGACTGATTACCTGTTTCCGAACCTTGCTTGTACCTGATACCTCTGCTGTCTCCTGCCTGTTCCTGTATCTGCTACCTTACCTCCGGAGGATCCATCCATCCTGATCCAGTGGCCTGCAGCCTTCTGCTTCTCCGCTACAGAGAGTTCCTGCTTCAGAGGATCCTCATCTCCTGACACCTGCTGCTGCACCTGGCTGGACTCTCCTACCCCACTGTGCTCCAGTCTCCCTGTTCCCATTCCAGTGAGACCAGAACCAGAGCCGTAAGAGAGGTCCCCTTCCACTAAGTCAGACTCAATACCCGAAGTTCTTAACACCTTCCCTGTGCGCTGCCCTTCATTCTATAGAATGTATCGGCGGCCATTCGGGTTTGCGTATTAACTGGTCCAAATCTCAGATCCTTCCCATTGACCATTTCCCCCCTCCGTTCACGTCTCCACCTCTGAGTCTCCCAAGGGTCTCCTCGATTAAGTACCTTGGGGTGCAGGTGACCAGGTCGCTCACAGACTACACACTCCTTAACATTGAACCTCTATGTACCCTGATCAAGACTAAGACACAGAATTGGGCCAGACTACCACTGGAGGTTATGGGACGCATTAATTTGGTTAAAATGATACTTTTACCAAAGATACTCTATCTCGTGTGGCATGCCCCCCTATATATACCACAAAAAATTTTCAAAACGATTGAGTCTATTCTTAACTCATTTATATGGGGACACAGCAGACATAAATTATCCTGGAAGCTCCTGAAAAACCCGGCAACGCTGGGAGGAGCTGCTCTTCCAGACTTTCAGGAGTACTACCTTGCCTCACAATTATCCCATTTTTATTATTTCGATAAAAGCGAACTACAACGATATCAGGCACTAATCTGTGGGCATCCTGACAATCCAGCCCACACCCCCCTTCAGGCAGTACTCAGGGCCCCCTTGACGGGTTGCTCCCCCCGTCATAACGCAGACATGCTGACACATCACCGGAGGGTGTGGGGGGTGGCACTGAAAAAACTTGGGATCCCACGGGTCCACTCCCACACGCCTCTCTGGTTCAACATGCACCTACCTGAACTGCTGTCCATTCCAGATCCTGTGGTGTGGATACGCCATGGGATCTTATATATTTATCAGGTCATGACTAATATGGGAATAAAAACGTTTCAAATGCTCAAAGACGGATTTTCCCTCCCTAACTGTCTCCTTTTTAGATACCTGCAGCTCCGCCATGCCATACAAACCCAATTTATTAGCTCTAACCCATCCTTGGCAGTCCCCTCTATAGTAGATACAGTTACGGGTACTGAGCCAGCTAAATTAATCTCCACCTTGTACTCCGCTATCCGTCTCCCTGGTGTCATGGCCTTGGCCTATGCTGCTAAGGCCGGATGGGAGGTGGACGTTGGGCTTATTGCGGATGAGGATTGGGATGACATTCTGGGGGATGTGAAATATGTATCCCCCCGGCTGTCAGATTGCCTCACGCAGCTGTATATCATACACAGGACATATCTAACTCCCCAGAAGATAGCACGTTTCAAGCCCATGTACAATCCGGGATGCCGTCAATGTGGTCATACCCCGGGCTCCCTTTATCACCTTCTATGGACCTGTCCCACTATTCAAGCATACTGGATGCAAGTGATACGATTCCTGCACGACCAGATGGGTTCACCTGCTACCCTAGACCCCAAAATGTGCCTGCTCGGTCTGATGCCTAGCTTAGAAGCTGATAAATCTCTTCGTACCTTTTTGCATGAGACCCTATTCCTGGCAAGGAAAGCGGTGGCTAGAAGGTGGATGCAGGCCCTGCCCCCCACAATCCAGTGTTGGAAAAAAGAGGTAAATGATACTCTTCCATATAAGAAGCTGATTTATGTGCATAGGGGGTGTTCACCTAAATACGAAAAGGTCTGGGGTAGATGGTTGGCAGATGGTGAAACGTGTACTTGATATACTCACCCTTCATCTTCTCCTTTCCCTCCCCCCTTTTTCCTTTTTTTTTTTTTCTCCTCTCCCCTCCCTCTCTGTCTCTCCCTTCTTCCTTTGTTTTTTTTTATATATACATATATACTATGTGATGGCTCTACCTCTTGTGGGTAGTTTGTTTTATGCTACACGGTTACTGTAATGTATCTATATATGTGCTATTGTTTTGGCCATGTTGGCCTCCGTCAATTTATGTACCAAGCATTCGTACCTCAATAAAGTTGGCTTTTTCAATTAAAAAAAAAATTCTTCCGGGGCTGAAGTGGTTAAGCAACCCCCACCCTCTGACTGTCCCAACATTAAAAATGCAAGAAATAAAAAAAAGAGAAAGAAGGAAAGTCATACTCCCCTAACAACCACTAGTTTCAGTCTCCTTTCTCGGGATGGTTAGTGTGTCCAGGAGTGCTATTATCAACCAGCAAGTGTCATCAGGCAAAACTTTCGCATGGCTTATTATGCACAAGGAATGAGCACGTAGCAAGTGTTAGTCCACTATATAACCATCAGGACATTATTGGGGTTTAGAAAATTGTTATGTATACTAAAGTGATATTCACACAGTAAGAGAGTCCATATTCATATAATACACCAAGCTATACCGGGCAAACAGGGGCAGAAGCTTCCAGCTGGAAACTCTTCCCTTTTACCTATTGTTATTTTATACCCATTTCCATCTGAGAAACAATGGAGAAAACAGCTATACTAGGGGAATGACATGCTAAAAATCTGAGCCGATCATCAAGTAGGCTGTGTCTGCCAAGTCAGTTTAGATGCAAAATTGTTTACGCCTGAGTGAAGTGTATATTTAAGTTGCACAGTAATGCGCATGCAGAGAATATAAATGCCTGACCATATCAGACACACATTAAAGTCACTGGGGAGAATGTCAACTGCCAGAACCATCCCTGGGTTATTTGCATGAGAAAGCTAATCGTTTCTATTTTCAGGCCTGCGTCTCTTGCTAGCCAACTCCTACACTCATAGGACAGACAGGTCACTCATTGGGTTTTCAACATATTGTGAGCAGAAAGCCACGTGAGAGACAGATTAGAGCCAATAAAAATATATCTCTGTAAAAACTGTATGAGCACTAGTCTTATTCGGGTCATGGTCTTAATTGAAAAAATGTATCTTTGATGTAACTACTATTTCTGTGTCTAGGTTCTTGAAAATTAAATATGTTCATATGCACAGACATAAAAAAAAAAAAAAAAAAAAATCGAAATATCTCCATTTTTTTTTTATACATAGATTTACTGTACATGCAAGAGGCAGTAATTTTATTAGTGTGTGCTAATGTTAATAAAAAAAGAAAAAAAAAAAAAAAAAAACTTGTTTGTTTATGTGCAAGTGTGGTACCCCACCAGGGTAATGATGCAGGACTCTCAACCTGGCAGGTTGAGGGGCTCCAGGTGATTTGTGTATTTGGGAGGAAACTGGCTTTTCGGTTTCCTCATTTCTTAGAAAAGTCCATTTTGGGACCTGAAGCCCGGGGATTTCTTAGAGATTCGAGTAGGATGAAATCCCCAGTCCTGGGTCCTGATTTTGAGAACAGCCAGCATACAAACTGGTCAGGTGTCTGCTGGGCTTTTAGTAACAACCTGACCATGGTTCTGAGCTCCATCCCAGCAGACAGGAAGTCTGGCCCAGGAGTCAGGAGGGCTCCGCATGGGAGTGCAGCAAGTGGCTTCTAGCTCGGGTGACCATGTACGATACAGAAAAACTGGTGAAGACAGAGAAGGTTTATAAGGCAATACTAGTGCTGAAATTAAAGCACTTTGTGATGCCTTTAAGCACCTCTGTTAGTTTTAAAATACATTTTTGTTTCTGTGAGGGCTCTTGATACTAGAACACAGGCTGTACATGTGACCTTGAGATTAAACACTGTCATTTAACCATCAATTGCCAGAACTTTTTTGGACAGTAAGAGATCTGCAATAAGGCATTAATTAACAGAGGGAAATCTTAGCGTCAGATCAAAATTTGTCCAGTTCAGCAGGGATCCAATTTTGATCAGTGTGGCTGTGCCAGCTTGACAAAAGCCACCTTTCAACTTGGGCAGAAGTCTGGCCCTATGCAAGTTCTGGGATTTGAATCCAAGGAAATTTCAAGTCAACCAAAAGAACATCTTGGAAACCGACACATCAGCATAGTTTCCTTCAAAACTTTTTACATTGGGATTTTATAACCCACTATGATTTGTCCCATAAATACACACCAAGTGTATGACCAGGATGAGTTCCCAATATTCTAGATAAAACACATATTTAGACCTACTTAAAGTCTGCTGTAACCAGGTTAAAAGCATTGTAAAGATGTCCCTCTTCAGATATCTTCTTAATATAAGAAAAGCTGTCCAGATCAGAGTTCAAAAAGTTAGACACCAGATGACCTAGGCATGTGAAATAACAAGTGAGAATATTTAGGATTAAATATGATAGTCATCCTTACTAACAAGTCTCTTATCAATACAGAAAACATACAGAAATAATTTAGTGTATGGGTCAATTTGCATTAGCATCTCATCAAATATACATATCATGGCGTAATACTCAAACACGTAGATACCTACAAAAATAATGACATAGTTGCCTAGCTCAAGGAGCGTAATTCAGACATACAAAATTCATATTAGTGTCATTTTATTTTAGATGGGGTATATGAAGTATTAAAGAGGAAGTAAAGTTTGGTTGTTTTTTTTTTCTTCCCTACAAAGTATACTAGCACATTATGTGAGACACCTGCAAACTAAGCCCTCGTCATCTCCGCTGGAGGCCACATCCATCTTCGCTCATCTTCCTTCCGGGGCTGCGGACTCCGACTCTGTGCCTGGCCAGAGCCGCGTGATGTCACTCCCTCCAGTCATGGCACACGCTTCTAAAGAAACGTCACGGGTGATCGTTCCTTCAGCGTGCACTCGCCAATGACATCATCCACGCAGTATACAGTAAATATTTACAGTACCTATTAGGTATAAACATACCAGGAAGGTTTACAACCTCTAACTCTTCTACCAACTAAGTCCCACCTCTCTTTGCATTAAAGCGAAACTGTGAGCCTAAAATAATGGGAGGTGCCATTGCTGACCAGGTGAAGGTTCTGGAATGATCATTCTAGTTGTGACTTCTCTACCCAGTTACTCCACTCTCATCATTTATTTTTCCAGGTCTGTCAGTTGCACTTTTAAAAACAAGTCAGCAACGGCAGCTGCGGTTAATTCAACCTCACAGGTACCTTTTATAACTCAGAAAATTAACTTCTTGATCCTGTCAGAAATCCAGTGCTGTCTTGTGTACTCCCAAGTCATATTTCAAGCATTGTTATTAACCTTGCTCGGTCCACCATTATAAACCAATGAGCCCCTCCCCACATGTTGTGAAGATGGCAAAAGAGGGACGTAGTCTTAAGACCAAACACACTTTAATTAGGATGACACTACTGCTTTTTTTTATAGATGCATAACAGTTAGAAAGCTTTGTCACCCTTCAACAAAAAGTTACTGACAGGATCACCAGGTAAAAATAAAGAAAAACAAATTCAGCCATCAAATCTAGGGACTGGTAAGTTTGAATATATCATTTGTTTTGTTCTTGAGTTTAAATAGGCTTTAAGCTCTACTTACTTTATATTTAAGTAAAGGAAGTTGTTGATCATTACTGTAGCACTTACATCACTTGTATCACTACTTGTATCTCTTACATTACTTGTATCAATTACTTACAGTGATTTTTTTTTTGTGTTCTTTTTAATGGATACAGTGATGTTTGAAACGTGATTTTAAGAAGCGGCTGTGGGAGCCGATTGATGTTATCTCGCTGGATTGGGGACAGGTGAGTATAGCCTGGCAGCAGGAGCTTTAATATAGTTGTAACTGCACCAAGCTTGTAGTTGCACTTAAAAGCCTAACCTTTTCTTTTTTTGGGGGATATTCGACTCAGAAACTGAACCTTATATCTTAAGTATTATTCTGTGGCTATTGACTCCAGATGTGAATGTTAGAACTTAGTATACATGTCCATAGAATAGTGTAATGCTTATACTGGTGCTACAAAAAAATAAATAAATAAATAAATAAACAGGTGACAAGCCATACCTCTGCCCTTGGCATTCACATCTATTTTGGGTTGCAAATAGTTTGTAAGTGCTGCAAACTTTCCTCTTTTTGTGATCCCCAGCCAGGTTCCTCCTTCCTTCCCAGTCTCCATGTCCAATCCTTCAAAAACAAGACAGAAGTTTCTGACAAAAGGTGCATGTAGGAAGTACCATAGCACTATTCAAGAAATGATAGGCGTTCAGTAACAACAACCATACACAAAGTTTATTGCCTGGAGGGATGGAGGCAAGTAGTAACTGATCAATATAATGATAAATGAAGCAGAGCAGAAGAATGAGGGAAAAGTAAATGGTCAATATATGCTATATTCATACGAACCACTAAGGATTTCATTATTGGTTCCCCAGAAATCAGCTAGCTTGGCAGGTCTGTGATAGAATTCATCTCGGTTGGCAGCCAAGATGAGTCTGTAACACAGAAGAGAAAAAGGATAGGTTATCATACAGTACACATTAGTCAATGTGATACAAAACAGTACAGTTTGACCTGAAATAGAATCTTCAAATGCGAAAGTTCTCATACTACAGCTATAAATTCATTGTAAAATTAAGCCTCTGCTATGTAGCAAAACCCTGTGAAAACAGCAGTGAAACAAAATAAAAGTAACCAAGAAGCTAATCTTCTAAATAAGAGCTTAATGCAGAAGCCTGGACAGAAATTCCACCTGTTTAGTCCTGTAAATGTGATCTGATGTCCACAACGATGCGGACTTTCTAGTGACACAAATGTGCATGCTAAATACTAAATACCAACACTATATATGCATGTTGATTTTAAACGTTACTATACAGCTAAAGCGGAACTGTGGCCACATTAAAAAAATGAGATTCCCTTTCCTGCACATAATCAATATCTATTTTGTTTTTTTAAAGACGGATTCAAACACTGGCCAAAACACATCTTAATCCATATTTTGCAACAGGCAATGTCCCAGTCCTCAGATCTTTAAATGCTTGATTTTAGGTGGGAACTTTAGCAGTACTGTACCCACGTCCAGTTCAGGTGATGTAGTTTGCTGGTCCTACACTGATTACAGCACTGTCTATTAGAGGGGTGGCAAAAAGACCAGCCTCTGGCATTTAGAGCGAATGTTCACAGAGTGGCCATCACACTCGCCATGCTCTGCAGCCAGAGCAGTCTCTACAATGTCTGCATCCCCACACTCCACCGGTCTAGGGTCCCGACGTCATCAAGACCAGAGGAGGGTCCATACACTCGGACTGTCAAGGAACAGTCCATTGCCAGATTGTGGGGGAGTGCTCCCTGGCCAAAGGAGTGGAGGATCGTTAAGTAAAATGGTCTCATCTCCCCTTGAAAAAAAAATGAGCAATTAACCATTGCAGTATGGGGAAAGCCCCAAAAAAAAAAAAAAAAAAAAAAAAAAATTAAATAATAATAATAATTACATTGAAAAATAAATAAATCTTACTTAGCTTTTCCCTGACTAGGCCAGCTATAGATGGAGCACATTCCTTTACTGCAGCCAGACAGTGTTATCCATCTCGCAGAGCTACTGTCTTCTCCCGGTGGGGGAAGCCAATGATTATTACTAGCAGCTATAAGAGCCACTAGCAATAATAACAACAGGAAAAATCTGGCAGGCTGGTTGTACCCAAGCTGAACGATTGATCAACTCGGGTACATTCAACCATACTTGGTTTGAATCTCGTCCAGTTCCCACTGAACTTGCTGAGATTCGAACAGTCTATGGCCGGCTTTAGTAATGTTTAGTAGGGGACAGAAGAAAATGTTAACATAATTAACCATGTCTGTATTATGCTGGCAATTTCCATTAGCAGTGGTAAACTAGACTTGAACACTGTGTTCTAACATAGGGTTAATAATGAAGATATGGGTTACCACTGTATGTTAATTAGTTAAAAAAAATAAAATAAAAAAAAATAAAATAAAAAAAAATAAACGGTTTCTCAGGTCAGTAGACTAGATAGATACCATTTTTTTTCCCTTTTCAAATGTTTTTATTCGTTTTCCAAGAAAGGAACAAATAAATGTACAGGCATTTTTCCCATTGTTATACAAGGCTTTCATAATAAGCACCGTCAGAATGTTTACTGAAATATGTTGGCAAAACATTACATAAATGCACAGTGATTACAATATAAATCTAGAGAGCAAAGTCTGTGTCAAAACATAGCAAGTGAGCATAAAAAAAAAAAGTATACAAAGTGTTTTCCTGTGTACTAGCAGTAACTGCACGGGCTAAAATTGATTCTAAAGGTTTCTTTTTTTATATTTAAATAACAAACGTATCATACATATCTGCTCTGTGCAATGATTTCGCACAGAGCAGGTGCAATCCTCCTGTTCTAAGGCCTCCATCAGCACTCCTGCGCCCCCCCCCCCCCCCCCACACACACACACACACACACACACAATTGAAAGCCGTTTGCTATGAGGGGAACTCATGCGGGCTCGCTCCTGAGCCACCTCTGTGTCCATAAGACACCCCTCCAAACTGAAAGGGCATTGGCTCTCGTGCCCATTGCTGGATCGAGATTGGGCTCAGGCAAGTATGGGGGGGGGAGGGACGCAAGCTGCACTCGGATGTATGCATGAAGGTAAAAAAAAAAAAAAAATAAACCCTCAGCCTTTACAAGCACTTTAAGACCCAATCTCAGAGATCTACAAAACATGCACGTTATAATGCGAGGGTCAAACTGCCACAGAAGAAGAAAATGAATAAAAGGGTGGTGAGATAACGTAGCGAAGAAAGAAAGCCAGAGTCCTGGCCAAGGTCCATCTATTTCTCAAAATACGGTATAGAACATAACCATGGCTCTCAGACCTTCTCAAACTTCATCTGTTGGTACAGTATTTCAGAATACTTATAATTTTCTCATTAAGCATGATCCAAGTGATTTTCTATTTAGCGGCTGCAATATCAACCACAGAAGACTTCCAGGCCTCTGCAATGGTCAGTTTTGTATGTAGAAGATGAGTGTCTGAGAGCGTCTAGGAATGTAATCTCATTTAAAAAGAGCAGTGCGTGCATTCTTGGGGATATCAATTAAATTGTATAAAGAGATTGGAACATGAATTGCCTGTTTTGGAAGAAATAGTTATAGAGCCACCAGCACTTCAAATTGCAGAAATTGCTGTAGAAAATGGTTTTATATGGCATACCATATACTAACACAAGGTATCATAATCCCTATAATTGAACCATTCACAAATAACCAAGGAATCATAAGCTTAGATCTTCTCACCGTTTCACCTCCAACAAATACATTTTATTTCAATTTTTAAAGTGGCTTTGTTAAGAACATCCGTTAAAATATAGAATACGTTATCTGGTACAAAATATAATAATTATATATATATATATATATATATATATATATATATATATATATATATATATATATATATATATATATATATATATATATACACACACACACACACACATATATACATACACACACATACATATATATATATATATATACACATACATACATATACATATATATATATATATATATATATATATATATATATATATATATATATATATATATACATATACATATACATATATATATATATACACATACACACACACACACATATATACATATACACACACACACACACACACACACACACACACACACACACACACACACACACCTCCCGGTCGCCCAAAAAGTAGTACAGGAACCTTTTTTCTGAGTCGGAGCGACTCGAGTCGCTCCTCTCAGAACGGTTCCATTGTACAGAATGGGGGCGACTTGTCAGGTCGCGGCGAGGCAAGTCGTGTCGCCTCGCATCGCCCCCTGTGTGAACCGGCCCTTAGGTAGATGCAATGTTAATTGGCAGACTCCGGGACACTATAGGTAGACAGCTATACTGGAAAAGGCCTCCAGCCAGATGCCACATTTGTATAGGTAGGACCACTGTCTCCTGTGGCAACTGAACTTGTAACAGTCACTAAAGGTAATAGTTCTTACATAGTTCTTCTCTTATCTTACAGTATCCCACTATAGGTCTTCACTCACTGAGCTCCCAGTCATCACTGGATCTTCTGAGCTCTTCCACAGCCAACCCACTGTAAACTCCTCAAGTGTCACCCCCACTAAACCTGGCTGGGCCCCCCCCCGGAGCTTTCCCACTTCTTCACCGACCCCGGCTGGTGAGAAGACTGCTCTGGTGCTTGCTCAAGCTTACTCACAGTAGTCTCCGGTAATGAGGTGGATGGTCCCTTTGTGGTGACTGCTTACCTTTTACCTCTGCCCAAAACTGGTTCCCCGTCCTGCTAAACCTTTGCAACTTGGCTGGAATCCAATCCTGCAGTCCCAAACCTACGCTGCTTCTCCTGCTTCTGGATGGGCCTCGGGCAGCCTAGCAGCCAGGTGTCCCCAGGATAGGCCTCTGGCTTCCGGCCTAGCAACCCGGAGCGACATAACACATGACCACCCAGACAACCGTTAGGGTGGCACAGAACCTCAATCATCTGACTCCACCCAAATAGGCTCTACCAGCAGACCAAGGGACTAAAGAAACCCCTGCCAATTGGTGTAGACTCCCCATCCAGTCATGATTTGGCCTTGCTATGCCCTTGTTGATCCAATATCCCCAGCCACAGTGCCACCTAGTAACAGAAGGGAAAAGGTGCAGCAATTTCAGAATTAGAGGGTAATCAGTGGATCTTTTAACAATTAGCCAGGACAATTATTACCTGGCAAACCAAATTTGTTAGAAACCCTGCCTAAACACCAGGGTGCTACATATACATACACACAAATATTAAAAAAATGGACAAAGTAAACATCCCTGGATATTCAATGAAGTAGTGTTCATTTTTGCAGATTTTTAAATGATGGTACCTAAACTTGGAAAAGTAATAAAACTTTACTCAGTGATGTTATTTTAATTACTTTCCATGCATAATATAAAAATGAGGAAAAGTCACATAATATTACAGATTTCTTCTGATTTAGGTCTCATGCACACTGGACGTTATAAAACTGCCAGTAGCATTGCCGCATTACAAAATGACGTTTTTCCAAGTTTTTTTGCATTAGCATTATGCCGCGTTTTTCTACGTTAGCGTTTTTAGCAAGAAAACACAAACTATGGAATCAAAAATGCTCAAAAAAGCAGGTTAGCCACATTTTACCAACGTAGAGAATTTTTACAAACCAAAAACGCCTCTCAAAACCCACTAGTTCTAGGTTTTTTTTCCCCCAGCCAGAAAATGCTCCAGCCAAAAGTTGCCGATAACAGCATATATGTGCATGGACACATAGGATAACATTGGGTTACCGGCTGCAGAAAAAACACCAGAAGCTAAAAACAGTAGCTGTAAAAATTTCCAGTGTGCATGAGGTATTAAAAAGGTATATTCCATATGTAGGCATCTTTATGGCTGGAAGGTGATTTTGGCCCATTCCGGCTTTCAAGTTGCATTTCAATAGTTTATTTCCGGAATCCAGAGTAAGATGAATACTAGGACAAAGAACAATATCTGATATGGTCAACTAGATGGACCATATTGCCATCACTATTCCCCCATTAATTGTATTAATAGTTGAAACCTCGTTAAGTTATCAAACAGTTACCAGTGCCAAGTCATCAACACAAAAAAATAAATACAGATAATATTCAGTTACTGTAACATTTCATTTTTCAAAAGCTAAAATGCAAACCCAAATACTTAACCACTTCAGCCCCGGACCAATTGTCAGCCTAAGGACCAGAGGTCTTTTTACAATTTTGCACTGCACTGCTTTAACTGGTAATTGCATGGTCATGCAATGTTGTACCCAAACGAAATTTGCGTCCTTTTCTTCCCACAAATAGAGATTTCTTTTGATGGTATTTGATTGCCTCTGCGATTTTTATTTTTTGCGATATAAATGGAAAAAGACCGAAAATTTTGAGAAAAAAAAAAAAGATATTTTCTACTTTTTGTTAGAAGAAAAAACTAATAAACTCAATTTTAGTCATATATTTAGGGCAAAATTTATTCAGCCACATGTCTTTAGTAAAAAAAAAAACATGTAAATAAGCGTATATTTATTGGTTTGTGCAAAAGTTATAGCGTCTACAAACTAGAGTACATTTTCTGGAATTTACACAGCTTTTAATTTACGACTGCCTATCTCATTTCTTGAGGTGCTAAAATGGCAGGGCAGTACAAACCCCCCCCCCCCCAAATGACCCCATTTTGGAAAGTAGAAACCCCAAGGAAATTGCTGAGGGGCATGTTGAGCCCATTGAATATTTTTTTTTGTCCCAAGTGATTGAATAATGACACCAAAAAAAAAAAAAAAAAAGTTTACAAAAAGTGGTCACTAAATGATATATTGCTCACACATGCCATAGTTATATGTGGAATTGCACCCAAAATAT
The DNA here is from genome assembly GCF_037356315.1 of Lithobates pipiens. Classification (NCBI taxonomy): domain Eukaryota; kingdom Metazoa; phylum Chordata; class Amphibia; order Anura; family Ranidae; genus Lithobates; species Lithobates pipiens. The sequence continues at coordinate 54,023,928 of NW_027507790.1, read as the reverse complement.
ATTCTGCTGCTTCTGAGTATGGGGATACCACATATGTGGGACATTTTGGGAGTCTAGCCAAGTACGGCCCCCCCGAAAACCAATCACTGCCTTCAGGATTTCTTAAGCCGCGTACACACACACACACATACGGCGACAGAAGACCGGGCCACCGCCTGTAAAAGAGCTATAAGAAGGTGCGGTGGCCCGGTAGAAGAACCGAAGAGGGGGACAAGACCCCCGAAGTCGGAAAAAGAGGCCGCGGCGAGGAAGAAGAATTCCAGGCTCCTCCGCTAGTAAAAGAGCTACAAGAAGATAGCGGAGGAGTCCGGCGAGAAGACCCCCGAAGACGGAAGACCCCCGGAGCTGTGCAATAAATTATTTTATCTTGTGTGTTGCGTTTTTTTTTTGTACTTTTATTTTACAGGTGAATGGGTAGGGGTACATTGTACCCCATACTCATTCACATAGGGTGGGGGGCCGGTATCCGGGGGCCCCCTTATTAAAGGGGGCTCCCGGATTCCGATAAGCCCCCCGCCCGCAGACCTCCGACAACCAACGGCCAGGGTTGTCGGGAAGAGGCCCTTGTCCTCAGCAACATGGGGATAAGGTGCTTTGGGATGGGGGGGCCGCCCGGCCCCCCTTCCCCCAAGGCACCCCCCCATGTTGAGGGCACGCAGCCTGGTATGGCTCAGGAAGGGGGGGGGGCACTCGCTCGCCCCTCCTTTCCTGGCCGGCCGGGTAGCGTGCTCGGACAAGGGTCTGTTGTGGACTTTGGGGGGACCCCCACGCCGATTTTTTTCGGCGTTGGGGTTCCCCTTCAAGTCCATACCAGGCGGCGGGGCCAGCGACGTCTCCTTCGCGGGCCCCGCCTACCTGGAGACCCACTCGAAATGAGCGGACTTTTCTCCAGGCGGGAAAAGTCTGTTCATTTCAAAAGTACAGCGGACTGGCATGCACACGGCCAGATTGTCCGCCGAAATGCGAGTCCGGCGGGAAGATTCGAGTGTAAAACTACATTCTAAGTCCGCCGTACTTTCGGGTCAAAAAAGTATGTCGGAGGCTACACACGGGGGGATTGTGTGGCGGACTTGAGTTTGCCGGACTTTTCCACCCGCTTGTTTGATCGTGTGTACGCGGCATAAGGGTGCAAATTTTTGATTTCACTCCTCACTACCTATCACAGTTTCGAAGGCCATAAAATGCCAAAATAGCACAAACAACCCCCCCCCCCCCCCCAAATGACCCCATTTTGGAAAGTAGACACCCTAAGCCATTTACTGAGAGGCATGTTGAGTCCATGAAAGATTTTATATTTTGCCACAAGTTGCAGGAATATAAAAATTTTTTTTTTTTTTTTTTTTGCACAAAGTGGTCACTAAATGATATATTGCTCACACATGCTATGGGCATAAGTGAAATTACACCGCAAAATTAATTCTGCTGCTTCTCCTGAGTACGGGGATACCACATGTGGGGGACTTTTTGGGAGCCTAGCCGCGTACGGGACCCCGAAAACCAAGCACTGCCTTCAGGATTTAAATATAAAAACGCTACCAAAAAAACTGTTAGCGATCGCAGGGATCAGGCCTGACTCTGCGAACGCTGCAGTTATGTGTTTAGTGTTTTGTAAGTGACAGTGATCGATCGATACTGCACTTGGGTGGGCTGGGCGGAGGGGCAAAATGCAGGTGCCAGCAGGTATCTGGGCTGATCCCGCTAACAATGCGTTTTTTTGGAACCCTAAACTGCTGGGGACGCTAGTATAGATCTGATCAGATATTGATCTGTTCAGATTCTATACCACTACGGGAGGTTTATGCTAACTACATGGGTGTTAGCGGTACTGGCACTAACCTATCGCTGCCTGGGGCGATGCAGACCCTGATCCTAAAACCTAATTGATATCACCCGCCGGGAGATCAGGGGGTTAAACCTTTATTGGGTAATAAATGGTGGGTGCCCTGATGCTATAAAAAGAAAACTAACTAACTAGAGTCACCCGTAACACTTATACGGTGATCACTGGTGAAAGGGTTAACTAGGGGCAATCGGGGTTAAAATCTTTATTAGGTAGTATATGGGGGTCCCTGGCGCTATATAAAAACCTGGACGGGGAACCTAAATAACTAACTGGCTAACCAGCGTCACCAGTGGCACTTATACGGTGATCGCTGGTGAAAGGGTTAACTAGGGGCAATCAGGGGGTTAAAACCGTTATTGGGTAGTATATGGGGGTACCTAGTGCTATAAAAACCTGGCGATGAACCTAAAAAAATAACTAGCTACCTAGCGGCACCAGTGACACTAACGCAGCGATCAGGAAAACGATCGCTTAGTGACACTGGCAAAAGGGGGTGAAAGGGTTAACTAGGGGCAATCAGTGGGTTAAACCTTTATTGGGGGGGGGGGGGTAGGGGGCTACCCTGGACCTAACACTAACTGCCCTGACAGTTTTTACTGTCACAACTGACACTAAATTCAGTGATCAGTAAATAAATGATCACTGCAATCAGTGACACTGTGACTAGGGGGGGGGGGGCAATCGGGGGGGAATTTGTGTGCCTATGTGTACCTGCATGTCAGTGTAGTGTTTGGTGCACTTACTTTCTGTGTTCTCCTCGCAGTCCGGTCAAAAAGACCGCCACGAGGAGAATGACATCACTTCCTCCCTGCCTGTGTTTACAATACACAGCGGGGGAAGCTTCTCATTCGCCAGGAGCGATCGAGAGGGGATGGCCAGAAACCAACGGCCATCCCCTCATCCCGGATCGCTCCTGAAGCGAAACTGACCGCCGCATCCAGCGGGAGGGGGTCCAATCGGACCCCCCACCCGCTGGAAGGCCAGCACGTACATGTACGTGTTTGTGCCTGTCGGTGCCATTGTGCAGACGTACATTGCCATGCGGCGGTCCTTAAGTGGTTAAAAATAAGGAACGCTATCAGGTCCTTGGTACAAATACACACATAGTATTTATAAAAGAGTCCATTATATGTCAAGATGATAAAGTAATGCTAGCAGCGCAGTAATATATTTTGATTTCTGATACATCTGCTAATTTCTGGCTTTTGAAGCTGTAGGCTGGAAATCTTATGATTGCCAGGCTTACACAGGATGTACTTTATCTGTCTCCTGGCAAAACCGATAAAGGAGTCAGTTCTAGCATTTGTTTGAACACAGGCAAAATGCTGACCTCATGTAAGACAGGAGCAAGGAGCCAGCTATGAACAGAGATAAAAGGATGTTCAAAGGGTCTTAGAAGAGGATGAGTGATATAATGGATGAGACAACTGCTCTACTCAAAGTGAATTGCACCGATGCAGTAAGCAGAGAACAGCAAGACCCCAATACGACCAAGTTTCCCTAGACAACAATAGCTGAGGACCAAGAGTTCCATTTTTAATACAAGTAATTGGAAAAAAATCATTGTTTTACACAGCCAAGTAAGGCACAGGGGGGCAATCTTGCGTTATAGGTTCACACTAAGGATGAACCAAAGACTCAGAGGCACGCTGGATGTAAAATGTCCTCTGCCAAGAGCCAATAAAGATTTCCTAGTGCAGGATCTCAGTGACAAAAACACAATTTAAACTGTCCTACCAACATCCATTTTCTACTAATGAAAACAAAACATTTTACATTAAGGAGGAAAGCTAATATTTTTCTATTTAATGCCATTTAAAAAAAAATAATAATAGACCCCACTAATTAGAATAATGAACAAAATGTACTCACTAAAGACATTCTAGTGTATACCCAGTTTTATTTCCATTTTTAGTTAGAGATCAAACATGTAAAATGTAAAAAGGTCTTGAACTGAAAACTTGCTTACATCGGATGAAAGCGGTAGTAAAAACTTTCAATAAACAAAAAAATTCCTCCTGTAAGTTAATATAATGTGCTACTATTCATTGCATACTAGCACATTATGAAAGACTTACCTTAAAATTAAGCTCTCCAGTGGAACACTTTCACTGCTAACAGGGCTTCCATCTTCACCCGGTCTTCCTTCCAGATACGTGGGCTTAAGGCGTTTGAATGGGGCGAGCCTCGATGACATCACTCTGGCACATGTGTATGGGACCCAGAGCCATGGCACAGAGCACTGAAGGGATGGCATGGTGTATTCTGTCCCTTCAAAGCAAATGCACTGTTGACATCACTGTCTGCAGAAACAGTGAATATCTCCTAAACGTTCATACAGTGCCTAGAAAAAGTATGTATACCCCTTGAAATATTCCACATTTTGTCATGTTGCATCCAAAAACGTAAATGCATTCTATTGGGATTTTATGCGATAGACCAACACATAATTGTGAAGTGGAAGGAAAATGATAAAAATGTTTTTCACATTTTTTACAAATAAATATGTGAAAAGTGTGGCGTGCATCTTTATTCAGCCCACCTGAGTAAATACTTTAATATACTGTATCCCCCACTCTCTGTGTATATACTTTACCCCCCTCTACCTGTGTATAAACTGTATCCAACTCGCTCTCTGCATATACTTTCTCCCCTCTCCCTCTCTACAAATACTGCAACCTCTCTCTGTATACACTAACCCCCCACCCCTATGTATACTGTAACCCCCCTCTCTCTGTATATACTGTATCTCCCCCTCTCTGTTTATACTTTAACTCCCCTCTCTCTCTATACTGCAACCCCCCGTATATACTGTAATTCCCCTCCCTCACAGTATACAGATAAGGGGGTTACAGTGTACAGAAACACCCCTCTCCCCTCTGTGTATACTGTAACCCCCCACATGATCAGCTTCCCTCTGTCAGCCAGTGCCAGCTGCAGGGGAGAGGAGGAAGCGGCGACAATGGATGAAAGCCTGTGGATGAGGTCACCGCGCAGGCTTTACTAGCCTCGACGAGACCTGTCTTGGAGCTTCTGGGTGGGCCCCCCTGACTCCGGATGAGACCTTCCATCACCCACACTATCGGGTTAAGGTCAGGACTCAAGTTCCTCCACCCCAAACTCATGCATCCATGACTTTATGGACCTTGCTTTGTGCACTGGTCCAAATCATTTGGTGGAGGGGAGATTAAAGTGATAAAAAAAAAAAAAAAAAAATTCACTTTACAAATAACAAACATGTTATACTTACCTCCACTGTGCATCTCGTTTTGCACAGAGTGGCCCCGAACCTGCTCTTCTGGGGTCCCTCGGCGGCTGTCTCTGCTTCCTCCCTCAGATGCTTCTCATGTTCATGCGAGCTCCCTCGCATGGTGAGAAGCATCTGCGAGCGCGCTCCCGTGATACAGCCGGAGGCTATAGCCACTCCCTGTATCACACGGCCCCGCCCCCCGGCGCTCTGCGTCAGTGGATGTGATTGCCAATGGCTGCGCTGCTTTCCATCCATCCACTCCAGCCAATCAGCGGCCAGGCTGAACGGTGGAAAGGACGTCAGGGGACGAGCGCAGGACTTTCGAGGGGTGAGGTAAGTAAAATGGGGGGGGGGGGGCTGGGGGCGCTGTCAGATGTTTTTTCACCTTAATGCATAGAATGCATTAAGGTGAAAAAACATTTACCTTTACAACCCCTTTAAGGTGTGGGGTTGTTTGTCAGGGGTTGGGCTTGAACCCTTAGTTCCAGTGACAGGAACTCTTAAGGCGTCAGCATACCAAGACATTTTGGGCACCTTCATGCTCCCAACTTTGTGGGAACAGTTTGGGGACGGCCCCTTCCTGTTCCAACATGACTGCACACCAGCGCACAAGGTCCATAAGGACATGGATGAGCGAGTTTGCTGTGGAGGAACTTGACTTCTTGCCCACATCAGTGCCTGACCTCACAAAATGCGCTTCTGGAAGAAAGGTCAAACATTCCCATAGACACACTCCTAACCCTTGTGGACAGCCTTCTCAGAAGAATTGAAGCCGTTATAGCTGCAAAGGATGGGCCAACTCAATATCGAATCCTACAGACTAAGACTGGGATGCCAATAAAATTCATGTGTGTGTAAAGGCAGGAGTCCCAATACTTTTGGTAATAGAGTACGAGGGGGTCTTCAAAAAGTTTCTGCACTTCTGTTATATTTAAAATAGAAAAGTATGTTTTTTTTTTTATCCCATTTATACTCATCTAGGTGGAATGCAGCATTGGCCCAATGCTGCATCTGTCCCCCGGCGCCTCTGCACTGAGAACCGAATGATCGAACATCGCCTGATGGCTCGGTTCTCACACATTCTCGAGCGGAGAGCTGCTGACTGTCAATCAGCAGCTCTCCGCACTGCTCCTCCATGCTCACTGGAGCACTGAGCTGTGGAGGGGCAGGAAGTAGCCATCTCAGTGGCTTGCTGAGACAGGTATCATTCCAGATACATGGTAGATCCAGACTTTGTCGTGATGATGTGGTGCCTGGACTGATTCCAGTGACGTCAGAGAGCGGACTTCAGAATGCTCTCTGCTGAAAATGGGTCACAGGAGTACAAAACAAATTGCAATCCTGTGACCCATAGGAGAAGCCCAGCCAAACGAGCTCAGGCTGACTTCTTTAATAGAATTTAAAACGTCTGGAAACTTTTTGAAGAACCCTTGTATATATATTTTGTTTACATATTTATTTAGATATCATGTCATATAATTGAAAGATCTGGATAAGCTGTGACACACATGACAATACAACATGCTGCGACAGCAAACCTTCTCGCTGTAAAACAGGAAACAAATTTGCTGCAGTGATGGGAAATCCCTGCCCCTGCTAATCTCTTAACAGCTAATAAGGGAATATGAGACTGACAGATAGACAATGTCTGCAGAAAATACAGGTGACTTAAGAACAAATTAAGCGATTTTATGCGACAGTCCATGTTCCTGTGCAATTTCTTTTTTTCCATTATTGAAAGGATTCGCTTGTTATCAGATAATTCTGCCTCATCTACTATTCCCCATTATTCCAAAAGTAATTATAAGAAAACCATTGTGCATGAAGCTCCATGTAGCTGTAAATAATGAAGTACAGAAACCATTGACCTGACTTACGCTATCTTTAATGCATTATGGGCTTAATCTCAATTAAGGTTTATTTTATTTTTTTTCTCTTCTCCATAAAATTATCACCAACTTTGTTCATTCCGGGACCCTGAAAATTAAGCATGATTTATTTGGGTGAACAGAAAGCCGAATTGTATTATTGCACTAGGACAAATCTTTTATGTGAAAACGAATTAAAACTCCAGGTATAAAAAAGGAACAATTTGCATTTGCTCATATGCAGAAAGACATCATAGAATGTATTTTTTGAATAAGCATGTTAACTCAAAAAGATATGTACATCAACATTTCCAAATCCTGAAGAAAGATTGTAAATGGCAGAAGCAATCAGCAATTAGTGGTATTAAACCCATAAGCAAACATTTATTGTATTACAGCGTACCAATTTTTTGATGTGATGGCAGCATTCGGTTTCTTGTCTTTTTATTTATGTGAAACCTTTATCCCAAAAGGAAAAAAACAAACAGTTGCTGTAACTGCTTATAATGTGTTGGCTGGATTTTGCCTTTAGTGTGTTTAGTTCTGCCTTCCCCCCAGACAGACAATGCTGCTGTCCAAAGGTGTGTCTGTTGCTCCTTCCTCCAAAGTGTAAGCAGCCTAAAACACAAAGGGGTTTATTTACTAAAGGCAAATCCACTTTGCACTACAAGTGCACTTGGAAGTACAGTCGCTGTAGATCCAAGGGGGACATGCAAGGAAAATAAAAAACAGCATTTTAGCTTGCACATGATTGGATGATTAAATAAGCAGAGCTTCCCTTCATTTCAGATCTACCCCTCAGATTTAAAGCGACTGTACTTCCCAGGGCACTTGTAGTGCAAAGGGAATGTGCCTTTCATAAATAACCCCCAAAGTGTGTTACTGGTCAGATCACCAGATGAAAACAGAGGAAAACCCAAAAAATTTAAAACAAATGCAGCCACCACATCTAATGATTGGTAAGCTGCTATATGATTTTGGATTTAATACCGCTTTAACCGTATCCCGACTGGCGCACGATGATGTGCATCGGCAGAATGGTACGGACAGGCAAATGGGCGTACAGGTACGTCCCTTTGAATTGGCCGCTATGTCATTGGCGGGCACGCGCGCCGGTCGGGACCCCCTCGAGTCCGATCGCAGGTCCCACGGACTCGATTGCAGCGGGGACCCGCGATCGTCTCACAGGGAGGAAGAACGGGGAGATGCTGATGTAAACAGCATTTCCCCGTTCTGCCTAGCAGCAAGTGACACTGATCTTTGCTCCCTGTGATTGGAGAAGAGATCAGTGATCTGTGATCTGTAAAACACAGCCACGCCCACCACCGTTAGAAACACGCCCCTAGGACACACTTAACCCCTACACTGGCACCTCCTGGTTAACCCCTTCACTGCCAGTGTCATTTACACAGGAATCAATGCATTTGTATAGCACTGATTGCTGTATAAATGACAATGGTCCCAAAAATGTGTCAAAAATGTCCAATGTGTCCGCTATAGTGTCGCAGTCACAATAAAAACAAAAACAAAAACATCGCTGATCGCCACCATTACTAGTAAAAAAAATTATTAATAAAAAATGCCATAAAACTATTCCCTATTTTGTAAACGCTATAACTTTTGTGCAAACCAATCAATAATCGTTTATTGCGATTTTTTTACCAAAAATATGTAGAAGAATACGTATCGGCCTAAACTGAGGAAAAAACTTTTTTTTTAATATATTTTTTGGGGATATTTATTATACCAAAAAAGTAAAAAAGAATGCGTTTTTTTTTCAAAATTGTTGCACTTTTTTGTTTATAGCACAAAAAATAAAAAACTGCAGAGGTGATCAAATACCACCAAAAGAAAGCTCTATTTGTGGGAAAAAAAGGACGTAAATTTTGTTTGGGAGCCACGTCGCATGACCACGCAATTATCAGTTAAAACGACGCAGTGCCGAATCGCAAAAAGTGCTCTGGTCTTAAGCCAGCAAAATGGTCCGGTCTGAAAGTGGTTAAAGCACAACACGTATTGAAAATAGGTTTATATACTTTTCTCATCAAAAGGTTTATTTTGCAAATGTAACATATTTACAATATGTAGCGGTTCAACATAATATTGGAGGCGTATCCTATAAAAGCCAGAACACTGCATTATTATTATTCAGGATTTATATAGCGCCAACAGTTTGCGCATCACTTTAAAACATGAGGGCAGACATTACACTTACAATACAAATCAATACAGGAGGGATCAGAGGGCCCTGCTCGTTAGAGCTTACAATCTAGAAGGGAGGGTCAAGTGGAACAAAAATGTAATAACTGTGGGGGGTGAGCTAATGGAGAAAATGAAAATACAGTTAGGGGTGGGTAGGGTAGGCTTCTCTGAAGAGAAGGGTTTTCAGGAATCGTCTAAAAGCTAATAGAGTAGGAGATAAGCAAACAGATTGGGGTAAGGCATTCCATAGGAATGGAGAGGCTTTGGAAAATTACTGGAGGTGAGCATGGTAGGAGGTGACGAGGGAGCTAGAGAGCAGGAGGTCAAAAAGAATGAGTAGGTTGGTATTTAGATACTAGGCTAGCTGGAGACTAAATTGTGGATGGCTTTGTAAGTAGTTGTTAGTATTTTGAATTTAATTTGTTGGGTGAGTGGAAGCCAGCGGAGGGATTGACAGAGAGGGGTAGCAGACGCAGAGCAGGTGGTAAGGTGGAGGAGTTTGGCAGCAGCATTCATGATGGACTGAAGAGGTGATAGACTATGTAGAGGTAAGCCAATGAGAAGGGAGTTGCAGTAGTCGAGGCGAGAGATGACCAGCGAGTGAATTAAGAGCTTTGTTGTGTCATTGGTTAGAAAGGGGCGTATTTTGGAGGATGCAGCAGAGGTTGAGGCGGCAAGATTTGGACAGTGATTGGACGTGGTGCTTAAAAGGATAGTTCAGAGTCCAGGATTACACCTAGAACCTTGTGGGGATGGGCTTATAGTTGTGCCATCAATTTTGCAGAGAGAAAAGGGGAAGGGAAAGGGGCATATGGGGGGAGGAAAAATTATAAGTTCGGTTTTGGATAGATTGAGTTTGAGGAAGTGGTGTGACATCCAGATTGATACATCTAATAGTAAATTAGTGATACGTGAGGAGACAGAGGGAGTGAGCTGAGGGGTAGAGAAATAGATTTGGGTATCGTCAGCTTAGAGGTGGCACTGGAAGCCATGGGAGGCTATCAGCTGACCCAGGGAGGAGGTGTAGATTGAAAATAGGAGGAGGTCCAAGAACAGAGCCTTGGGGGACCCAAAAAGAGAAAGGAAGAGGAAAGGAGGAAGTAGAGTTTTAAGAAATGTTAAATTTGCAGTTGGATAAGTAGGAAGAGAACCAGCAAAGAGTACAGTCATGGAGACCAAAGGCATGGAGTTTTTTGAGGAGAGGGTGGTCAACCATAGCAAAGGCAGCAGAGAGGTCCAGGAGTAGGAGTACAGAATAGTGTTGATTGGTTTTGGCTGTTAGTAGTTTTAGGAGAGCAGTTTCTGTGGATTGTTGAGGACGAAATCCAGACTAAAGGGGATCAAGAAGGCTATTATCAGCAAGGTAGACGCTCAGTGGGATGTAGACCAGATGTTCAAGGAGTTTGGATAAGAAGGGGAGCAAGGAGATGGGGTGTAGGTTGTTAAGATTGGATGGGTCCAGTGAGGGCTTTTTAAGTATGGGTCTGACAAATGCATGTTTTAGAGAGTTGGGGAAGATGCCAGAAGAGAGGGAGAGATTTAAGGTGTGGGTTAGAGAGTGTAGCATAGAGCCAGAGGGTGAACATAGCATTTGAGAAGTAACAGGATCCAGAGGGTAGGTGGTAAAGTGGACGTCAGCAAGTAGATTAACAACCTTGTCTAAAAGTGGTGGGGTTGAAAGAGGGAAGTAATGATTGTACCTGCGGGCGTGGAGGGTATCCGAATAGTAGAGATCGCCTTAAGAATTGTTTCAATCTTCTGTTTGAAGTGATTGGCGATCTCCAGGGCAGTGAGTGAGTTGGTGGGTGGAGGACGAAGTAGAGAAGAATAACGGGGACGGGATGATAAGTTGCTAATGCTCTATCTTTCTCCGGGTCCACGATGGCACAGGAGAGCCCGGAGAAGCACCGGATGGCGGCGGAAGGGGGGGGGGGGGGGATGTCCCCTCCCATCGCCTGTAAGAATGATAAAGCAGCAGAACTGCCACTACAATCATTCTTAAATTGCACAGAATCGCCGGCTGAAAACAAGGATATCTGAATGATGCCTATAGCTGCAGGCATCATTCAGATATTTCCACTGAAAGTCCAGGATGTCATATGACGTCCTTGGGCAGGAAGTGGTTAAAGTGCTGCTGTGAAACAAAGGTCAGTCTTTGCAGGTAGGTACCTTACAACATAAAAAAAATATAAAAAAATACACCATGCAGAGGAGAAAAATTTTAAATAGTGTAACATTAGGTCCAGTTCAATTACTGATACATAAATACAGACACACACACACACTCTCTCTCTCTCTCTCTCTCTCTCTCTCTCTCTGAGTAAACAGTATGGAATATGAGGGCCTGATATCTAGATAGAGGAATAAAACCTGCTGGCCCATAGTTTATACAGTTATTCCCTACAATTCTTTTGTGTTGGTCACTAATCAAATGGGAATTGGCACCTTTGGATTACATTGCAAGAATCGC